>NC_080572.1:162357559-163006385 GCF_030247185.1 Malaya genurostris | reverse complement strand
TATATAAGGGTGCCAAAATTTTGGGATCAACTCTATTTTCGTAAAGTTCTAGTGCTCAAAAGTTTAAGCACCTCGAAAAAAGTCTTCATGCAAAATTTGACCTAAATCGGACATGCTTAAGGGATGCTGCCCGGTGGTAAAGGTTTGGCAATTTTCGATCTTGAAAAAGCACCATAGGGGGGAGTACATGAAATTTCCAAAAACGAAATTTTTTTTTGATGCCAAAACTCTTAAAATTGCATAAAACATCGAAATTTAGTGTCATCTCAAAAAAAAATTTTTTTTTAAAAATCAACTTTCTGGGACTTAGAAAAATTTTCATATTTTTCTAAGTCCCAAAAAGTCGATTTTTTCAAAAAAAAATTTTTTAGAGATGACACTAAATCTCGACGTTTCATGCAATTCTAAGCCTTTTGGCATCAAAATTTTTTTTTCGATTTCGAAAATTTCATGTACTCCCCCCTATGGTGATTTTTAAAGATATATGAAAATTCCACTAAGTGGACTAAGAAGGGTTTTGCCTTTCTCTATAGAAAGGTATTAGAATTGCTGGAAAAACCGACTTTCGAACGGAGCCTCGGAGACCCATAGTGTTATATACCATTCGACTCAGTTCGTCGAGATCGGAAAATGTCTGTGTGTGTGTGTGTGTGTATGTGTGTGTGTGTGTGTGTGTGTGTGTGTGTGTGTGTGTGTGTGTGTATGTATGTGCACTTATCGAAGACATTTGAACGCGCTCAATTTTCTCAGAGATGGCTGAACCGATTTGAACAAACTTGGGCTCGTTTGAAAGCTACTGTCGGGCCATTGATCAAGTTCGAAGATCAAATGGCTGTGACTTTTGGTTCCGGAGATATGATTGTATAAGTGACGTAACCGACAAAAATCGTGCTATTTGAACGCGCTCAATTTTCTCAGAGATGGCTGAACCGATTTTAACAAACTTGGGCTCGTTTGAAAGCTACTGTCGGGCTATTGATCAAGTTCGAAGATCAAATGGTTGTGAGTTTTGGTTCCGGAGATATGATCGTATAAGTGACGTAACCGACAAAAAGCGTTGTATTTGAACGCGCTCAATTTTCTCAGAGATGGCTGATCCGATTTTAACAAACTTGGGCTCGTTTGAAAGCTACTGTCGGGCCGTTGATCAAGTTCGAAGATCAAATGGTTGTGACTTTTGGTTCCAGATATATGATGGTATAAGTGACGTAACCGACAAAAAACGTTGATTTTTACCGCTTTTATGTATATAAGGGTGCCAAAATTTTGGGATCAACTCTATTTTCGTAAAGTTCTAGTGCTCAAAAGTTTAAGCACCTCGAAAAAAGTCTTCATGCAAAATTTGACCTAAATCGGACATGCTTAAGGGGTGCTGCCCGGTGGTAAAGGTTTGGCAATTTTCGATCTTGAAAAAGCACCATAGGGGGGAGTACATGAAATTTCCAAAATCGAAAAATTTTTTTGATGCCAAAAGTCTTAAAACTGCATAAAACATCGAAATTTAGTGTCATCTCGAAAAAAATTTTTTTTGAAAAAATCAACTTTCTGGGACTTAGAAAAATTTTTATATTTTTTCTAAGTCCCAAAAAGTCGATTTTTTCAAAAAATTTTTTTTTCGAGATGACACTAAATCTCGACGTTTCATGCGATTCTAAGCCTTTTGGCATCAAAAATTTTTTTTCGATTTTGAAAATTTCATGTACTCCCCCTCATGGTGATTTTTCAAGGTATATGAAAATTTCACTAAGTGGACTAAGAAGGCTTTTTGCCTTTCTCTATAGAAAGGTATTAGAATTGCTTGAAAAACCGACTTTCGAACGGAGCCTCGGAGACCCATAGTGTTATATACCATTCGACTCAGTTCGTCGAGATCGGAAAATGTCTGTGTGTGTGTGTGTGTATGTGTGTGTGTATGTGTGTGCACTTTTCGAAGATATTTGAACGCGCTCAATTTTCTCAGAGATGGCTGAACCGATTTGAACAAACTTGGGCTCGTTTGAAAGCTACTGTCGGGCCATTGATCAAGTTCGAAGATCAAATGGCTGTGACTTTTGGTTCCGGAGATATGATTGTATAAGTGACGTAACCGACAAAAAGCGTTGTATTTGAACGCGCTCAATTTTCTCAGAGATGGCTGAACCGATTTTAACAAACTTGGGCTCGTTTGAAAGCTACTATCGGACCATTGATCAAGTTCGAAGATCAAATGGCTGTGACTTTTAGTTCCGGAGATATGATTGTATAAGTGACGTAACCGACAAAAAGCGTTGTATTTGAACGCGCTCAATTTTCTCAGAGATGGCTGAACCGATTTTAACAAACTTGGGCTCGTTTGAAAGCTACTGTCGGGCCATTGATCAAGTTCGAAGATCAAATGGTTGTGACTTTTGGTTCCAGATATATGATTGTATAAGTGACGTAACCGACAAAACACGTTGATTTTTACCGCTCTTATATATATAAGGGTGCCAAAATTTTGGGATCACCTCTATTTTCGTTAAGTTCTAGTGCTCAAAAGTTTAAGCACCTCGAAAAAAGTCTTCGTGCAAAATTTGACATAAATCGGACATGCTTAAGGGGTGCTGCCCGGTGGTAAAGGTTTGACAATTTTCGATCTTGAAAAAGCACCATAGGGGGGAGTACATGAAATTTCCAAAATCGAGAATTTTTTTTGATGCCGAAACTCTTAAAACTACATGAAACATCGAAATTTAGTGTCATCTCAAAAAAAAATTTTTTTTGAAAAAATCAACTTTCTGGGACTTGGAAAAATTTTCATATTTTTTCTAAAGGTTTGGCAATTTTCGATCTTGAAAAAGCACCATAGGGGGGAGTACATGAAATTTCCAAAATCGAAAATTTTTTTTGATGCCAAAAGTCCTAAAACTGCATAAAACATCGAAAAAATCAACTTTCTGGGACTTAGAAAAATTTTCATATTTTTTCTAAGTCCCAAAAAGTCGATTTTTTCAAAAAAATTTTTTTTCGAGATGACACTAAATCTCGACGTTTCATGCGATTCTAAGCCTTTTGGCATCAAAAATTTTTTTTCGATTTCGAAAATTTCATGTACTCCCCCCTATGGTGATTTTTCAAGGTATATGAAAATTTCACTAAGTGGACTAAGAAGGCTTTTTGCCTTTCTCTATAGAAAGGTATTAGAATTGCTTGAAAAACCGACTTTCGAACGGAGCCTCGGAGACCCATAGTGTTATATACCATTCGACTCAGTTCGTCGAGATCGGAAAATGTCTGTGTGTGTGTGTGTGTATGTGTGTGTGTATGTGTGTATGTGTGTGCACTTTTCGAAGATATTTGAACGCGCTCAATTTTCTCAGAGATGGCTGAACCGATTTGAACAAACTTGGGCTCGTTTGAAAGCTACTGTCGGGACATTGATCAAGTTCGAAGATCAAATGGCTGTGACTTTTGGTTCCGGAGATATGATTATATTAGTGACGTAACCGACAAAAAGCGTTGTATTTGAACGCGCTCAATTTTCTCAGAGATGGCTGAACCGATTTTAACAAACTTGGGCTCGTTTGAAAGCTACTATCGGACCATTGATCAAGTTCGAAGATCAAATGGCTGTGACTTTTACTTCCGGAGATATGATTGTATAGGTGACGTAACCGACAAAAAGCGTTGTATTTGAACGCGCTCAATTTTCTCAGAGATGGCTGAACCGATTTTAACAAACTTGGGCTCGTTTGAAAGCTACTGTCGGGCCATTGATCAAGTTCGAAGATCAAATGGTTGTGACTTTTGGTTCCAGATATATGATTGTATAAGTGACGTAACCGACAAAACACGTTGATTTTTACCGCTCTTATATATATAAGGGTGCCAAAATTTTGGGATCACCTCTATTTTCGTTAAGTTCTAGTGCTCAAAAGTTTAAGCACCTCGAAAAAAGTCTTCATGCAAAATTTGACATAAATCGGACATGCTTAAGGGGTGCTGCCCGGTGGTAAAGGTTTGACAATTTTCGATCTTGAAAAAGCACCATAGGGGGGAGTACATGAAATTTCCAAAATCGAGAATTTTTTTTGATGCCGAAACTCTTAAAACTACATGAAACATCGAAATTTAGTGTCATCTCAAAAAAATTTTTTTTTGAAAAAATCAACTTTCTGGGACTTGGAAAAATTTTCATATATTTTCTAAGTCCCAAAAAGTCGATTTTTTCAAAAAATTTTTTTTTCGAGATGACACTAAGCCTTTTGGCATCAAAAATTTTTTTTCGATTTCGAAAATTTCATGTACTCCCCCCTATGGTGATTTTTCAAGATATATGAAAATTCCACTAAGTGGACTAAGAAGGCTTTTTGCCTTTCTCTATAGAAAGGTATTAGAATTGCTTGAAAAACCGACTTTCGAACGGAGCCTCGGAGACCCATAGTGTTATATACCATTCGACTCAGTTCGTCGAGATAGGAAAATGTCTGTGTGTGTGTGCACTTTTCGAAGATATTTGAACGCGCTCAATTTTCTCAGAGATGACTGAACCGATTTGAACAAACTTGGGCTCGTTTGAAAGCTACTGTCGGGCCATTGATCAAGTTCGAAGATCAAATGGCTGTGACTTTTGGTTCCGAAGATATGATTGTATAAGTGACGTAACCGACAAAAAGCGTTGTATTTGAACGCGCTCAATTTTCTCAGAGATGGCTTAACCGATTTTAACAAACTTGGGCTCGTTTGAAATCTACTATCGGATCATTGATCAAGTTCGAAGATCAAATGGCTGTGACTTTTGGTTCCGGAGATATGATTGTATAAGTGACGTAACCGACAAAAAGCGTTGTATTTGAACGCGCTCAATTTTCTCAGAGATGGCTGATCCGATTTTAACAAACTTGGGCTCGTTTGAAAGCTACTGTCGTACCATTGATCAAGTTCGAAGATCAAATGGTTGTGACTTTTGGTTCCAGATGTATGATTGTATAAGTGACGTAACCGACAAAACACGTTGATTTTTACCGCTCTTATATATAAGGGTGCCAAAATTTTGGGATCACCTCTATTTTCGTTAAGTTCTAGTGCTCAAAAGTTTAAGCACCTCGAAAAAAGCCTTCATGCAAAATTTGACCTAAATCGGACATGCTTAAGTGGTGCTGCCCGGTGGTAAAGGTTTGACAATTTTCGATCTTGAAAAAGCACCATAGCGGGGAGTACATGAAATTTCCAAAATCGAAAATTTTTTTTGATGCCAAAAGTCTTAAAACTGCATAAAACATCGAAATTTAGTGTCATCTCAAAAAAATTTTTTTTGAAAAAATCAGCTTTCTGGGAAAAATTTTCATATTTTTTCTAAGTCCCAAAAAGTCGATTTTTTCAAAAAAAAAATTTTTCAAGATGACACTAAATCTCGACGTTTCAGCAATTCTAAGCCTTTTGGCATCAAAAGTTTTTTTTCGATTTCGAAAATTTCATTTACTCCCCCCTATGGTGATTTTTCAAGATATATGAAAATTTCACTAAGTGGATTAGCATCACTGTTCTCATACAAATAGGCAACGCAAATGTCAAGCACTAGTTTGGAAAAATGATGCTGACTGTGTGACATAAACACTGAAGCATGCTTTTGTGAACTACTCGAATCAATCTGAATCAATTAGTTTCGAAATTAGTATCCGAAATTATTTAATAAAATTATGAAATACATTTTCATGAGACTGTTATAAAAAAAGAGAAAGGCATTATCACACCACTATGTGGATTAAGAAGGGTTTTTTTCCATTTTTTTTTCACAATAACAAAAGTAGCTTCACTCAAAATGCAATATCTCACAAACTAATAATCAGACAGCTGTCAAATTTATACACGTATCTTTTGAAGGTTGATACTAACTGAAAATGGTATGGATTTAATTCTAGTGGCGCCCTCTCATAGAAACGATACGAACTTTTCAGCCGATCTGTTACTGTGGTATTCTTTTCAAAAAAAATTTCTTCGATTTTTGAAAGAAACCACGGGATTGCTTGTGTTTTGAGTAGTATAACATACAGAATGAAACATAGCTTTGCTCGCGTAGGTCATCCTTAAGAAAGCGAAGTGGGCTCATTATTATGTGCACTTCCGGCACCGAAACCCGAGAACCGGTATAATCGAAGTCGGTTCGTACGGCCACCAACTAACATGACGTACAAACTTTACTAGTTTTTATTCAAATTTTGAAGATTTTATAGAATTTTGCATCGCACTCTAAATGACGATTCAAATGTTTGTTCTATCTGAAAATACGCAGTAATTTTTGGTGGGACCATAAGACCATTTGACCCTAAGATTTGACGGTTTTGAGTCTAGCTTACAACATTTTTTACGTTTTTTGTTTCACCGGTTTAAGTGACGTTGTACAATATTGAACACACTTTACCCCATAACTCCGGAACCAAAAATCCGATCCAGATGAAATTCAGGAATTCCGTATGGGACCAGAAGACCTTTCATTTAAATCTAAGTTTGTGGAAATCGGTCACACCATCGCTGAGAAAAATGAGTGAGAGAGATCCATTTTGGTATATATGACCATTATTTCCGGTGCTTCCGGAACCGGATACCGGGAACCAGGATAGCCGGAATCGGTTTGTTCAGTTGCCTACTGATAATGTCTATCGATTCGTGTAGTTTTGAGACCAGTTTAGAAAATTTTTAACGTCTTTTGTTTCGCCGGTTTAAGTGACGGTACCCATACACTGAGGTCTATTTTTATGCGGTTTTTTACGCGACTTTTTTATGCGAATTTTCAGAGTTGTGCGTTTTTTTTATGCGAAGTTTCAGAGTTATGCGGTTTTTTTCTGCGAATTTTCAGAGTTATGCGGTTTTTTTATGCGAATTTTCAGAGTTATGCGGTACGTAAATTCTCAAGATTCGTTTTTTGTACGTACATGCGGGATTGACGAATATCAAATGAAGTAGAATAAAAAAAAAAGAAAAAAGAAAGAGTAGGGAAATAAACAAGACACGTACGGCGAGATAATGACGCAATTTCGCCTGGACAATTTTGACAGCAGCCGGAATGCAGCCAGCCTTCTGACGGTTGCCAGAATTCCTCACAAGCGGGGCGTATTACATTGCTCTCTCGCATATGTACAAAACCTAAGACAAGACCTGACAACTGGCTTCTTATTCTTCCTTCCGAATCATCCTTCTCGTCATTTTCGCCCTGTGGAATAAATACCAACGTATCGGCTACAGTGTAGCCATATTTACAGGTTTTTTTTAATAACTATGCTAGGAAAAAAATATTACATTTAAATTTTTAGACTTTAGGTTTTTGATTTGAAATAAACATAAAACATGTTTTGGTGAATGCATTTCTTTATTATTAATGCTTAAAAACAATTAATTGAGCTTTGATGACAAAACACGAAATATCTCATGTTGAACGAAAAATCGAATCCATTGTTGACGTATTAACGGATCTTTTTGAAACCGGAAAAAGTCAGGTTTGGATGGAATGCTTAATGCCACCACAGTGTGGAACACAACAGTTCATTCTTCTCGTAAAACTAAACACACTTTCTAGTTTACACTAATTTAACAAATCTTTTTTGGTTACACTTTAATTCACTAAAAAGAAAAACGGCTTGATGCCTATTTTAATTACACAGTCCTGCCACTATAAACATTAATTACCAATGAGATTGAAAAACATCCTGCCACTATAAACATTTATTACCAATGAGATTGAAACATTCTCCGAAAATTTTCATTTTCATTGGTGAGCTAAAATTATACATTTTAATAAATTTGTTTTCTGATTTTCTTTATGCTTGGCATCATTGCTCGCGTACCCTGCAAAAGTTTTTCCTTTTCACAATGTGCAGGTGGCAACATCAAAATCAGCCAATCAGAAACTGGTCCATTTTGGAACAAAAGCAGCCCCCCCAGATGTCAGGTCTTGTCTTAGTACAAAACGACTCTCGATGGGCCGGGTGACCAGAAAAGTTTCGATATTTTCGGTTGCAAGTTTGCATAAAATGTGTCTGCACCCAATATAGCTTTTTTTAAAAGAAATCGTCCAAAATAAACAAAGAATGTCACAGATATTAAAACAGCACCCAACCTCACTTCTTCGAATTTGATATTTCATCTTACGATTTCTCCATAAATATCAATCAAACATACCACAGAAAGTTACTGAATCATTAATAATCGATTTTTCCGAATTTTTGCACGTTTTTGTATGTTATTATTCGATTCATAAGAAAAAAAATAAAAACTCGGCTTTTTTTTCGAATCTTAGAATTAGAATTTGATCTTGCCATACAAGATTGGCAGAACCGTTTTGAATCGGTTTTACATTTTAAGCGTCTTGGTTTTATTTTTTCAATAAAAGATACATTTTATTTTTTCAATAAAAGATACATATGTAATTTCCTTTCATATATACCAATCATGGAAAATGTTATTGCTAATATCATTGCTTACTCAATACCAAACATACCCATACACTGAGATCTTTTTTATGCGGTTTTTTACGCGACTTTTTTTATGCGAATTTTCAGAGCTATGCAGTTTCCCTTCTGCGGTTTTTTTATGCGAAGTTTCAGAGTTATGCGGTTTTTTTTATGCGAAGTTTCAGAGTTATGCGGTTTTTTATGCACATTTTCAGGTTTTTTTTTATGTGGTACGTATATTCTCAAGATTCGTTTTTTGTACGTACATGCGGGATTGACGAATATCAAATGAAGTAGAATAAAAAAAGAAAAAAGAAGGAGTAGGACAATAAACAAGACACGTACGGCGAGATAATGACGCAATTTCGCCTGGACAATTTTGACAGCAGCCGGAATGCAGCCAGCCTTCTGACGGTTGCCAGAATTCCTCACAAGCGGGGCGTATTACATTGCTCTCTCGCATATGTACAAAACACCCATCTGACACTGGTATGTGAGCACCAGCCATTTGAAAGTATACCGATTAAGTTGAGCTTCTCGCGTTTCGAGCCCCAAACACTGCGATGTTTTGATACTCATCGCGACTCTCAAATTGTGAAAATTATCTCCACTTGATGTCCCAAAACACTGTCTGCTGTATTTTAGGTAAACCGACAAGTTATTGTGAGAGAGTCGACACAAAATTCACTAATTTTGGTGCACTAAACAAGGTGAACGCGTAAAACAAATGTATTACTGTTTGTTTACGTTGCAATCAGCTGATTTTGATGTTCCGATTTTGATCTCTTCAAGATGGCATCGTGACAGGAGGCCGGTACAAAACGACTCTCGATGGGCCGGGTGACCAGAAAAGTTTCGATATTTTCGATTGCAAGTTTGCATAAAATGTGTCTGCACCCAATAAAGCTTTTTTTTTTAAAAAAAAACCTGTTTTAATCCACCTAGTGGTGTAATGATGCCTTTCTCATGTATATAATATTGTGGTATTCTATTCAAAATTTTTCTCTTCGATTTTTGAAAGAAACCAAGAGATTGTTTGTGCATAACATACAGAATAAAACAGTGCTTTGATTGCATAGGTCATCCTTAAGAAAACGAAGTGGGTTTACTATTATATGCACTTCCGGCACCGGAACCCGAGAACCGGTATAATCAAAGTCGGTTCGTACGGCCACCAACTAACATGACATACAAACTCTACTAGTACGCACTGTAAGTTACGATTTATATGTTTGTTGCATCCGAAAATATGCAGTAACTTTTGGTCGGACCATAAGGCCTTTCAATTGACCTTAAGATTGGGAATAACGGTTTGGAGTCCAGTTTATAATTTTTTTACGGGTTTTGTTCCGCCAGTTTAAGTGAAGGTGTACAATATTGAACACATTTTACCCTATAACTCCGGAACCGGAAGTCGGATCCAGATGAAATTCAGGAATTCCGTATGGGACCACGAGACCTTTCATTTGAATCTAAGTTTGTGGAAATCGGTCAAACCATCGCTGAGAAAAGTGAGTGAGATCCATTTTGGTATATATGACCACTATTTTCGGTACTTCCGGAACCGGATAACGGGAACCAGGATAGCCGGAATCGATTTGTTTAGTTGCCTACTGATAATGACTATCGATTTGTGTAGTTTTGATACCAGTGTAGAAATTTTTTTACATATTTTGTTTCGCCGGTTTAAGTGACGGTGTACAATATGTAATACACTTTACCCTATAACTCCGGAACCGGAAGTCGGATCCGGATGAAATTCAGGAATTCCGTAAGGGTTCTTGAGACCTTTCATTTGCATCTAAGTTTGTTAAAATCGGTTTAGCCATCTCCGAGAAAACCTAGTGAGATTATTTGACACATACACACACATACACACACATACACACACACACAGACATTGCTCAGCTCGATGAACTGAGTCGAATGGTATATGACTCCGGGCCAATTTTCACTGGTCGGTTTTTCAAGTGATTGCATAACCTTTCTATATGAGAAAGACAAAAATCGTCCAAAATTTTTCGAAGTACGTGGGATATGTCAAAAGAATCACCATAACGCTATCTCGTGGTGATTACTCTGATTGGATTCTTCAATACAAGCCAGAGCTCGCTACCCTCTTAGAAAAAAAACATTCAACGGTGGTCCTACGTTAGTCCAATGAACGTCCAATCAATCGTTCAACGGGAGGCCAACACGAGACCTTCGTTTGCCGATTTTGAAACAGACCGTTGAACCGAATGCCATTTTTTTTGTTCAACAGACCCGGCAGACATAGGTCCATTGTTGAGCCATTTTCAATATGAGAAATTGGAGCTGGAGTTAGTTAATTAGATAGTTTTACTGGAGAATTCCTGAAGTTTTTTCCACTTATTTTTTTAAACTAACACTGCATACCTGTACAATACTTCTACTTCACGTAGAATAACAACAAATTTTCTTTCTATATGAACTGTATGAACCTATTTTTCATACTATTTTCGCAAGAGAAAAAACAACAACAAACCTTTCCTGCAAACTGAACGATTATTTCGTGCAGTATGTCGTTCAACAAGCGTTCTACGACCAACAAAAAATTATCACGTGCTGAGTGGGTGGTGACATACCCTGTCAGTTTGGAGCAAAATCAATCATCAGTTCAGCAATGCCATCGTACGGCATCATATTCAACATATCATGCCAATTGTATGGGTGCGCAGTGCTGCTATTTTGACGCGCACGAATTTGACATTTCCCTCTTTTACTTCAGACCCTATCAGCTTGGAGCGAATTCAATCTTCAGTTCAGCAACGACATCGTACAGCATCATTTCAACATATCATGTCAATTGTATGGGAGCGCAGTGCTGCTCCCATACAATTGACATGATTTTGGCACACACGAATTTGACATTTCTTTCCCCTATCTTCCATGTACGAGATTTCATGCGGACCTGCCTGGGGCGCCATGCTCACAAGAAAGGATCTCTGCTAAATAAGTACCAGAAGAATGTCACCGGAGCTCAGTTACAACAACCTTTTCTCATGCTTATCTCAACAAAAATCCAAAATCGGTATTTATCTGTATGATCAGTGAATTATCGGAATTTTGGGAGTACATCTGTATTGCGGTATAGAGGTCGAAAATCGGTATAAATATCGAGAAATCGGTGTACCTGGCAACGTTGCCAGAGATGCCAGATGTTTTCATAGAAAATTTGTATTGCTTTGTTTAAAAAATCTGTATTTATCTGTATTTCCTAGTCAAATTAAATTTTTACATAAAATAATGATGATTCCAATGGATTGTGGTTATAGAACGGTAGTTTCAATGGCCATCTATTCTTCATATTTTCGTAAGTCATACACGAATATTCAACTTTTTCTATTAACAACAATTGAATCGTAATTCCATATACTTAACTAGTTTGAAAATGTTGACTTCATGAGTGGACATGGAATTCCAACGTGCAATATGCAACGGTCATGTCAGGTCATACAACCCTTAGGGCATGAGTGTTCTAGTTCTAGATGCATAATTTATGACATTTTTAAAATTTTAATCTAGAATTTATAACAAAATAAACTGGCAGCCTCAGCAGCGTTTTATTTGTTTCAAATATAGAAAAAATAAAACGGCAGCGTATCCGGTTTTATATTTGACAGTAGAACAAAAATGGCTTGCTGAGGATACGTTTGTTTCAGTTTCAGTTATATTATAGACCACCCATAAGAATCTTGCAGCTGCTGAACTAATCTTCCTCTTAGTCTGACAATAAAGTTTCATGGTACTTTCATGACTTCCTTGAATATCAGTTCAAATTGTAACATAAATGTTTTTCAGTGTTCACCACTTGGTTCATCATCAAATATTTCCGTTTTAATTTTTGATTTGTCAATTGATCAATAAAATTTTATCTCGCCACTGCTATCAAATATTAGTAGATAGTTCAGACGAAAAAGTTTGATTTTTTTCTCTCTTACTTTTTGTGCAATCTGCCAAAATCTGTATTAAGTTTAGGAAATCTGTATAAGATCTGTACTCTGTATTCAATATGTATGCGCATGTGAATATCTGTGTAATACAGATAAATTTGTATAAATGGCATCTCTGAATGTGATTAACCGAATATAAATTCGAATATTTTTGACCATTGCTGTAAAACTTATCTAGATGCTGCCAACATTCCAACGTAAAAGGAAAATGCGTGAAAATGAAAAATCGATGCCGCTTCGCTGCTCTGCCGAAGTCTGACAGCGGACAGTGCAATATTCTTGTTTCTCTCTCATTTTGCAGCGGCTAGTCGTATGGATTAGACACATTTTTGTAATGGAGAATAGGCATTTTTTAACCAAAACTAAATCTTCAGAAATGAGTATATTCCAAATTATTTGATAATTAGATTGATTACCGTGCGGAAAGTGTTTGAGTTGTGCTGAAGTGTGTTTGTGTTACTACTAAAAAGGTATTTTGAAGTGCAGGATCCTTGGATTGCTAAATTAAATTTCGCCACAGGATAAACGCTGAACGAGACCGTGTGATCGCATCGTAACCCGTCGTAAATCTTCCCTTTTCGTCGACATCAAAACTTTCTGAAGTGCTTAACTTTGTAGTCATTTGGAGCTAATTTTCATCTTTCCATCGACAAAATGAAAAATATGGCAGGAGGCACGGATGAAAAGAAAGTATATAAACTGGTTCTTACAGGAGGTAAGTCTGAAATCAATTTCCATCCAGTTTTACTAGTGATCCAAAGCATCAATTTACACTTTGTTACCTTTTATTAAACGAATTGTTAAAGATCTATAAGCTAATTTCTGCTATTGGACTATATGCCGTTTGCATTGATAAGCGACTGGGGTTGTGTCTATGCAACATGTGTTCAATATATCCTTCAATTACAGTCTACTCATACACACAAATGACAGTATATGTCAGTTCCTGATGTTATAACATGGTAATTGCGCGTTTGTTTAGGATGTATTGAATTGTATAATATTAAAATCAAAATAAGTTCAAACACTTTTTTATTAAAGGTAGACAAAGCGAACATTCAGACTTCATTCGCATTTTTTCTATTCAATGTATTTTTTCTACTATTTATAGACATTCGTTTAGATTAGTCATCAACATACAAATGATGCTCTTTGTAACAGTATATTATTACTAAAACGATTCAGATTTCATAATTTATCAAGAATTGAAAATAACTCAGTTCTGGTCTTAATTTTTTTCCTTCTAGGTCCATGTGGCGGTAAAACGACTGGTCAGGCGCGCATGTGCACATTTTTCGAAAATCTTGGTTGGAAGGTAAGTAATTACCAGCATTTGAATTAGCCGCCAATCTCTAAAGTTGTGTCAATGTCTTCTCTACTATCGTTTGGTTAGTTCAATAGTCGATTAATTGTTTATTACAATTCTTAACCGTATATAAATACAGATTATAAATCCGGGTTGAATCTTTCTTCGAATGTTAGTGTGTGATTTACGTATACACGGATTACATTCTATTTTTGTTTTCCCGCATCACACCACCAAGTGCACGATCTCAGCGAATTTTCTCTGGTTGTTTTTTTTGTGTATCGGACGGGTTTTTATTTAGGACTGACAACCCCTTTGCCCTTGTGCATTTTCTATTAGATTATATTATTTGGCAAACGATTGATTGGTTTTGTTGGATCAACGATATCTGCAATCCTTCTGTGCCAAATGCGAGTTCTATTTCCTTGCAGAATTGAACACTTGTTTTTTTTTGCAAATTGAAACAATAGAAGCAATATTCTTTTAAATTTGAAGAGAGTAATTCTTAGTATTTTTGAGTAAACAATCTTTAGCAAAATTCTTATTACAATTTGCATTCCTTGTTGATAGTTCTTTTTATCTAAATTTCTGGTAAATCAACGTTCACGTTTCAAGTTCACTACTACCAAAAAGATGATTCATGTCAAGTTCAAGTATTATCCAATCAGTTATGGTGTGGTCTGATAGCTTCTATTGTTTTCACAATTGCGTACGTTCTTGTCGTTTTGAACGAAGAATTCCAGATTTAGTTTTGAACGGAAATGTATTCACTGACATTTCCGCAATAATTTTTCTAGTTTATTAATCTATCAACTAAGTATGGCTAAATTTTTAGCCTACTATGGGTCTATTCGTTTCATTACCGAAAATTTCAGGTATGTTTTTTCATTGATTAAAGCTTCCGGTACTATGATTTCCTTTTTTCCTCCAAATTGTGTAGATAATAAGAAGTACCACTTCGTGACAAAAATCGTTAACCTGTGTCACATGATACATCGTTAATCTTTAGTGTTTTATAATATATGAATTTGACGAATATATTGAGCCGAGCCATTCCCCATTAAAGTAAGCAAAAATTGGAACCTTCTGTTCTCTTCTAGTCAGTATGCAGTTCGTTTGGAAAGAATCGCTATGACGAGCGCAAAAGGCAAATCAAAGTCTTGGCATTACATTCCATACTTTAGGATTCCTAAAAAGGATGGCTTTACAATTATACCCTATTTAAAATCCCTTTATCATTACTGTTCGTTTGTTCGTTCAAATCTCGAATATTTTTGCTCGATAGATTCAATCCCATGCTACCTAAACAGTTTTGATAGTAATCGGTCTAGATACACAACAAATGCGACTTGAACAATCACGTATATAATAATGGCTGATATTTTGAGGGATTGACGGTCCAAATGTACTCAATGAATTAACTTCGGCTTCGAGCTTTCCGCAATAGTGCTTTTCTTCGACTGCGTATAGTTCGTAAACAAACGATGGCGCAAACGATGCTCTTATTGGTTTAAAGAAACTATTCAATATTATTCTTATTATTATTATGTTGTTATCAAATCACACTATATCTCATGATTTTGAAAAAAATAGTCCGATTAAAACCATTCAGAACAAATTGGCTCAAATGGCAACTGGTAGTTCAACTAATGAGATGAGTTTTGATACGATAGCCCTTTTTGGCTAAAAACTAGTTTACTGAGAAGTGGTACTTTACAAGATCGTATATTTAAAGATGATTTGGTAATACATTTATCACAATTTGTTGAGTCAACTCATTGCGGATGTTTTTCAATACTAAAGACACATGGGGATCTCGGGTATCATGCTCCTTTTTCTATGAAACCTCACTTTCCCCGTTTCACTTTTTCAACGTCTTTCTTTAACTAAATTTCTCTGTGTTGAAACAACTCATTACGGGACTCGTTACTACGAGTGTTATTGTTTTTTTTACCTCTACTGAATCCAACGTTAACTTATGCCTTATTTACAATGTGGGTTATTTCTACTTTATACTTGATGTTTCCACATCCCACGTGTTTGAGTCATACATAAAAATCTGTTTCTAACATAGACTGATTACTAGTGTTTTTATTCATGGGTTATATTAGATTTAATGAACCATTACGAAAGTAGAGTAGATAATAAAACAACAATAGAGAGTTTTATAGGATATTTTTGTTCGATCTGTTAATTTTTGCAGGTGTTTCGAGTGCCTGAAACGGCCACTGTTCTCCTCAGGTACGATTTAGTAATGCCTGTGAACATGATATGTAGTTGAGTTTACAATTTAAGACAGACATTCAAACTAGAGTACGATTTTTTCTAATCGATATTTTCATTAGATAGTATCATCTGAATCATTTTTTTCGTTACTTCAACATGTTCTAGCTCATACGCCAAATGTTCTCCTAGTTTTATATTTGAGGTAGTACAAAACATAAAATAAATAAATTGTAACATAAATCATTTGATTCAATTATCATTTCAATCTCGTCAAATCATCATTATCATTTGAATCTCGTTAAGTCATTAGTTAATCAAAAGTACTAATAGCAGGCAAAAGGAATATGAAGCGAGTTTGATTAAATATTTATTTCGTCGAAAACGTTTGAAGGCTTCGACAGACTTGAAATGCTAGATAACATTCCGCCAATTTAATCGTTCAAACAAATTTAATATATAAAAGTAGATTCAGGTGATTTATTAACACTAATTGTACCGACGTTTTTTCTTCGATGCAAAATTACATTAAATCCGGTCAAATTGACCCGCGTTTTGTATGTGTTTAGTGATAAATATCCATTCGGATATTTTCTGTATTAAAATACAATCATTAAAGTTCTTTCTACGTTTCACCGTCTACATACTCGCAGTGACCATGTTGAAGTACCGATTTCATAAACATCAGAAAGATAGACAAGTATAACAATAATTGAGATAAAATTGTTTCCATTATGGATATTTTGTTCTTATCACAATAAATTGAATTTCATGCAGTACAAATGTATTACAAGTTTGACATTTCTCTTGCTCTTGACAATATTTCATAACACTTCGTTTGATTTGAAATAAGTAGAATTTGTTTCTTTAATTATATGTTCACGTTAATTGTAACCAAATATTCGCATATTTCGTAACAATTATATTTTATAAGATATCAATGAAACGAATGATAAGGTAGCGACTGTCATTTCCATTTGCAGTGGTGGAATCAAATTTTCAGACCTGACGGCAGATGAAGGTAAGATATTTCTGAACATTGCATCGAAATAATATTGTTAGAATGTCAGTTTTTTTTATTACATTATTTTTGCATACTGTCATTATGTTAGTATTTTTGCATGTTTCTGATTTAGATACTTCATTCGTTCATGATAACCAACTAATTTAATTAGCTACTACATTCTCTCCACACTGTCTTCTATGCAATGCAAAAAGTGCACATTGCATCAAATTCTATTACCAATAAACCCCTGCGTCATTTGTTATTCAATGCATTGCTCGAGTATATCAGGCTGTTGTGTTGGCTTCTCAGTTAATAGGTTTGTCTCCGTTTCAGCGCTTTTTCCTTTTCATTGCCGCTCATTGTGAAATTAGTGAATTGAAAATATAAACATCAACGATGAAATTTAATTGCCATCAGTCACGCACATTCGTTATAATGATATAGATCATCGCTTGACAACGAGGCTCCCGTTTCGTGTTGTTTGTCGATTTGTAGAACAACACTGTCTTTCAAACATCGGTCGTTGTAGAGTTTGGCCACCTTGGGATAATACATATACCGGTATCTACAACAGCTGATTGATATTTTTAGCTTCATGTATTGTATATCATATTAAATTACTGTTCCGTATGACCTTTAACCTCGTGCTCTAAATTTGCCTACTAACAGTCATCTTTCTGAGGATATTTTCAAGTCAAATATTTTCTCTGCGGACTTCCGGAGTTATGCCGTTTTCACGCATGTTCCAAGTTTTGTATTTTTCTGGAGTATATCTGAAACTGATTACGATTACGAAGTATCCTCTCCACTGATCATGGAAGACTAGTGTATTCTTAGGTTATTTTGCGTCAACTTTGCGATTTTTTTTGCTAAAAATCAAATTATTTCGAGTTTCTTCTAGAATCTATAGTATTTGTAGCGGCTTAGATATTTCATTCGTGCTATTGTTCAATAATAAGGAAATTACACCTAGGAATCTATAAGTTGTGCTTTCTCGCATTCTCATATTGAATCGTGGACAAAGAAAAAGAATACTGTGATCCAAACCGTTTTTTCCTCTCGAAGATATTTTTTTTACTTGTCACATCTTTTGTTTAATCAAAATAAATTAGCATTCCACTTTTTTAAGTAACTTTATTGGAATATGAGTTAAAATTAAATAATTAAGATATAAATAGGGTGTTCAGCCACAAGTGGTGACTTTTCAGCCCTATTATATAGTAGCATTCCACTTTAACACAGTATCCAATAAAGAAAGTTGTGTATGAAAATCCTTAAAGCCGTACTCGTACATTTATAATACAAATAACTTACCTATGGAAAGTAATATTAACGAATTTGCATAAAATTTTGTGTAGCTTTTACTAACTTTACTACAAAATATTCAATTGTGTTTATACATATCACAGTTACAGCTGTCTAACGATTTTGGTAAAAATCTAAGTTGTCGTAACCAGGGCAGGGTAAATCAAGATCAAAAAATCATCAAATCAATATCGAAGATGATCGGTTGTGATATTTCCCAACAAAGATCACTACTGATCCGATCTTTTTAAGATCAGTTGATAATGATGAGTAATCTTTGAATCACATCGATCAAAATCAATACTGATCTTCCGTCACCCAAAATCGTTAGTAATTTGAGCTACTATTATTACTGATTCCTGTAAATTCAAATCACTAAACGATTTGATCTACTTTGAGCATTGTGGAAGAAAATCACATTGATTTACATCCGAAATCGTTCATCCCCGATGAGTGGTGTGAAATGTGAAAAGTGACAACAGTAATCCTACAGGAATTTATAACTAAGGATAACGCGTGACAAAGAGACTTAAAATCATGGAAAGTTTATGCTGAACTGTTATGCCACCTGCAGTTCAACCTAAACCGCTAGGCAGACTGCAGTCACACAGTTCAACACAAACTGTTATGCACTGACAAGTCTAAGACGAAACGTAAAGATAATGAAAATTGTTATGTGCCTTAGCAGAAAATGCCAATTTTGTATTTTTGGTGATTCTAGCGATGGGTGATATTGAATATGTACATCATTGATTTTGGTCAATTTATATACGTGAGGGTGTTCAAATTGGGGAAAATTGTCCTTATCATCAGAGTTGAGAAAAATACTGGTTTCGTTACGACACGGTTTACGTAGAATCAACAAATGTTTTAGTTTGATGCACAACGTGTTCGATTTCGCAACCGCTTGTGCAATTCGCAACAAAATGAACACAAGAACTCTACAAGAACGCAATATCAATACGCAATGCAAAATTAGTGAAAAAATGTTTCACACCAAATAGTGATTATAGCGACAAGACTTTGTTCTGAAGGGTGATTTTTAAAGAGGTATAGGTTTTGATTATAAAAAAAAAGAAAAAATTGATGAAATCATTATTGGAATCGATAGTACGATCAATATAATTTAATGTTCGAAGAAGATTTCATGCAAATGTTGGCCGCGGTTCCGCTTTAGATGGCCCACGCGCAGGGTCCAATTTTGGTACATTCTCCAACATATCGGCCGGTATCTTACGAATAATGCCACCGGTCCATAACCCACACCAAACAGTGACAGTGAGATGGGATGCATTGGTAGTTATTGCAATGCTTCTGACTGGTCTTCACTCCAGATGCGGTAATTTTGCTTGTTGACGTATCCATTCAAGTATCCAATGGTGTTATTCCACTTTTTAGGATAAAACCCAATAAAACGCTATTTAGCATGAATTTGATTTATAAAAATTAACAGGAGCGCAGGATACGGCATGTCTTTAACACACAGCAGGCGCAGTGTTTGAATGGTGCGTTTGAATTGGAGTAGTAAAATCCTGCGCTCCTAGGGTAAAATTTTATTCAGTTGCATAACATGCTTTGTGATTAAATATGTTTTGCTTATCATTATAATTATTATGGACCACAGCATGTATATTGATATTATTTGCCGTTTTTATTGATGGTATGGCTTCACTATCACGGTATTGCTGAATAAATTTCAAATACATAACGAAGCATAGAATTCCGATGCGACCGACCAAATGAACTTATTGAAATTTTTCTTTTTTTTTCAACACGATTTAAAACTCGTCGTGCTGATGGACTCGGTGATATTTTCAAAATCAAGCTGGTGTCGTTTTTTTTACTGCGTGTGTGAAATAGCGGTGTTATGTTTTTTTAATCCTTACCAGCACATGTACATACCGTTGTGGTTTATAACCCACCTCTGCTTACCACCTGTCATTAGATTCCCGACAGTTAGACATTTGATAATTCCCAGCGATTTGTGCACTCGTATTCAAATAAATTGACCAGAACTTTTATAAATATATATATATATATATATATATATATATATATATATATATATATATATATATATATATATATATATATATATATATATATATATATATATATATATATATATATATATATATATATATATATATATATATATATAAATAAATGAATAAATAAATTAATAGTTCTTATGGGACCCAAAAGGAACACGGAAAGTTTGGTGGAGCGAGTAATAAACCATTTCATATTTTTCCCATACAACTTTGATGATTGTCACACACCGACCGATTAGATTCAAATTGAAAGTGTCTCGGAATTACTAGGTGGTGGTTAGTGTAAACAATTCATTTTCAAGAATTTTTTTATAAGTGAACGTGCTACAAAAAGCCTTATAACACGAACAAATAAATAAATCACTTATACTATACTGATTCTTGGTTGTCGGCTGAAATAGTGATTGAAAACTCTAATACGGAACTCAATTCGAAATCTCAGAGATGGCTGATCCGATTTATGATTGAGTCTTCATTGGAATGCAAAAAAACGTAAAACAATGTTCAAAATTGTTCCAATGAATAGGCCTTGTTAGTTGATGGCTATAGAAACTTATTTCGGTTATTTTCGTTCCGGAAATCCCGAGAGTAGTGGCCAAAATGATTGTGAGTGTATGTATGTGCGTATGTGACAAATAATTTCACTCGATTTTCTCAGAGATGGCTGAACCGACTTTCACAAACTTAGATTTAAATGAAAGGTTTTATGATCCCATAGATCGGCATTGAATTTTATCTTTATCCGACTTCCGGTTCCGGAATTACAAAGCAATATGTGCAAATCTGTAAGAAAATGCGCATAATTTTCACAAACTGCAAATAAAAGGTCTTGAAGTTCTTTAAAAAGTCTTCGAAAAGTTGATGATTCGGTTCCGGTATTACAGCGCGATTAGTGGAAATTTTCCAATTTCATTAGTATTTTTGCAGGAGTGATGGCGAAACGAGGTGCAAATTTTTATAAAACCTACTGGTAAATACATCTAGTTGACAGACCTTGTTAGGTAGTGGATATGGAAATCTACTTTGGGACTACTAGTCTCCGGTTTCCGCTTCCGAATGCACCGGTAAAAGTGAAGAAAAACTTCAAAAACTGAACTCACTTCAATTTCTTAGCAACGGTATAACCGATTTTCACAAATCATGATTCAAATTAAAGCTCTCAGTGTCTTAAAAGATACTGTGTAATTTCAAAACATATCAACATAATAATAATATAATAATTTCCAAATACTACGTCATTCAATAGCAATCGAAATTTCTCGTGAGGCCAGTTCTATTTCAGGTCTTAGTAAGATTGAAATCAAATATGAAATATAATTGTCATTATAAATTTTTAAACAGTGTTGAGGTAACTGAGTACAAAATCTATTGAAATGCAAAAAGGGAGATTTTGATGTGTTGTAGATATTGATTTATTCTAAGTTCGTGAGAGATTCTCAATTTTCATTTAAAAATCTATGCGTTATAATGGAACTGTTGTGTTTGCTGGTGATCATTTGTCGACTAAGACACAGAAGCATACAAGTAAACAGCTAGATGAATGTAAATCGCAACTACACGAAGTCTCTTCGCATTCGATTCTCAGTCTACAGGACAATTGCATGGTTAGTGTCAGGCTCGTACTTACATTACCCTGTTTGGATCGTGGATCGAACATGTAAAACTAATGCCCTATCCTTTGTTTCACTGACCCAAAAATCCAGTAGAAGTGCTGAAAAATGAGATTCATTCAATCGAATACAAATCCTTTCATTTGTAAATTTCTATTATCATCTTATGAACTCAGTTACAGGTTATATCCTATGTTTTACTGAGCAATAATAGTTTGAAAACCCCAGTAAGAGCATAGAGCATCCGGTTAATATTTTCTTACATATTACTAAAGTGTAGAACTGCCATTGTGTACTTGTTTTAATGCTTCAGCATGCTTTAACCCAATCACAGTGCTTCGCTGGTCGCAGTGCCAAAGATATTGCATATTGTCCACCGTATCGTTCATCCTGAAACATTGTTCCGATACGTCATTTCTTCGAACACTTATCCAGGCATTGGAATTTTAAATGATTAAATTATTATATAATACTAGCAAAACGTCGAAAAATTAGTGCTCATCAACAGGCTTTGAAAGATGATATCCCGGAGCACAGCGTCGATAAGGCTGCGTCGTGTCCCCGATGCTTGGCCGCTGCTGCTGAAAAACCCAACGGTAGTGAGGGTGAGTTGCTTGCTGAAACCATAAATAATGGAAACATTGCAAGTGGTGTAACTTTTTTCGATGCTTTCATCCTTGATCAGCAATCTCTGTGTTACATCTCTCTTTACATCCTTCGCTCCCGTTGTCATTCACTTTTTCTAGGATAGTTTATCGCGTAAACTAGATTGCTCTGTGATATTGCACTTGATCGAATATAACGAAACATTCAACATAATACTCTTACTAACCGGTCAAAATTAGTAATGTATGTTGCATTGTAGCGAGAAAAAACCATCGGATAAATATATATTATTTATTTGAATATGATTTTGATATGGTTGCAGCGCAATTTTTCGAAAATGCAAAAATAAATATGCTGCGATTGTGTATGCTTAGCCCAATAGTACTATACTTTTTGCCTTTCTCTATAGAAAGGTATTAGAATTGCTGGAAAAACCGACTTTCGAACGGAGCCTCGGAGACCCATAGTGTTATATACCATTCGACTCAGTTCGACGAGATCGGAAAATGTCTGTGTGTATGTGTGTGTGTGCACTTTTAGAAGACATTTGAACGCGCTCAATTTTCTCAGAGATGGCTGAACCAATTTTAACAAACTTGGGCTCGTTTGAAAGGTACTATTGGGCCATTGATCAAGTTCGAAGATCAAATGGCTGTGACTTTTAGTTCCAGATATATGATGGTATAAGTGACGTAACCGACAAAACACATTGATTTTCACCGCTCTTATATATATAAGGGTGCCAAAATTTTGGGATCACCTCTATTTTCGTTAAGCTCTAGCTCTCAAAAGTTTAAGCACTTCGAAAAAAGCCTTCATGCAAAATTTGAGCTAAATCGGACATGCGTAAGGGGTGCTGCCCGGTGGTAAAGGTTTGACAATTTTCGATCTTGAAAAAGCACCAGAGTACATGAAATTTCCAAAATCGAAATTTTTTTTTTTGCAGCCGAAAATCTTATAACTGCATGAAACATCGATATTTAGTGTCATCTCAAAAAAAAATTTTTTTGAAAAAATCAACTTTCTGGGACATAGAAAAATTTTCATATTTTTTCTAAGTTCCAAAAAGTCAACTCTTTCAAAAATTTTTTTTTCGAGATGACACTAAATCTCGACGTTTCATGCAATTCTAAGCCTTTTGGCATCAAAATTTTTTTTTCGATTTCGAAAATTTCATGTCTCCCCCCTATGGTGATTTTTCAAGATATATGAAATTTCCACTAAGTGGACTAAGAAGGTTTTTTTTAGATTAGCATCACTGATTACAAATAGGCAACGCAAATGTCAAGCACTAGTTTGGAAAAATGATGCTGACTGTGTGACATAAACACTGAAGCATGGTTTTGTGAACTACTCGAATCAATCTGAATCAATTGGTGACAAAATTAGTATCCAAAATTATTTAATAAAAGTATGAAACATATTTTCATGAGACTGTTATGAAAGAAGAGAAAGGCATTATCACACCACTAGGTGGATTAAGAAGGGTTTCAATAATTGAATCGTTCACTTCGAAGAACTTGTTGATGCAATCACTGCGAAAACTGACTTTTCAACCGATGGCCGATGAAGGGATGAGTGTTTTGTACCATTCTATTCAGCTCGACGAACTGTGCAAATATCTGTGTGTCTGTAGGTGTGTAACAAAAACGTGCATTTACTTTTCTCGGAGATGGCTGAATCGATTTTCACAAATTTAGATGCAATTTCAATTGAAAGGTCTTATAGTCATAGCTTATGAATTTCATCCCGATCTGACTTCCGGTTCCGGAGATACAGGGTGATACGCACCTTGGACAGGACCTGACAACTGTTAATCCACTTTCAAAACCAGTTTCGGACCAGCTCGTGATTGATTCAAAATCACATAAGCAAGTACAAATTACTGCAGGGTGGTATAAAAAGTGTTGTCAGTAACGTCGGTAACAATGTAGTTTGATATTGAACATATTGCTTTTCTGAACATCTTTTTAAAACTATTAATTTTTATTGGATTTAAGTGCAATTTGGTTATTTTTTATACCTGTCAATGTGGAAAGTATACGAGTACATTCAACAATCACTGGATAACGCAAAGTGAACGCCTGAAATCGCGAAGTGTAATATGGACGAGGATATGGATTATGTTTGTTGTACTTGAGAACAGCACCAAATCTTTGGATACTTCTGTTTTTTAGTATTTTTCTCAAATCGAATATGTTGAATACTTTAGTTTATAAAGCTGCAAAAATTATTTGCCCAAAAACAAGTGATGATAAATAATCGCATGTTATAAGGGGAGAAGCTTTTCAGAATGAATAATTATCTTTACTAGCAACAGTGGTCGAAAAGAAAATATATTCTCTAGCAAGGAGCAACCGGAATAAGAAGAGAAATATTTTTTCTGGAAAAAAAGAAACCATTTCTCTGTCTTAGACACAGTGTTAATGATTCCCGATAATTTGACAGAAGCTGCTCGATATTTATCTATATTGTATACAACATTTTCAATCCGATAGAAGATGCTACAAGAACTCTTATCTCCCAATGCATGAACCGTGAGAGATTTTTTTCTACATTTCTTCTCTCCACTTTATACTCTGAGTATTTCACGGCCCTTAAAAAAATTACAGTCTGGTAATGAACGCTGCTGTGTGGAATTTATCAAGAGAGAATCGCAAGTTGACAATTATCGCAGAAAATCGACTTGATGATTCTCATACTAGGTTGCAATATTTCAAAACCCTTTAAACTTCACATACATTTTCATAGACACAACTCATAGAAAGGTTATATGCGCATAGTTAGAATAAGCGGCATTAGTAAAATGATTCTATCGCAATTATCAACTCCCTGTATAGAATCGGATCGCGAGAAGAGAATAAGCGACCGTTTGTTGCTTCAGAGAGAATCCCCACAGCAGCGTGCCAACCTTTGATTCTCAGACAGATCATCGAGAGAAATTCGCTCTCGCACTGGTGTCTATTCTATCTTAAATGAATCATGTCGATTTTTTGTTGCTGCGACCGTTTGTTGCTTCAGAGAGAATCCCCACAGCAGCGTGCCAACCTTTGATTCTCAGACAGATCATCGAGAGAAATTCGCTCTCGCACTGGTGTCTATTCTATCTTAAATGAATCATGTCGATTTTTTGTTGCTGCGATGATATCCGTCTCTCTTTGATGGCACTGATTGAATCGTGTGAAGAGTTGCTAGTGAGCGTTCTTTGATACGGTAAAAGCCATCCTTGCCTAGATATGCACCAAAAATGGCAAAATCATGCACTTATTTTTTCAGTGATTGCTGTACCGATTTTCACAAACTTAGATTCAAATGAAAGTTCTTATGGTCCCATAGCCTGCTATTGAATTTCATTTGGATCTGATTTCCGGTTCCGAAGTTACAGGGTAATATGTGAAAATTAAGCAATAAATGTGCCCTCATTTTTTCGGAAACGGTCTAACCGATTTCCACAAACTAAGATTCAAATGAAAGGCCCTAAAGTTCTTTAAACATTTCTAGAACGTTTAAACCAGATTCGACTTTCGGTTCTAGTGCGATAAGTGGAAAATTTTTTATTTCATGAGTATTTTTCCACAAACTATGATCAGAAATAAGTTCAAATCCCATAAAATTTATTGATCAATTCTAGTTTCCAGAACTTGTTGGTTTGTAGGTATATGAGCTTAATTCGGCACTACTGGTTTTCCGTTGCTCAGAGTAAATTTTACATCGCAAAACTGGTCAACAGTGATCTGACTGACGAGGAGCCTTTTATTTGAGACTAGTTCGATCAAAATCGGCTCAGTCATCTCGATCTCTTTTTAGAGTACATGATGCGGGCACGCACATACATTTTCCAGTATATTTTTATATAAAAACTTAATCCACCTGTTGGTGTGATAATACCATCTCCAAACAAAAATTCACGCTATAACCCATTCAAATTTGATTGACACTGTTAGCTTTCCAATAAGCCTAAGTTTATCGCAATTTGTTGTCGAGAACATTCAGCCGATGAGAATATGCGATGAGTCGTTTACGTCACTTATATCATCTTATGTCCAGAATCAGAAGTGACAGGCATTTGATCCTTTAATTTGGTCCATAATTCAATAGTTGCTTTCAAATGGGCCTAGACTTGTTAAAATCGGCTGTCATGTCTAAGAAAACTGAGCGGTAAGAAACAATGCGTTCTGTCAGTTGCGTTAGTATATCATTATATCTCCGGAGCCGGGAGTGTCAGCCATTTGATCTTCGAACTTGATAAATGCTCCAATAGTAGCTTTCCAATGAACCTAAGCTTTTTAAAATCTCCGAGAAAAGTGAGCGGTAAGAAAACAACACGTTTTGTCGGTTACGTCATTTACTCCTTTATATCTCCGGAAACGGATGTGCAATCCGTTAGTTCTTCGAACTTGATCTACAATTCAATAGTCGCTTTCAAACGAGCCTAGGATTGTTAAATCATCTTTGAGAAAATTGAACGATAAAACAACAATGCGTGTTGTCGTTTACGTTACTTATACCATTATATCTCCGCAAACGGAAGTGGCAGCCATTTGATTTTCTAACTTGATGCACAATTCAATAGTAGCTTTCAAACGAGCCTAGAAAATTGAGCGGCAAAAAAAAAACAATGCGTTTTGTCGGTTGCGTCACTTATATAGTCCAATAGTAGCTTCCAAATGAGCCTAAGCTTGCTGAAATCGGTTCCGCCATCTCTGAGAATCAAACGAGAACAACGCATTTAGTCGATTACATAACTTATACCATCATATCTCCGGAACCGGAAGAGGCAAACGTTTTATCTTTGAACTTGATCAATAGTGCTATAGTAGCTTCCAAATGAGCCTACGTTTGTTAAAATCGGCTCAGCCATCTCTGAGAAAATTGAGCTGTAAGAAAACAACGCATTTTGTCCATAACGTCACCTAAGCTTGTTGAAATCGATTCAGCCACCTTTGAGAAAATTCAGCGGCAAAAACACAACGCGGTTTGTCGATTTCGTCACTTATACCATTATATCTCCGGAACCGAAAATGGCAGTCATTTGATCTTCGAAGTTGATCATCAGCCAAGTAGTTGATTTCAAATGAGCATAAGCTTGTTAAAATTCGTTTGACCATCTCTGAAAAAATTGAGCGGGAATAAAACAACGTGTTTTGTCGGATACGTCACTTATACCATTATATATCCGGAATCGGAAGTGACAGTCATTTGATCTTCGAACTTGAAAGTAGCTTTCAAACGAGCCAAGTTTGTTAAAATCGGTTCAGCCATCTCTGGAAAAATTGAAAAAAGTACTGTAATGTGGAAAAAATTTCCTTTTTAGGAGAAGTAACTAATTTAACAGAGCATAAACCACATAAATTGAAATACTAGAACCAAAGCAGTATATTGACATTATACTACAAAGTCGATTTCATTTTCCCGAGTGAAGCTTTTATACAAAAATGCGTTTGTTTGCCCGAATTCGTCTTCAAATCCTAGATTATCTATTGTTGATCTTGTATAACGATTGCAATTGACAGAGTAGGAATTCAGTACTGCATTTTGATAATTGGATTCGAAAGTTAGAAGATAAAGTTAGTTTTCTGATTTTCTATGCCGGGCCCAGCATGCATCGTTCTCTCACTATGATTAGGTAATGCGAAAAAATCCTTCGAAATATTTTTATCCAACTCGTGTATGTATTGAGAATTATTTTTCAAAGCTTTTGGCAAACGACGAACGTAAATGAAAATACAGGTTGTCACGAGGGAAATAGTATTATCTGTTTGAGTTCTACGCAAAACACCAAGCCTTTCATTATGTCCCACACCCCTCGCTCAGCAAACGTCTTCGTTCCAAATTTGTAAAGAACGTGATAGACGTTTCGTGAGCAAACAAAAACCGTTGATCGTAAAAATAGAAACAAGTTTCATTCATGTAAGTTATAGGAACGGTTTAATCTACAGAAGGTTAATTATATTCACGAATGTCGAATATTTTCCTCAATGACTGTTTCGTTGGTTTTTTATTCTATCCATGGTTTCGAATTAGTTTGGTGCATTGTAAATTGCCGAAAGCTTGATTGTTCGCTAATAGACTAATGTAAACAGCCACCACAGTGCTGAGCTTCGATGAACGTCAAAACAAATGAAAGTAAAAATAACTTATGATTGACAGCCTTTAAAATATTTTGTAGTTTGAAACAAATCGTAAGTGTGTTTACGTTGAGGTTTTACACTCATTGTTTTAGGAATTTGCTATTACAACTTCGTATCATCTGCACATACAGCGAGTTTAACGTACTATTTTTTTCCCTTTATGGGCTACTCTGGCCGAGGGGGATGGTTACAACGCTCCGCACTTTCCATACCAGACGAACTAGGCTATAGTGCCCAAATGAACACTAGTAACGAAGGAGGAAACCGACCTGTCATTGATAGGTTCCCTCCAGCATGTAACCCAAGCGACAGATTCTTTTACGGTTATCAATTTGCAACGAAAGATACGAATATCTTCTATTGCAAGTTCGCCAGAGAGTTTGTCACTTGGGCAGGAAGTGTGTGCTTCATCCGGTAACCAGTCAATAATTGAATCGTGCGTCTGTGTCGTATTGGTATTTTAATTATTATGAATTATTATGAACCTAATCATTGCAAATGTCAAGAACAAGGATATTTGAAAAGAACATACCTCGCCTGCAGACGATCGCAGACGAGTAATTCAACCACGGTATGAAAGCTCTTTTGAAGTAGTTTAATATGTAAGTAGTCTCATCTGCACCTTTCTGTGCCTTTTGATAATAGACAAGTTAGAATTTTATTCAAAAAAACATGAAAACCTGCTCTATTTCATTAAACTAAAATGATAGCAGCATAGTATGTTTGAGAAAGTTGTGTAGTTTTTAAAGATGAAAAACTTTGTATAACATGAAAAACACATATAAATTGAAAATATATATGTTTTCTTACAAAAACTGGTTTCTGGACACCCTTTTCTGAAAATACATTATATCATGAATTACACTCAAGTTACGGGAATAGTACCTTCAGCAAACTTGTTTGAAATAACTTTCTGCACAACTTTGTCGAAGTAACTTAGCCTATATGTTGGTCCTGAGCTAAAATAAAATTTTTATCGCACTTTTAGGGGGATTAATCACATAAATAAAATTTGCTAAAAAATGGCGTCTATTATTCTGAAAAACTTTGCTGAAGATACTGTACCTCAAAAACCACGATTCTATGAGTTATCAATTAAGAGCGTTAAATTGCGCTTCTGAACCACTGTCCATTGCATTGTTTTTTTACTCTGCCGGAGAAACCTGTTGATATCTCAAGCTGATAGATTATCGATAATAAAGGAATAATAATAATAATAATAATAATAATAATAATAATATTATTAATAATAATAATAATAATAATAATAATAATAATAATAATAATAATAATAATAATAATAATAATAATAATAATAATAATAATAATTATAATTATAATAATAATAATAATGATAATAATAATAATAATAATAATAATAGTAATCATATTAATAATAATAATAATAATAATACTAATAATAATAACAACAACAATAACAATAGAAACAATAAAAATAATAATAATAAAGTTGATAGTAAAAATAGTAGTGCATTTACCTTTTTCTTTTACCATATCGTAACTTATCAAAAGTTAGGTAATTACAAAAAAATACCTATTTTTCTTCATTTCCTTGGGACATTCGGGGTTTTTTTTTCTTGGTCTAGAATCTTCGATGATAATCTTTCATTTCAATAGTCTCGTTTCTCGTCAAGGAAATAAAATAACTTCAGGTGTTAGTGAGCTTGTTAAATAATATAATGTAAGGATGCGCATTTAACACTAGATTGTCCAGGAAAGTCACAATATGTACACAATGGAAAGATTGCTTAAAATTCTGTGATATTTTTTTTTATTCTATATTTAACGATATGTGCACTAAGGCACACTGCACTAGCTTTAAGTTATTCTGTGACAGTTTTTTTTGTTTTGAAGAGAGAATCCAATCATTTTGACTGCTTTTGAGCAATTTAGGTCTCTATTAAGTTTTGGGATCTCTAGTGTTGAGCACGCATCCAGGGAACAAGAACTACATGTATTTCGTAAAGAAATACTAGGTGTGATTGTATGAAATGGTCCACGTGAACCGTTCTCTTCCAGAAACGCACATCTCACACTTTCAGTTTGAAAGTGACATCTGTGTCAAAGTTAGGAAATTTAGGTACATTCAAACCTTTCCTGATTTGAGAATGTATCCACACCTGATCAATCAGTTTCGACGTCATTGCAATTTGTAAACATTAGTATCGATACCGAACCGGATCGGAAAGGTTTGAAAGTTCCTCGACGGTTCATAACAGGTCAATTTACTCTTATTCCTGGTAACAATAGTCATCTTCTTTTAATTAAATTCACCAGTTCAGGACGAATGTTACATATGAACATTCATCCCAACTAGATCAAGATAATTCAAATTGTTGACCAGTATGAAGTGAATTGACTCCCACCCCCATCCGCCAAGCGGGGGTACGCGCCCTGTAGCTCATCATCCAAAGCCTAGGGATTTGCAATTACAACTTCGTATCATCTGCACATAAAGCGAGTTGAACGTACTTTTGATATAATATTAAAAAATGTTACACAAATATTTATAAACGAATATGTAGCGAGGTGTAAACCTTTTCTTTGATTACTTCAACTACGGCTTATTACGGATATTGTGAATATGGATTACTGTAAATCAAATGCGTTTACCAATAAAGTTCTTTAACTGACGACGACGTTCGAAATAACATTACACAGGGAGCGTCAGATTTTGATTAAACAGACCCAAATTGTATTTCAATCCAATGTAATTAGTTTCGTCGAATAACCCGGAATCGGTAAACTGTTTGAAAAACAATGTGTCATTAAAATAACTTTCTAATCAGTTTAATCTATACTTGGTTTCACTATCATCTACCTTATAATTATAATCATAAGAGCCATGAAAGGAAGATGTTGCAGTTAATTCTTATCAGTTACGTAATGCATTAGCTAGATCTCGCGAAAATCCATGTCGTCGATTAGGTTACGCACACGTAACTAAACGTTATCATTCTCGGTTATTCTGTTCTTTCATACTAGACACATGTGATCGACAGAAATAATATTTACGTATGAATGTGGTCACGAGTAGTAAACAATGTCGATTTATTCTGGATTTGCCTTATTTGAACTTGATAATTCCATAATTATTGCTCTTAACTGGTGTTCCGCAGTTTTCAAGTTCTCTGTGTGTTGAGTAACTTGGAATGTCATGTGAGTATTCGATAATTGGATTACGGGCAATCAGGGTGAGTTGGTCATCAGAGAACAGAATTATATTACATGAGACGATTTTGCAGAGTAAATTTTAATTTTTACACAACACAACGAAAAGTTCACGTACAGAGAATTGTTAGCAACTGCTTCTTCAATTTTGTTTGTGCTGTTGGTGATTTGTTTAGTTAAGAAAAACAATTGATTTTTCATGGTTCATCTTACCCACCTTCCCGCTAAAACTATTTTCAATGTAAACAAACGTAATCAAGCTGTGGAGGAGTGTTTCATTTATGAATTGCACAAGTCGCATGCTTGTGTGTGCCCCAACCGTATAGCAACAGAGGAAGCACGTATAGAAAAACAGCTGACGTTTCAAAAGCGCATGTGATTTGCGTTCTCTATAATTGGTTTGAATAGTAAGCTTCTAATAGATGTAAAAATAAATTCAAAACACTATGAATTCAACACTTTGAACAAAAGAAAACATAACAACTAAGAATGATACATGTAGTACTGAAATCCACTATGGAAAATGTGAATCATTAGGATACCAAACATTTTCATCATTTGAATTGATTGAAGCATTATCAAGAGTTGTATCGATGATAAGTATTCGAAATAAAACTTCCCATTAGCTCCGACTCAGATGAATTCATAAATTGATTAACTTCAGCATTATGTTAAGATTAAATGGAGTAACAAGATGCATACTGAGCGCACAGAAAAAAATAATGAAAGTTACACGGTATGTAAATAAATGGTGCTATGAAGTAGACATCAGTTGAATCGAAAATCAGATTCAAAAGCATGATCGATGTGAAATTGGTAGTGGAATGCATTGATAAAAATGAAAATAAAGAACTGTACAGTAACTTTCCATTCAATTGCCTTTTCCAAATATGTGCATGAAAATTGTTGTGAATTCACAAACAATTTTTATCTGAAAACTCTATTCTAAGAGAAATTTAAACTCTTGGAAAGTTTTTTCCAAGGGCATATTTACCCCTTGAAGATTATAATATTTTATAATATGTTCCGAATGGAATGAGAACGAAATAGCGCCTGCTTAGTCTATTAACTGGGTATAAGAAAATGAATGTTGGTTTGTAACCACTTATTGAATTTATTTTATATGCTTCGAGAAAACCGATCATGTGAAAAATAATATTGAAATGGTGTAATTTTTTGCTCGCATCTATGTATTCGGTAGTCGCATTATTGCCTATCACAAGACCATTATTTTTACTTTTCTCATATAGAAAGATTATTTAATCACTGTGAAAACTGACTTTAGAACCGAGGACCGGAGGGCCGAGTGTCATATACCTCAACTAGTCGAGTACGCAAAATGTCTGTATGTGTTGTACTCACTTTTCTCGAATATTACTGAACCGATTTTCATGAACTTAAATTCAAAAAGTTCCTGAATTTCATTCGAATCCGACTTCGGGTTCCGGAATTACAGAATGATGTGTGCAAATAAAAAGTGAATAAGTACACATATTTAGATTCAAATGAAAGATATAATTATCTTATACAAAGTTCTTAAATTTCATTACGATTCGATTTCCGGTTCCGGAATAACAGTGTGATTAGTGTAAAAATTACAATTTCAAATTATTACCTCACTTTTCTCAGAGATGGCGGCACCGATTTTACTAAACATAGGTTCGAATTAAAGGTCTCATGATCCTATACAAAACTCCAAAATTTCATCCGGATGCGACTTGCGGTTAAAAATTTGATACCGTCACGAAACAAAAAACGTAAAAAAAACTACACTGGACTCGAAACTATTCCAATCAGTAGCAATTATCAGTAGACAATCAAACAACCCGAATCCGGCTATCGTGGTTTCCGGTTTCCGATTCCGGAAGCACCGGAAATAGTGGTCGTATATTCCAAACTTCCTACTCACTTTTCTTAGCGATGACTTGACCGATTTTCACAAACAAATTCACAAATTCAAATGAAATGTGGTCCTATACTGAATTCCTGAGTTTCATCCGTATTCGACATCCGGTTGCGAAATTACAGTGTGAAGATTATTAAAATATTTATACCGGCACTAAAAGCGGCGAGTAAAACACGTAAAATAATTTCTAAGCTTGCGTCAAAACTATTCCAATCGATAGTTATTGTCAGTAGACGACCAAACAAATTAATGTCGGCTTTTCAGATTCCCGGTTTTCGATTAACAACCGGAGAAATAGACTCAAAAATGGATCTCAGTCACTTTTCTTATACCGGTTCCCGGATTCCGGTTTACCTGTAATAGTGTAACTCACTTCATTTTCTCAGAGATGGTCTTACCGATCAGAGAACTGTTTCACTAGTTTATGGACAAACCGTTTTGTTTTTCAAGAGAATTATTTTGCAAAAATATGATATGAGAAAGACATCATTACACCACTAGGTGGATTAAAACAGGTTTTGTTTTACTAGAAGCGAGGGTGCCTCAGTACGACTTTCGGAATGGATAAACTGAAATATATTGAATCGTAGTGTTTTATATGCTTCCAATAAATACTGTGTACTAACCACTCAATTTTCTCATGTACATAACTTGTCATTCGAATTTTTCCTCAAACATTTTATGTGCTGTTTAGCTTCATTCACGCCTATAGTCTGTTTTTTTACCAAAAACTCTTTAATGTCCTACTGTTTAATTCTCACACCACATTCGGATCGCATCAGACAATAACTAATATCGTTGATTACTTTAATTTCTGCAGCATACAAGTTTCAAGAGAATCTATTGCGTACGATGATTCAGATCGAGAACACATTTTTCGAGCTGGGAAAATCATGTACGCGGAACTGTTTGATTATCTGCGACCGCGGTGTGATGGATGCCAGTGCGTGTGAGTATCCAAATCCTTGAGCCTACCGAACATTCCTAGTTATGTACCTATGCTTGGTTTTGTAGTTGTTTCCAAAGAAAAATGGGAACGTATGATGAAATCCAACAACTGGAATCCGGTGGAACTACGCGACAATCGGTACAATCATATTGTTCACATGGTTTCGGCAGCCAACGGTGCAGAGGCATTCTACTCTACTGAAGATCATGCGTGCCGTTCAGAAGGCGTAGATTTAGCCCGGGAGTTGGATTACAAATCAGCCGCTGCTTGGATTGGACATCCGTACTTTGATGTGATTGATAATTCGACTGATTTCGAGTGTAAGATGAACCGAATGATTGAATGTGTGTGTCAGAAGTTAGGCATTGATACTGGCGATCGTCTTTTGACTACGTCAAAGAAAGTCAAATTTCTTGGTAAGCTTTATTTTGTCTATTAGATCAAATTTATGAACAATAATTCCATATCTTTGTAGTATCGGAGCTACCACCGCTTTCCAGTTTCCCAGCGTTTCAAGATTTCGATGTCGTTCATCACTATCTGCAATGTGCTGGTCCTCGGGTTCAGGCAAGGTTGCGGAAACGTGGACAAAATGGTCATTTTAGCTACATCCACACGATTCGTCGTCCACATCTCCATGGGCAATCGATTGAGGTGAAAACACAACTTACTCACAGAGACTACTTAAACATGCTCACGCAACGCGACGACGCCCATTTCACTATCTACAAGAAACGTCGCTGCTTTTTAGTAAATAACCAATATTTTCAAATGGACATTTACAAGGAACCAAGCCATCCAAGGTATGTTAATATGACAGATAATGATTGTTTCAAATCAGTCTAAAATTTACAACGAAATTGCAGATGCAAGGGTCTTATTCTTCTCGAAACTTACACTTCGTTGAGTGGAGACAAATTGAAGGAAATCCTGCCGAAATTCCTCAACATTGTGAAGGAAGTCACCGGCCACCCGGATTATTCCATGTTTAATCTTTCGTTAAAGGAGGACTGGAGCAATACGAAGAAGTTCTGTTATTCGCTTCATGGTAAGAAGACAATTTGCTGTCACAATGCTCCCGATAATGGTCCTATCGATAGTGACAAGTAAATATATCATAACATTGTTAGCTCGTCTATCCCATCCTGTTGTGTCGCATGTTGATGGCTGGTGTGAGATATAATGTACTTTAGTATTTATGAATATTCTGTTAATCATTACTCTCAGTTGTTAGGTTATATTACTTTCGCGCACTTTTTGCTTAACTAATTAGTTAATTTAATTCTTACTAACATTCAGCTTGTTCTCATCGTGTTCAAAATAAATTATACGTGTATTCTATGAGATAAAGATAAGATCTTAAGATTTTAATCAACTTAGTACATCTTTCACTCCAATCTCATCCACCACGACAAGTTATCAAAAAATTATTTACAACGTCTTTCAATATACTTCTATATGAGAATATATTGAACGATATTGTTAACAATTACGAAAAGAACATCTAAACTTGCTGTAAACAGTTTCGATAAGAACATCTGAGCTGTTTTTTTTAAAGAAAGTTAATTGACATACAAATAATGGATCACTTGTCTATACAGTAACGCAAAGTGCATGAGCGTATTTGTTTTCGTAAAAATGCTGGTTTTTCTTGTTCCTCTTGGCTACATGTAAACTGATTCTATGATAACAGGTGCAATTCAAAATGAATTTAACACACGTTTTATTCGAACTTATCAATGTACGTAGCTATATACAGAGTAAACTGCCCAATGGAAAAATTTCTGTGTAAGGTTTAGTTTTATCGTTTAATCGTGTTCGATCACCACCGGAATTTTCTGTTATTCTCGAATAATTCAGTGCGAAAATGACCCAAAATAAGTACGAGAAATAGAAATATAAAAATTCTTTGTGTTTATGTATAAATGAGAGTATCGATTATACTTCCCTGGCTTTTATTTTTGTTTACTTCCAAGGATCTACTTACAATCTTAGGCAAACAGCCATTGTTGAACATCTCAAGACCAATATTCTACGTTACTAATAGATGAAGGTTCAAGTAAAAAACATAGGTTTAATTATAAAATATACCGAATATACTGATATTTCTCTCTTGAATTTCCACTGAACGACACTTTGGTATTCTGCAAAAATGGTTGATTTCCTAAGATTACAAATTGTTCCTTAACATTGGAATTGAGCAGCCATGAAACGTAAATGGGCTAAAAACGCTGAAAAACAACCGACATTGCAAAAAATTCAGCGCACGTTTTCCATTCATTTCATTGTAATTTTTTTTCTAATGATATAACTGCTTGGTATCTTTTGTTAGTATTCTTTCATCTTAGACTAAATATTTATCGTAAAGCAAAGTTTAGCTGATGTGAGTGCAAGTATTTAGAATAAATTTTAGACCACATGCCGATCGTGAACCGGTGCGTCAATTACATACATAGGTAAATTGAATATACATTCTATGGTATTCGCATTACAAAAATTATTCACACAAAAATTCTTATAATTTATTTTTCAGTTTGAATAATTGGAGAACTGTCAATTTTTTTGTTTTCTTTCTTATATTTTGCATTTCTAGATCAAGACGAAGGCGAGTTTAAAGCGAATGGGCGTTCTCATAAAATAATCAATGGAAAAGCGTAAAATTGTATAGGTGCTGCCTCATCTTCCAATGGCACTTCTGATGGAATTTTCTGAATTTTTACAATGGTTTTAACTTTCAGCGCAACGGAGATATTTTATATTTCCTACATTCTCATTATACATATAAAATATTGAATAGTCGAGTCTTCAGTTATTCTGCAAAATAGCTTCAATGCTTTTGATATTTCATTTCTATTGTTGTTAAAGCTTTCAGCAATTCCCTTTTTTAAATATTTGCTATGCATCTTACTTTAACACGGCCTCATACAGTGATGAGAATTAAATTTTGTTTACTTACTCTTCCGTTACTTTTTTTTGTACTTAAACATTTGTGCACATTCGCATAATGACGTTGTAGTAAACGCAAAAGCAAGTAAACAACGGGAGATTCTCACATGTATAAGTAATTTTCCTCTGATTAAATTTTAACATTGGTTCAATTGAGCTCATAACCATTGAAAGGGAACTGTCTGGACCAATGAAAGCGATGTTTTCGATCCATTCTGATTTTCCAAACCAAGTTGAAAATGAATGCTTAAGCAGAGATACTTAACAATAAAACTCTTTTGTTTGCCGATTGAGAGCAATCAGCGAAGAAACAATGTGTATATAAAGCTTTGATTAGAAGCTAATAATGTTCGACACGGGAGGTGAAACTATATGTATTTTCGAACTAGTCCAATAAAAATCAGATTTTTTAGAAAGCAAAAAAAAAATCTATGAAAAGAATCATAAGGCATGCAAAATCCTTTATATTTTTATAGAACAAGATCATTCGAAGAACTATCAAAATTACCTAGACTGTTGCTAACCGCAATATAAAACAACTACTTTAAAATGTGTAGTGAAAACAGGTTTTTAGCGTTAGTTTACATTAACAATAAAAACGCAGTGTTCGATGAAAAGTTTTCAATTTGTTTTGCAATCGCAATCGCCGTATTGTTGAAATCAACGTATATGTAGTCCAAAGAGGCGAGAAAGAGTTTTATCAATTGTTTACTTGTAATTGTTGTTTTAGAAAGCCCTTTCTTTGAGGTCGCTTAACGCTGTGAAAGTAAATTTTCAATCAAAGAAGGACTAGCACCCTAATTGATACAGACAATTAAAAATCAATAGAAACCACAAAGATTGTCATCATAAATGTATTTTATATTAAAATATGATCCTATTTCAAAAAAAGTATGTCTGTGGTTTGAAAAGTGATATATAAATACAAGGTTTGAGATCAGAATATTTTAGTAATATTTTAATAGATGACAATCCATTAATGTCGTATCTTAATTGGGATTTAATGTTTTCAAATAAGCCGTTAAGAAACGTCGTTTTTTCGAGAGTTCTTATGTTGTAGGTTAAAGTCATTTCCGAGCAAATACATACACCGATGGATGGAGTCGTGTCTTATCTTGATCAGATCAGCACCGATGGAATGATATTTGTTGTTTTTTCGAATTCTCGTTATCTGTTATGTACGCGCTGATGCATACGTCCCATCGGCAACATAATTCACCATAGCAGAACGAGGCAACCCCGTGAGTGTGAAGAACCATGGCAACCTGGATGCAGAGCATAGATGTCAGTGAGTATGTTGTAAGCAAGAAGGAAGAAAAATAAACAACAGCATAAGTGAAGTTGTAACACAGTTTAGCCAGCAAGCGATAGTGTTTTTTAGACAATTTGTGTGGCTCTCAATCCAGGATTGTTAGTCGAAGTAGATCTAGCACCTACCGTGAAAACAGGTGAATTATCGATCTAACAGTAGGTGAGAAGAATTTATTCAAAAATGTTTTAATGTTTATTGAACTTATTGAAACTTGATATCACAGGAAATTGAAAAGCGCACCGCTGCAACTAACCTGAAAAGAAAGAGGAAAAAGAGAAAACTATTAATGTAAGTTAGCAAATGAAAGTGAAGAAAAGTGAATTAATAAGATTATTGTTTTCGATTATTTTATTTGAATAAAAATAGTTTTAAGCTGCTGCAAATCGCATTAAAAGCACTGCTGTAAAAATTTAGTTATTTAGGGTGGTCCGAAATCGAACAAACTTAAAAATTAATAATGGTTGGACCAAATCCAAACCCAGAAAACCCTGAAAAGTCAGGATATAATTGCGCGGCTTGTAATCGTCCGGACAATGAAGAGTCGCAAATGGTATTTTGTGATCATTGTGAGCGATGGTATCATTTTGGTTGCGCCGGTGTTACAGCGGAAATAAAGGACGTTTCGTGGTGCTGTCAAAAGTGCGTTAGTATCGGAACCGGCGATTCGAGTTCGGACGGTCTAAACGAGGAGTTGGAAAAGCTCGAGCAGGAGAAAAAGAAACAGAAAAAGGCACTCAAGAAGGAAAAAGTCTTGCATCAGAAGCGCTTGGAAATGCAACAGGAGCTCTTCGAGATGCGTCAATCGTTGGAAAAGGAAAAGAGGGAGATGGAATTGGCGTTCGAAAAGGCACAGATAAATAAAAGGATCGCTGCTGAAGAAGCGCATCAGAAAAAGCTGGACGAAATGCGGACGGAAATGGAAGGAAAGTTGAAACAGTTGCAATTAAAACGGGAAAACGAGTTAGTTAAAGAAAAAGACGTTCAAAAGGATGAAATAGGAGGTGAAGGAGCGGGAAGCTCGAAAATGGTAACGCGTAAACAGACGCAACCGGAGCCTGCAGCATCAGGAAAAGAGCCCGAGAAGAAAAAGTCGGGGAATAAAAAGCCTGGAAAAGTGGATCCGTCGTCAACTAGCGTGAGCGAATTTAGAGGAGCATACCGCAAACATTCGACACCGAAAGCAACCGGAAAGTTCGTCGAAAAATTTGTTAAAGGACCGGCTACTCTGCCGGACAGTTTCATGTTTGGTAACGCGAGCAATAAAACACCAACCGGACATCCAGAAGTTCCCAGGAAGAGCGCCAAGGTTATGCGTAAGCTAGGGAAAGTCCAAGAGTCGGAAAGCGAAGAAAGTGCCGAAGAAGAAGAAAAAGAAGAGTCGTTCGAAGAAGATGAGCGTAGTACCGGATCGGAGCAAGAGAGTTCAGAAGAGGAGGAAGAAGGTGGCGAAAGCGGACAAGAGAGTTCGGCAAATTCCGAGAAAGATGAAAGGAAAAAACGATCGTCTCGAAAAGTTGATCATTCGAAACGGGGCGAACATCGTGAGCCGACTAAAGCACAGTTGTCCGCTCGGCAGTTTTTGTCCAGGAAGTTACCTACGTTTTCCGGAAATCTGGAGGAATGGCCGATGTTTATCAGCAGTTATGAGACGTCGACGGAGGCGTGCGGCTTTTCCAATGTCGAAAACCTGGGGCGACTTCAAGAGTGCCTAAAGGGTGAAGCGCTAGAAGCGGTGAAAGGCAGACTGCTTTTGCCGAAATCAGTTCCGAACATCATTGAGACCCTACGTATGCTGTATGGACGACCAGAGCGCCTACTGAACATGCTGCTAGCGAAGGTTCGCAACACAGCACCGCCGAAGGCTGATCGGTTGGTAACTTTCATAGGGTTCGGAGTGGTAGTCCAACAACTTGCCGATCATTTGGAAGCTACCGGACTAACTACGCATCTGTTGAATCCGATGCTCATTCAAGAGCTAACCGAAAAGCTACCCGCAGGAACACAGCTGGATTGGGTGCGGTACAGAAGAAGAAGCAAGGTGGTTACACTGCGAACGTTATCGAATTTTCTTACGAGTATCGTACAAGACGCAAGTGAAATCGTGGCATACGGAGAATCATCCGGAGCTGCGGAATATGGATCTAGAAAGAGCAAAACGAAGACCAGAACGAATGAAGGATTTGTGCATGCACACGACGCATTGGAAAGTAGACACTCAGGTCTATCAGTGAAGGAGAGAATACCGTGTAGAATCTGTGGTGGACTGAATCACCGAATTAGAAACTGTGACAAGTTTGGAAAACTGTCTCTCGTCGAACGCTGGGAAGCTGTCCGTAAATGGCAGCTGTGTCAACTGTGCTTGAACGAACACGGAGCGGCTAACTGTAAGCTTAGTTTCCGTTGCGACATCGAAGGATGTAAAGATCGTCACAATCCTCTGCTACACGCGGTGAGATCGTCTACCGGTTCAAACTGCAACATCCATTCTAGCCAACCGAAGTCTTCCGTAATCTTTCGAATGATTCCTGTTACGTTGTACTGCGGAAAGTTTGCAGTAGATACGATCGCGTTCCTGGATGAAGGCTCGTCGTACACTCTGGTGGAAAGGGAGTTGGTCTGTCGGTTGGGAATTAATGGTGCAACGCAACCGCTACGCGTGACATGGACTGCAGGAGTCTCCCGACTTGAAAAAGATTCACAGTGCGTGAATTTCCGCATCTCTGCGAAAGGATCAGCTCAGCGTTTTCTGATAAAAGGCGCTCACACGGTAGAAAGCTTAAAGCTTCCGACGCATTCCCTACCTCTGTCCGAAATCGTGAAACAGTACGATCATCTACGAGGTTTGCCGATTGCTGATATTCGTTCAGCTACTCCACGGATTTTGATCGGGCTAAAGGATATACACCTGTACGCGCCGATAGAATCCAAAATTGGTCGGCCAGAAGAGCCGATAGCGGTCAGATCGAAGCTAGGCTGGACTATTTACGGTCCGATGGAAGCAGTCACGACAAGTAGCGGAATTGTCGGCCATCATACGTGCAGCACCGTTACGAACCAGGAGCTCCACGATCTGCTTAAGAGCTACTATACGCTAGAGGAGTCTGGTATATCGGTGGCCTTGCTTCCCGAACCAGAAGAAGACAGGAGAGCGAAGGATATACTAAAAAAGACAACAAAAAGGATTGGTGATTGCTTCGAAACAGGTCTGTTGTGGAAGGAAGATAATCCCGAATTCCCCGATAGCTATCTTATGGCTGTCAAGCGTTTAAAATGTTTGGAGAATCGTCTGAGTAAAAATCCAGAGTTGTACGATAAAGTACGTAGAACGATCGCTGACTACTTGGCTAAAGGGTACGCCCACAAGGCGACATCGTCAGAGCTAGCGGCATTTGATAGCAACAAAGTGTGGCATGTGCCGCTGAATTTCGTTTACAATCCAAAGAAGGAGAAGTTTCGCCTAGTATGGGATGCAAGAGCAGAAGTTTGAGGAGTTTCGCTAAACTCAAAGCTATTGAAGGGACCAGATATGCTAACCGCCCTACCAGCTGTTATATCTAAGTTCCGAGAGCGGGAAATCGGTTTTGGCGCGGACATCAAGGAGATGTACCACCAGTTACGGATTCGAGATGAAGATAAGCGAGTACAAAGATTCCTGTTCCGGAACGATTCGTCCGCGAAGCCGGATGTTTACGTAATGGACGTGGCAACGTTTGGATCGACGAGTTCGCCATGCTCCGCACATAAACGCGAAAGAATATGCGGGACAGTTTCCAGCGGCTGCAAAAGCCATAATCGAAAATCACTACGTCGATGACTACTTCGACAGCGCGGACACAATCGAAGAAGCAGTGGAACGAGCAAAAGATGTGCGTTACGTCCATTCCAAGGGTGGTTTCGAGCTACGAAACTGGGTCTCCAACTCCGACGAGTTTTTAGTAGCCTTGGGAGAACGAAAAGCCAATCAGTGCGTACGCTTTAGTGAAGATAAGGAATCCGGATCCGAGCGAGTACTAGGGATGAGCGTAGTACCGGATCGGAGCAAGAGAGTTCAGAAGAGGAGGAAGAAGGTGGCGAAAGCGGACAAGAGAGTTCGGCAAATTCCGAGAAAGATGAAAGGAAAAAACGATCGTCTCGAAAAGTTGATCATTCGAAACGGGGCGAACATCGTGAGCCGACTAAAGCACAGTTGTCCGCTCGGCAGTTTTTGTCCAGGAAGTTACCTACGTTTTCCGGAAATCTGGAGGAATGGCCGATGTTTATCAGCAGTTATGAGACGTCGACGGAGGCGTGCGGCTTTTCCAATGTCGAAAACCTGGGGCGACTTCAAGAGTGCCTAAAGGGTGAAGCGCTAGAAGCGGTGAAAGGCAGACTGCTTTTGCCGAAATCAGTTCCGAACATCATTGAGACCCTACGTATGCTGTATGGACGACCAGAGCGCCTACTGAACATGCTGCTAGCGAAGGTTCGCAACACAGCACCGCCGAAGGCTGATCGGTTGGTAACTTTCATAGGGTTCGGAGTGGTAGTCCAACAACTTGCCGATCATTTGGAAGCTACCGGACTAACTACGCATCTGTTGAATCCGATGCTCATTCAAGAGCTAACCGAAAAGCTACCCGCAGGAACACAGCTGGATTGGGTGCGGTACAGAAGAAGAAGCAAGGTGGTTACACTGCGAACGTTATCGAATTTTCTTACGAGTATCGTACAAGACGCAAGTGAAATCGTGGCATACGGAGAATCATCCGGAGCTGCGGAATATGGATCTAGAAAGAGCAAAACGAAGACCAGAACGAATAAAGGATTTGTGCATGCACACGACGCATTGGAAAGTAGACACTCAGGTCTATCAGTGAAGGAGAGAATACCGTGTAGAATCTGTGGTGGACTGAATCACCGAATTAGAAACTGTGACAAGTTTGGAAAACTGTCTCTCGTCGAACGCTGGGAAGCTGTCCGTAAATGGCAGCTGTGTCAACTGTGCTTGAACGAACACGGAGCGGCTAACTGTAAGCTTAGTTTCCGTTGCGACATCGAAGGATGTAAAGATCGTCACAATCCTCTGCTACACGCGGTGAGATCGTCTACCGGTTCAAACTGCAACATCCATTCTAGTCAACCGAAGTCTTCCGTAATCTTTCGAATGATTCCTGTTACGTTGTACTGCGGAAAGTTTGCAGTAGATACGATCGCGTTCCTGGATGAAGGCTCGTCGTACACTCTGGTGGAAAAGGAGTTGGTCTGTCGGTTGGGAATTAATGGTGCAACGCAACCGCTACGCGTGACATGGACTGCAGGAGTCTCCCGACTTGAAAAAGATTCACAGTGCGTGAATTTCCGCATCTCTGCGAAAGGATCAGCTCAGCGTTTTCTGATAAAAGGCGCTCACACGGTAGAAAGCTTAAAGCTTCCGACGCATTCCCTACCTCTGTCCGAAATCGTGAAACAGTACGATCATCTACGAGGTTTGCCGATTGCTGATATTCGTTCAGCTACTCCACGGATTTTGATCGGGCTAAAGGATATACACCTGTACGCGCCGATAGAATCCAAAATTGGTCGGCCAGAAGAGCCGATAGCGGTCAGATCGAAGCTAGGCTGGACTATTTACGGTCCGATGGAAGCAGTCACGACAAGTAGCGGAATTGTCGGCCATCATACGTGCAGCACCGTTACGAACCAGGAGCTCCACGATCTGCTTAAGAGCTACTATACGCTAGAGGAGTCTGGTATATCGGTGGCCTTGCTTCCCGAACCAGAAGAAGACAGGAGAGCGAAGGATATACTAAAAAAGACAACAAAAAGGATTGGAGATTGCTTCGAAACAGGTCTGTTGTGGAAGGAAGATAATCCCGAATTCCCCGATAGCTATCTTATGGCTGTCAAGCGTTTAAAATGTTTGGAGAATCGTCTGAGTAAAAATCCAGAGTTGTACGATAAAGTACGTAGAACGATCGCTGACTACTTGGCTAAAGGGTACGCCCACAAGGCGACATCGTCAGAGCTAGCGGCATTTGATAGCAACAAAGTGTGGCATGTGCCGCTGAATTTCGTTTACAATCCAAAGAAGGAGAAGTTTCGCCTAGTATGGGATGCAAGAGCAGAAGTTAGAGGAGTTTCGCTAAACTCAAAGCTATTGAAGGGACCAGATATGCTAACCGCCCTACCAGCTGTTATATCTAAGTTCCGAGAGCGGGAAATCGGTTTTGGCGCGGACATCAAGGAGATGCACCACCAGTTACGGATTCGAGATGAAGATAAGCGAGTACAAAGATTCCTGTTCCGGAACGATTCGTCCGCGAAGCCGGATGTTTACGTAATGGACGTGGCAACGTTTGGATCGACGAGTTCGCCATGCTCCGCACATAAACGCGAAAGAATATGCGGGACAGTTTCCAGCGGCTGCAAAAGCCATAATCGAAAATCACTACGTCGATGACTACTTCGACAGCGCGGACACAATCGAAGAAGCAGTGGAACGAGCAAAAGATGTGCGTTACGTCCATTCCAAGGGTGGTTTCGAGCTACGAAACTGGGTCTCCAACTCCGACGAGTTTTTAGTAGCCTTGGGAGAACGAAAAGCCAATCAGTGCGTACGCTTTAGTGAAGATAAGGAATCCGGATCCGAGCGAGTACTAGGGATCGTATGGAGTCCCGCTAGCGATGAATTTTCGTTTTCCACCACTTTGAGAGGCGATCTAACACCATTTCTATCCGGTGAGCGATTACCAACGAAAAGAATCGTGATGAGTTGCGTGATGAGCTTCTTTGACCCGTTAGGACTGTTGTCGAACTTTACGTTTTATGGCAAATTACTGATTCAAGATCTATGGCGCAGCGGATGCGAGTGGGATCAGCAAATCGATAGCGATTGTGCAGAAAAGTGGGAAAACTGGATCAGACGGCTTCCGGATGTTGAAACCGTGCGAATTCCTCGCTATTTCTTTCGTAGGAGCTGTTCAGTAGACTACGGCAGCCTGCAGTTGCATACGTTCACCGACGCGAGTCAAGACGCGTACGGGACAGCTGTGTATCTCCGGGTAGAGACGACCGAAGGACCAATATGTTCGCTTGTGATGTCGAAGTCAAAGGTTTCACCACTACAGCACATGTCAATTCCCCGTTTGGAGCTCCAAGCAGCTGTGTTAGGTGCAAGACTTGCCAACTCTGTCTCCGATGTTCTTTCGCTTGAAGTGAAACGACGATTCATGTGGTCCGATTCGAAAACGGTGTTGTCATGGATACACTCCGACCATCGCCGATACAAGCAATTCGTGGCATTCAGGATCGGTGAAATACACAGTCTGACGAAGCTCACTGATTGGAGATGGGTGCCAACGAAATGCAACGTTGCCGACGCTTTGACAAAGTGGGGAAAAACGCACAGCCTTTGTTCTGACGGATCTTGGTTTCGCGGTCCTGAATTCCTTCGTCTATCGGAGGATCGTTGGCCAAAGCAAATAGAATTGAAACCGAATGTAGCCGAAGAAGTACGAGCCTGTTTCCTATTTCACGAGGTTAGAACGATTGAATCGATGGTGGAGCCGCAGCGGTTCTCGAAGTGGAGGGTTTTAGTTCGAACGCTGGCGTGTGTCTTCAGATTCATCACGAATTGCAAGCTGAAGAGAAAGGGATTGCCGATAGAAGCGGTTCCGACTAGCGCGGTGTTCGAGAAAGTTGTAAAAAAAGGCGCGCGATCGAAGATTGTACCGTTGAAGCGCGAAGAGTACCAAAAGGCAGAGGCGTATCTTTGGAGGTCGGCTCAGGCTGATTGCTTTGAAGACGAAGTCAGGACGTTGAAGAAGAACCGACATCTATCGATTGAACAGTATCACCAACTGGAAAGGGCCAGTAGTATTTACGGTTTGAGCCCGTTTTTGGACGCCGAGGACGTGCTACGTATGGAGGGTAGAGCAGCACGAGGATCGTCGCTGCCATTCGAACTAAAGTTTCCGATTATTCTACCGAAGAAGCATCCGGTCACTGATAAGCTGCTTGATTATTATCATCAACAAGTAGCTCACGGGAACGCGGAGACTGCCGTAAACGTGATACGCCAACGTTTCTACATTCAGGGACTGCGCGCAGAGCTGAAACGTATCGCAAGGGACTGTGTGTGGTGCAAGGTGCACAAATGTCGACCGTCGACCCCCAGAATGGCTCCACTTCCGGAATCGCGTGTTACGCCGAATCTTCCGGCATTCAGTCATACCGGCGTAGATTATTGCGGGCCTTTGACAGTAACTGTTGGCCGAAGATCTGAAAACGATTCATCTGTCTATTTACGTGTATGACGACGAGAGCAGTACATCTTGAGGTAGCGCACAGTCTGACAACTCAGGCATGTCTGATGGCTATACGGCGTTTCGTGTGCCGTAGAGGGAAACCGCTAGAGTTCTACTCGGACAACGGTACGAATTTCCAAGCAGCAAGTAAAGAGATCATGCAGCAGATTGGGACCGATTGTGAAAACGAGTTTACCGATTCCAGGACACGCTGGAATTTCAACCCACCCAGCGCACCTCACATGGGCGGGGTTTGGGAGCGACTTGTTCGCTCCGTAAAAGCAGCTCTAACTGTATTCGACGATGGTCGGTCATTGACCGATGAAGTACTCCTAACGACTATTGCAGAAGCCGAGGACCTGATCAACTCTCGGCCTTTAACTTATGTTTCTCTGGAGCCGGAACTAGAAGAAGCATTGACCCCGAATCATTTCATTCGCGGTGTCGGTGCTATCAATGCAGAGTGTTTCATCCCGTCGACAAGCGAAGCCGAAGCACTCCGTGATCGATACAAACGATCGCAACGACTAGCAGATAAGCTGTGGATACGGTGGGTGTCCGAATACCTGCCGTCGATCAACCGACGGACGAAGTGGCACTCAGAGGCACCGCCACTATCCCGTGGCGAATTGGTGTACATTACGGACGACGCGATGCGGAAAAGCTGGGTCCGTGGCGTTGTGACGGAAATCTACCTGGGAGCGGATGGCAGAATCCGTCAGGCGATGGTTATGACTGCTAATGGTAAGTTTAGGAGACCGGTGACGAAGCTTGCAGTGCTCGAAGTGCAGGATCGTAAATCCGGTAATGCTGATTAGCCCACACCAGAGTTACGGGGAGGGGTATGTACGCGCTGATGCATACGTCCCATCGGCAACATAATTCACCATAGCAGAACGAGGCAACCCCGTGAGTGTGAAGAACCATGGCAACCTGGATGCAGAGCATAGATGTCAGTGAGTATGTTGTAAGCAAGAAGGAAGAAAAATAAACAACAGCATAAGATAAGTTGTAACACAGTTTAGCCAGCAAGCGATAGTGTTTTTTAGACAATTTGTGATATTGAGAGCCAGGATTGTTAGTCGAAGTAGATCTAGCACCTACCGTGAAAACAGGTGAATTATCGATCTAACAGTAGGTGAGAAGAATTTATTCAAAAATGTTTTAATGTTTATTGAACTTATTGCAACTTGATATCACAGGAAATTGAAAAGTGCACCGCTGCAACTAACCTGAAAAGAAAGAGGAAAAAGGGAAAACTATTAATGTAAGTAAGCAAATGAAAGTGAAGAAAAGTGAATTAATAAGATTATTGTTTTCGATTATTTTATTTGAATAAAAATAGTTTTAAGCTGCTGCAAATCGCATTAAAAGCACTGCTGTAAAAATTTAGTTATTTAGGGTGGTCCGAAATCGAACAAGTTACTTAAATCAGTTTTTGACCTACGAAAAAATTGTGTTTGTGTGAAGCAACGCAAAGTCCTGGGATTACATCCATTTTGTGGAATTTGGCCTTTCTGGTTTAACAGACTTCGCTGCCGATGTTTAGCGTACAGAGTTATTGCATGGCTAGTACTACGATCCTAATGACACTAAGAATCCTTCCAGGTCGAGACTCTAACATACGACAAGGCTTGTATGGCTTGTAAGACCAGCGCCCTATGCATTGAACCGCTGACCGGGGCCAAAGTGAAGTGAAATGAAAAGCAATAAAAATAATTAACATTTTACGTTCAGTCGGTGTTGAACAGTCGTTCGCACCGCACGCATATAGCTCTTGGCTCCTGGAATTTTTTTCTGGCTACCTAGAGTTTCATTGATTCAAGGCTACAGTCTTTTTCAAGGCTACCTGAATCACTAACAGTCTTTTTAAAGATCAACAATTAGTCAGCCTTTCTCAAGGCTTTACAAAGATTGATATTAGAGTGACTAAGAAATTAATCAGCCTTTTTTAAGGCTAGCTATTCAAAGAACTATTATTCAAACTTCAAAATTCCATCCATTTCAAAAATTCCTGCGTCCAACCGGAAAGGCAACAAGCCTAAGGCTAAAAATAATTCAATACGGAATAAATCACAATCCGTTATTCAACATTTTTCTAATAACATTCACGATCTTATAGAATCTGAATGTAAAAATAAAAGACAACGGACGGATTTCCCTTCCGTTGATCCTATGCCGTCTAACAGTATTTACGAGATTCTTCCTGAATCCGATTGTAGCGACATGGAAGAAAATTCTTTAAAAATTCCCAAAATGGACGTTTGTCGTTCCGGGAAGAAACAACAATCTATGCCACCAGTGACTGTGATGATCTCCGACTTCAAAGCATTCCGTACTGAGCTTTCTACTTTTCTCCCGGAAGTAAAAGTCTCATTTCAAATCGGACGAAGAGGAGAATGTCGAGTCTTGGTTGATGGATTGGAAGATTACGAACGTCTTATTCGATATTTGTCCGAGAAACTTCATAAATTTTATTCATATGATATAAAATCAGACAGACCCTTCAAGTCTGTCTTGAAAGGCTTATCAAATGATCAAAGTATTGATGAAATTAAACATGAACTAAAAGAATTGCTTGGTTTTGCCCCTTCCCAAGTAATACTTATGAAAAAAAAAAGAGCGAATGGTACTTCTAAACCACGCTCTGGAATTTCCCATGAACTTTACCTAATACACTTCAATCGAAGTGATGTAAACAATTTGAAAACTTTACAAAAAGTACGTTTCATTTCCCACATTAAAATTCATTGGGAACATTATAAACGGCATAATCGTATTGCAAACTTAAGGCAATGTCGTTGTTGCCAAGGCTTCGGTCATTGTCATATGGATATACGGTGTTTGAATTGTGGTAAATCGCATTCGAAAGACGTTTGTCCAATGAATGAAACCACTGATAAATTTTCATGTTCAAATTGCAATGGAAATCATAAATCCAATTATTTGAAATGTTCTGTCAGGGAAAAAGATTTAAACGCTCGTTCGATTAGACAACAAGTCAAATCAACGACCTTAAATTTACAGAACATACCTTAAAATAAAAAAACCGTTACAAATGCCACGCCTAATTTATCTAAGGCACCTATTTCTTCAAATTTAAAACAAAAAACAGGTACGCCTGCCAATTCGTCTTCTAACGAAAACAATTTACTGACAGGTAGATCGACCTCGTCATCATCTTCTAATGTCAGTTATGCTGGTATATTAGGTAGAAATCTACCGCCTATTTGTTCTAATGTAAATAATCAAAACACTGGACCGCCTTGCAGTTCATCTTCTAACGAAAACAATTTATTAATAAGTAGACCGGCCAAATCATCTTCTTCTAATGGCAGTCTACCTACAAATATTCCTTCAATGCCATTCGCTTCTTTAAATGAAGTCGATTTAGGCGATATAACTGAAAATAAAATGATCTACCTACAAGATCAACTTTTTCAAATGATCATCCAAATGAATTCGACTTCATCACTTTTTGAAGCATTTCAAATCGGATGGAAATTTGCAAATAATATTATAATGAATTTAAAATTTAACAGTGATGTTAAATAATTATTTGAATATTTTAAATTGGAATGCTCGATCTTTGAAATCGAGTGAAGATGAATTTTATAATTTTCTCGAAGTCAAAAATCCATATTGCCATTGTGACAGAAACTTTTCTTAAACCAAATGTCAAATTGAAAAGCAATCCACATTATGTGGTTCATCGATTTGACAGGTTTACTGGAATGGGTGGTGGAGTTGCCATTTTTGTCCAACGGCAAATTAAACATCGAATTTTACCTTCTTTCAATACTAAAGTTATTGAAAGCTTGGGAATCGAAGTTGAAACCATTCATGGAATTTATTTCATCGCTGGAGCATATTTGCCATTCCAATGCACCGGCGAACAATTAAATTTCTTTAAAGGCGATATGCAAAAACTCACAAGATATCGACCGAATTTTTTCGTAATAGGGGACTTAAATGCTAAGCATGTCCAGTGGAATTGTAGGCAAAATAACAGTAATGGTAAAATACTTCATAATCAACTCTCAGCTGGTTACTTCACAGTTCTTCATCCCAGTAATCCGACTTGTTTCTCTTCCGTGAAAAACCCGTCTACAATTGATCTGGTTCTAACGGATCAAAGTCACATTTGTAGTGAAACGATTACACATGCTGACTTTGACTCAGATCATCTTCCTGTAACATTCAGACTTTCCAACGAAGCTATAATTAATCCTATTAGTTCTATATTCAACTATCATAGAGCTAACTGGTTGGATTACAGATCTCACATTGAAAATCATGTGGATCATGAAACTATTTTAGAAAATTCTGCGGACATCGACACAGCAATTGATAATTTGAATCATTACATTATCGAAGCTAGAAATCTTTCAGTTCCCAAAGCTCCAACTAAATTAAATTCTCCTATCATCGATGACAATCTACAACTGCTCATTCGGTTGAAGAATGTTCGTCGACGACAATATCAACGTTCTCGTGATCCTGCTATGAAAAACATAGTTAAGGATTTACAAAAAGAAATTAAACATAGATTTACTCTTTTGCGAAATGAAAATTTCGCTAATGAAGTTGAACAAATTAAACCATATTCTAAACCTTTCTGGAAACTTTCTAAGGTTCTTAAGAAACCTCAGAAACCAATTCCTGCTCTCAGGGAAGGAAATCAAATACTTCTTACAAATGGCGAAAAAGCTCAAAAACTTGCTCAACAGTTCGAGAGTGTACACTATTTTAATTTGAACGTTGTGAGTCCTATTGAAAATGAAGTCTCACTGAAATATGAGCATATTTCAACCCAAGTGTTATCACACGATGACATTATTGAGACGAATTTTGACGAAATTAAATCAATTATTAGGAAACTCAAAAACATGAAGGCTCCTGGTAATGATGGAATTTTTAATATTCTTATTAAAAATCTTCCCGATGTTGCCTTGAGACTCCTGGTTAAAATTTTCAAGTGTTTTTCATTAGCTTACTTCCCAAAACGATGGAAAAACGCTAAAGTAATTCCTATCCTGAAACCTGACGAAAATCCAGCAGAAACATCGACCAATTAGCTTACTTTCTTCCATCAGTAAACTTTTTGAAAAAATTATCTTGTTAAGAATGATGTCTCATATAAATGAGAATTTAATTTTTTTACCAGAACAGTTTGGATTTCGTCATGAACATTCAACTACTCATCAACTTGTCAGAGTAACGAACATGATAAAAGCAAATAAATCTTCTGGGTTATCAACTGGAGTTGCTCTTCTAGACAGAAAAAGCATTCGACAGTGTTTGGCACAAAGGTTTAATAGCAAAAATGTCTGATTTCCAGTTTCCTATTTATTTGATCAAAATGATTCAAAATTATTTAACTGATCGTACTCTTCAGGTTAGCTATCAGAATTGTAAATCTGAATTGCTACCCGTACTAGCCGGTGTGCCGCAGGGTTCGAGCGTAGCTCCAATCTTGTATAATATTTTCACTTCTGATTTTCCAAATCTACCCGTTGGTTGTCAGAAATCGCTATTCTGTGACGACACAAGTCTGTTAGCCACAGGTGGAAATCTAAGAGTGATCTCCAGTCGCCTACAAAGAAGTTTAAATATTTTCAGTGATTATCTGTAAAAATAGAAAATTAAACCAAATACAGCAAAAACGCAATTAATTATCTCTCCTCATAAGCCAAGAGCTTCTTTTTTTAAACCAAACAATAATCACATTCTCAAATTGAATGGCTTGGAATTGACATGGTCTGATCAAGCTAAATACTTAGGTTTAACGTATGACAAAAAACTCACTTTCAAGGATCATATTGAAGGAATCCAGGCAAAGTGTAATAAATATATTAAATGTTTATATCCTCGTATAAACAGAAATTCTAAGCTCTGTCTAAAAAACAAATTGTTAATTTATAAACAAATTTTCAGACCAGCCACGCTTTATGCAGTACCAATTTGGTCAAGTTGTTGTTCCACCAGGAAGAAAACGCTTCAAAGGATTCAGAATAAAATTCTGAAAATGATTTTGAAGCGTCCTCCCTGGTTTAGTACAAATGAGTTACACAGACTCACAAATATAGAACCATTAGATGTAATGTCACATAATATTATAAGCAAATTCCGACAAAAATCGATGCAATCTTCAATTGAATCGATTCGCTCTCTGTATTAGTTAGTAAGTTAGTATATAAGTTCCTTTTCCCCATTACACAATACAAGTAGGTTTGGAATTTTCCCTACACAAAAATCTCAGAATTGCGGAAGCAAATAATGTCCTTATGGTAATAACCAAATCATATATATATATATATATATATATATATATATATATATATATATATATATATATATATATATATATATATATATATATATATATATATATATATATATATATATATATATATATATATATATATATATATATATAATAGGGCTGAAAAGTCACCACTTGCGGCTGAACACCCAATTTAAATCTTAATAATTAATTTTAACTCAACAGTTCACAGTTCAATATCACTACGTGATTTTTTGAAAGTTTATTATGAGGATATCAAACCATTCGAAAACGATGTTTTCACAATGAAGAAACAAGTAGAGTTGAGCTTAGCTTAGCTTGACCGCCCGTGAGTTTCCCGTGATTGATCATAAACCAGTTGAAATTGCATATTGAACTAAATGCATGATACTTGGGGAGTCGTAGATCATTTATTTATTTATTTACTTACAATCAACAGACAGAATTTAGTCCTAATGATAATTCCTAATAATATTCAGAAAATTTGTACGTATTCTGCTTCGTGACACATTAAAATCATACCCAGATGAAACACGGTTGAACGATCCCGGAAGTATGATCGTCAATTTTAACTGCTAAACGACGATTCCTAAGATATGACTGTAACCAACGAAGAATGTTCGAACTGAATCCAAGTCTGTCCAATTTAGCAACCGTGATGTCGTGGTTGATTATATCAAAGGCGGAGGAAAGATCTGTATAGATAACGTCCGTTTGAAAACCGTTAGACATTGCATCAATCACATAAGACAAAAACGATAGTAAGTTTGTGGTTGTTGAGCGGTTAGGCATGAAACCGTGTTGAGTATCGACAATATATTGCTTGCAGTGATTGAAATTTGGTGTCAGACATTTCATCACAGCGGTACCTTAAGGTACTGCTGTCAACAAATGTATATTTGTGCTGATATATCAGTAGAATGAGAATGTTAGGCTGTTGTAAGCTCGTCAAAAGATGAAAAAATACCGAAGGAGCTTAGTGTGTAGCAATTGTCTGGTTAGGCTAGTGCTATGATATTACTGATACTAAGAATCCTTCCTGGTTGAAGCTGAACATTCGACAACTTGTTTGTAAGACCAGCGCGCTATGCATTAAACCGCCAACCTGGATAGATGTTTATACCTATTTCTTCAATTAATGAGGCTAATTTTAACAGATTGGTAGAAACAAACAGCGTTTGATAGATGGAAATAAATGGGGCTGAGATGATTACGAGTGCGGTTGTATATGAATAAATTTTACTTTCATTGAATTGAATAAAACACGATTTATGTTAGAAGTAGCAGTCATTATTCAGTATCCATATCTGAACTATCTTTCTCACTTGAATCGCTGTCGTCGTCATCCGAATTTTCGTCATCATCATCGTCGGATGAACTCTCTTCACTGTCTGAACCAAGCCATTCGGTTACGCTGTTCGCAATCAATATTTTCCATCGATCGAGTTTATGTAGATCTGAAATGTAATCACGAGCATCAATTATTCATATTCATTTTGAATGCAGGATAAGTTGTCCTTATAAAAATTGATCTACTCAAATAAATTAATGTAATGTTAATATTACCTAACGAATAGAAATCGCTCAATGTGTACTGTCGACTTCCGCTTTCGTAAAGTCCACCGTAAATGTACAAATTTCCTTTACATACAACTATTCCGGAGTTCATTCTTGGTGAAGGTCCTGGCAGGTCAATTAATTCTATATCATTTTTTCTGTCAGAAACGCATTTGGATGAACCTCCTATAGACATGGTAAATACACCATCTTCAGAAACGATAGTTGTATGATCGATAGGTTTATCTTCCGTCATTTCTATATCTTGTTTTCTCTGAGTTTTTTTAACAGATAGGTCCAGCTTTCTCCAAGTGTGTTTCGTCGGATCGAGAGTATGAACTTCATTACTGAACAGACCACAAACGTCTTCTTCATCCTCCTCGGTATCCATGACACCACCGAATGTGTAAATCTTCCCGTTTGCGGCAACAGCAACACTCATTCCGCTACGAGGTGGAGGTTTTTTTCCACCTGGTTTTATACTACTCCACTTGAAAGATTTGGAGTCATTTTTATCAATTGTTAGTGAGAACATATCAGCATGAGTAACACCCCGATCAATTTCTTTCTTAACTGATGATTTCGAATAACCGCCCCAAATGAGAATTTTTCCATCGGTGTTGGCAACCATGCAGCATCCTGACCTCGGTGCCGGTCCTGTACCAACAATATCAACCTTACTCCATGTGTAATTTTCCAGGGAGAATGCGTATAAATCGTTGAAATATCGGTATGAACTATTATTATCATGGAAACCACCAAAAACAAAAATTGTTTTTTTGGTAATTACCATCCGATGCCCACTTCGGGCACTCGGACCATTTGCGGCGTTAATTTTTTCCCACTGCTTCTTGCCGATCCGATACACCCACATGTCCTTGAAATGGTAGAATTGCAGCTGTGAAGGAGAAGCAAATTCTCCGCCAAATAACCAAATTTGGCCACCATCCGTGCTAACAGATATCATTTGATGACCGCTCCTTGGAGCAGGACAGATTGACGACTTGAGTTCTTTCCATTCATTTTTTATTACATTGTAGCAAAAGAACTGGCCATATACCACTGTTTTCTGTCCATCGAAAAATTCGCCTCCATAGATGAATACTTCTTTATCAGGATGAGCACAGATGGAAAAATTAACTCGCGCTGAAGGAGGAGAACACACAGATTCTGTCAAGTTGGACGATTTAGTTTCTTTCGACTCATATTTGGCCACTATTGTTTCGATGTCGTCCTGATTACAAATATGTTTAGATAATATATATATTCAGCTTATTTGATTTGTTTTTTCAATCTCACCTCGCCGAGTTTCGTGATCAGTTTTTTTTGTCTGTTTGCAAGCTTTTTATCAGTTTTCATAGCAGTTTTTTCAGCCCCTTTACCTTTTTTCTTGTTTTTGTCTTTTTTACCCATTTTTCACCAGTGCTATTTGATATTTTTTATAAAAACCAAAGCTTTAATTTCTAATCAATGGAATCCGACTAGGATGTAAACAAAAGCATGTGGGACACTGCACAGCGGTTAATTTCTATTCGTGTGCTGGTCCCGCTGTCAAATGACTGGCTGCGTCCGGAGATCCATTCATGGTACTATGGTTTTACGCCTAGATTGCCACAAATTGAGCAAACATTAGTAGTATGAATACCGAAATACGCTTACGTTTCAAACATGCTGATATAATTTTTAAAATTGAATGCAGTTTTTGAGAAAAAAAACCTGTTTTAATCCACCTAGTGGTGTAATGATGCCTTTCTCATATCAATCATACTATCATATATAATACTGTGGTATTCTTCAAAATAATTCTCTGCGATTCTTGGAAGAATAACCGAAATCGGTTTGTTTGACCGTCTACTGATAAAAACTATCAATTGGAAAAGATTTGAGGTCGATTTAAAATTTCCCCATTTTCAGTGATGGTATACAATTTTTTACACACTTTACCCTATATTTCCGGATCCGGGGACCACAGGACCTTTCATTTAAATCTAAGTTTGTGAAAATCACATGAACACATATTTTCTTTTTTTTTTGCACATTTTACCCCATAACTCCCGAACCGGAAGTCGGATCCAAATAATATTTAGGAATTTTCTATGGGACCTCAAGACATTTCATTTGAAAAAAAAAAAAAGAAAATCAGTTCTAGTTTGTGAAAATCGGTTCAGCCATCTCTGAGAAAAAAATAGTGCACTTATTTTCACAATTTTTTGCACATTTTACCACATAATTCCGGATCCGGAAGTCAGATTCGCATGAAATTCAGGAATTACGCATGGGACCACAGGACCTTTCATTTGAATCTAAGTTTGTGAAAATCGGTCGCGCCATCTATGAGAAAAATTAAAACACATATTTTCTTATTTTGCACATTTTACCCCATAAATCCCGAACCGGAAGTCGGATCCAAATAATATTCAGGAATTTTGTATGGGACCACAAGACCTTTCATTTGAACCTAAGTTTGTGAAAATCGGTTCAGCCATCTCCGAGTGCAAAGTTAGTGCAAAAAAAACGTTACATACACACATACGCACATACACACACATACACACACATACACACATACACACACACACACATACACACACAGACATTTTGCGTACTCGACGAACTGAGTCGAATGGTATATGACACTCGGCCCTCCGGGCCTCGGTTCAAAAGTCGGTTTTCACAGTGATTGCATAATATATATTTATATATATATATATATATATATATATATATATATATATATATATATATATATATATATATATATATATATATATATATATATATATATATATATATATATATATATATATATATATATATATATATATATATATATATATATATATATATATATATATATATATATACATATACATATATATACATAAAGAGAGAGAGAGAGAGATTATTATACTATTATCCAGATCAGACTTCCGGTATTACAGTACGATAAGAGTAAATTTTTATCAAACTTACTGTTAAATACATCTAGTTGACAGACCTTGTTAGTTAGTAGATATATGAATCTACTTTAGGACTACTAATCCCCAGTTTCCGCTTCCGAACGCACCGGTAATAGTAAAGAAAAGCTCCAAAAACGGAACTCATTTCGATTTCTCAGCAACGGTTAAACCGATTTTCACAAATCATGATTCAAATTAAAGCTCTCAGTGTCTTAAAAGATACTATGCAATTTCGTCCTTTATTATAGGGCAAAGAGTATCGAAATTTTTAAACTGTCATACAAAATGATGCAAAACCGGTACGCATCGGTACGTACTGGTACAGAAGAAGAGAACACCATTACCTAGCACAAAGCGTGCCTCGTTAATTTTATATAGCGTGCAGGGTTGCCACGTTTATATTTATATTTACTTGACATAACTGTTTACGAATTGAAAGGTTATGGTCAGGGTTTGGAATATTCATTCACCGGTGAATGAATATATAGTTTCCATTGCATTGTGAGCGAACAATTCCACCGCTTACAAAGAGGACGCCTTTCCAGTCAAACAGAACCACACAAACAAAACGTTAGTGGAAGCAAATATATTCCACATATGCACAGATGGTATAGTGTGCTGGTATTAGAGTCTTCATGAAGCACAGAAGCCGTGAATATAGTTGGCTCTCTCGTGGTTCTGAACGTCGTTCTTCTCACAAACAGTTCATTGCAAGCTAATGATCTTCACGGGGCTAGTAAGTGATGAAGATTATATATTCAGTTTTCGCTAACAGACCGATGACTAGCTACCGAACGCGAACGGCTGTTAATGATGACTTCATGCCACGAAAACTGTTGCATATCACTTATTCTATTCGTGTCAAGTTAGTAGAGGGTAAGAATTTTTAGTTATACTTGAATATTATAAATAGAAGTAACAGGAGCGAAGCAATTCGCAATGGCGATCTGGTGATCTCACAAAATACTGCAAACAAACAAACGCTTCGTTTGCTAGCTGCTAGTAAGAAACTAGCTCCTGCACTCTTGTTACTTCTATAAATCAAATTCCTGCTGGATAGCGTTTAATTGGGTTTAATCGAAATAGTGCATGATTGTTAATCAACCAGTAGGATAAAAAATAAATCTTTCATTCAGTATTGCGCATTGAACATTTTTTTTTATTGAATTTTCATTGTGTATTGCTATGAGCTGTGAGAGCTGTGAGAAACACATGTCCCCATTACAGCAAAACCTTTATTTTAATAAACGCTCTAGCGGTGGCAGTGCACTCAAATTGAATTCTATATAAACAAATGTGAATTCGGACCTTGAAGAAACACGCGACAGTTAAGAGCCAGTCATCAGTCTGCTAGCGAAAACTGAATATTTAATCTTCATCACTATCTTGCACAGGGCTTGTATTGTGAATCCTCAAACGAACGAAGCAACAAAAAATATCTGCTGTGAACACTTTGCTTGACATAGCTGAATGAGAGACCTATATTAGAGAGAAACTGGATGCGTGAGAGTATATGCTACTGAGCAGACCAATTCCCCTTGCCAAGTAAATTGTCTGTGCTCTCATTCTCAGTTAACACATGAACTAAGCAATCCATGACAATGTAATGAAATGAAGGGTTCACTCTCGTTAGTATTGTACGAGAAAGAAGACCATGCCTCACGGTGTGCTACAAGACGCGAAGCAACGTCATATAGGCAATGTTTACGGTTTATTTTTAAAAAGTAGGTTTACAGAAATCATTTTTAACATAATGTTCGCATTCCAAGACCAAATTTGATCACATTTCAAACAGACTTTAAACATTTTATAGCAGAAATTTTGCATTTGAGCCCATTTCAAAACGATCCATTTGTTTCTTGGCAGTTTACACTGTGTACATATCCTAGAAACACTAAAAGCAATGTTCTTTAAATTAATATTCATCGGAACTAAAAGTTATGAAACTAGTTTCCTCATAGGCATCTACAATATGAGAACCATTCATCAAATGCTAACCTCATGAAGCATAGGTCTCAGCAAGCGGGCATATTCATGAACTAATGAACGAACGAAGCAGCTCTCCTGGCTTGGGTTTCGCTGTGAATTCTACCTGACATACGAATGTGTGTGAATAGCACGGATGGTGAAACCCTTTTGTTCATATTCGTTGCTTCAATATGCAAGCCCTGATCTTGCACCGTGAAGCTAATTTGCTTGCTGTGAATTATGGGGCTAGAGCTTCTCTCTTACCGAGAGAAAGAGAAACAGTAGTAGGGGTGAATATTGTTCGCTCTCTTCTATTCTCGTGCATGGACAGCCACTTCAATAAAGCAACAAGGCTCACGCTTCCTCAAAAGCGACATGATTCATAAAGCAGGTATATTCATGAATATCATATGCCGTGAAGCATGTATACTCATCTTCACTGCTTCATTCATCCAAACCATGGTTATGGTAGTTTATACCCAAAGAAAGTTTCTTATTTTATTCAAGTTTGAAAGAAAAGATCCTGACTGCATTTTTTAGTGATGTTTCTAAAAATATAAATAATATGAGAAATGCATCATTACACCACTAGGTGGATTCAAAAAGGTTTTTTTTTATTCTTTTCAACTTATAATCTAAAGTTTTCCATTGAATACTGATTGATAGTTAAGCGTCTTCAAAAGTCGTCGGTCGTGCTGCGGCCCGGCATAATTTTTATAAGTCCGGCAGCCCGGCAGCTACTTCTAGGCCAGACACTGCCGGGGATTCGCCCGGGCCCAGACTTTGTCAGAAGGCCGGGAAATTCGAAGATTTAAAAGTGTTTCTTATTCTTCTTAACGAAAAAATATTTGATAATCCAAATTTGTGCATCGTTGCGACCGATCTACATTTTTTTCCGGATTCGTCATACCAATACATGCACAAACACAGCACGCTCAGTCAAAGCCGAAGACAAAAAAAAACGTTCATGGCGGGCCTCATCGGCCGAGTGCTGATAGGACTTAAGGTACAATTCAAGCGAGAGTCGCAGTTTGGTGTGAGAAATACATGGAGGGTTTATTCTTATGGATCCGTAATATTGCAATCCCTCCGTGCCCGCATTTTCTCTCGGCGACCCTGCCCTGAGGTTTTTGATTTGAGTTGTGCAGTCAATAGATAGTAATGTTTTTAAAGCAGCCTGACTCGAATTGAATGTTTTTAAAGCAGCCTGACTTCCGGAACAAAAATAAGTTCGCTTGCAACAAATTCTCTGCTGAACTTCTCGGGAACACATGCAAATTTACCATCAATGTCAACTTCCCTTTCTAAGCAGCCTAGATAGCCGTAACGATGACTGAATGACTGAAGGAGCCGGCCCCCTGTCACGACGCCATCTTGAAGAGATCAAAATCGAAACTTCAAAATCAGCTGATTGCAACGTAAATAAACAAACAGTAATACATTTGTTATACGCGTTTACCTTGTTTAGTGCACGAAAATTAGTGAATTTTTTGTCGACTCTCTCCCAATAACTTGTCGGTTTACCTAAAATACAGCAGACAGTGTTTTGGGACATCAAGTGGAGATAATTTTTACAATTTGAGAGTCGCGATGAGTATCAAAACATCGCAGTGTTTGGGGCTCGAAACGCGAGGGGCTCAACGTAATCGGTATACTTTCAAATGGCTGGTGCTCACATGCCAGTGTCAGATGGGTGGAAGGAGCTTAATGAAGTCGTGAACGGAATATCTTGGGCTTTGCCCTTATTGTACTAGGAGAAGCTGTGGTACAGTGGAAAATTTCGTTCTTCGCAACTCGTGGGATTTAAATAATTAAAACAATTCAATATCGCTATATGCGATTATAAGCCAATGTATTTGGTGTCTTCTAGTTGTTGTATAATAATGATGGGCAATACGGCTCATTTCAATGAGCGGTTCTGAACCCAACGTTCTTTCGTAATAGCTAGCTAATTGGATATGGGTATCTAACGCTGTGTTTCACAATTAGAGTGTATGTGTGTATGGATGTGACAAAAATATGCACTCACTTTTTTCAGAGATGGCTGAACCGATTTTAACAAACTTAGACTGCTATTGAATTTCACTTGGGTCCGACTTCCTGTTCCGGAGTTACAGAGTGATATTTGAAAATTAAGGAAAAATGTTAATTTTCTCGAAAATGGCTCAACCGATTCTCCACAAACTAAGATTCGATCATCATCAAAATATTTATAGAAGACGATTTTTTTAGTTTAGTTTTTAATCAAAATCGATATTGTCCCCTTCAAAGTATTCCCCATCGAATGCAACACACTTATGCCAGCGCATGATCCAATCATGGAAACATTTTTTATATTCAGTTTTCGGTATGGCCATCAACGATTTTCCCATAATCTCATCTCGGGTGCTGAAACGCGTTCCACGGGGCGGTTTCTTGAGTCGAACGAATAGGAAAAAGTCGCAGGAAACCAAACCAAATGAATTCGGTGGTTGCTGAATAGTATTCGCTTCGTTTTTAGCCAAATGTACACGAATAACGATGCTATTGTGTGACGGTGCGTTATCGTGGTGCAAGATCCACCTGAATTGCTTCACGCAAACGTCTCATAACTTCTCTGCCATCCCTCTAATAGTCAATTTGCGGTATACGATCATCAATTCTTTGATTTTTTGATGTTTTCGTCGGTTTTCGATGTCGATGGCCTACCGCCTCTCTCATCATCATTCACGGACTCACGGCCACTTTTGAAACGTCTGCTTTCTTCGGAGTGTCGTTGCCGAAACACTTTTCTAACATTCGCAGTGTCGTCGCACCATTGAAACCGTTTTTAACGAAAAATTTAATGCAAATTCGTTGATGCAAATTCCATTCCATTTTGAAAATTGTGCAAAAAAGAGGACACGCACAATCGCAGATGTACTCAATACAGCGTAAGTTTTACAAATGTCCAGGTATCAAGCTGAAAATTTGGTAGAATGTCAATGACAGATGTGATAATCTAAAAAAAACTAAAAATCGGGTTACTGATAGCGTCACACTGTGGTGATTCCGGGAAGGGTGATCAAGGTAGTATATCAAGAAAATATTAAGTAATTTTATCTCCATATCATCGGAAATATGGTTAGTAATTTATGATAAAATTTTCAGATAACCACAAATATAAATGTTTGGTATGAAGTATTGAGGTGAAATTCAGTAATCATGTACTAAAATTTCATCCGCGTAAATTGAACGAATCATCGCACAAAGCGTATCGTGCGAGACCGACACATAGAAATACGGAATATTTGCAGTGGTTGAGTGCAGTGTGCTTACGTCAATTTATAACCAAAATGCAAAATCAAAACCTAGCTTCGGAGAAAAGTTTTATGCGGAATTTTTTATTGATTGTCTTTCAGGATTATAAATTGAATGATAAAAATCAACTATTGCGCAAATCCGTTGATATTACTAAAATTAATAACAGAGATAGCATATATCGGTATATTGAATACACAGTAAAAAAACAATTGATACTAATATTTCAAACAATAAATTAATATTTTTCTTGATAGCCAGCTGCCCAGATCAACCAATATAACCAATTAACAATTTTAATAAATAATTAAAATAATAAAACGGAAATAATAAATAATCAAGACGCGCGTGAAATCTGTTGACCTTTGATCGAAGATTTAAATTGATTTTATAACAACACTTTAGAATATGTCAATGCAATGAATCAACTCTTTTGTCTAAATCCTATTCACTCCTTTATTTTGTATCACAAAATTTCATTCATAGAAAATAGGGAAGTTTTTATTCTTTACGCGATAGTATTGCAAATTTTTCTTCAGTTTCCTCGAATAAGAGCTGTGAATCAAGACTTCCCGGGACTTCAATATAGAATATTGTTAAAAAACGTTCACTCGGGAAGTCAGTGAGTTTAGTGGTGCATCCGAGCATCTTGAAACCGGAACATACTGAGTCGCGCGCGAATAATACCAATACTAAAATTTTTACTAACAAATAACAGTTCGGCTGAAAAGTTCGTATCGTTTAATAGAAACACACATTTTTTTTGCCAAAATTCGTTTTTATTATTCAACATAATTGCCATCAGAGGCGATACAGCGATTATAGCGATCTTCCAACTTTTCGATACCATTTTTGTAGTACGATTTGTCCTTTGTCTCAAAATAGGCCTCAGTTTCAGCGATTACCTCCTCATTGCTTCTAAATTGTTTACCAGCGAGCATTCTCTTGAGGTCTGATAACAGGAAAAAGTCACTGGGAGCCAAATCTGGAGAATACGGTGGATGAGGGAGCAATTCGAAGTCCAATTCGTTCAATTTCAGCATGGTTTTCATCGACTTGTGACACTGTGCATTGTCTGGATGAAACAAAACTTTTTTCTTCTTCAAATGAGGCCGTTTTTTTTTTAAATTTCGTCCTTCAAACGCTCTAATAACGCTATATAATAGTCACTGTTGATGCTTTTTCCCTTTTCAAGGTAGTCGATGAAAATTATACCATGCGAATCCCAAAATACAGACCCAATGCCTTACCGGCCGATTGTTGAGTCTTTCCACGCTTTGGGTTCGGTTCATCGCGTGCAGTCCACTCAGCTGACTGTCGATTGGACTCCGGAGTGAAGTGATGGAGCCATGTTTCGTCCATTGTTATATATCGATGAAAAAAAATCGGTTTTATTTCGATATAACAGCTCCAAACACTGCTCAGAATCATCAATTCGTTGTTGTTTTTGATCGATTGTGAGCTCACGCGGCACCCATTTTGCACAAAGCTTTCTCATATCCAAATATTCGTGAATAATATGTCCAACACGTTCCTTTGATATCTTTAGGGTGTCGGCTATCTCGATCAACTTCACTTTACGGTCATTGAAAATCATTTTGTGGATTTTTTTCACGTTTTCATCGGTAACAGCCTCGTTTGGACGTCCACTGCGTTCATCGTCTTCGGTGCTCATATGCCCAGTACGAAATTTTGCAAACCACTTACGAATTGTTGCTTCGCCCGGTGCAGAGTCTGGATAACACTCATCAAGCCATTTTTTGGTATCGGCGGCACTTTTTTTCATCAAAAAGTAGTGTTTCATCAACACACGAAATTCCTTTTTTCCATTTTTTTCACAATAACAAAAGTAGCTTCACTCAAAATGCAATATCTCACAAACTAATAATCAGACAGCTGTCAAATTTATACACGTATCTTTTGAAGGTTGGTACTAACTGAAAATGGTATGGATTTAATTCTAGTGGCGCCCTCTCATAGAAACGATACGAACTTTTCAGCCGATCTGTTATCCTTCTCCCGTGACACTTGTGGAGTGCGCAGTAGTATATACGGCCTCTAGTAACAACAAGTGTTGGACTAACATCCCTTCCCATTACTTAGACGATCTACGTTCGGGCCTGGCCGGCGCCGGTACTGATCAATGAATTCTGGGGTGTACATTGAAGGATGATTTAGGATGATCTAGGAACTCCCTGTACAATTTCAGCTAATCCCGATCAGTAACGGAGTAGCAACCAGGGGTGGTCGCTCAAGCTCATGTATTCCGCCTTATAATTGCACCGTTACAATTATGAAAGTGACACATTAAAAGTTTGCAAAATTCATACAATCAATCGTGCGATCATCGATGTGTGGAAAAAGTATATTTTATTTGTATTCACGTAATCCAGTAATGACTCTGACATTACTCTCCCGCCTTTTTTTCATTGTATAGTTCATTCGATCAGGTTCAGTTTGAACTGACCTTTTGAAACGTTATCACTTAGTTAATTAGTTGACCTTCAGAGACGTTTCGAGTGTGGCAGAATAATTACGTCATTTAAAACAATTTAAAAACAAACAACGCTCCATTTGAATTCTAGATCTAAATTGAACTTATTGAATGGTGAATTACTGATCAAAGCCTTACTATTTTCTCTCGTTTGTTGAGATAATTGCTATAATTTTTCATTCTGTTTAAAAAGGTTTGATGTTTGTTTCTGGACTACATCCGTTGATTTATCGACACAAAATCTCTATTTACCTACCTCTAACCCTTTGAAGTTTCTCAAGACATTCAAAGATAAAGTTTAAGGTTCTGTTTGTACAAACGAAATGGCATTGAATGAAAAAAGTATACCAGTTCATAAGTGTTAGCGAAAAGTACTTAATTCAATTTGCGAAATGTTTGTCTCCTAGATTCTTTTACAATTAACGATGAAAAAATCTCTTCTAAAAATGTTCGAACTAATTCAAATAAATTCTAGTGAAATGTACACGTAAAAATTTCTTTTATTGTTAAGTATAATTAAAAAGCGATTTATTCACACATGTTTTTTAAAAAGTATTTACATCCAAAGCATTTCAAGTTTCGTGAAATCTATCGTTCAAGTGTTAGGTGTGTTATATCTATCATAAGCAGTGTGTCAGATATAAGTTGGCCTCCAGTTGGAATCGAATCCGCAGGCCGTGTCCGAGTCAGAGTCACCAGGATTTTCCGATTCAGTGTCGGGATTCTCTGACAGTATACCAATGGGTGCACGTGACTGACTTGGTGTCGTCGGTACACTCTGACTGAAGTGATCATTCGCGGAATCGTACTCTGTATCTCGCTTTGGTCGCCGCTTCTTCACGGAACCGTACTGGGGTGGAGGCATAGTTTCATCTTCATGCTGGAAGAATTATAGTTAATATAAATTTAAACGATAAAGAGAATGTGTTGTACGAACCGGTATATTGTCAGCGGATCCCCAGCTCTTGTGGAGCTTCTCAAAATAAGCAGAAGTTGGCGGTGCACTAGTCCTCAGGTTCTGCGGGAGACGAGTCGTGTTGTTCCCAACTCCCAAAAAGTTGCTGAAGGCTTCGGTCGTTTTCTTCACTCGAACGTTCAGCGAGCCAATCCGCAGGAATCCCGAGTCTTTTTCTAGATAGATTTGATTAGAGAGAAGACGGTGTATGCAGTTCAATTGAGACCGAAATCAATTTTATACGCATAGTGCACTGAATATTACCTGTATGCTTTTTCCTGGCTTTGATTTCTGTTTTGTGGTAGTGGGAAAAGAAACGTGAATATTATTTTATCTCGATAGAGAAAATTTTGTTATTCAAAAATCGATTGTAATATATTAAATAAAAAATCATCTAGTTATTGTTATTATTGTTTGATGTTAGTTAACAGCAAATATAATGTACTTTAAATAGTGTTTTTTTTAATAAATGTAGTCATGCAAAAACTGTACAAAATTTTAGCGCATGCATTGTATTACTTTTTGGTGGAATCGTATGACAAAATTAGATGTTGCTCAACTCATAGATCCAATATCATAAATTTAAATTTCAAACGACAATGAGAAAACAATAATGTCATACAATGGTCTTCATTTTTCCAACTAACAACGATTTAGTTCATCGATGGTTTTTGACTCTTTAAATCGTTGTACCCACGATACCGGCGTTTCAATGTGTTTAGTCACCACTGCATAGCTCATTTTTAGAAGAAAGACTCCAAGTCATGAAGAAAAGTTAGTATCGAAAAGTCATAAGTTCAATTGAACCCGTTCAAATGTGCTAAGTAAGTTAAAGTTGTAATTGACATTTCAATTTGAGAAGAGTTGGAAGAAACTGGAAGCCCTCACACATGAAAATAGTTCCTTGAATACCAAAAACCGTGTTAATAAGCAGAGATGGTCGAGTTTGCACCCGAAACCCAACCCGTACCCGTTCAGAAAAAAAAGTTTATCAGGCTCGGGTGACGATTTATTTTATTTCAAGATATTGCATACCCGACCATCAATTAGTAAATGATCAATTATGACGTAAAATTAATTATTGCTAGAAACCACCGATCAGTTCTACACTGAGAAGCATAATTTCTTCAACATTCATCAAGTGAAGGTGTTTCGTTCGAGAGCAATAGGATCAATAACTTTCCTAGGAGACGCTTCCTAAGCCTATCGATTTATAGCCTGATTCGTGGAAGAGCGTATCACGTCCCGTACCAAGGCTTCCCGTTTGAAGATCCTATTGTCACTCGTGATATTTTAGGTATTATAGCACATTACACGTTAGCATGCAACTCCTATCACTATAATCATACTTGTATTCAATAAAAACTTGAATACAACATTGGTAGAAGGTGAGTAGATACCGAGCTCTCGCACAAGGTAGCAAGTGACACCTAATTGTATATATGGGCAATTGAAATTATGTCGTCGGATACAAGCTAAATACAAATTAAGACTAACATTGCTAGGTCTTGGTGTTATTCGAATATTTCAAGGTTTGGGAACAGATGATAATGCGAGGGAGCTAAATCAGGCGAGCAATGGGGATTGGGAAGATGCAAAATTGATAATTTTCAAACAGTTTTTTAATGTAATTCTCATCCCGATACTATATCTTCGTCGAATCGAAACGTCCAAAATTTCATTCTGTATGAAAATAGAAGACTCGGACTCGGCACAGAGTCAGGTTGTTTGTATTACAATAATAATGAGAAGATTTCGGTCGTGACGTGAAACCCAAATATTCAAATGGAGTATATACGATGCTCGGGTTATGCGACGTCGTCAGAGTGTCCGACCGAACCAGCTTGAATGTTTTTCATCGAGCACGGCACCGCACAACACAACACTAATTATTAATTATGATAATCACTAGATCAAATGTAAACTTTAAAATGTTCGAAATTCTCTCTAATTCATTAGAAAATACCCGAATATTTCTCTTCTTTCAAACTTTTGCATGGATCTGTATCAAATTATAACTAATCAAACTAAGAAAAATAAGTAATAATTTTACTTTAACTATGCTGCTTAGATTTGTTAACTTCTGATTAGTCTGCGCTGAGATACAGTGGACACCGCAAATCATGATTTTCAAGAAGCGTTCTCATGAATACCTTTTTACCGTCGTATTGCTCAATATTTTTCCACGAAAAAAATACAAAATGTTGTTCGAATGATGCTTTGTTTTATGCTAAATGTTTGAGATTATTTTGTTGAATGATAGTTCTGAAAAATAATCGAAAAAATGAGGATTATTTTCATCACACGTTGTTTTTGCCGTTCAATTATCTCACAGTTGGCTTAGTCGATTTTAACAAGTCTAGGCTCATTTGAAGGTACTACTAAATTATAGACCAAGTTCGAAGATAAAATGACTGTCACTGCTGGTTCCGAACAAATAATGGTATAAGTGACGTAAACGAATAACCGCCCATTTTTCATCGGCTGAATTTTCTCGATGATGACTCAACCAATTTTAATTAGAATAGGCTTATTTGAAGGCTTAAAATGTCAATCAAATTTGTAAGGGTAATGGAGAACATTTTTGTTTCGAGAGATACAATGTTATATGTGACGTAACCAGTGTTGGTGATTGCCGAAAATTTGACAGAAGTTGTTCGATATTTCTCTACATTGTATACAACATTTTCAATCCGGTTGAATATGCTACAAGAACTCGTGTCTCTCAATGCATGAACCGTGAGAGAATTTTTCTACACTCCTTCGCTCTACTTCATACTCTGAGTATTTCACGGCCTATAAAAAATACAGTCTGGTAATGATCGGTGCTGTGTGGAATTTACCAAGAGAGAATCGCAAATTGACAATTATATCAAAGTATTGATTCTCATACTAAGTTGCAATATTTCAAAACCCTTGTGTGGAGCATTCACATACATTTTCATAGACACAACTTATACAAAGGTTATATGCACATAGTAAAAAAAGCAGCAAAAGTAAAATGATTCTATCGCAACTATCAACTGCCCATATAGAATCGGATCGCGAAACGAGAATAAGCGTCTGTTTGTTGCTTCAGAGAAAATCCCCACAGCAGCGTGCTAACTCATCGTCATCGGTCATCGAGAGAAATTCGCTCTCGCACTAGTGTTCATTCTGCGTTAAATGAACCATGCCGGTTTTTTGTTGCTGCGATGATTTCCGTCTCTCTTTGATGGCACTGATTGAATCGTGTGAAGAGTTGGTAGAGAGCGTTATTTGATACGATAAAAGTCATCCTTTGACGTACCCGACAAATCCCAGTGTTTTTCAATGCAACAAAATTTCTCGGAGACAAAAGAATCGACTTCGAAAGACTTAGGATAGATTGGAGGCTATTTTTAAGTTATTTGATAAGCTCACAATACTAATGGTCGAGGATGAAATCTTATAAATATTTTAAGGAGAATATTTCAATGACAAGAGAAAGGGAGGTTTTCGTTTTGGGGTTGTCATAGAATATTCATTTTTCATCCCCAGTAACAATTCGATGTATAAAACCCTTTCTTTGTTGTCCAACTTCCTTACTTTTGAATAATTCTCTCGGATTTTAGTCATACAGAAACTGCAGGTAGAGTCCCTTCCAATGATTCTGCAAAATTCTTGAAAATTACTACTAAGTGTCGATCACCTCACATTCGTTAGTGGGAAAGTTCCCGATCAACATGTCGTATCTGAACTTTTTCTCGTTTTGGTACTTGTTAGAAAATTTTGATATTTTAACTACTAACGATATCATTTGCTACGAAAACAGCTTTTTGTTATACATTTGTTAAGGCTAGCTGATCGGGTCACCACTGTCTTCTTTACATATATCAGCCTATGTTATGTGGCCTCTATGGGAACGGATTCTTATAAAAGTTCCTAGTATCATTCCCGAGGTACAGCTGTTCTATTGCTTCTTTATCATTCCGCGGAAGGCACGCAACTTTGGCCGATGCTGTTGGAGACTAGACTTTCCAGCTCGAGGTTTGTACTCATAACTTTCATTTATGTTGTCAATTCCATCCATTTTGTCAGTTTCTTTCTTAGCATGTCTTCGATTTTCGTTTATTCCTAAAATGGATCGAAGAATTTGTTCTAAATGTTGTGTTTTATTTTTATAAAATTTATTTAGACACGGTTTTAATCATCATGGTCGTCGTTTTGTGTGAAGAACGGACGATGGCTACGTTTATCGGTAGTACAAAATGTTATCAAAGGGCCGAAAAGATGTGAGCGACGAAGACACCCGAGAACGACAAGAACAAATGAAAACATTGATGAATTGAAGAAACTAGTATTGGTCAATCATGGAATCACCGTCAGAGAATTTCTTGAGGACCTATATATATCCCATGGTGATTATTACCGATAGTTTGGCCATAAAAACCGGTCGCTGTGAAATTCGCACCAAAATTGCTCACGTTCACCCACCAAAAGATCAAAAATCGAACATACGTAGCCCGCGAAAATTTAAAATTCGCGATACTTTTATAACAAACTTTGTACTTTACCTTTCGATCTATCTTTGTTTCCATGTCGCCGATGATGAGTTTCACATCTTGCCGTTGGTCGTAGGTTCATCGAGTCTCGTCTCGTGTGAGTGTACGTTGATGATGTTAAAATTAAAGAGACTATCTTTAATATTCAATACACACATCCTGTCGCTGATTGGTTGCTATTCGATCACGCGCTGGTCATTTCCTAATACACTAGCTCTGGTAGATGGAAGCCACTCGAGACCCGCTTTCCACACATTTTGTCCCGTTCAACAGAGTTTCTGCAGTGCTACGATATTGAATTTGACAGTTTGCATCAGGGCCGTTTTTACAGAGGGATAGGGGGGGCACATGTCCCCGGGCCCAAGGTCTTAGGGTACCCTTGACAGAACCGTTAGAACACAAAAGGTCATTCAGTTAGTTAAGAGCACACAATAAACCCCCGAGCCCATTAATACGTAAAAGCAGCGCTGGATTTCATGTCATTGTGCAGTAATCGATCGCATCATGGAAAGCCAAGCGATTTGATGTTCCATGTGCAAAACTTCCAAACGTAATTCTTTATTCGTCGCCTAGCTCGTTCATTCTTGATTCACTGTTCTTATATATTAAAACAGAAATTAGTCCTATGCAAATCAGTTGATTCACACTGGGCACATTTTGAAATCATTCGAAGGTTTTATTTATTAGATGAAATAAGTTTATTAACGGAGGCACTGAGATAGCTAAGTCCTCACAAGTTCCTATCTTATGCCTTCCCTATGTGTCTATGATGACATTTGGTCAATAGAACGGCATCGGCTGCGTGCTATCACCTTATGCGTTAGTGGCAGAATGAGAGGGTGCGAAATGATTTACAAATTTAAGCCCATTATACATAGCACTATTTATCATAGTATATCGCAACATATCATTCTGATTGCTTTAATTATATTGCATCAGTGATGTCCGAGCTCAGCACACGAGCTGCTCTATACCTGATGCGTGTGCCTATGAAGCTCATGTGCTGTGATTTTTTAAACCAGACCCATTAGTGTGTGCTAGCAAGAAAAGAGAGCCGAATCGATGGAGCTCGTGACTGTATTGTTAATCCAAATGATTAGTGGCTTTCACATGAGGTGATATTATTGGCAATACTCGACATTTTGACTATGTTAACACATGGATCAATAAGTCCCGAGACTAAAGCAGAGATGGCGCTCGTAGTAAACCAGTAACCACGTCTTTCTAGAGTACTAACCTTTACTTGAAACGGGTCAAAATTTTAAGTCGATCCGACCAGAAACAGCTGAGTTGTCGAGGTTGGAGTAAGGTCGTTTTGTAGTTTGTTTAAAAAATGGAAAAAACCGAGTTTCGTGTTTTGATAAAACATTGTTTTTTAATGGGTAAAAACACCGTGCAAGCGAAACAATGTTATCCGGACTCTTGTCCATCAAAAGCAACGATTTGTCGGTGGTTCGCCGAGTTTAAACGTGGTCGTACCGACACAAATGACGCGGAACGCTCGGGTAGACCTGTGGAAGCCGTTACACCGGAAAATGTGAGTGAAGTGACAAAAATTATAATGAAAGATCGTAAAGTGAAGCTCCGTGAGATTGCTGAGATGACAGAGATATCGTATGGAAGTGTATTTACTATCCTTGATGAAAAATTGAGCATGAAAAAGGTTTTTTCCAAGTGGGTGCCGCGATTGCTTTCGATGGAACAAAATGCACTCTGCCACAAGTCGATGAAAACAATGGCGAAATTGAACGAATTGGGCTTTGATCTGCTTCCCCACCCCCCATACTCGCCAGATTTAGCCCCCAGTGACTACTGGCTCTTTGCTGATCTTAAAAAAATGCTCCAGGGAAAAAGATTTGGCTCAAATGAGGAGGTCATCGCTGAAACTGAAGCTTATTTTGAAGCGAAAGATAATTTTTTTTATAAACATGGTATTGAAAAATTGGAAAAAACGTTGGAACCATTGTATCACCCTAAAAGGTGATTATGTTGATGAATAAAAAAAAGTTTTGCAAAAAAAATGTTGTTTCCATTGTTAGTCTCGGGACTTATTGATCCATGTGTTATTGATGATGAATAATCGTGTGCATTCAAATGGGAATGACATATTGACGAAGGATTCACAATACTGAATATTGACTATCAGACCCTGTCAGTTTGGAGTGAAATCAATCTTAAGTTCAGCAACGCCATCGCACGGCATCACATTCAACATATCATGTCAATTGTATGGGTGCGCAGTGCTGCTATTCTGGCGCGCACGAATTTGACATTTCTCTTCCCTACTTCTATTTACGAGATTCGATGAGAACTCGCCTGAGGGCGCATTTGCTAGCAAAAAAGGATGTTGCTAATGATTTGTTCGAGGAATGTTGGAGTTTGATATCTTGTTAATATGAAGTCTTTGCTATAATATTGCCTCATGTAAGGGCTATTATAGTCAATACCGCTTCAATATATCAATTAATTGGCATAGAGTATTCTTTTCACAATCGCAATTATTGTCATTATAATTTTATCATTGAATGAAAATAGTACCATTTATTTTACTCAAAACACCCAACACACTCCCACCCATAGAAGATTATTTAGAACAATAGAGTATTTATTATATAAAAGTGAAAATAACTTGACAATTCATACTTCGTCCTCTGAATTGATTTAATAGTGTCCTCATCTAAACAAGAAAAGTCTTATCAACTTATAAACCGACATTATTGATGAAAAGTCAGTATTCAGTATTGTAAATCCTTCGTCAATACGTCATTTCCATTTGAATGCACACGATTATTCATTATCAATAGCATAGTTGAAATGTCGAGTGTTGCCCATAATATCACCTCATGTGAAAGCCACTAATCATTTGGATTGATAACAGTATTGATTTGTGTAGTCCACCTACTGACAAGAGACAAGACAAGAGAGGACATTGTGTGCCTAAAAATTATATTATATTATTGAATAAAAAGAAGAGAACGCACACTCAAGTCAACACATGAGCCAGCACATGAGTCAGCTCACGAGTTAGAACATAATCCAGCTCATGAGCCAACACACCAGTTGAATTGCGAGCTAGTTCTCCGAAGCACACGACTCTTGATCTAGTAGCAACACGGCACACGAGCGTGTGCTTCAGACTTCGTGTGCGTGTTTTCTGCTAGCTCGCGTGTTTCGTATTTGGACGAGCCACGAGCTCTATCGATTCGGCTCTCTTTTCTTGCTAGCACACACTCATGAGTCTTGTTTGAAAAAACACAGCACACGGACTGTATGAGAACTGGCTCGTGTGGTGAACGTGTGCTGGGCCATCACTGTATTGCATTGTATTTTATTATATTACTTCTCCGGGTCCTCAAAAAACAGCAGTAATATGAAAACTATCTATCTATCGAATTCGGATCTACTGAAAGTCTACCTGGATTCACTGTTAATGCCTTGAACTGATGCCACGATTCACACATACATACAAACATACTTCTAGAGGCTTGTTCTCAACAAAAATATACACGGTTCGAAACTATTCACATCTTTTCTGTGAGAGGCCCTGGACTTTTCATTACATGTAGTATTTTATCTGAGAATTGTACAGTTACAAAGTCGAACTTTAAAAATTTATACTACAAGGAAGATCGGGGCGAAAACGGCCACTCGCAATAATTCGAACACTAAATGTTTAAACATCCTATGGACTAAACCCTCTATACGAGGGCCCGAGCATTAGCTACAATTGGTTTATATTCATTTGACATGCCGTTCAGTCAGTTGAGCCTCAGTAGTCGGTGAATGCGAAAGTGTCGATATTTTCGTCAAAAGTAAAATTTTCTAGTTCAAGAATTTTTGGGTTGTAGAATATGCTCCCAGGGACAAAGGAGGAAAGTTGGCATCACTGGGAGTGCGATGCGGTGTCCTGGTACTGCTCTTAAAAAAGTATAATTTCAATGTGTTGTTTGATACGTATAGTTAAAAATTTAGTTGAAATAGGTATTTTGAGTGACAGTGCAGGTGTGTGTTTAGTAGTGAGAGTGCTATTTATTGAATAATATTGATCCGGGAAAATAAAGATGTTAAAGCGGCGAAAACTGTGCATTTGCCGCCCCAAAATTCAACGATGTTTACCTGTCAACCGATCGAAGCGCCGTCTGCATGTCATTGTCGGTGTTGTCGGATTTCTTTGGAATGTGTGAAAGTTTACAAGTCGATCGTGTCATTCAGACTGAAGGTCTAGGGTTGGTTTGCAGCGGACCCATTAGCGAGTGTTTTTATTTTATTCTTTCAGTGGTTGTGCATCATCCCGCGTTACTGACAGCAGAGCGAGCAGGAGAAAATGAATACTGGTGAGATCGTTCCTTGGAGATATTTTATATGTTTCTTACTTATTATATTTGTTCTGAGTATCGAAAATCAGGTTTTGTTGAGATCATATTGTTAACCAAAACATATATGGATCTCTTTCCCTCCCTACTAACAAATCTCCTAACCCGTGATGCTCGTGGAGATACAGTCACAGACTAACAGACATGACAGTATGAGTAAATTCTTATAAAAATAATTTTTCGTGATGCACTAGTTCCACCTATATTGTACTGCGCGAACTATTTACTATCTGTACACCCCTTGTGTTATATAAAAGTTTTTTTACTAGTTGGTTTCCCCTCGTTTGTCAACACCGATCAGCTGCTTGCAGGGATGCCTGATTTCATCAAAATATTTGAAAATGAATAGTCACAATAAATTATTGGATTACGTTGATAATATATTTAACTTTATCGCGATGTTAGAAGGTAACCATTTATTTTTCTCAACGTTGCTCATCTAGATTATTTTTTATTGTGTTGGTAATTTTCACCCGAAATTAAGTGGCGGCAGACAAGAAGCAAGTAAATATTGTAACCAAACGGGTTCGATTTTGTATTGCGTTGGAGGATGAGAAGTAGGCACAATTATGTATATAGTTTTGGCAATATGTATTAAATCTGTATCCTGCATGAAATTCGCATGGACGTATACAAATCAATACATTACATGTAATTCTGTATGAATGGCAACTCTGTTGATAAATGAAAAAAATAAACACAGTCTAGATGACAGATATGATGTTTTTGATAGGGTAACGTGGCGCCATCATGACACATGTGAGTACTGTCCCAAATAAAGGAATATTCGAAATGACCGTTAAAATGATTGAAGAATCTAATTTGAGTGTCCTGTCTGTTAGTCTGTGATACAGTGGTACCCGCTGTGACTAGAAACAACGAGTATCGGACTAACATTATTTCCTTTCCCTCAGTAGCACAGCCTTTGGTCGTAGCCGGCGTCGTTATTGATCATTTGATGAAAAGTTAGGAGTGAGTGGGTATTAGGGTGGGACAAGGTTGTATGGGAAAAAATGTTTTCTCGCTCCACCAAACTTTTCGTGTTCGTTTTGGGTCCCATAGAAACTATGTAAAATTTTAGCTCGATAGGAGAAACTATATTTTCGCGCCCGCGGTTCAAAGTTTGTATGGGATTTAGTATGGGAAAACTAACTTTTTACAAAAAAATCATCTGGAGGTCACCCTATATACTCAAAAAATCAGCGGGCATGTAATTTTTGTAGGAAATTTAATGAGGAAGAAAACTTTCGAAGACTGTAACATAATTCGACATCTGTGAAAAATGTTATTAAAGAAAAACCGACACAAGGTCCGAACGATGGCTCATTTCTTAATGTATCTAGCACCACTGCTGCTAGTGGTGGTAATGTGAGTTTGCTTTCTTTTATTATGCTACAACGGTTGATCTGAGTTGTTTGATGTCTTCACAATAGTTGCTCGGTGTAGTTTGAAGATTTTTTTAAACTTAAAAACCATGTTCCAAAACTCACTGTAAAGACACACAAAAAACTAACTTTTTTTTGAAGAAATACAATTTTGAAGTCTTCAACAATATTGTACTCAAATACTACAACTTTGTCGAAGACATAAATCATCTGTCTCATAAGGTTTAGAAGATATGGACGATAGAAAAATAAGAAAAAGAAAAACTTGGAATCAATGTTTTTTCATAGTATTAAATGTGTGTCTTTACAGTGAGTTTTGTGTGTTTTTTGTGTGTCTTTACAGTGAGTTTTGGAACATGGTTTTTAAGTTTAAAAAAATCTTCAAACTACACCGAGCAACTATTGTGAAGACATCAAACAACTCAGATCAACCGTTGTAGCATAATAAAAGAAAGCAAACTCACATTACCACCACTAGCAGCAGTGGTGCTAGATACATTAAGAAATAAGCCATCGTTCGGATCTTGTGTCGGTTTTTCTTTAATAACATTTTTCACAGATGTCGAATTATGTTACAGTCTTCGAAAGTTTTCTTCCTCATTAAATTTCCTACAAAAATTACATGCCCGCTGATTTTTTGAGTATATAGGGTGACCTCCAGATGATTTTTTTGTTAAAAGTTAGTTTTCCCATACTAAATCCCATACAAACTTTGAACCGCGGGCGCGAAAATATAGTTTCTCCTATCGAGCTAAAATTTTGCATGGTGCTTATGGGACCCAAAAGGAACACGAAAAGTTTAGTGGAGCTGAAATCAATATTTTGTCCCACCCTAGTGGGTATGTACGGTGAAAATGATTTGCTTCTCCCAAGCTTCATTTTCTTGGTTCATTGTACATTTCCACCCATTCGATCAATCACGAAGTGCAACTACGGGCGATCTACTTCAGCTCAGCTCAGCTGTAGAATATGTTCCCAGGGACAAATCATACTCGGTGAGTGTGTTTAGCCGATTAAGGTGAGCTGAATAAAATGGTACTAGTGGTTTTCATGATAAAATATTGTTTTTGTGAGTTAAGACTTCGCAAAATCGAAACGCATGTTTCATGATTTCATGAAACTCGACACAATTTTCGAGTGGGTACCAACTGAATAGTCCAAAAATCGCGGGTATAATCGATGATCACATATAAGGTATAATCGACGACGTGTGTACGTTTCTGAACGTATCTAACACATGGATCAATAAGTCCCGAGACTAACAATGGAAAAAACATTTTTTTAGGGTGATACAATGGTTCCAGAGTTTTTTTTCGATAAACTGCTTTCTGAATCATCGACTCGTTGCTGTTTTTGTTCCATCGAAAGCAATCGCGGAACCCACTTGGAAAAAACCTTTTTCATGCTCAATTTTTCATGAAGGATAGTAAATACACTTCCATATATCTGTGTCATCTCAGCAATCCCACGGAGCTTCACTTTACGATCTTTCATTATAATTTTTGTCACTTCACTCACATTTTCCGGTGTAACGGCTTCCACAGGTCTACCCGAGCGTTCCGCGTCATTTGTGTCGGTACGACCACGTTTAAACTCGGCGAACCACCGACAAATCGTTGCTTTTGATGGACAAGAGTCCGGATAACATTTTTCAATCCATTGTTTCGCTTTCACGGTGTTTTTACCCATTAAAAAACAATGTTTTATCAAAACACGAAACTCGGTTTTTTCCATTTTTTAAACAAACTACAAAACGACTTTACTCCAACCTCGATAACTCAGGTGTTTCTGGTCGGATCGACTTAAAATTTTGACCCGTTTCAAGCAAAGGTTAGTACTCTAGAAAGACGTGGTTACTGGTTTACTACGAGCGCCATCTCTGCTTTAGTCTCGGGACTTATTGATCCATGTGTTAAAGCACATTCGGCATCAGCAGAACAAAAGATGAGCGAAAATTCCGAACCATCGAATGATTTGGACAAATGCTGCGCTTACTGGGACAAATTACTCAATATTCAGCGCCCCAATGTTTGCATTGAATGCTCCCATAGAGCGCACCCGGATTGTGACACCATTTTCACATACGTGAATTGCTTCCCTGAGCCAGACAGTGAACACTAAGTGATTACAAGTGAAACATTTTTTAAATTTCAGTCTTACATAAAAAAACATTTGCATTTTATCCTGCATATGTTTTTTAATTTTTCATATTTAACAAAATGATATTTAACAAAATCAGAAATTTTTCTATGAAATAATATTTTTTATGTACGAAACAGTTGTTAGATATCAATAAAGCAAAAAAAATTTCACATTACACACTAAATTTTTTCATGTCCGATTGTTTCCTGCGTCAAAATGTGACTGGCCATTTTCGCCCCACCTATTTTGAGATTTTCGATTACGAGGTTGATGCACTCCGAGCAAGATTGCGGCCGTATAAATGGGAATATTTGCGTTTTGTAACTGAAGGTTGTAGCTTTCGAACAGTATGTAACATTACGAGTGAAAATATTATTTTCCGTACTATATTTTGCGCAAGACCAAAAGTGGCCATTTTGGCCCGACATCCCCTACTTCATTGAATTGTCGCACCATGTCTATCTTTTAAATAGAACTATTGAACCGATCGACACGAATCTTCTTTGTATTTTGAAGGATGAGTACAGAAAATCGGGTGATATCGTGTGAACGGTAAGACGACTTTCTCAAAACCAATTTCGAGATGCTCGACATGTCCGCCATTTTGAAATTGTTTGTTTTGTGGAAATGTTTTTTCTTATCCCTCCTATCTACAAATACACACGATCTAAAAAGTATTTTTCTACTATTAATCTTTTCCTGTACAAAGAAATAAAGAAAATGGATTATTTTTTCTACCGTTTTGTAGAGTGCCCCCTAAAATATTCTTCATGTTTTATGTTATCATCATTTTAGGAATCACAGAATCAAACAAATAAACAAACAAATCACTAAGAAGGTTAACAAATTATAGTGTTTAATTAAGAGTAAAAGTTTGAAAAAAATCTTCTCGTTGAGTGAAGGCATGGTTTAGTAAAGTGACACTCAGATTTGGCTAAGTTTATTTTACCGTCGGATGCCATACGGCTTGTCCTGTTCGGAGAAAGAGAATAGGTACTATAAATCTTTCAATTCCGTACACCCTAATAAATGAAAATGGAAGCAAACTAAGAGAAACTGTTATTTGCACCTAGGACCTTTTATAATTTTTATCGAGATTAGAATCAGATCGACAGAACGGGTGTAAATATTGTCTCCACAATTTTAATGGGTAAATCCAACAAATTTAATGGGTAAATCCTGTTTTCCATGAGTTTTATGTTGTAAGAAATTGAGCACTAGAGCAATCAACGTAGGTACTAGAGGTAACAAAAGCTACTACTGCACTGTTTGGGTACTTCTGATCGGACGATGTTCTGCCAGATTTCAGTCTCGATAAGTTGATGAAGTATTATTTACTGAACCGCTAAAATATTGCTAGCAGAAGTAGTTGATTTGATGAACCTGAAGATAAAATTGTAGCGAAAGAGAAACAAATCTAGCTGAAAGCACATGATTGCTCAAATTTACACAAATAAATACAATACATGCATTTGTTTAACAACAATATGGTGTTCGTATGTGAGTGTAGCACACAAGTACAACAATAACTCAAACTTTGATTACATAACAAAATGACGAAAAAGCTATAGATAAGCCACACAGTGTAGGATATTGTTCTATCGTGTTTACACCAAATAAGGTGCGTGTATAGATAGAGAAGCTGTGAGGATTTGCGGAACTTGCCTCCAATATCCAATACTCCAAGTGGAACTCCCGCTGTTCAGAGCATGTAATCTCATCGCTTGTATTTCTTCAAGTTTACAGTGAAAACCACCACCACCATAGTATTTTGTTGAGTGGTATCCATTTTTCGACCAAGAAGTTGTGTGAGAAGATAGATAGGAATAAAAAAACAATGATTAGAGTTCAAATCAATAATAACAATTATCACATAAAAATGTTTTGTTGATAGTACTCAAAATTTGAAAGAAAAAAACCAGAATTATTATTTTTCTTTATTTTAAAAACGACATTTTCGAGGTGTGATTATTATTTATACAGTTGCATAATTGCGTAAGGAAATATTTGTCGACTTGAGAGAACTTCATCTATATAAAGTTCTGAAACTAAGCATATACGTGATAATTGTGCAAACTAGTTAGTTTATAGCGAAAATAATATAGGTTTTCTTTAACTAATGTTAGTACAATAGGTTTCATTGCTAGTAATTTTCATGCAAACAGTTCGATAAACACTGATTAAAACGAAATTATGTTTTAAAAAACAGTTTAATGATACAACATAGTTTCATGATTCGAATCTGAATAATATAATGCGAGTAGCAAAATACTTATAACTAGTGATGAAGATCAAATGTAAAAAGTAATGATTTTAGATTGGTAATAACTATAAAAATAAATGCTTTAAACTACTTCTACCTTAGTAAAAATAAATACAGTATATGATAAATAACAACAGGCGAATCATGGTAAAAGAAACACATAGCATAAAGCTCTGTCTTTAGTCAGGCATGCAAACGTTAGTCAATTATGCGGCTTCTTGCGTCGAAAAAAGCTCTGGTTGATTTTGTCATTTCTATGCAAGTTTCCGGAGCTGCCACTTCTAAGGCTCATCGTGTCAGTTGGCCGAGGCATGAGGCTAATTCGATTGTTGTTGCCGCTTTTGCTGTTCGTTGCAGCCGACCTAGTGTTAGTGGGAAGCGATAGGTTTTCCGGCGTGATTACAGTAAGCATTGAATGGGTGCGTTGCAGTTCGACTCCGGTTGAAGTCGAAGGGCGCTGGCGACGACTTTTCTTGCGCATGAAAGTGCCGCCCCGTGATAGCGGCGAGAGCAGTTTTTTCGACGGAAGAGAGTGGAACCGTTCGTTCACTACAAACATTGGATCATACTCACTGCTGTAGGTGGATGCCGACACACTTGTCATCTGTTTTTGATACTCCAACGGTTTTTTACCGCTCCAATCTAACAAGTCCCGGTCTGCCTCTAGATCGTTGAAAGAAGAAAAGGAAGTAGAAGACATCAATCAGTTCGGCGTAAATGGAATCAATCAAACGAATTGATTTATAATAATCTGTGCTGGAGTAGTATAACGACTAATCCCGATGATCCTCTGAAGCTCATTCATAACTTATTGGAATTCAGACACTGGAGTAATCGTGAAAAGGAAAACAGAATCATTCTAAAAACTGGTTCATTATCAATAATCAAACAAATTTGAATACACTCCAGTGATGTGTGCAAGGCTGTCTCATCGTTGCCACAAATGGACGTTTTATTTGTCGAAAGGAGACATCAATGATCGCTTCCAAGAAATGCGATATCTTTATTTGATAATTATACAGAGCTGTCACGTGTTCACGCAAGATATAGGCGATGATGCTTCTGCGGGAACAATCGAGAACCTTGTGGATCTTCGCCCATTTCCGCTGACGCATGTCGTATCACAAGCCGTCTGCCGCTTGGTTCGTTATCGACTGTCAATCAGAACGATTCGATCAATTAATTTTCTTTATCGCTTGATTTGGCGCGAATAATTGGCGGTCGTGATAAATAATATTGATACTTTTCTGTTTCTCTCGCAATTCATGAAGGCGCATTAGTTAGTACTAATAGTACTGTTGTTGTACCGTTGAATTCCACTATGTTATATCACGTCATTACACTCTCACAAAGTCACTATTTTCACAGTCACTATTTTTCCGAAAGTGTATAAAACGTTATAATACAGATACGTATTTCGGAGTGCTATTTGCATCCTTCTTCAGTGTATCGGTTTTATAAGTTTATTGAAAGAATGCTGCAATGAAGTTCCTTTTATACAAACGTAAGTAGGTAGAAACGTAAGTAGGTAAACCACAAAATGAAAGGTAAAAAACAGGTAACAGAAAACTGGAAGAGTTAAGTGTTTTCTATGTTTGTTTTTATCTTGGATATGGGTAGTAACTGGAAAAGCCAAGAAGATCTATTCCCTTGGTCTCGGTTTAATAAAGAGATGGAGTTATTTTTGAAAATTTCTAAACTTTCTGCTGAATCTAATTTCCATGGATTGGAAATTTGTCTTAAGATTTTTATGTCATTAGTAGAGAGTTCATGATCTTCAAAAAAGGCATGTTCTGCTACTTTTGACTTGAAGTGATGTGGTAGTCCCTTTTCCAATTCTTTGGATGCTTTCGCTATTTCTGAGATATGTTCCTTGAAACGAATGTCCAGTGTTCTCTTTGTTTGTCCGATGTATATTTTATCGCAATGAGGACACGAGATTTTGTATACCCCAGACTTTTTCAAATTCTCTGTAGGATCTTTTGTAGAACCTAGTAGAGTTTTCAATTGGTAGTTCATACTGCTGAACACTAAATCTAAACCAAATTTTCTTAGTTTTGATTTTAGTGGGTGTGAAATGTTTTGATTGAAGTCCACTGATATTCTTTTAAAATTTTCAGAAGGGGGGGTCAAAGTTGTAAGTGATTGTTTTTTCAACAGTCTTAATTTTTTATCGAAGATGGTTTGAATTGTATGCTCTGGATATCCATTGAACTTTCCAATTTCGAAAATAAAGTTTTTCTCTTTTATCGCAGCATCTTTTCTAAGGGGCAAAGATAGCATTCTGTGAATCATATGGTGGAATGCTGCCATTTTGTGTTGATGGGGATGATTAGAAGTATTTGGTATGACACGGTCCGTATTGGTTGGCTTCCTATATATTTCGAAAGTTAAGGATTTTGCCTCCCGGACAATAAGAATGTCCAAGAAAGGTAAACTGTTGTCTTTCTCTTCCTCATAGGTGAATTTAATATTTTTATGTAAATTATTAATTATTTCTAAAAAGTTCGATAAATCGTTGCGTTTGATGATGCAAAATATATCATCTACGTATCTCCACCAGCGATTAGGTAATAATCCCTGCTTATTTAGAAGTTCTTCAAGGTTTGCCATGAATAATTCACATAAAAACGGGGAGAGTGGATTGCCCATTGGTGCCCCTTGTAATTGTTTATAAAATTCCCCTCTGAATTTGAAATAATTTACATCCATGCAAAGCCGAGTTAGAGTAAGATAAGACCGTACTTTGCATTTCCATAAACTACTACTATTTTGTTGAAGTAACCAATCTTCCAACAGATTGATTGAGTCCTTCACTGGGACACTTGGGAATAAGGCGGTTACATCGAAAGATACCATCATTTCGTCATCTTTGATATCGCCTGAATTCTGAAGTTGAGTAACGAATGTCTGTGTGTTAGGAACTGATTTACTGAAGAATTTTTTTGGCATAGATTGGAATTCTTTTACTAGCCATTTGGATATTTTTTGAGTTGGGGCCCCTACTGAAGAAATGATTTCCCTTATTTCGTTACCAGGTTTATGAACCTTTGGTAGTCCTTTTATTTTGGATAAAGAAGGGTTAGAAACTTTGAGACTACTGAGATTGATATCGAAGTTTGGGTTGCATTCATGAAGAGTTTTATCTACTTTTTTAATAATATCTGGAAGGGGGTCGGCTCTTTGTTTCCTATAAGGGCCGTCATTGATTTTTTTAATTATCAGATTATCATAATCTTCTTTGTCCATAATTACCACTTTGTTTCCCTTATCAGCCTTAACATAAAATACAGGCTTTTCCCGCAATTGTTTCACTATTTCTTTATCACCCATATTTTGTTGATTTTTCAGTGAGGTATTTTTAATGATATCAGCTACAATAGTTCTGGCATCATTAATTTGAGAAAAAGAAAGATTACAGTTATTTAGGCCTGTTTCTACGTCTATAATAACTTGTTCGAGATTTACTTTAGAAGAAATTGCATAATTTAACCCAAGATTGAGAAGTTTTGTTTGTTCGTTGGTAAAATTCTGAGATGACCGATTGATTAGGAAGTCTTCTGAAAACTGTATTGGAGGTTTTGGGGGGCGGCGTGCGGAATTTTTGAAACGTAAATTTTCGAATTTCTTGTGAAGGAGAATTCGTTTTCGCTCAGATTCGCAGTGTTCTGCAAATTTAACTTTGCTTAGGAAAATTTCGAAACCTTGGGGATATTGTTTCGCTAATTTTAAATGAAGATTATAACATTCCAAAGTTTTCACGTTCAGAATGCTAAACAATTTTTTAGTTTTCTCTTTCAGAATTTCGTGTTGAATTTTATTTTGAATATTTTTAGAAAAAGATCTCCCACCCTTTACCTTGCAGCATGTGGGAGTTAATCCAAATCTACTGCATTTTTTCAAAAATGCAATGTCTCTCGATATTCCCACAATTTTCTTTCTTAACTTAATAAACCTATTAGGCTCACTTGGCTTGGTAACCATTGTCACTAAATTTTTGTTTGAGCTGTTAGTAGAATGTTGTCACTAATAGTACTGTTGTTGTACCGTTGAATTCCACTATGTTATATCACGTCATTACACTCTCACAAAGTCACTATTTTCACAGTCACTATTTTTCCGAAAGTGTATAAAACGTTATAATACAGATACGTATTTCGGAGTGCTATTTGCATCCTTCTTCAGTGTATCGGTTTTATAAGTTTATTGAAAGAATGCTGCAATGAAGTTCCTTTTATACAAACGTAAGTAGGTAGAAACGTAAGTAGGTAAACCACAAAATGAAAGGTAAAAAACAGGTAACAGAAAACTGGAAGAGTTAAGTGTTTTCTATGTTTGTTTTTATCTTGGATATGGGTAGTAACTGGAAAAGCCAAGAAGATCTATTCCCTTGGTCTCGGTTTAATAAAGAGATGGAGTTATTTTTGAAAATTTCTAAACTTTCTGCTGAATCTAATTTCCATGGATTGGAAATTTGTCTTAAGATTTTTATGTCATTAGTAGAGAGTTCATGATCTTCAAAAAAGGCATGTTCTGCTACTTTTGACTTGAAGTGATGTGGTAGTCCCTTTTCCAATTCTTTGGATGCTTTCGCTATTTCTGAGATATGTTCCTTGAAACGAATGTCCAGTGTTCTCTTTGTTTGTCCGATGTATATTTTATCGCAATGAGGACACGAGATTTTGTATACCCCAGACTTTTTCAAATTCTCTGTAGGATCTTTTGTAGAACCTAGTAGAGTTTTCAATTGGTAGTTCATACTGCTGAACACTAAATCTAAACCAAATTTTCTTAGTTTTGATTTTAGTGGGTGTGAAATGTTTTGATTGAAGTCCACTGATATTCTTTTAAAATTTTCAGAAGGGGGGGTCAAAGTTGTAAGTGATTGTTTTTTCAACAGTCTTAATTTTTTATCGAAGATGGTTTGAATTGTATGCTCTGGATATCCATTGAACTTTCCAATTTCGAAAATAAAGTTTTTCTCTTTTATCGCAGCATCTTTTCTAAGGGGCAAAGATAGCATTCTGTGAATCATATGGTGGAATGCTGCCATTTTGTGTTGATGGGGATGATTAGAAGTATTTGGTATGACACGGTCCGTATTGGTTGGCTTCCTATATATTTCGAAAGTTAAGGATTTTGCCTCCCGGACAATAAGAATGTCCAAGAAAGGTAAACTGTTGTCTTTCTCTTCCTCATAGGTGAATTTAATATTTTTATGTAAATTATTAATTATTTCTAAAAAGTTCGATAAATCGTTGCGTTTGATGATGCAAAATATATCATCTACGTATCTCCACCAGCGATTAGGTAATAATCCCTGCTTATTTAGAAGTTCTTCAAGGTTTGCCATGAATAATTCACATAAAAACGGGGAGAGTGGATTGCCCATTGGTGCCCCTTGTAATTGTTTATAAAATTCCCCTCTGAATTTGAAATAATTTACATCCATGCAAAGCCGAGTTAGAGTAAGATAAGACCGTACTTTGCATTTCCATAAACTACTACTATTTTGTTGAAGTAACCAATCTTCCAACAGATTGATTGAGTCCTTCACTGGGACACTTGGGAATAAGGCGGTTACATCGAAAGATACCATCATTTCGTCATCTTTGATATCGCCTGAATTCTGAAGTTGAGTAACGAATGTCTGTGTGTTAGGAACTGATTTACTGAAGAATTTTTTTGGCATAGATTGGAATTCTTTTACTAGCCATTTGGATATTTTTTGAGTTGGGGCCCCTACTGAAGAAATGATTTCCCTTATTTCGTTACCAGGTTTATGAACCTTTGGTAGTCCTTTTATTTTGGATAAAGAAGGGTTAGAAACTTTGAGACTACTGAGATTGATATCGAAGTTTGGGTTGCATTCATGAAGAGTTTTATCTACTTTTTTAATAATATCTGGAAGGGGGTCGGCTCTTTGTTTCCTATAAGGGCCGTCATTGATTTTTTTAATTATCAGATTATCATAATCTTCTTTGTCCATAATTACCACTTTGTTTCCCTTATCAGCCTTAACATAAAATACAGGCTTTTCCCGCAATTGTTTCACTATTTCTTTATCACCCATATTTTGTTGATTTTTCAGTGAGGTATTTTTAATGATATCAGCTACAATAGTTCTGGCATCATTAATTTGAGAAAAAGAAAGATTACAGTTATTTAGGCCTGTTTCTACGTCTATAATAACTTGTTCGAGATTTACTTTAGAAGAAATTGCATAATTTAACCCAAGATTGAGAAGTTTTGTTTGTTCGTTGGTAAAATTCTGAGATGACCGATTGATTAGGAAGTCTTCTGAAAACTGTATTGGAGGTTTTGGGGGGCGGCGTGCGGAATTTTTGAAACGTAAATTTTCGAATTTCTTGTGAAGGAGAATTCGTTTTCGCTCAGATTCGCAGTGTTCTGCAAATTTAACTTTGCTTAGGAAAATTTCGAAACCTTGGGGATATTGTTTCGCTAATTTTAAATGAAGATTATAACATTCCAAAGTTTTCACGTTCAGAATGCTAAACAATTTTTTAGTTTTCTCTTTCAGAATTTCGTGTTGAATTTTATTTTGAATATTTTTAGAAAAAGACGTGAAAACTTTGGAATGTTATAATCTTCATTTAAAATTAGCGAAACAATATCCCCAAGGTTTCGAAATTTTCCTAAGCAAAGTTAAATTTGCAGAACACTGCGAATCTGAGCGAAAACGAATTCTCCTTCACAAGAAATTCGAAAATTTACGTTTCAAAAATTCCGCACGCCGCCCCCCAAAACCTCCAATACAGTTTTCAGAAGACTTCCTAATCAATCGGTCATCTCAGAATTTTACCAACGAACAAACAAAACTTCTCAATCTTGGGTTAAATTATGCAATTTCTTCTAAAGTAAATCTCGAACAAGTTATTATAGACGTAGAAACAGGCCTAAATAACTGTAATCTTTCTTTTTCTCAAATTAATGATGCCAGAACTATTGTAGCTGATATCATTAAAAATACCTCACTGAAAAATCAACAAAATATGGGTGATAAAGAAATAGTGAAACAATTGCGGGAAAAGCCTGTATTTTATGTTAAGGCTGATAAGGGAAACAAAGTGGTAATTATGGACAAAGAAGATTATGATAATCTGATAATTAAAAAAATCAATGACGGCCCTTATAGGAAACAAAGAGCCGACCCCCTTCCAGATATTATTAAAAAAGTAGATAAAACTCTTCATGAATGCAACCCAAACTTCGATATCAATCTCAGTAGTCTCAAAGTTTCTAACCCTTCTTTATCCAAAATAAAAGGACTACCAAAGGTTCATAAACCTGGTAACGAAATAAGGGAAATCATTTCTTCAGTAGGGGCCCCAACTCAAAAAATATCCAAATGGCTAGTAAAAGAATTCCAATCTATGCCAAAAAAATTCTTCAGTAAATCAGTTCCTAACACACAGACATTCGTTACTCAACTTCAGAATTCAGGCGATATCAAAGATGACGAAATGATGGTATCTTTCGATGTAACCGCCTTATTCCCAAGTGTCCCAGTGAAGGACTCAATCAATCTGTTGGAAGATTGGTTACTTCAACAAAATAGTAGTAGTTTATGGAAATGCAAAGTACGGTCTTATCTTACTCTAACTCGGCTTTGCATGGATGTAAATTATTTCAAATTCAGAGGGGAATTTTATAAACAATTACAAGGGGCACCAATGGGCAATCCACTCTCCCCGTTTTTATGTGAATTATTCATGGCAAACCTTGAAGAACTTCTAAATAAGCAGGGATTATTACCTAATCGCTGGTGGAGATACGTAGATGATATATTTTGCATCATCAAACGCAACGATTTATCGAACTTTTTAGAAATAATTAATAATTTACATAAAAATATTAAATTCACCTATGAGGAAGAGAAAGACAACAGTTTACCTTTCTTGGACATTCTTATTGTCCGGGAGGCAAAATCCTTAACTTTCGAAATATATAGGAAGCCAACCAATACGGACCGTGTCATACCAAATACTTCTAATCATCCCCATCAACACAAAATGGCAGCATTCCACCATATGATTCACAGAATGCTATCTTTGCCCCTTAGAAAAGATGCTGCGATAAAAGAGAAAAACTTTATTTTCGAAATTGGAAAGTTCAATGGATATCCAGAGCATACAATTCAAACCATCTTCGATAAAAAATTAAGACTGTTGAAAAAACAATCACTTACAACTTTGACCCCCCCTTCTGAAAATTTTAAAAGAATATCAGTGGACTTCAATCAAAACATTTCACACCCACTAAAATCAAAACTAAGAAAATTTGGTTTAGATTTAGTGTTCAGCAGTATGAACTACCAATTGAAAACTCTACTAGGTTCTACAAAAGATCCTACAGAGAATTTGAAAAAGTCTGGGGTATACAAAATCTCGTGTCCTCATTGCGATAAAATATACATCGGACAAACAAAGAGAACACTGGACATTCGTTTCAAGGAACATATCTCAGAAATAGCGAAAGCATCCAAAGAATTGGAAAAGGGACTACCACATCACTTCAAGTCAAAAGTAGCAGAACATGCCTTTTTTGAAGATCATGAACTCTCTACTAATGACATAAAAATCTTAAGACAAATTTCCAATCCATGGAAATTAGATTCAGCAGAAAGTTTAGAAATTTTCAAAAATAACTCCATCTCTTTATTAAACCGAGACCAAGGGAATAGATCTTCTTGGCTTTTCCAGTTACTACCCATATCCAAGATAAAAACAAACATAGAAAACACTTAACTCTTCCAGTTTTCTGTTACCTGTTTTTTACCTTTCATTTTGTGGTTTACCTACTTACGTTTCTACCTACTTACGTTTGTATAAAAGGAACTTCATTGCAGCATTCTTTCAATAAACTTATAAAACCGATACACTGAAGAAGGATGCAAATAGCACTCCGAAATACGTATCTGTATTATAACGTTTTATACACTTTCGGAAAAATAGTGACTGTGAAAATAGTGACTTTGTGAGAGTGTAATGACGTGATATAACATAGTGGAATTCAACGGTACAACAACAGTACTATTAGTGACAACATTCTACTAACAGCTCAAACAAAAATTTAGTGACAATGGTTACCAAGCCAAGTGAGCCTAATAGGTTTATTAAGTTAAGAAAGAAAATTGTGGGAATATCGAGAGACATTGCATTTTTGAAAAAATGCAGTAGATTTGGATTAACTCCCACATGCTGCAAGGTAAAGGGTGGGAGATCTTTTTCTAAAAATATTCAAAATAAAATTCAACACGAAATTCTGAAAGAGAAAACTAAAAAATTGTTTAGCATTCTGAACGTGAAAACTTTGGAATGTTATAATCTTCATTTAAAATTAGCGAAACAATATCCCCAAGGTTTCGAAATTTTCCTAAGCAAAGTTAAATTTGCAGAACACTGCGAATCTGAGCGAAAACGAATTCTCCTTCACAAGAAATTCGAAAATTTACGTTTCAAAAATTCCGCACGCCGCCCCCCAAAACCTCCAATACAGTTTTCAGAAGACTTCCTAATCAATCGGTCATCTCAGAATTTTACCAACGAACAAACAAAACTTCTCAATCTTGGGTTAAATTATGCAATTTCTTCTAAAGTAAATCTCGAACAAGTTATTATAGACGTAGAAACAGGCCTAAATAACTGTAATCTTTCTTTTTCTCAAATTAATGATGCCAGAACTATTGTAGCTGATATCATTAAAAATACCTCACTGAAAAATCAACAAAATATGGGTGATAAAGAAATAGTGAAACAATTGCGGGAAAAGCCTGTATTTTATGTTAAGGCTGATAAGGGAAACAAAGTGGTAATTATGGACAAAGAAGATTATGATAATCTGATAATTAAAAAAATCAATGACGGCCCTTATAGGAAACAAAGAGCCGACCCCCTTCCAGATATTATTAAAAAAGTAGATAAAACTCTTCATGAATGCAACCCAAACTTCGATATCAATCTCAGTAGTCTCAAAGTTTCTAACCCTTCTTTATCCAAAATAAAAGGACTACCAAAGGTTCATAAACCTGGTAACGAAATAAGGGAAATCATTTCTTCAGTAGGGGCCCCAACTCAAAAAATATCCAAATGGCTAGTAAAAGAATTCCAATCTATGCCAAAAAAATTCTTCAGTAAATCAGTTCCTAACACACAGACATTCGTTACTCAACTTCAGAATTCAGGCGATATCAAAGATGACGAAATGATGGTATCTTTCGATGTAACCGCCTTATTCCCAAGTGTCCCAGTGAAGGACTCAATCAATCTGTTGGAAGATTGGTTACTTCAACAAAATAGTAGTAGTTTATGGAAATGCAAAGTACGGTCTTATCTTACTCTAACTCGGCTTTGCATGGATGTAAATTATTTCAAATTCAGAGGGGAATTTTATAAACAATTACAAGGGGCACCAATGGGCAATCCACTCTCCCCGTTTTTATGTGAATTATTCATGGCAAACCTTGAAGAACTTCTAAATAAGCAGGGATTATTACCTAATCGCTGGTGGAGATACGTAGATGATATATTTTGCATCATCAAACGCAACGATTTATCGAACTTTTTAGAAATAATTAATAATTTACATAAAAATATTAAATTCACCTATGAGGAAGAGAAAGACAACAGTTTACCTTTCTTGGACATTCTTATTGTCCGGGAGGCAAAATCCTTAACTTTCGAAATATATAGGAAGCCAACCAATACGGACCGTGTCATACCAAATACTTCTAATCATCCCCATCAACACAAAATGGCAGCATTCCACCATATGATTCACAGAATGCTATCTTTGCCCCTTAGAAAAGATGCTGCGATAAAAGAGAAAAACTTTATTTTCGAAATTGGAAAGTTCAATGGATATCCAGAGCATACAATTCAAACCATCTTCGATAAAAAATTAAGACTGTTGAAAAAACAATCACTTACAACTTTGACCCCCCCTTCTGAAAATTTTAAAAGAATATCAGTGGACTTCAATCAAAACATTTCACACCCACTAAAATCAAAACTAAGAAAATTTGGTTTAGATTTAGTGTTCAGCAGTATGAACTACCAATTGAAAACTCTACTAGGTTCTACAAAAGATCCTACAGAGAATTTGAAAAAGTCTGGGGTATACAAAATCTCGTGTCCTCATTGCGATAAAATATACATCGGACAAACAAAGAGAACACTGGACATTCGTTTCAAGGAACATATCTCAGAAATAGCGAAAGCATCCAAAGAATTGGAAAAGGGACTACCACATCACTTCAAGTCAAAAGTAGCAGAACATGCCTTTTTTGAAGATCATGAACTCTCTACTAATGACATAAAAATCTTAAGACAAATTTCCAATCCATGGAAATTAGATTCAGCAGAAAGTTTAGAAATTTTCAAAAATAACTCCATCTCTTTATTAAACCGAGACCAAGGGAATAGATCTTCTTGGCTTTTCCAGTTACTACCCATATCCAAGATAAAAACAAACATAGAAAACACTTAACTCTTCCAGTTTTCTGTTACCTGTTTTTTACCTTTCATTTTGTGGTTTACCTACTTACGTTTCTACCTACTTACGTTTGTATAAAAGGAACTTCATTGCAGCATTCTTTCAATAAACTTATAAAACCGATACACTGAAGAAGGATGCAAATAGCACTCCGAAATACGTATCTGTATTATAACGTTTTATACACTTTCGGAAAAATAGTGACTGTGAAAATAGTGACTTTGTGAGAGTGTAATGACGTGATATAACATAGTGGAATTCAACGGTACAACAACAGTACTATTAGTGACAACATTCTACTAACAGCTCAAACAAAAATTTAGTGGCATTAGTTAGGATTGGGTTCATTGATATTTGTTTTTGCTATATGAAGATATAATTCATTTTGCTGTTTGAATATATGTTAGAGTTGACATGACTGTTCTCTTGTTAGTTCTTTTATTATTACTTATAATAACGAGTAAATTTTGCCTGTAAGGATTCTTAGAGTCAGTAGGATTGCAAACGAGCCAGGTATTTGCCACTAAAATCAGTAGCGAAATCTGTTCAAACAGAAGACATTTGAGAAATTGAGAAGAAATCTTATTCTCCTATATAAATGTGTGCACGGAACCACCCGCGATCCCATTTCAACCAGAATATTAGTTGATTTTCTGAATTCGATTGGTTAAAATTTGGTACAACTAATCGATTGTTGTTTTAACTAAACTGTCATTTTTGTTTTTCGATTAGCAGAAACGATGGTTGAAACAACTAATTTAACTGTTTGAAAAAAAATGCTGTCAATTAGGTAGGACACATACCTTTCAATTTCAACAAATATTTTAGTTGAAATAACTGGTGTTGTTATTGAAACAAAATTCTGTTAGTTGAAAAATAAATCGGTTTTATTTGTTTTAGACTTTGCAAATAGTTGAATCAACTCGAACAATGTTATTGATTTGCGAAAATAATAAAAATATACTTACTGATACACGTCATGATCTATTTGAAATAAGTTCGGTATTTTGAGATTCATGAAATAAATATCGTTGTTAAAATATAAACAGTATTTTATATTGACATGTAATATATATCATTAGGGCTGGGAAAACCACCGATCACTGCTGATTTCAAGTGATCTTAACCAAGGAATAAATTATCATTACGAAATCAGAACTGATCTGATCTCTAAGTGATTTTGATTTTTGTATGATCATGATCAAGTTAAGTCGAGAACAGTAAAGATCTAAATTCTAAAAAAATACTTCTGATTCGACCGGAAATGATTGATGTAGAAAAACGTTTTTAATCAGCAAAAGGGCTCGGAGGGGCGAGTAAATTAGCGAAATTATTAAATTTACCTAAAATGAGTATTGAAAGATGATGCCTTCAAACGGTTGAACTAAAGTTATGCACTGATAATTTTAGTCAATTTATATGAGCTTGGGTGCATCAACTGCTGGGAATTGGAATTTTGCGACGGCAATTCAAACGCGCCATTCAATTGCAGCGCGTTCTGTGTGTTTGAAACCCTTCGTTCCTGTTACTTTTATAAATTAAATTCATGTCAAAAAGCGTTTTATTGCTAATGCATGAACATCGGTATCAAACAGCTGGAAGTCAAACAGTCTGCTGGAAGTAAATCAATGATCGAATTTGAAGCATAAAATTTTTGCGCATACCTGAAAGATTACGAGATGATCATTCATTAACATTTTCTAATTTGTCACCAAATCTTTTTCATCTTAAACAAGGTTAACTTTATCACAACACCGCTTTTAGATAAACACTTGTTATCATAAATTTCTCAAATCGAATGAACACAATTTCACCGAACGCTTTAACCATCGATGTTGATTTCATTGACATTTTGAACCGACGCGAACAGATTTCAACTAAAAAAGTTGTTGATTTTGCATTGCGATTATTGTTTTGCTTCCAACTGTCTTCGGCATTTGACAGCATTTAAAACAACATATTTTTCAACTACTTGAATATATGCAAATCAAAAACCATATTGGTTGAATCAAAAAGAAATTAGTTAAATCAACTATCTCAAAAATCAAAAACTGCGATATCGCAATTTTATGATCGAAGGGTTCTCCGTGTGGTATTCTTAAAAAACATCTTTGATTTTTGATAAACAAAAAATTTTGTCCATAGTCTAGTATAATCGACAGAGTGACAGTTCTCAGATCGATTAGACAATCTCTGAGAAAATGAACTGAGTTTCACTATTGAAGGTACTTCCGAAACCGTAATCCGGGAACCGGTATAATCGAAGTCGGTTCAAGAAAAGTGACTGAGATCCATTTTTGAGTATATGGCTATAATCTCCGGTCGTTGATCGAAAATCGGGAACCTAGAAAGCAGAAATTATTTTTTTGGCCATCTACTGACAATGACTACCGATTGGAATAATTTTGAGGCAAGTTTAGAAAAAAAATCTTTTTTTTGCCTTTCTCATATAGAAAGGTTATGCAATCACTGTGAAAACCGACTTTTGAGCCGAGTGTCATATACCATTCGACTCAGTTCGTCGAGTACGCAAAATGTTTGTGTATATGTGTGCACGGAGAACCCTTCGATCATAAAATTGCGATATCGCAGTTTTTGATTTTTGCGATAGTTGATTTAACTTATTTCTTTTTGATTCAACCGAAATGGGTTTTGATTTGCATATATTCAAGTAGTTGAAAAATATGTTGTTTTGAATGCTGTCAAATGCCGGAGACAGTTGAAAGCAAAACAATATCGCAATGCAAAATCAACAACTTTTTTAGTTGAAATATGTTCGCGTCGCTTCAAAATGTCAATGAAAACAACATCGATGGTTAAAGCGTTTGGTGAAATTGTGTTCATTCGATTTGAGAATTTTATGATAACAAGTGTTTATCTAACAGCGGTGTTGTGATAAAGTTAACCTTGTTTGACATGAAAAAGATTTGGTGACAAATTAGAAAATGTTAACGAATGATCATCTCGTAATCTTTCAGATATGCGCAAAAATTTTATGCTTCAAATTCGATCATTATTTACTTCCAGCAGACTGTTTTACTGCCAGCTGTTTGATACCGATGATGATGTTCATGCATTAGCAATAAAACGCTTTTTGACATGAATTTAGTTTATAAAAGTAACAGGAGCGAAGGGTTTCAAACGCACAGAACGCGCTGCGATTGAATGGCGCGTTTGAATTGCCGTCGCAAAATTCCAATTCCCAGCGGTTGATGCACCCAAGCTCATATAAATTGACTAAAATTATCAGTGCATAACTTCAGTTCAACCGTTTGAAGGCATCATTTTTGGTAAATTTAATAATTTCGCTAATTTACTCGCCCCTCCGGGCACTTTTGCTGATTAAAAACGTTTTTCTACATCAATCATTTCCGATCGAATCAGAAGTATTTTTTTAGAATTTAGATCTTTACTGATCTCAAAACAAACAAACAAATAAAACCGATTTATTTTTCAACTAACAGAATTTTGTTTCAATAACAACACCAGTTATTTCAACTAAAATATTTGTTGAAATTGAAAGGTATGTGTCCTCACTAATTGACAGCATTTTTTTTTCAAACAGTTGAATTAGTTGTTTCAACCATCGTTTCTGCTAATCGAAAAACAAAAATGACAGTTTAGTTAAAACAACAATCGATTAGTTGTACCAAATTTTAACCAATCGAATTCAGAAAATCAACTAATATTCTGGTTGAAATGGGTTCGCGGGTGGTTCCGTGTGTATTTAACGTTTTCATTTTAAAATTCCCGCGCTTGTCCAATCGGTAAAATTTTATTCTTTCAACGTTGACAACACATTTTATACACATTCTGTCAAATTTTGACGCATATCGTACGATTAGTTTTTGTTTGGCGTCTACACAAAGAAGTTGAAAAATTTTCGTGTGGCGATTTTTATAATGGATGAAAATTTAGAACAACGTGCGTGCATAAAATTTTGTGTTGCAAATGGATTTAAGTGTTCCAAAACGTTGAAAATGTTAGAAAAGGCCTTTGGTGAATCGTGTCTAGGAAAAACACAGGCATACGAGTGGTATAAACGCTTCAAAGGTGGTCGTACAAGCTTGGATCATGATAAGATCCCTGGCCGCCCAACAACATCTGTTACTGAAGAAAACATTGAATCGACAAAGCAAATCGTGTTTCAAAATCGTTCTGTACCGATTAGAGAGATTGCTGTGTTGTTGGGCATCTCTTATGGATCAGCCGAACACATTTTAACTGATGTTTTGGGTTTGAAACGCGTCGCTTCTCGGCTGGTGCCAAAAAGCTGAATTTCATTTAAAAACAGCGTCGTGTTGATGTGACCAAAGAGATGATTTCCAATGCAGATAGTGACCAATATCATCAACCAAGCACCGTACTCTCCAGGTATGGCCCCGTGTGACTTTTTCCTCTTCCCCAGACTCAAATTGCAATTGCGGGGAACGCGTTTTGAGACCATAGAGACCATAAAAGAGAATTCGCTGCGTGAACTAAAGGCCATACCTTCGGCGGCCTATAAAACTTGTATGGAAAATTGGATCAAGCGCCGCAGGAGGAGAGTACTTTGAAGGCGATAATAAAGAAATTTATTAAAAATTGAAATTTGGCGTTTTTTAGTAAAATTCCGGTTTTTTTTATCATAAGGTATATTCAAATGAAATGTTTGGTGGTCGCATACAAAATTTCTGAATATTATTTGGATCCAATTTCCAGTTCCGGAATTATTAGTAAAGTGTGCACAAAAATGTGAAAATAAGTGCACCAATTTTTCTTGGGGGTGGCAGAACTGATTTTCACAGACTTAGATACAAATAAAAGGCCTTGCGGTCCCATACACAATTCCTGAGTTTTAACGTCTTGAGCCAGTTTTAAATATGATGAGTATCTAACGGGGAAAATAGGTTGGAAAATTGACATGTGAATGCAATTATGTAATGAAAACCGCGAAAATGTTACCGCTGAGACGTGACTCGATCCCGCAGCTAACTCCGTATCGGGGAAATTGTTTTACCAATTAAACTACCCTGCATATAAAAACACATGAACAGAAAGTCCAATTGACTAGACGGAAACCACTCCTGAGTTTTGTTAGGATCTGATTTCTGGTTCCTGAATTATGGGATAATATGTGCAAAAAAATGAAAATATGAGTACTAACTTTTTTTTGGAGATGGCTGAACCGGAATCAGATTCAAATGAAAGGTTTTATGATCCCATCGAAAATTTCTGAATTTCATCTTGATCCGACTTCAGGTTTCGGAATCACAGGGTGGCTAGTGTAAAAGTTCAAAATTTAAAATTACTTACTCACTTTTCTCAGAAATGGCGAGACCGATTTTTCAATAGTCTTATAGTCCTATAGAAAATTTTTGAATTTCGTTTGGATCCGACTCCTGTTTCCGGAATTATAGGGTAAAGTGTGTTAAAAATGTTATACCATCAGTTAAAGAGGCGAAACAAAATACGTAGAAAACTTTCTGAATCAGCCTCAACATAATCCAATTGGTAATCTTTATCAGTAGATGGTCAAACAAACCGATTCTGATTATTGTTTCAAGAATCTAAGAAATTTATATTTAAGAATACCACAACATATATGATAGTATGATTAATATGAGGAAGGCATCATTACACCACTAGGTGGATAAAGCAGGTTTACTTCACCGCTTTTAGTGACGGTATAAATATTTAAACAATTTTCAGCCTATAATTCCGGAAGTCGGAAGTTACATTTCTTTTGTGGAGTTTGACCTTCTGTTTCAACAGACTTCGCAGCCGATTTTCAGCGTACACAAGACATTGCATGATTGGTGCTACGAACGTATTGCAAATTTTAACTAGTCGATTTTTCAACTGATTGCATTACTTTTCTATATGACAAAGGAAAAAATGCACAGAAAAAAATTATGAATTTTACAGGTGACAGAATTCTAAAACCGATTCAATTCACAACTACTTAATTTTACAATTGATGCAATATTCCACTTGCCCAGAATTTTACTTGCTCCGAGTGTAATTTGCACTCAGCTACCAAGTGCCGCTGTATGGATTTATATTTATCAATTATTCAATGAACAAATATGAGCTCTGCGGTTCAGTTGAGTAACCGATGTGCTTGTGATCTAATGTTTCTCGGTTCAAGTCGCGCTGCTGCTATCGGTCTTTTGTTTTTTATTTCATTCGAATTCAAGACATGTTATTTTCAAAGCACACAATTTTACATGTTCTGGAATATAAATTTGTATGAAATACGACGCTCCATTGATGTGCATCATGTAAGATGTAAAATCACAAGATTTTTTCGAACTGTGTGCTACTTTTATTGAAAAATTGGAATTTTGGATCAATTTGCGATTTAAGACCTTACGCTCCTCCGAATCAGTTCGCATACTTGCCTTGGGGAGAGGTCTGGCATATTCAGGATGGCTTACATCATTTGAACTGAACAGTTTCATATCCGGATTACTCATAACAAATATTACTACGTGAAACATATCAAACAAGAAACTTGTTGCACATCATACAAGCAAGTGCGCATTTCAATTTCACTAACGTTGCGAGAAGAGTTAAGAAATACAATACAAGAACAATGTTTGCTACTTGGGTGATTCATAAAATATGAAAAGCATGAAACGTTGATACTGAAAATTAGATCATCAAACATCAAATACCAAATGTGAAACACGGGGCAAGATGATCTGATAGACATTTCAACACTATTCGGCACGAATATCCAGAATTTTCATTACACTGTCAAAAATTCCCAGAAAGATGATAAGAATAACACAGATAAAAATATTTTGTGAATTTACATTTATTTTCATGCACATATTTGGAGCAGGTAATTGAATGGAAAATTACATTACAAAACTAAGCGATTTGTAAATATACAGCCTTGTTCAATGAAAAAGTAAATGCATTTCAATGTAATTTTACATCAATCATGGTTTTAAATCAGATTTTCGTTTCAACTGATGTCTGTTTAATAGTACTATTGGTTTACATGTCGTGTAAGTTTCAACTTTTCTTTCTGTGAACATTTTTTTCTCCAACGTTTCAGAAATTTCTAAGACCCTTCCATTGTTCTTCAGCGTAACCAAATTTATTTTAATATTTACAATTGGGTGTTTCTTTAAATTGTTTATTGTTTTATTCTTATCGATGACTGATAATATCTGTTTAGATTGTGAGAATTAAAAGTAATTTTTTGCACACCACACATTCTATATCGAAAATAAAAGTCGTATAAGAATATTGAGTGTAAGAGTAAGTATTCCAATCAAACTATCGCGTAACCGATAAAGACAATTACTGTTACTATGCATTATATTACAGTTATTATACATACTACTAGGTGTGCGATATTTGGATAAAATCGTTCACGTAATTCGTAATTGCTTGATCAGCAAACGAAACCTGTACTAGGAAACAATTACGGTTCATATGAGATCAATCTAGCCTTATTTCTGATAATTCAAAAAGGCGGCTAGTTTGGAACCTCCTAACGATTAATCGTCTATTGCTGTTTGAACATTAGTTCAAATGAAGTGATCAGTTGCAACCTCCAAGTCGGATTCATTCAGATTTACCGTTTAGAACTTAGGGTGATACTTGCTGAGATTTCATGAAACATTATTGATATATGTAGGTAAAATAAAGAACAAAAAACTTAGGTTTCATGTGATATAAAATGGCAACAATTAAAATATAACAATAATATACTTACTGTATACATTACAAAGAAGTTCAAAGATGTCGTTGCGACCAAATTGCATGGCAATGTGCAGTGCAGTGTATCCCTGAAAAATAAAAATTGAATGATTAGAGAAGTTTAGGTACTCACATCAAAATCCAAACAAATTATGCACGGCGACGATCACACATCTCCCATTTGGTATGGTTGAGTAATTGAAATTATACAATCGGATCGAAGGTCCGTAGCAAAAGCTAACCTCCGGAACGAAAGAGTTATAAGCAATAAAGCAGTGCGTGCATAATTAAGTCGTTCGGAATAGTAACAAATGGCGGGGATCAGATGGAGGACTCTATTTCGGTAAATGGAAACTGCACAAAAAAGGGAGTCTGAATTTAACTTTAAAATGTTTGATTGACAGCTGACAAGGCCGTGTGAATGTTTCATTTTTTAATGTAGCCCTTTCCGTACATTCGATGACGATCTGGGGGATTTCAATTCAGAGTCTCTGAGTGTTTAATATTTTATTGTTGCGAAATGCGACTTCTAAAATATTCAGCTTTTATTTTTTCGGTTTTTATAAAAAAAAAGTTTTTGAATGGAACTAGTTTTTAGTCGACAAATGTTTTCGAATACTGCTGTCTCTCCTAAAACACCAACTGGATAAAAAGGGCCGAAACGAGGTTAAACGATAACTTTATTGCCATTCTCTATAGAAATATGATAGTACTCAGAAGTGCAGTAAACGTGAAGATTAAGGAGTTATTAACAGAAGAGAAAGTAAACAAAGTGAATCTCTTATTGGTTTATGTGATCTTTTGAAATGTTCACGTCGATATGCTCAATAGAATTCAACTCAGATGATTGAGAAGTGATTTTGTGCTTTTTGGGGACATTTCGTTGCAACTACTCACGTAGAAGATGGTTGGGATCATTGTCTTGCTAAAAGTAATAACCCCGTTGATGGTCCAAATTTTTGCTCCAAAGATTGTAGATCGTATTTCAGGATGTTTCAAGAAAAAAAACAAGCAAAACTTGGACACGTAAGTTGGAGCGAATAGTAGTTCATTGTTCGAAGAATGCTTACATAAACTTGAATATATTGAATCGTGTGCAAGTGTTATCGAATGTAAGGACTCTATCTTTGAAAATAAGAGGAGCATACTGGTACGAATAAAGACTGTCCCAGAAAGTATGGACGCAACCAAAAACCGCTGCCATTTCACAATGGTTCAGAATCTGTCAATTTTTATGGCTGCGTCCTGTTGTTTGCACTCTTCTCTAACCACTTGTGCAGTTGTTTATTCGTTTTCATTAGTTTGTTTCGAAATGCGTGGACTTTCAGCAGAACTACGTCGAAAAATTGTGTACAAATGGTGCACAGAACGCGGACTGTCACTGAGAAAGATAGCAAAAATGGAAGGAGTAAGTGAAAAAGCCGTGCGAAATGCAATCAGGAAGTTCGGTGAGGATAACACCTTTGAGGATAAACCGAAAACGGGTCGAAAAAAGTCCCTGCTAACCCTCAGTTGGATAAACGTATAATGAAGGCGCTCGAGCAAAACAAGGAGGTTTCAGTTCGGGATGTGGCCAAAAATTGGTCAAAAAAGTGGACACTTCGAAGTCAAATGTTCTTCGTGCTAAATAACGTTTGAATCTTCGAACCTATAAGAAGCAGAAACAACCAAAACGTAGTCCGAAACAAGAAGCATCGATCAGGCCGAGAGTTCGAAAGCTGTACAATACGATTCTAGCTGGAAATTTGAACTGCATAATCGTGGACGACGAAACCTACGTGAAACTCGATTACAAATCCTTGCCGGGACCACAATATTATACAGTGCGAGAAGGGCAAGTGTTAAACCAGTCCGAGACATCGATTGAAATCGATAAATTTGGTAAGAAAGCTATGGTCTATGAAGCAATTTGTAGCTGCGGTAAGAGTTCGAAACCTTTCATCACCACTGCTTCAATGAACAGCGAAATATACATCAAGGAATGTTTACAAAAACGACTTCTACCCATGATTCGAAGCCACAAGGATCCTGTTGTCTTCTGGTCAGATCTTGCTTCTTGCCACTACTCGAAATCAACGGTAGAATGGTATACTACCAAAAATTTCACTTTCGTCCCAAAAGATATGAATCTTCCAAATTGCCCACAGCTTCGACCAATTGAGGAATTTTGGGCATTAACGAAGGAACATCTTAGGAAACATGTTTCGGCAGCCGAAACCATTCAACAGTTCAAAAAAGATTGGAAAAAAGTGTCAAAACATGTCGCCAAGAAGTCTATACGGAACTTAATGAGGAACGTTCGCAAGAAGGTGCGCCAGCTAGTCTACAATGGCTAAGTAGCAAATGTTGAGAATAATATTCTGTTGTTGTAGTCTAATATTATCAGTATATCGAATAAAATTTTAATATCTAACACTTGTGAATTATTTACATCGAAATCAAAGTGCGTCCATACTTTCTGGGACAGTCTTTAAACCCATGATTTGTTATCTTTATTGTTCAAAAAAGATAATATTGATTGTAGAATAACTACATATGTTATGAACTAAGTTGTACTGACTTGGTTGGTAAACGACTGGACAATGCGCAATTCAATGTTATTCTTAGCCTCTTGTATAAACTTCTTTTTACAGAGAGCGAGCCTACCCGAGCGTCTGTTCCCCATGTTGGGGCGGCTCGAAACAGCGTCTGTTCTCCATGTTAGGAGCGACTGAATACCGTCCTTGTGTCAGTGTGGGACTCTAAACAGTGCTTACACGATGGCTCTTCGGCTAGACAGGAGGTTGGTGCAGGCCTAACAAGCCTCCCGGAAAACACTTGTTACGAACAATCAAGAAGAAATACGACTCGGAATAATTGACAAAGACCTACGCGACGAACAAAGAACAACGATTGGAAGCTTGACACATGGAACTGCAAATCGCTTGGCTTCCCAGGATACGATCGAATGCTGCATGATGAGCTTCAAATTCGCGGCTTCGATGTCGTAGTACTGCATGAACTCTGTTGGACGGGACAGAAGGTGTGGAAAAGTGGACATCGAGCGGCTACCTTCTACCAGAGCTGTGTTTCAACCAGCTCTCTAGGAACGGGATTTGTAGTGTTGGGCAAGATGCGTCAGCGCGTGATTGGGTGGCACCCAACCAGTGATAGGATGTGCGTATTTAAGATCAAGGGCCGTTTCTTCAATTATAGTATCATCAACGTGCACTGCCTACATGAGACGAGACCCGATGAGATGGAAGCATTTTACGCGCAGCTGAAACGAACCTACGACAGCTGTCCACGGCGGGATGTAAAACTCGTCAGCAAGGGCGAGGATACTGAAACACCGCACGAGAGCGAACGAGGGACGATACAGACAGGAGCGGAACAGACAGAACACGGATTTTCGGAGGAAAAAGCGCCACCAGGAAGACCAAGATCGTGAAGCGATGGAACAGCTGTACCGCGCAAATGACACACAGAAGTTCTATGAGAAGGTGAATCGCTCACGTAAAGGCTACACGCCACAGGCCGAAATGTGCAGAGATATCAGTGGTTATCTTCTCACGAACGAAAGTGAGATGATCGATAGGTGGAAGCAGTACTATGACGAGCATCTGAATGGCGAAGCACAAGCCGACGACAGATTCTTGGCACCTGATCTGTCGGAGATAAGTAAGGAAATCAGCAAGCTGAGAAACAACAAAGCCGCGGACAATGACCAGTTACCGTCCCGTCTGCAAAAATTGTGCTAAGCTAGATTGTAAGCTAGATTGTTGCAATTACCGCGCAATCACATTGCTGAACGCCGCCTACAAGGTACTCTCCCAAATCCTTTGCCGTCGTCTATTACCAATAAATAAGGAATTCGTAGGGCCGTGCCAAGCGGGATTTGCTGGAGCCCGCGCCGCTACGCATCACATATTCGCGATAAGACAAGTACTGGCGACGAGCAGCTAGAACCGAGTTATGTGGATACGTATTTTTTTTTTATTTAAAAGATGTTTTTTATTCAGGCCTATTTGCGTACAAGCTTTACGTGGCCGAATTAGCCGATTTTTTAAATAAACAATGTTTTGAAGTGGATCTCGTTGTCACTCTTTTTCTAGGAGGAGAAGAGCTTCCATTTCCCTCCTGCGAGGGTTGAGGGGCACTTTGTTCGTGGCTCGTCTCGTCCTCCATTGCCGCATCGGTGGTTTTGTTGTTGATTTCCGTCTTCTTTTCGTTTTCCTTGTTGTTCGCAGTCTTGAGCTCGTTGCTAGTTGCTGTAGGAGCGCCTTGTTGTACATTGGTTGCAGTTGTTGGTTGGTTTGATGGAGAAACAGGAGTACTACGCTCACTAGTTTTCGTTGTTGAACGGTTGACCTTGTCTTTGGTTGAAGATGTTCTTTTCGCAGTTTCAGTGCAAGGTTTACCGTAGTGTGCAGGTTGTTCACAAAACTGACATGTAACCAGCTGATTTTCATAGGTAATCAGCGTTTTACACGGATGTGTCCCACCTTGACCACAAATGATGTATGATGGAATTGCCTTACGTAGTTGCATACGTACCACTCGCACGCCATTCCGGATGCCGGGGAAAAAATTCCGCCATACTTCTCTTTCGATGGAAAGAACTTCACCGTATTGCGACATAATTTCCCGAACGCACTGATCGCTGGACTGCGGGGGAAGGTCATGCACGCGTACTTGTATGGCGTTGTCCACCATGTGCACAGGAATTTTGTATTTAATGTTGTCACACTCAACGCTGTGCACCTCGTTGTTAACCGAAGCGAATGCAATTGCATCGCTTTCACGTTTAAACATAATGTACACACAGTTAGACGCCTTGTTGAATTGAATCTCAGTTACATTATTAGCGTCTAGATGCATTCGTTCTTTAAGTAAGATTTCAATTTCATTTGCTGCTGGTCTAACTTTGCAACGCTTGAAATCTATACAAATTGAATTTGGCCTTGTTGGCCAAGTTTCAGGCTTTGTTAAATCGTATTTGACCATTCCGTACACTCTATTGTTCACTGCACTGTATTGTCTTTGTTTCTTTTGCTTCGACCGCAAACGATTTTCGACTTTGTTGGCTGAGATGCGAGCACGAACTGATCTGGATACGTATTATTGATACAGAAAAGCACACCCTAGGACTATAACTGTTAGGTAAGGTAAGTTTACTGACGAAACAATGATTCCATTAACGATTTGTGTTTTAGTTTTTGTTAAGACGTAGAGCCGTCTTGAGCTAGTTTTAAATATGATCTAACAGGAAAAACATAAGAAAATTGACATGTGAATGTAATTATGTAATGAAAACCGCGAAAATGTTACCGCAGAGACGGGACTCGAACCCGTAGCTAACTCCTAACCGGGGAAATTGTTTTACCAATTAAACTACCCTACATATGAAAACACATGAAAAGAAAGTCCAATTAACTAGACGAAAACCAAGCATGCTTCGCTGTACTTGATCACTACGACAGTCCCTTTGCAGTCCTATACGTTGTGCGTTGGTTGCAGATGATAATTTCGTTGATGATAGTGGTTTATTGTTGTTAAACTCTTTCTTAAAAGTTCGAGGGGTTGGTTAGGGCCGGTGTAGAAGAAGTTGTTCTAGATTGTAGAACGCTTTACTGTACATACAACAGAAACCGATCAATGTCAGGATTCAAACAGTTATAGCAGTGGTATACATAATTAGAGCCATATTTTCCACTATACCTTATGATCAAAAAAGAACCGGAATTTTCATCTCAAAATTCCCGCGCTTGTCCAATCGGTAAACTTTTATTCTCTCAACGTTGGCAACACTTTTATACACATTCTGTCACATATCGTACGATTAGTTTTTGTTTGGCGTCTATACAAAGAAGTTTTATAATGGATGAAAATTTAGAACAACGTGCGTGAATCAAATTTTGTGTTGCAAATGGATTTAAGTGTTCCGAAACGTTGAAAATGTTAGAAAAGGCCATTGGTGAATCGTGTCTAGGAAAAACACAGGCATACGAGTGGTATAAACGCTTCAAAGGTGGTCGTACAAGCTTGGATCATGATGAGATCCCTGGCCGCCCAACAACATCTGTTACTGAAGAAAACATTGAATCGGCGAAGCAAATCGTGTTGCAAAATCGTTCTGTACCGATTAGAGAGATTGCTGTGTTGTTGGGCATCTCTTATGGATCAGCCGAACACATTTTAACTGATGTTTTGGGTTTGAAACGCGTCGCTTCTCGGCTAGTGCCAAAAAAGTTTAATTTCATTTCATTGCGCCGGCTCACACAGCGTTGGTTGTGTCGCAGTTTTTGGCCAAAAACTCAACCAATATCATCAACCAAGCACCGTACTCTCCAGATATGGCCCCGTGTGACTTTTTCCTCTTCCCCAGACTCAAATTGCCATTGCGGGGAACGCGTTCTGAGACCATAGAGACCATAAAAGAGAATTCGCTGCGTGAACTAAAGGCCATACCTTCGGCGGCCTATAAAACTTGTATGGTAAATTGGATCAAGCGTTGGCATGCATGTATTGCCGCAGGAGGAGAGTACTTTGAAGGCGACAATAAAGAAATTTATTAAAAATTGAAATTTGGCGTTTTTTAATAAAATTCCGGTACTTTTTTGATCATAAGGTATATTACGATAGGTACTACCTGGTAATGAAAAAATGTATTCTTATAATAATGCTCGCAGATTATAAAAGCGCAGTGCAGATAAGATCAGTCATGTTAATAAGTTTATTTGTTCAGATTTCCTTCGTTAATGAGTTACGGTTACTGCTAAGTTTTTTTGGTCCAGTCGCTATCATCCAGCTTAGTATGTTTGTCAGTCTGTGTCGATCTAATAAATTAGTTAATGCCAAAGAGTTCTGCACTTCGTCACAAGTATCCATTTTAGACATTCCGAACACTGTCCGACAAAACTACAAAATGCGCGCAAATACATCTCGTACTACAAAAAATTTATTGTAAACCATTCGACGAGATCCGTGCATCGACTTTGACGAAAAATTTGCGAAGCGTTGCTCTGAAACATTGTAATAGTAACGGATTTTCGCACGAGTTGATTTTATTATTTTGTGTCTTGGCAAAAATATTTATTTTATGCAGGTGTGGAGCCGACATTAGTTAGCAGTAGCACACTCGTTGTGGTTAACGAATCATTAATTTAGTTTCAATCAATATAGAATGAGAACTTTAAACATTCAAACTGCGGTGTTGAACAGTCGTTCGCACCGCACGCATATAGCTCTTGGCTCCTGGAAATTTTTTCTAGCTACCTAGAGTTTCATTGATTCAAGGCTTCAGTTTTTTTCAAGGCTACCTGAATCACTAACAGTCTTTTTAAAGACTAACAATTAGTCAGCCTTTCTCAAGGCTATACAAAGAGTGATATTAGAGTGACTAAGTGATACAAAGAGTGATATTAGAGTGACTAAGTGATACAAAGAGTGATTTTAGAGTGACTAAGAAATTAATCAGCCTTTTTTAAGGCTAGCTATTCAAAGAACTATTATTCAAACTTCAAAATTCAAAATTCCATTCATTTCAAAAATGCCTGCGTCCAACCGGTAAGGCAACAAGCCTAAGGCTAAAAATCATTCAATACGGAATTAATCACAATCCGTTATTCAACATTTTTCTAATAACATTCACGACGACGAATTTCCCTTCCGTTGAATCTATGCCGTCTAACAATATTTACGAGATTCTTCCTGAATCCGATTGTAGCGACATAACAGATCGGCTGAAAAGTTCGTATCGTTTCTATGAGAGGGCGCCACTAGAATTAAATTCATACCATTTTCAGTTAGTATCAACCTTCAAAAGATACGTGTATGAATTTGACAGCTGTCTGATTATTAGTTTGTGAGATATTGCATTTTGAGTGAAACTACTTTTGTTATTGTGAAAAAAATGGAAAAAAAGGAATTTCGTGTGTTGATGAAACACTACTTTTTGATTAAAAAAAAATTCCCGCCGATACCAAAAAATGGCTTGATGAGTGTTATCCAGACTCTGCACCCGGCGAAGCAACAATTCGTAAGTGGTTTGCAAATTTTCGTACTGGTCATATGAGCACCGAAGGCGATGAACGCAGTGGACGTCCAAAAGAGGCTGTTACCGATGAAAACGTGAAAAAAATCCACAAAATGATTTTCAATGACCGTTAAGTGAAGTTGATCGAGATAGCCGACACCCTAAAGATATCAAAGGAACGTGTTGGACATATTATTCACGAATATTTGGATATGAGAAAGCTTTGTGCAAAATGGGTGCCGCGTGAGCTCACAATCGATCAAAAACAACAACGAATTGATGATTCTGAGCAGTGTTTGGAGCTGTTATATCGAAATAAAACCGTTTTTTTTCGTCGATATATAGCAATGGACGAAACATGGCTTCATCACTTCACTCCGGAGTCCAAACGACAGTCAGCTGAGTGGACTGCACGCGATGAACCGAACCCAAAGCGTGGAAAGACTCAACAATCGGCCGGTAAGGTTATGGCGTCTGTATTTTGGGATCCGCATGGTATAATTTTCATCGACTACCTTGAAAAGGGAAAAAGCATCAACAGTGACTATTATATAGCGTTACTAGAGCGTTTGAAAGACGAAATTTCAAAAAAACGGCCTCATTTGAAGAAGAAAAAAGTTTTGTTTCATCAAGACAATGCACCGTGTCACAAGTCGATGAAAACCATGCTGAAATTGAACGAATTGGGCTTCGAATTGCTCCCTCATCCACCGTATTCTTCAGATTTGGCCCTCAGTGACTTTTTCCTGTTCTCAGACCTCAAGAGAATGCTCGCTGGTAAAAAAATTTAGAAGCAATGAAGAGGTAATCGCTGAAACTGAGGCCTATTTTGAGGCAAAGGACAAATCGTACTACAAAAATGGTATCGAAAAGTTGGAAGATCGCTATAATCGCTGTATCGCCTCTGATGGCAATTATGTTGAATAATAAAAACGAATTTTGGCAAAAAAATGTGTGTTTCTATTAAACGATACGAACTTTTCAGCCGAGCTGTTAGAAGAAAATTCTTCAAAAATTCCCAAAATGGACGCTTGTCGTTCTGGGAAGAAACATCAATCTATGCCACCAGTGACGGTGATGATCTCCGACTTCAAAGCATTCCGTACTGAGCTTTCTACTTTTCTCCCGGAAGTAAAAGTCTCATTTCAAATCGGACGAAGAGGAGAATGTCGAGTCTTGGTTGATGGATTGGAAGATTACGAACGTCTTATTCGATATTTGTCCGAGAAACTTCATAAATTTTATTCATATGATATAAAATCAGACAGACCCTTCAAGGCTGTCTTGAAAGGCTTATCAAATGATCAAAGTATTGATGAAATTAAAAATGAAATAGAAGAATTGCTTGGTTTTGCCCCTTCCCAAGTAATACTTATGAAAAAAAAGAGCGAATGGTACTTCTAAACCACGCTCTGGAATTTCCCATGAACTTTACCTAATACACTTCAATCGAAGTGATGTAAACAATTTGAAAACTTTAGAAAAAGTGCGTTTCATTTCCCACATTAAAATTCATTGGGAACATTATAAACGGCATAATCGTATTGCAAACTTAACGCAATGTCGTCGTTGCCAAGGCTTCGGTCATGGAACCAAAAATTGTCATATGGATATACGGTGTTTGAATTGTGGTAAATCGCATTCGAAAGACGTTTGTCCAATGAATGAAACCACTGATAAATTTTCATGTTCAAATTGCAATGGAAATCATAAATCTAATTATTTGAAATGTCCTGTCAGGGAAAAATTTTAAAAGCTCGTTCGCTTAGACAACAAGTCAAATCAACGACCTTAAATTTACAGAACATACCTGAAAATCAAAAAACCGTTACAAATGCCACGCCTAATTCTTCTAAGGCACCTATTTCTTCGAATTTAAAACAAAAAACAGGTACGCCTGCCAATTCGTCTTCTAACGAAAACAATTCATTGACAGGTAGATCGACCTCGTCATCATCTTCTTCCAATGTCAGTTATGCTGGTATATTAGGTAGAAATCTACCACCTATTTCTTTTAATGTAAATAATCAATCTTCTTCTAATGGCAGTCTACCTACAAATATTCCTTCAATGTCATTCGCTTCTTTAATTGAAGTCGATTTAGGCGATATAACTGAAAATAAAATGATCTACCTACAAGATAAACTTTTTCAAATGATCATCCAAATGAATTCGACTTCATCACTTTTTGACGCATTTCAAATCGGATGGAAATTTGCAAATAATATTATAATGAATTTAAAATTTAACAGTGATGTTCAATAATTATTTGAATATTTTAAATTGGAATGCTCTATCTTTGAAATCGAGTGAAGATGAATTTTATAATTTTCTCGAAGTTCACAAAATCCATATTGCCATTGTGACAGAAACTTTTCTTAAGCCAAATGTCAAATTGAAAAGTAATCCACATTATGTGGCTCATCGATTTGACAGGTTTACTGGAATGGGTGGTGGAGTTGCCATTTTTGTCCAACGGCTAATTAAACATCGAATTTTACCTTTCTTCAATACTGAAGTTATTGAAAGCTTGGGAATCGAAGTTGAAACCATTCATGGAATTTATTTTATCGCTGGAGCATATTTGCCATTCCAATGCACCGGCGATCAATTAAATTTCTTTAAAGGCGATTTGCAAAAACTCACAAGATATCGACCGAAATTTTTCGTAATAGGGGACTAAAATGCTAAGCATGTCCAGTGGATTTGTAGGCAAAATAACAGTAATGGTAAAATACTTCATAATCAACTATCAGCTGGTTACTTCACAGTTCTTCATCCCAGTAATCCGACTTGTTTCTCTTCCGTGAAAAACCCGTCTACAATTGATCTGGTTCTAACGGATCAAAGTCACATTTGTAGTGAAACGATTACACATGCTGACTTTGACTCAGATCATCTTCCTGTAACATTCAGACTTTCCAACGAAGCTATAATTAATCCTATTAGTTCTATATTCAACTATCATAGAGCTAACTGGTTGGATTAAAGATCTCAAATTGAAAATCATGTGGATCATGAAACTATTTTAGGAAATTCTGCGGACATCGACACAGCAATTGATAATTTGAATCATTACATTATCGAAGCTAGAAATCTTTCAGTTCCCAAAGCTCCAACTAAATTAAATTCTCCTATCATCGATGAAAATCTTCAACTGCTCATTCGGTTGAAGAATGTTCGTCGACGACAATATCAACGTTCTCGTGATCCTGCTATGAAAAACATAGTTAAGGATTTACAAAAAGAAATTAAACATAGATTTACTCTTTTGCGAAATGAAAATTTCGCTAATGAAGTTGAACAAATTAAACCATATTCTAAACCTTTCTTAAATCAATTATTAGGAAACTCAAAAACATGAAGGCTCCTGGTAATGATGGAATTTTTAATATTCTTATTAAAAATCTTCCCGTTGTTGCCTTGAGACTCCTGGTTAAAATTTTCAACAAGTGTTTTTCATTAGCTTACTTCCCAAAAAGATGGAAAAACGCTAAAGTAATTCCTATCATCAAACCTGATAAAAATCCAGCAGAAACATCAAGTTATCGACCAATTAGCTTACTTTCTTCTATCAGTAAACTTTTTGAAAAAAATATCTTGTTGAGAATGAGAATTCAATTTTTTTTACCAGAACAGTTTGGATTTCGTCATGAACATTCAACTACTCATCAACTTGCCAGAGTAACGAACATGATAAAAGCAAATAAATCTTCTGGGTTATCAACTGGAGTTGCTCTTCTAGACATAGAAAAAGCTTTCGACAGTGTTTGGCACAAAGGTTTAATAGCAAAAATGTCTGATTTCCAGTTTCCTATTTATTTGATCAAAATGATTCAAAATTATTTAACTGATCGTACTCTTCAGGTTAGCTATCAGAATTGTAAATCTGAATTGCTACCCGTACGAGCAGGTGTTCCGCAGGGTTCGAGCGTAGCTCCAATCTTGTATAATATTTTCACTTCTGATCTTCCAAATCTACCCGTTGGTTGTCAGAAATCGCTATTCTGTGACGACACAAGTCTGTTAGCCACAGGTAGAAATCTAAGAGTGATCTGCAGTCGCCTACAAAGAAGTTTAAATATTTTCAGTAATTATCTGTCAAAATGGAAAATTAAACCAAATGCAGCAAAAACGCAATTAATTATTTTTCCTCATAAGCCAAGAGCTTCTTTTCTTAAACCAAACAATAATCACATTCTCAAATTGAATGGCTTGGAATTGACATGGTCTGATCAAGCTAAATACTTAGGTTTAACGTATGACAAAAAACTCACTTTCAAAGATCACATTGAAGGAATCCAGGCAAAGTGTAATAAATATATTAAATGTTTATATCCTCTTATAAACAGAAATTCTAAGCTCTGTCTAAAAAACAAATTGTTAATTTATAAACAAATTTTCAGACCAGCCATGCTTTATGCGGTACCAATTTGGTCAAGCTGTTGTTCCACCAGGAAGAAAACGCTTCAAAGGATTCAGAATAAAATTCTGAAAATGATTCTGAAGCGTCCTCCCTGGTTTAGTACAAATGAGTTACACAGACTCACAAATATAGAACCATTAGATGTAATGTCACATAATATTATAAGCAAATTCCGACAAAAATCGATGCAATCTTCAATTGAATCGATTCGCTCTCTGTATTAGTTAGTAAGTTAGTATATAAGTTCCTTTTCCCCATTACACAATACAAGTAGGTTTAGAATTTTCCCTACACAAAAAATTCAGAATTGCGGAAGCAAATAATGTCCTCATGGTAATAACCAAATCATATATATATATATATATATATATATATATATATATATATATATATATATATATATATATATATATATATATATATATATATATATATATATATATATATATATATATATATATATATATATATATATATATATATATATATATATATATATATATATATATATATATATATAATAGGGCTGAAAAGTCACCACTTGTGGCTGAACACCCAATTTTAAACTTAATAATTTAATTTTAACTCATAGACCAATAAATAGTTATTTAAATAAAAAAAAAACATTCAAACTGATTAATTTTGTGAAATTTCAAATAAATGAATTTACTGTTTATACATCAATAGTATTTGTTTTTGGTTTAAAACTTTTCAATATTCAAACTATTAAATAAACAATATGATATTATGTTATGAATATAGACCGCTCCTTGGTCTGCTATCACACTGTCAACACTGCTATAAGAAACTGGGGAAACTCTTGATATCATTACCATTTGTGTAATACCAGAATTTGTTTGGAGGAATATGGAAATTTAGTGCAAATAGTACACTGTTCTAGTGTAACGTATTGAATAATAACTGTTAGTTTTATTACCATACAAGTGTTTCTGTTATGACCGGCAAAATGCAATTTAACTACATTGCATTTGCAACTACATAACTTGCATTTAAAAATACTCAAACTGAATTGCACCTACCCGATTTTGCGTGCCATTTCTTTTTAATTTGTATACAGTTATAAACATTTTGTAATCTAATATTTTCAACATCTTTATGACGATTAAATTTTTCCATACGTGTCTAGGAAGTGTTGAATATAATGAGGATTACATTATCTCGTGGTGTTCATATATTAGTTATATTCCTTACAGCATCAGGCCTTTGCCAGTAGTATGAACTGCTAAATGTTTACTCATGACAAACAGGATCGCAACTTTCCCATCAGAATGTGTATCGAAGCGTGATGTAAACGTGCAAATTTGATACCCTCTCATGTGGCACGCTCAAGAAGCACTACAACACCACTTATCAATTAACGGTCTTGTCCTGGATTAAATTATAATGAAACTTGGATTCAATGGCTCATCTATGAACGAAGGTGCATTACTTGATGCTGTATGGCACGAATTTGAAGTGAATAGTTTAGTTTTGTTATGTGAGGCTCTGTTTATAAATATTTTCTCTCATATACGGCTACATTATTGCTTTAGTGCTGCTTCTAGCATCCATGCTCCTTGTTTAGAAGTGTATCAACAAGGATATAGTACATAGGAAATTGAAAATCTAGAACAATATAGTTGATGTACACAATGTTATAACGTATCGGTGATCCTCTCGTACCCATCTCGTGGTTCCCGCCATTCGAGCAGTTCATACAGACTAATCATTCTGTCTCTATATATCTCTAGACAAATCCGTATATCTTCTACATTGTCTGTTGGTCTGTAGGTAACAAAATAGGAAACAAAATACAAAACCACATAGCAAGGAATGCTAAACTTCATGGAAGAAGCATCAATTCGCAGGGATGAGTCTAGCCCCTCCTGCACTAAAATGTTCGTCTCCTTCTCTCGTGCACTTTTGCCAACTTTGACAGATTGTAGATATTTGAAATATAAATAATTTGAGTTTAGCATCAACACAAAACGATTTGAATTGTTCGCTTGTTCACAATGTCATATATACTAACGGTTGAACATGTCTTAGGTGATGTCATCTTACGTTCGTTTCCGGACATCGGAAACGTTTTCACATCTTATTCAAACCAACCTATCCTACCATAGCTTCATAGGATTCTTCGCAGTGTATTCGACCGGCAGCGTCACAAGTGTTTCCTTTGATTTATTGTATTTATGTAGGATTATTGCACAAATAGTCATCTTATTAGTAGAGTCGCCATGTTATTTTGCGGATTGCTCGACTTTCAATCAACGAATTGTAATAAAAACGAATACAATATCTTCGTTTCGGTTCTAAGAAGCTATACCGCAGAGACAATAGTTTTTTTTTTTTTTTTTTTTTTTTTTTTTTTTTTTTTAATAACTATTTATTGGAATATGAGTTAAAATTAAATTATTAAGATTTAAATTGGGTGTTCAGCCACAAGTGGTGACTTTTCAGCCCTGTTATATATATGATTTGGTTATTACCATGAAGACATCATTTGCTTCCGCAATTCTGAGATTTTTGTGTAGGGAAAATTCTAAACCTACTTGTATTGTGTAATGGGGAAAAGGAACTTATATACTAACTTACTAACTAATACAGAGAGCGAATCGATTCAATTGAAGATTGCATCGATTTTTGTCGGAATTTGCTTATAATATTATGTGACATTACATCTAATGGTTCTATATTTGTGAGTCTGTGTAACTCATTTGTACTAAACCAGGGAGGACGCTTCAGAATCATTTTCAGAATTTTATTCTGAATCCTTTGAAGCGTTTTCTTCCTGGTGGAACAACAGCTTGACCAAATTGGTACCGCATAAAGCATGGCTGGTCTGAAAATTTGTTTATAAATTAACAATTTGTTTTTTAGACAGAGCTTAGAATTTCTGTTTATAAGAGGATATAAACATTTAATATATTTATTACACTTTGCCTGGATTCCTTCAATGTGATCCTTGAAAGTGAGTTTTTTGTCATACGTTAAACCTAAGTATTTAGCTTGATCAGACCATGTCAATTCCAAGCCATTCAATCTGAGAATGTGATTATTGTTTGGTTTTAGAAAAGAAGCTCTTGGCTTGTGAGGAAAGATAATTAATTGCGTTTTTGCTGCATTTGGTTTAATTTTCCATTTTGACAGATAATCACTGAAAATATTTAAACTTCTTTGTAGGCGACTGCAGATCACTCTTAGATTTCTACCTGTGGCTAACAGACTTGTGTCGTCACAGAATAGCGATTTCTGACAACCAACGGGTAGATTTGGAAGATCAGAAGTGAAAATATTATACAAGATTGGAGCTACACTCGAACCCTGCGGAACACCGGCTCGTACGGGTAGCAATTCAGATTTACAATTCTGATAGCTAACCTGAAGAGTACGATCAGTTAAATAATTTTGAATCATTTTGATCAAATAAATAGGAAACTGGAAATCAGACATTTTTGCTATTAAACCTTTGTGCCAAACACTGTCGAATGCTTTTTCTATGTCTAGAAAAGCAACTCCAGTGGATAACCCAGAAGATTTATTTGATTTTATCATGTTCGTTACTCTGACAAGTTGATGGGTAGTTGAATGTTCATGACGAAATCCAAACTGCTCTGGTAAAAAAAATTGAATTCTCATTTATATGAGTCATCATTCTTAACAAGATAATTTTTTCAAAAAGTTTACTGATAGAAGAAAGTAAACTAATTGGGCGATAACTTGATGTTTCTGCTGGGTTTTTATCAGGTTTTAGGATAGGAATTACTTTAGCGTTTTTCCATCTTTTTGGGAAGTAAGCTAATGAAAAACACTTGTTGAAAATTTTAACCAGGAGTCTCAAGGCAACATCGGGAAGATTTTTAATAAGAATATTAAAAATTCTATCATTACCAGGAGCCTTCATGTTTTTGAGTTTCCTAATAATTGATTTAATTTCATCAAAATTCGTCTCAATAATGTCATCGTGTGATAACACTTGGGTTGAAATATGATCATACTTCAGTGAGACTTCATTTTCAATAGGACTCACAACGTTTAAATTAAAATTGTGGACACTCTCGAACTGCTGAGCAAGTTTTTGAGCTTTTTCACCATTTGTAAGAAGTATTTGATTTCCTTTCTTGAGAGCAGGAATTGGTTTCTGAGGTTTCTTAAGAACCTTAGAAAGTTTCCAGAAAGGTTTAGAATATGGTTTAATTTGTTCAACTTCTTTAGCGAAATTTTCATTTCGCAAAAGAGTAAATCTATGTTTAATTTCTTTTTGTAAATCCTTAACTATGTTTTTCATAGCAGGATCACGAGAACGTTGATATTGTCGTCGACGAACATTCTTCAACCGAATGAGCAGTTGAAGATTGTCATCGATGATAGGAGAATTTAATTTAGTTTGAGCTTTGGGAACTGAAAGATTTCTAGCTTCGATAATATAATGATTCAAATTATCAATTGCTGTGTCGATGTCCGCAGAATTTTCTAAAATAGTTTCATGATCCACATGATTTTTAATGTGAGATCTGTAATCCAACCAATTAGCTCTATGATAGTTGAAAATAGAACTAATTGGATTAATTATAGCTTCGTTGGAAAGTCTGAATGTTACAGGAAGATGATCTGAGTCAAAATCAGCATGAGTAATCGGTTCACTACAAATGTGACTTTGATCTGTTAGAACCAGATCAATTGTAGACGGGTTTTTCACGGAAGAGAAACAAGTAGGATTACTGGGATGAAGAACTGTAAAGTAACCAGCTGAGAGTTGATTATGAAGTATTTTACCATTACTGTTATTTTGCCTACAATTCCACTGGACATGCTTAGCATTTAAGTCCCCTATTACGAAAAATTTCGATCGATATCTTGTAAGTTTTTGCAAATCGCCTTTAAAGAAATTTAATTGTTCGCCGGTGCATTGGAATGGCAAATATGCTCCAGCGATGAAATAAATTCCATGAATGGTTTCAACTTCGATTCCCAAGCTTTCAATAACTTTAGTATTGAAAGAAGGTAAAATTCGATGTTTAATTTGCCGTTGGACAAAAATGGCAACTCCACCACCAATTCCAGTAAACCTGTCAAATCGATGAACCACATAATGTGGATTACTTTTCAATTTTACATTTGGTTTAAGAAAAGTTTCTGTCACAATGGCAATATGAATTTTGTGAACTTTGAGAAAATTATAAAATTCATCTTCACTCGATTTCAAAGATCGAGCATTCCAATTTAAAATATTCAAATAATTATTTAACATCACTGTTAAATTTTAAATTCATTATAATATTATTTGCAAATTTCCATCCGATTTGAAATGCTTCAAAAAGTGATGAAGTCGAATTCATTTGGATGATCATTTGAAAAAGTTGATCTTGTAGGTAGATCATTTTATTTTCAGTTATATCGCCTAAATCGACTTCATTTAAAGAAGCGAATGGCATTGAAGGAATATTTGTAGGTAGACTGCCATTAGAAGAAGATGATTTGGCCGGTCTTCCTATTAATAAATTGTTTTCGTTAGAAGAAGAACTGCAAGGCGGTCCTGTGTTTTGATTATTTACATTAGAAGAAATAGGAGATAGATTTCTACCTAATATACCAGCATAACTGACATTAGAAGAAGATGATGACGAGGTCGATCTACCTGTCAATAAATTGTTTTCGTTAGAAGACGAATTGGCAGGTGCCTTAGAAGAATTTTCAGGTATATTCTGTAAATTTAAGGTCGTTGATTTGACTTGTTGTCTAAGCGAACGAGCGTTTAAAATTTTTTCCCTGACAGGACATTTCAAATAATTGGATTTATGATTTCCATTGCAATTTGAACATGAAAATTTATCAGTGGTTTCATTCATTGGACAAACGTCTTTCGAATGCGATTTACCACAATTCAAACACCGTATATCCATATGACAATTTTTGGTTCCATGACCGAAGCCTTGGCAACGACGACATTGCGTTAAGTTAGCAATACGATTATGCCGTTTATAATGTTCCCAATGAATTTTAATGTGGGAAATGAAACGTACTTTTTCTAAAGTTTTCAAATTGTTTACATCACTTCGATTGAAGTGTATTAGGTAAAGTTCATGGGAAATTCCAGAGCGTGGTTTAGAAGTACCATTCGCTCTTTTTTCATAAGTATTACTTGGGAAGGGGCAAAACCAAGCAATTCTTTTAGTTCATTTTTAATTTCATCAATACTTTGATCATTTGATAATCCTTTCAAGACAGCCTTGAAGGGTCTGTCTGATTTTATATCATATGAATAAAATTTATGAAGTTTTTCGGACAAATATCGAATAAGACGTTCGTAATCTTCCAATCCATCCACCAAGACTCGACATTCTCCTCTTCGTCCGATTTGAAATGAGACTTTTACTTCCGGGAGAAAAGTAGAAAGCTCAGTACGGAATGCTTTGAAGTCGGAAATCATCACCGTCACTGGTGGCATAGATTGATGTTTCTTCCCAGAACGACAAGCGTCCATTTTGGGAATTTTTGAAGAATTTTCTTCTATGTCGCTACAATCGGATTCAGGAAGAATCTCGTAAATATTGTTAGACGGCATAGGATCAACGGAAGGGAAATCCGTCCGTTGTCTTTTATTTTTACATTCAGATTCTATAAGATCGTGAATGTTATTAGAAAAATGTTGAATAACGGATTGTGATTTATTCCGTATTGAATTATTTTTAGCCTTAGGCTTGTTGCCTTTCCGGTTGGACGCAGGCATTTTTGAAATTAATGAAATTTTAAATTAAATTAACTAGGCTAAATTAGTCTTCGATTAGACTCCTAGCTAGCCTTAAAAAAGGCTGATTAATTTCTTAGTCACTCTAATATCACTCTTTGTATCACTTAGTCACTCTAATATCACTCTTTGTATCACTTAGTCACTTAGTTAGTGATTCAGGTAGCCTTGAAAAAGACTGAAGCCTTGAATCAATGAAACTCTAGGTAGCCAGAAAAAAATTCCAGGAGCCAAGAGCTATACGCGTGCGGTGCGAACGACTGTTCAACACCGACTGCAGAGACAATAGTTCGGCAATTGTGCGATACGACTGTACCGTCACCCTACACCAACAGACCCATCATCATCGCTGTTCGTATTGTGACTTCTAGTACACAGTTCAACGAGGAGTTTTGATTAAATAGTTAGATTGATTCCGTCTGAATTGGCGTCAATACCGAAATCTACGAAATGCTACTGAAAACCATTATAAGATCATATTCCGACCAAGTGAACCAATCTTCATAAGGTTTCTAAAGCAAAATGAATAATTAGCTTAAACCTGCGTTAAATCTATTTCGTAATAATTACGATAAGCATTAAATTTATTCGGATGAGTTTCATAGAAAGAATATCTTAGATTTTATTTACGAATTTGAAGCTTTCTCTGAATTAAAAAAAATATGCGCTTTCATTTTTATCGTGAATAAATAGATTAAAATAAAAATTATAATCTATCGCCTAGGAATAAACGCGCTTCTAGCAAATGTCCGCATGATTTATAAAAACTATTTTTTCTGGTTTATCGGCCTTTTGGTATAAATCAGCATCATTGCGTCAAAACTTGTGTAATATCCTTATTTGTATTCTGGAAATGAAACATAAAAGACCATTGTATTTCCTCCTCTTTATATTTTGAAATTTATTTAATATCAATAAATGTTACGGTAGAACATCAAAACGGCGGACATGAAATTTCCTGTAATGCAAATTATACTTACAATTACACACATGTGTCATAAATACACTTTAAATCTGATAAACTTTTATAAAAGGAACTGTCATCTAATGAGCGCACACACACATTGACACAAAACTAGTTTTGTGTCATCGTATACTTTTAATCCGATAAATTTTTTATAAAACAAACTGTCATCCTATGTAACAAACACATTGACAAATAACCAGTGAAAGACTTGAATTAACAACAATGTTTCAAAGAGAATATTTGAAATCAACTTAATTTATTTTATTTTTGAAGTTTTGCAATGCAATTAATTAAAAAACAGTGGTAGAGCCAACATCTTACTACGTTGTTTATACGTGTAAAATGATGTTTAAAAGATTCAAATATGACCTAAGAACTATTATATAACTTTTCAAAAGAATTGATCATAGCTGCCATTAATATATACTTGGGTATATGTTATGTGTACATACCATGAATCACTACAAATAATGGTGATTTGGGTTTGTAGGACGTAGTACTACACAACTATTGTCAACATCACTGTTAGTTTCTGTTTTAAACATTTAGGTAAAAGTTACCTTTTCTGTTTCTCATATCCTTATTTGTATCATGGCGAAATATATTTTCGATAAATTCATTCAGAATTTTGAATTTTCTGAAAAGTGCCGTTAATTTGTTTAGGTTGGTGTTGAGAGGTACTTAGCCCGCATGTTTTTACTCGAAACGAAAGACATTTTTGTACGAACGCTTGCACGGACAAGTCTATTCGACTTTGATGCATAATGTCTTCCCTGATCAAAATCCTCCAGCACTTGATGATCGAGGTCGTTCAGAACCTCGAATGCAAAACACCATGCGAACGACTCATAAAAATCCAAAAATGAGCACAGAATCCTTTTACACTGAGTGCAATTCGGTTCAACACAAATTTTGTGAATAGTCTCTTTTCAAATAGTCACGTACATGCTATGTCAAATGCAAGGTGAAATTATCGTCTCTGTTATGGGAAGCTATGAAACCGGCTTGGGAATGAGGGGAAATTATACAATGTTTGCTATTTATTGAAGTTTCGATCTCCAATTACGTCAAATCCATAATTTTATCTATTTGAGTCGATGGGTTTTGAGCATTGTTTGGACGGTTTTATTTTCCGTATTTTGAATTCGCACTTCTATATAGAACACAATGACGTAGTTCTACTTCAAAATGTGCGATATTATTGCAGTGAACAGTAGTACAATTTGGTTAAATTTGGACTTCCAAATAACAAATTTTTACTCTCAGAGAGCAAATTTTTTGTGGAATGGGATTCTTCTTGATGAGCAAATCAATCACGAAAATTGTCCTTTTTATCCAAGCTTAAATTTTAAAAGGCACCCTGTAGAATTAACTAATTTTTTTGCCTTAAAAAGATCTAGTTTTTGCTTAAAAAGGTTCGCAGGTTTGCATTTCATTTCATTTCAGTGGAAAATATTATAATTTATTTCCCTAAAATTATTGCTATGTGGAAAATAGTTTTAGTTTATTTTCAAGAGATTTGAAGTGCGTATTCATATAGACTGGCTCAAAAAGCCTTTTAACCATTGCCGACCATTTGTTCTATCAAATGGAATGGGTGATGAAACGGAACTAGTGAATAATTGCTTTACACTTTGCGATGAAACCCCACTTTTCATTCTTGGTTCTATTGGATACCATACCATAGCTAGCGAATCCTTAGCTTAGAGCGAATCCTAGACCTCATACCTTTAGCTCCGCGACACCTATGAAAAAGAATGATGAGTCGTCGTCGTTCCGGAAAGTAGGTAAAGCATCAATATTTTCTCTCCTTCTTGCCGTTTATCCCTCCCTAACGATAGAGATGGGGGCGATGATGGCTATCATGCAGTTGAGATACTCGGTTTGAGTTGGTATGGTAATAATTCCCAATACTATTTCCTATGTATCTCTTATGAATCAGTAAAAAAACATGAATTCTATCCAGATCCGACTTGTGATTGATGCAAAAAAAGAAACTATTTGCCCTAACTTCTCTCGGAGATGGCTCGGTTATTTGACAAACTTAGTTTCGAATGGATTCCAAAGAAAAAATTCTGAACTTCATTCAGATACAACTTCCAGTTCCAGAATTACAAAGAGATAAGTACAGAAAATTCAATTTCAGAAGTTTTTCTTTAAAAGTGATCATGCAAAAAGTAGCAGAAAAAGTTCTGAACTGATTGGCAACATCTTCAAGTTCGCAAATCTTCTTAGTTGATGGTCTAACGAACTCATTCCGACAATACCGGTTGCGAGAGTACCGAAAACAATGAATAAAAACTTGTTAATAGAACTTATTTAGATTTTTTTTTGTTTCGATTATAGAGGTTTTAACCTTAAGGTCATTCGCCTCTTCGGGCCAGAAAAACTTTCTGACCCTATGTGCGGGGTTGGGAATCGAACCCAGGCAGGCTGCGTGAAAGGCATCGACTTACCCATCACACTATACCCGCCCCCCTTATTTAGATTTGTTAGAGACGGCTGGACCGATTTTCCAATGTTAGATTCGAATAAAAAATCTTTTGATCTCATAGACTGCGACGAAATTTCGTCCGGATTTGACGTCCAGTTCTGTTAAAAGAAGGTAAAACATTCCAACTATCATTTAAGTAATGATGCAAAGAGCTGAGCTGAAGTAGATCGCCCGTAGTTGCACTTCGTGATTGACCGAATGGGTGGAAATGTACAATGAATCAAGAAAATAAAGCTTGGGAGAAGCAACTTATTTTCACTGTGCATAACCACTTATTCAAACTTTTTATCAAATGTTCAATAACGACGCTGGCTACGACCCAAGGCTGTGCTACTGAGGGAAAGAAAGGAATGTTAGTCTGATACTCGTTGTTTCTAGAGATCGCGGGTACCACTGTATCTCCACGAGCATCACGGGATAGGAGATTTGTTAGTAGGGAGGAAAAGAGATCCGGATATGTTTTGGTATCCAATATGATCTCAAAAATACTGATTTTCGAAACTCAGGATCAACCCTAGACCTTCAGTCTGAATGACACGATCGACTTGTAAACTTTCACATATTCCATAGAAATCCGACAACACAGACAATGACATGCAGACGGCGCTTCGATCGGTTAACAGGTTAACATCGTTGAATTTTGGGGCGGTAGATTCTCAGTTTTCGCCACTTTAGCATATTTAGTTTCGCGGATAAATATTATTCAATAAATAGCACTCTCATTGATACTGTAATAGCCGTTCAACCGAGAAGGTTGTGTATAGAAGCGTACAGTTTAATAACGCTGGTTGGTTTACACGCGTTAAATACGACAACGGTTGAACTACAGGTAGAGACCTGTTGGCAGCAGCCGTTAAAACGTATAGTCGTGCTGCATAAGAAAGCCCTAGTGCTGGGCCAAGCTGGTGAAGGAAACAACAAAGGGCGTTTCCCAAACTCTACCCAGGCCGCAATATACAGCCACAAGTGCTGAGCAGGAGAGTGCAAAGGCACATCGAAGAGGAAGAGTGCAAAGGCACATAAAAAAAGGAGAGTGCAAAGGCACACCGGTGCGAAGGCACTTCGGTGCAGAAGCATATCGGTGCGGAGCACTAGGAAGAAGGAGACAAGACAACTCGGTCTTTCCACTGCCATACAACACGCAGGTATACACCGGTGACCTGCGCTGGTTACAGCTGGCGAAGACGAAAGCAAATCGGAATTCGAGTGGTGCTGGATGTCAGGTAGCAGTAGCATCACATCATATTCTATCGCTACAGTGAGCTTCAGCATTGTATCAACGTACAGATACATCCAACAAGAACATCTAGAGCAACGAGGATCTACACGGCAGTGCAACGGAGATAGACAACAATTTCAAGGTAGAAGTTTTTTTTTTTCCTTTTGATTGAGTACTGTGTAGTGTTGGTTTCAAATTTTATTTTAAAGTTTAGTTAAAAATTTTAATGTAATGGATGAATCCATGGACGTAAATCCTAGCATGAATCCGATACCCCCACGAACGAAAAAATATCAGGAGAGCTCTTCTGGGCCTTGGATAGTCTTTTTTAGACGTATATCAAAGCCATTAAACATTTTTCAAATTAATAAAGGTTTGACATCACGATACTCTTCAATCAAAGAGATCATAAAAGTAAATAACGATAAAATTCGTGTTGTGGTAAATAATTTGAAACACGCGAATGATATTGTCTCTTCGGAACATTTCAATAAAGAGTATAAAGTTTACATACCCTCCAAAGATGTCGAAATTGACGGTGTTGTTACCGAAGCGAGTCTTTCGGTAGATGATTTACTCAAGCATGGTGTTGGTCGTTTCAAGAACTCTATGCTTGAGGGTGTGAAAATACTTGAGTGCAAACAACTGTACTCAGTAGTTCATGAAGAGGAAAAAAAAGTTTATCGCCCATCAGACTCGTTTCGAGTGACATTTGCCGGGTCTGCGTTGCCGTCCCATGTCTATGTCGATAAAATTCGCCTCCCTGTTCGGCTTTTTGTTCCAAATGTAATGAATTGTACGAACTGCAAAAAATTCGGCCACACAGCTACTTACTGTAGTAATAAACCAAAATGTATTAAGTGTGAAGGGCCTCATAAAGATAATGATTGCAACAAGGAAATTGAAAAATGTATTTATTGTGGGAATAGTCCTCATGAGGATATTTCAGTATGCACTGCATTTAAAGTACACAAAGACAAAATTAAACTTTCATTAAAAGCACGGTCTAAGCGCACATATGCAGAAATGCTTAAAACGGTCATTGATGTCCCTCCTTTGGAAACCGAAAACGGGTTTTCAAATTTAGAGGAATCAGAGGACTCTGACTCTGACGAAAATAGTGAAGGTATTTCGTTTATCACTACCCAAGGGTCAGTTAAGAGAAAGAAGTCTTCCTCCAAATTACCAAAAAAGACACCTAAAATTTCATCTTCAAAAAAAGATCCCCGTGTTAAACAAAAAAAGTCTAAACCAAAGACTGTGCCTCCTGGTTTGTCAAATTCACAAACCAATCCAGGATCTAGTACAGAAAAAGATAATAATCCAGTGGGCTCCATTTCACAGCCACCAACAGGATTACTGAAGTTTTCGGAAATTGTTGAATGGATTTTCTCAGCATTCAATATATCTGAACCCTTAAAGACCCTCATAATGGCATTCCTTCCAATAGCTAGAACCTTTTTGAAGCAGTTATCAGCTCAATGGCCAATTGTCTCAGGTTTTGTATCTTTTGATGGATAATTTATCACCCGTCGCAAATGATACAATCACTGTCCTGCAGTGGAATAGTCGAAGCATCATGCCAAAACTTGATTCATTTAAAATATTATTGCATAGTCAAAAATGTGATGTATTTGCTTTATGCGAAACATGGCTTACTTCAAACATAGCTTTAAATTTTAATGATTTTAACATTATACGTCTCGATAGAGACTCTCCGTATGGTGGAGTGCTTTTGGGAATTAAGAAATGCTATTCCTTTTATAGATTAAACATCCCTTCAACTTCTAGTATAGAAGTTGTTGCTTGCCAAATAAACATTAAAGGCAAAGATATTTGCATAGCTTCGATTTATATTCCTCCAAAAGCACAAGTTGGACAGCAACAGCTTAATGAAATGGTTGAAGCCCTTCCTGCACCACGATTGATTCTGGGGGATTTAAATTCGCACGGTATTATGTGGGGTTCCGTTTACAATGATAGCAGATCATCTTTAATACAAAACATTTGTGACAATTTTAGCATGACGGTATTAAATATGGGTAGCATGACACGGATCCCAAGACCTCCGGCACGCCCAAGTGCATTAGATCTATCTCTTTGCTCAACATCAATTCGACTAGATTGCACCTGGAAAATACTGCCTGATTTACACGGTAGCGATCATTTACCAATCATCATCTCAATTAGCAGTAGCAATTGCATTGCTACTTCCGCTAGTATTCCATATGATTTGACAAAAAATATCGACTGGATTAAATACCAAAGTAGTATCTCTAGTATTTTGAATTCAATGGAAGAGCTCCCTCCACTTGAAGAATATGACTTCCTCATTTGTTCGATTCTGGAGGCAGCAGAACAATCCCAAACTAAACGCTTTCCTGGGCCAACGACTAACAGAAGGCCTCCCAACCCCTGGTGGGACAAAGAGTGCTCAGAGGCTAAACTCGCAAAACAAAATGCTTGCAAGACGTTTCTAAAACGGGGAGGAGTAACTCCTCAGAATTTTGAAAAACTTATGGTTTTAGAAACCAAGTACAAGAGCATACTTCGAGCCAAAAAATGTAGCTATTGGAGACATTTTGTCGAAGGTTTGTCAAGAGATACCTCAATGAGCACTCTTTGGAACACGGCCAGACGAATGAGGAATCGTAACGTGGGCAATGAGAGTGATGAATACTCGAACCGATGGATATTTGACTTTGCTAGGAAAGTTTGCCCAGATTCTGTTCCTACGCAGAGCATTATACGGGAATCTCCTCCAAATAATGGTTTTAATAATAACCCATTTTCAATGATGGAATTTTCTATAGCACTCTTGTCTTGTAACAATAACGCTCCAGGGTTGGACAGAATTAAATTCAACTTGGTGAAGAATCTGCCCAACCTCGCAAAAAGACGTTTGTTGGAATTGTTCAACAAGTTTCTTGAGCAAAATATTGTTCCACCTGACTGGAGACAAGTGAAAGTTATCGCCATTCAAAAACCGGGGAAACCAGCTTCCAATCACAACTCATACCATTGCGATGTTGTCCTGCATCAGAAAATTGTTCGAAAAAATTATTCTACGACGTCTCGACACTTGGGTCGAGACGAACGGTTTGTTGTCAGATACTCAGTTTGGCTTCCGTAGAAATAAAGGGACGAATGATTGCCTTGCATTACTTTCGTCTGACATCCAAATTGCCTTCGCTCAAAAGCAACAAATGGCATCTGTATTTTTAGACATTAAAGGAGCATTTGATTCAGTTTCCATTGATGTTCTTTCAGACAAGCTTCACCAAAATGGACTCCCAGCGGTTATAAATAATTATTTGCACAACCTTTTGTCAGAGAAACACATGCATTTTTCACATGGCGATTTGGCAACACTCAGAAATAGTTACATGGGTCTCCCGCAAGGCTCATGCCTCAGTCCGCTCCTCTATAATTTTTACGTAAATGACATTGACAGCTGTCTAGTAACCCCATGTATACTAAGACAATTGGCAGATGATGGCGTGGTTTCAGTTACTGGACCCAAAGCTATTGATCTGCATAAACCATTGCAAGATACCTTAGATAACTTGTCCGATTGGGCTGTTCATCTTGGTATCGAATTCTCTGCGGAGAAAACAGAGTTAGTCGTCTTTTCAAGAAAGCATGATCCCGCGCAGCTTCAGCTCCATATGATGGGAAGAATGATTCAACAGGTTTTAACTTTTAAATACCTCGGGGTGTGGTTTGATTCCAAATGCACGTGGGGAGGACACATTAGGTATCTGATAACGAAATGCCAACAAAGAGTAAATTTTCTTCGAACAATAACAGGGTCTTGGTGGGGTGCTCATCCGGAAGATCTAATAAAATTGTATCAGACAACGATACTTTCAGTGATGGAATATGGATGCGTTTGCTTTCGTTCCGCTGCAAACTCTCATATTATCAAACTGGAGCGAATTCAGTATCGTTGTTTGCGAATTGCTTTAGGGTGCATGCATTCGACACATACAATGAGTCTTGAAGTTCTGGCGGGAGTTCTTCCATTAAAAGATCGATTTTGGGAGCTTTCATCACGCCTGCTAATAAGATGTGAGGTGCTGAATCCCATGGTAATTAATAATTTCGAACGACTAGTCGAGCTTCGATCTCAAACAAAATTCATGACAGTATATTTTAACCATATGTCACAGGAAATCAACCCTTCAAGATATATTCCTATCCGTGTCAGCCTCCTAAATGTCCCTGACTCAACTTTATTTTTCGATACATCCATGCAGCGCGAAGTGCGTGGAATCCCGGATCATCTACGTTCGACGGAAATCCCAAAAATATTTTCAAGTAAGTTCAGGCATATTGACTCTGAGAAAATGTTTTACACGGACGGATCGCGAATTGAAGAAGCGACAGGGTTTGGTATGTTCAACAATAATGTTTCGGCCTCATTTAGGCTTCAAGAACCTGCATCTGTTTATATAGCAGAGCTAGCAGCAGTTCATTATAGTTTGAGTGTAATCGTCACATTAATTCCAAACCATTATTTCCTCTTCACAGATAGTCTGAGTGCAATTGAAGCCATTCGCTCAAACATGACTGGCAAGACTGAACCGTTTTTCCTGGGCAAAATAAAACAGTGCCTGAACGACATATTGAACAATAATTATCTAATCACTATAGTCTGGGTCCCGGCTCATTGCTCCATTCCTGGCAATGAAAGAGCCGATATTTTAGCCAAACGTGGTGCTATTGAGGGTGAAATTTATGAGAGACCAATTGCTTTCAACGAATTCTATAGCTCGTCTCGCCAAAGAACACTTGCCAGCTGGCAAGCTTCTTGGGATAAAGATGATCTGGGTCGGTGGATGCACTCAATTATTCCGAAAATATCGACAAAGGCATAGTTCAGGGGACTGGATGTGAGTAGATATTTCATTCGTGTGATGTCCAGACTCATGTCCAATCACTACACGTTAGATGCACATCTCCTTCGAATTGGGCTCTCCGAGACTAATCATTGTGCTTGTGGCGAAGGTTATCGAGATATTGATCATGTCGTTTGGACATGCGTGGAGTATCGTGATGTCAGATCTCAACTAATAAATTCTTTGCGTACCCAAGGTAGACTATCCAATATCCCAGTTCGAGACATTCTTGCTTGTCGTGACCTTTCATACATGAAACTTATTTATCATTTCATAAAGAAAACTGGAGTTTCAATTTAATAAAGGCCCCTTTCAAGACTTAGTTCTGATCCCAGCTGCGTCCATGAGTTCAACCAATAGCTAAATTAGAATAAAAATAATGTAATGATACAAACAAACTCGAAACAGTTTATGAAATTATTAACAAAATGTCTGAAAATAACAGCTTATTTTATAATTTATAGAAGTTAATCGTTTGGTTCAAATAATATTTCCGAGTAGATTTCATAATTAATGACGAGTTACCTAAGATGATATTTAAGTAATAAGAGAATATGTTTTAATAAATGCAAAACGTTGTGACTATGTTAGAATTAAATTAGGATAAGAATATTATGTAAAAGTGATGCTACGGCGAAGAAAAACTTATGTAAACTGCCTTAAGAAATAAACGTATTTATGAAAAAAAAAATAGCACTCTCACTACTACACACACACTTGCTACACCTACACTGTCACTCAAAATAACTATTTCAACCAAATTTTTAACTATACGTATCAAGCAACACATTGAAATTATACTTTTTTGATAGCAGCACCAGGACACCGCATCGCACTCCCAGTGATGCCAACTCTCCTCCATCATTTAAGCAATGATGCAAAGAACGTAAAAACTGCAAAACTTAGCTAAAAACTGTTCCAACATGTAGGATTTGTAATTGATAGCCAGGGCGTTTCAGGGCTACTATTAATTTATGCATTAGTTAGTCACAAGTTTTTTCTTCTTTATTCACTAGATACGATGATTTTTCTTATAACGACTACAAATATATTTTTTCATTAAGTATGGTGTAACATGTAAAATAATCGTTACAGAAACGGTTGCCCTACACTGACAGCACAAACGAGATATATCAACACAAGTATCATAAAGTTATATTAATTTAAATTTTTATATTCAGTCAAAATATTTTTGTTTTGTTTTGATGTGGAACACATCTTTATTTTCTATATAGGGGTGCAAATCAGAAACTCAAGAAAAACTACACGTAGAAATGTGGTCAGGTTTGAAACACTTATAGCTCAGTCTATTTTGTATCAATTATTAATATTATTTCATCATTTGATAGGAAATATTTCTATGTTTCGATTTGAATGTATCAAACCACGTATTTTCAATTATATATGATTGAAATTTTGATTAGTAGCGAGCAGTGTCCTATTTGGCTACTAAAATCTTTGGCATACCGGATTTCCTTGCCATAGACGAAGGTTTTGAAGGAGTAAGCGATGTATCAAAGAGAGAGCATCGCTCTGAATGGTCAATCGATGCAAAAGCGAAGTTGTTGGAAGCACGCGAATCTATAAATAGAAGCGAAATTAAAGCTAACGTTTCAGTCCTACTCCTAGCATGCTAAATGTAGGTTGTTGCAAAACAGCAAGACAAAAACGTGCCATAAAACGATTTGAAGCTTTAAGGGCTGATGCCAGTTGTTAGCGTAAAACCGTGTCGCTCGCTGTGCGTATTACATTTCTCTTCATGCTCTCTCGGGTGGCCAAGAAAGTTTTGATGTTTTCGGTTACAAGTTTGACTACATCACATAAAATCCAATAAAGCTACCGCTTGTTTGGCAGCCTTGACGAGCCGATTTTGTTTCTCTCTCATGTTTCGTTACGTTAACAGGATACAAGAGCAGAAAAAAATGGTGCCGCCATAGAAACGTACTTACCATTACAAAAATAACATTCACTTAATTTTTATCGCGACAACATATATGCTTTATGCACTAATCGCATCTAAACTAAATTATCTAGACATTGTCAGGATAGATTTTTGATCCATGCTTTTGAAGGCGAGATATTCAATGAACAAGTTGAAAGTTGCCGTTTTTAGCTATGCAACTCTTCCATCAGAAAAACGACTTACCCGACCGCTAAAGTCAAACAATCATTTTGAAATTTTCACAGAATAATCTAAAGTAAATTTCTAAGAAATTGTCAGTTGGGTTTTTTGATATTCGTCACCTTTCCGAGTAAATCAGATTTGAAGCGTGAAAAAAGCCCTTTAAAACGCCCTAAAACACACTGGCCTCAGCCCTTAATTGGTATACTCTGATCTTGTGTCATGCAAGCTCGGAATTCCATGTTCCATGTCGTTTCCCCATGAGAAATTGACAACTACCTCTGGATACATTTTGAGTGCTTAAGATTAATTTCTAATTTATATTAGATGAACTCGATTGATAATGAGAAATGGTTTATCGCTTCAACCGAAATTTCAGAATGGTAGAGAAACTTAACGCTAGATGTGAAGATAAATAGCGAAACAGTGAGGCGTGACAAAGGTAATGCAAGTAAGCAGAAAATTTATCCTAATTAATCCTTTTACCAGAGGAGTCAAACTTAAACCTCTTATCAATGCAAATCGTTTGGGTCCAAACCTACACAAACACTGCTCACACACTTCGACTTAGATTGGGTACTGGAATATTGAAAGCGGGCATGGTAAACAGTAACGGAAAAATTAGAGGAAAACAAATGAGTAGACAGAGGACACTGTTTCCGTATCGACTATTTTAAATGACACACCATAGGGTAACAGTGGTATTTTGGCCACTTCATATATTTTGGCCCACCTAACAAACTTTATGGATTTAATCGATGTTAATTTGAAGCTAATCACATTAAATAATCTATTGCGGAAGGGGTTCTCAAAGATATTACAACATTTGGTGGATATTTTTACAAAGTGGGGCAAAATAAAATCAATCCTAAAGTGGGCTAAAATACCTCTGTTACCCTACTTGACGAACAATGTTTGTAGTCGCTGTGAGCACATTTTGAAAATTTACTGTATCTTGTGAAAAAAATGTTGTTACTTACTAATGCATAAATTAATAGTAATCCTTAAAAAATGTGAAATAAATCATTGAAACACATTGAAACCACGAGTCAACTTTGCTGTTTTACTAAATTGATAAGCGGAAACTCGCTATCAAATAACTATCCATAGAAAAAGATTTGACAGTACTACACTGTTACAGTTGGACATTTCTATCCTATTGCAAATCATTTAAACTAATTAAGATATAATCAACAAATCTTTTTCACTAACAGAGAAATACTATTTAAAATTTCTAACGAAGCTTGCAAACAATTAGTTTGCTAGAATTCAGTCTATTTCAAAATTCCTTTCAGGTTAATTGTTCCTTTGTTCGAATTATTTATATTTGATCTACGAATTTTTCTTTAATTTCCAGCATTACGTGAGTAGTAGTTCTCGCGAACATTCGCAACGGTAAAACAATAAAATTGATATGTTTTAAAACGCACTCAACCGGTAGTGATATCGTATATCCAATATGTCGCGCACCATATTGACGAGAGAAAAAAAAATAACGACTGACATTGCGTGGTAGCGATATGTTTTAGCAACAAATTTCAATAAACAAGCTGTTGCTGCCAATTGTTCTTATCGGCGTGTTTGACTGCGTATGAACCGACAGAACACGGTTTCGCATGCATGCTGTTGCAGATTCTTTGATGAGTGTAACTAATTTTTTTTCTACGACAATTGCAACGATACAAAAAAGGTTCATTGGAAAATTTAACCCCACAGGTTTTTTTTCTCGTATAGTGCCTGGAGTGCGAGCTTTAAAATCAGTTCCCTTCTATCGACATATCAGTTCAACTTCTGGTGGATTGAATTGGTTTTGAAATAAGCCAATAATTGTGTGAGTGTGAGTTATTGGATTCAAACCTTTCGGCAATCTGTTCGCGAAGATATATTCCAATAAAGATGTAAAATTCACATGTCACATGTGATGTAACAGCGGGAGGGATTTATTGAATGTTTCCGTCTGGGTTGTAACAATAACTATCATGTGTATGTTCTAGAATAGACACTAGGCAATATGTTATAACTGTATGGATACTAAAAGTAAGTTGATTTGCGCACAATAAAAGTAAATTTCTCACAATCAATCAACAGTGGCGCTTGCTAGAGTTTCTACAACATTGGATATTCTATACGAACAGTGTTTGTGATATTTTATGGCAACAAAGTAAGAGGAAAACGAATTTGAATGCAAGCAACCAAACACACGTTATTCTAATTGTTTATGTGTGACTAATTTGAATAGCAGGGAGAATTATGCATGCATATATTAATATTTTTATTGTCCGTACACAAGCCTTTTCCATTTGCTGTATGTACTTTTCAATCGAGAAAATAGCTCTAGCATTTAGTATTGACCTTCGGAGAGGTATATTTTACTGAGTCTTATCAAACTTTTAACCTTACACAGAATTGCATGGTCGAGGCGGTTTTCTCCGCAAATCGTGAGCAATCATAAAACGGAAATATTGTTCTCACTGGAATTAAAAACTAATTTGTTTGGAATAAAATTGTTTAATTATTTCTACTGAATCTTAATTTCCGTGTGTTGCCTCCTGTCTTGGATCGAGAAGTCGTGACCAAATATTTCGTGTTATCTGATGTCGCCGAGCCCGTTGGTAGGTAGCATAATACATACTTACTACCGAACAGACAGCGTTGTTGTTGTTGTAACCGAAAGTCGTGTAGTCTGAAAATTTTCAGTGAGCATTCCTGTTCATCGTTTTCATGGGAGCTACCTACCACAACGTTTCTCGAAGGGGAAAAAATACAAAATTGAATCGCAAACAATGTCACACGCGCAAAATCACGAGCAATCGAGCATTTATGTGGCTGTTGCTTTACTGAGATTCATTCGACATTATCTTCCGATAATTCATGCATACTTTGTTGAACATAATAATCAAAAAATGTTTTGTTGGTTGAAAGAAGCTTATTTGAGGGAAGCAGCGTCGTCGGGACTTTGTGGGGATAATATGAAATAGAATAAGAGGTTATACTAGATAACTTCTAGATATTGTAAAAATTGGCATTGACAGAATGCTCATCGGCTATTCATGTAACTGCCCAAGTTATTCATGTATCTGAGCATGCAGCTAATTTAATAATGCGATTTGCATTGTTCGGAAACCGGGTCATAGCTTTTATATGCAACTCATTTATTGGTACTCTTTGTAAATATTAGTGTGGATTTATGCCCAATTGTACAAAATGAATATTCAATGATACAGTCCCCTTAATCATGAATGTTGGTCAATGATTGGCTTGCATGTTCGTTCACATGGACCGTATAGCTTCCGAATCCGTATTTATTTCATGAACATCAGCCTCAGATTTCTATTTTTTGTTTGATAGCACACCCTTGGTCGGTGGTTCAGAGTATGAGGCATTGGTCTCACGAGCCAGCTGTCGTATGTTCGTGCTTTGAACGGAAATGATTCTATATATGATATATGAATTTAAAATGATGAGAAATCACTCTACTTGGAATAATTTTAAGCATTCTGAACATAGCGTTATTTTGTTGTTTATTTTTTATATCTTTATACAGAGATTTTGATTGAAGGCGCATAAAAAACGCATAAGTAAAATTGAATTCCGCTCCACAGTTTTAAAATCGTTGTGAAATTTGTACCTTGTATCAAGTTTGTGATTTAAAGTACTCTTCTGCTGTTTTATTGATGATAGGAAAGTATTCTGGATTCATTCAATGTTTATAATGTCGATGGTGACTAAGTTTCAACTACTTTACTTGAAAACAAGTTGTTTCTAAGTTGTGAAAAGATAAGTTATGAAAAGATAAGTTATTTCAGTATGGCATTACAACGTAACGACAACTTATTTTTAGCCGACTTAACAACTAGTAGAAACTGCGCTTTTTGAGTCATGCAAGTAGTAACAATCACTCAAATATCTGGTTGCAAACTAGTCACAAATAAGCTAGCTTAACAAAAATTGTTACTTGGGTACCAAACATCTACTCGCCAAACCCGGTCTGAAAATACCCATAACTTTATATCCATCAGTATGGAAAAATTCATTGCCTACGAAATTCGAATTATTACTTTATTGAATGTCTCAGATTTCAGAACCTAGAGCTAATTCTTAATTATACTTTAGTGGCTTATAGGTGCCACCAAGAAAATATATTTTTAATTTGTCTATTCCTAAGTAGTCCACAAACTGTGTCGAAGACACTCTTCGAAACAATTCTCAGTTATTAATGTTTAGAACTTCATATATTCACTAACGCTAGATACTATGAGAAGTATTTTATCAAACATCTAATAGATCTTGGAACTTTGCCAAAGAAACTTAGTTTTCAGTTTGATGTCACTATAACATACACACCGATTTCTCTTTTGGTGTTCTTTAATTATTTTTGCGATTTGTGAAATACTGTTTTTTAACGATATGTTAAATTTATTCCGATTTCAGGTATCGGTAAAAAACTACTCGAATCTTATGTAAATAATACGGAACATTTACTGACATATTCATTAGTATTTGAAATATCAGTTCGTTTGCCAAACTTAGTAAAACTTTTGACAATTTTCAGATAATAAATCAATAATAATAACGAGTAATTTCAGTACCCATCACTGAGCATTCAACAGGAATTCATGTCTGTCAAATAAAGTCATTCTCAGAGAAGAAGAATTTCGACATTAATCGTGGTACCTAATAATTACGTTGAACATAAAAATAGACAATACTGATTCCTGTTGATTTGTTTTCCTTTGATAAGCCTTTTAGAGTTTTTACATTTTTTTATATATATAAAAATAGGTATAGAATTCGCTCAAAATTTAGAACATTTTTCCGAGGCCCGGAGGGCCGAGTGTCATATACCAATCGATTCAGCTCTACGAACTGAGCAAATGTCCGTGTGTGTATGTGTATGTGTGTGTGTGTGTCTGTATGTGTGTATCTGTATGTGTGTTATCAACTAAGAGGTCGAGATCTCAGAGATGGCTGGACCGATTTTGATCAAACTAGTCGCAAATGAAAGGTCTCCCCGTCACCCAGAACGCTATTGAATGGTTTTGAGATCGGATGTTTACTTTTTGAGTTATACGAAGTTTTATGTCAAAATTTTCAGTTTTTTGACAGTCTGTCATATTTGACCTTGAAAACAGAATATGTTTCCAGACTTAGATTTCGCACGGTAATAGCTATCCAACAAGCCATAGATTGATAAAATCTGTCCATTTTTAACGGAGATATCGATATTTTTGTGTAAGCGACTTTTCCACCTATTCCATCAGTAGGAATTCGGAGCGCTGTCTGGCAAAGAAATACTTGGGAGCAACGTAAAACACGATTTTTTATACTGTTGCATACAATTGTTTCTAAGTACCAAAAAGACTGTGTACAGTATCCTTTTTCATGACATTTTACGAGCCTCGGACCGGTTTTAGCACGGTTCGTTTTTGGCAACATAATTGTTCAAATATGACGTATGTAAACCAAATGTGCATTTTCCAGGTAAAAGCAATTCCATAATTATATTGAATTAAACTACTTGGATTTAAACTACTTGGCTTAAAAATAAATGCTGGAAGAACATAACAACCATATACCATTCGAATCAGTTCGTCGAGATCGGCAAATGCGTGTTTGACAAATAATTTCAATCAATTTTTTTCGGAGATGACTCAACCGTTTTCTACAAACTCAGATTCATCCGAAAAGTCGCATGCTCCTAAACAAGGTTCCTGAATTATGTTTGAATCCGATTTCTGGTTCCGGAACTACATGTGAAATGTGAAACATCTGATATGTGAAACGAAATGTGGACCCATTTTTCTCCTAGATGGCCTAACCGATCTAAAATTCAAATGAAAAGTTTTAAGATCCTGTAAAACATCTTGCTTTTCAGTCAGATCCAACTTCCGGTTTAGGATACAGGATGATTAGTATAAAAATGTCTATTTCACATAAATTAATCAGGTTTATCGGGTTTACAGATTTGGATAGTCGCTAACCAAATAAACTTATTTCAGTTTTAGTGGTATTCAGTTTTCGATTCGGATTTAATTCGCACTACGATTTCTCAAAGATGTTTATACTGATTTTCAAACATTTTGAAACAAATGTAAACTAAACAGCTACTCAGGTGAATTTATCTGACTTCGGCAAAACCGATTTTCGAATTCCGGTTCCAGTATCGAATCGTTTCTCAAAGCTCAATCGTTTTCTAAAAAAAAGCCAGATCTACGAAGACAAAATTAATTATTATAATCCAATTCTGACTTCCGATTCTGGAGTTACAGAATGATGAATTTTTAAAATTCAAACCGGTCCTGGAAGTACCTTAAATTACCATAAACTCTAAAGTGGAACTTACTCCGACATATCATGGAATGTTCAATCGATTGTCACACTTTTAGATTCAAATTCGATCCGATTTACAGTTTCGACATTACAGAGTAATGAATGATTAAAATCTCAAATTACCGCTTAAATCGACGGTCATTAAAATAATGTCATGAGAACTGAAACACCGAAGAATAATCATGCAAAAAACACAATGCGGATTGATAAAAAAAGGTATCATCTCACTGCTAGGTGGATTAAGCACGTTTTTATTTCAGTACTCTATTGGCGAATGCATATTTTACAGAAATTGGAACAAATTCGATGACAACATTCGATAATTATTTTTGTATAATTTATTAGTGAATAGTACGGGTAAAACTGCAAATCTAGCACGCGATAATAAACTAAAATAATTATAAGTAATTTTTGTTTGATTTTTAAAAAATGTACTCCCATCAGTTAACGGCCGAATTTACCAAAGAAGCAGAAGCTCTTCACAGATGATTACGTTTATATATTCGAGGATAATTTGTAAATTTGTAACTAATGATGATAGCACAACTGTACGATCATTCAGAAAATGAAACTTCTATTGAAATGATTGCAGTATGTATCTATTTTTTTCTGCTTCAGTCACCCAATGGTTTGAGTTAGATTTTTCTGAGTGTGCGTGAATATATTGGCAGCAGAAATTTTTGCTTTTAAGGTTATCTATCCATGAATTAAGCCATTCGGTAATAATTTTAACAAGAGTAAACCAATCACGGTCTTTCGAAGCGTTTCGACTGTCGTTTTTTGGAATCGTAGAGGAAAATCAACACTACTCGGAATCCGAAGAAGCAGTAATTCTATTCGCAGTTTCTTCCATTGTAGATTAAGTAATAACTCACCGCTTTTTTCGGGACAGTAGTAGTTGAGATTATTAGTTATAAATTGAATTTACCAGCGACTTTATTGCTTGAACGTGATTCGTAATATGAAAACCTATGAATTCTTAGAGAATGAAAGAAGCAGGTTCGAAAAAAATAATGCGGCTAGACATAATTTCTCATAGAGCATAATAAAGATGAATGAAAAAAAATGTTTTAAGAATATTGGATTTTTTAAACACGAAATGGCGTCGCTTTACTGAGGTGGGGCCCTTTATGCCGATTCACTCTATACGTGTATAATAACTCCTATTTGAACATTAATAAGAATATTTTTAAATTGATAAAACAAATTATAATAAAAAATAGAGTCTATGTGATAAATATTTTCATCCAAGTCAATAAACAAACCAACAAATATGCATAGTTTTCAATTCTTTTTAAAAAATGGTCAGCGTTTTAACTCGCGATTCTTGTGCTATTGTGATGTTATTAAACTTTTACAGTTGCTCTCGAGTGGATCAAAAATAATTTTCCTTACATCTTTCTAAGACTATTCTCGATCGAATCAAAAGTAGTTTCGTCGGCAAGGTTGAACTGTCAGTCTACAGAAAATAATCTACTTCCACGGTTTTTTTCTTCTATGAAAAGAAACCGCCCCAGAAGACATCAAATCAAGTGCAATGAAAAAAAAGAAAAAGAAAATAAAAATGACGAACTGATGACAAACGCCAACGCGTGATTTTGATTTGATGAATGAATTCGTTCCCTTAGCCTGTAAAATCTCATCGTTTAACCTCGTATCTGTGGCGGACCATCTTTACGACTGAAATGGGTTCGATTTTTTACAGTGAACAAACATTAATGCTAGCGCGGCTATCACAAAGCACAAGATCGACGATAGAGCCCAATGTTTGCCTTATTAGGTTAGAGAAGGAGCTATAGGAGTGCCTTTCATGTAGCAATTCAAAACAGCACCCGACAAACGACAGCTTACGATCAAATGCTGCTCTAGTGCTCTCAGATTAATCTTTCATTCATACTTGAACAGGTTATAAACAACACTTCACTCTGGAAGACTGTCCGTGTTCCTGGTGAAACTGATACCTCGACGGAACGAAATCATGTGGGTTTTCTTAATGAAATTATCAAAGCTAATTAGCGACTTTTTGATCCGACATCAATTTTCAGTTTCCATTCGATTAGAGACCCGCGGTTATGTCACTATATTTTATCGACAGCCCGAAAGGTGAAGCTCTTTCTAGCTGTAAATTAGCTCCGTAGATTCAAGCTGTTTGATTGTGATGATAAAGTGTCGAGGTCATTTTTCGAATAAACTTAATTAGCGACTGCCTTCATAGTTGCTTCTGTAAGAGGAGGTTAAACGTTTCCGCCGCTAATTTTGCTCGGTTCGCTTCACGGGGTTCAGAGCTCATCATGCGGCTCATGCAGATCAATGGGAGACACAGTGGGAAGGTTACAGTTGGCTAACTTCCCAAAGCTCATGATTATGTTATTAAGATAGGATCAAGTGGCAGTTTACTCACCCCATTCTGTTGATTTTACGAATTTTGTTTTCGTTTGCAGGACAGTGTTCACAAAACAAGTAGGAGATGAATCGGTACAAGTATGATAGAGAGAAAGAAAGAAAAACATATTTTCAATAGTCGTACATTCGGTGATAATTTTAGCGTTAATACCGTTCTTGCGTTGACATCTGCCTTCAATGTACCGGCTACCAGTTTTACGACGTCTTCATTACCGTGCTTAGCAGCCCAATGGAGTGCGGTCTGAAAAAAATGAAGCAAAATGTAAAAGTTAAATTTTGATTATACACTTGGTTACATAATTTTAATAGTTTATGCGTGATCCCTAATACAGTAGAAATGGGCATATATGCTTTTTCTTGCTCTTTCAAAGTCAGTTTGCGTTTATATCGAAAACCCGAATTCAAAATTCTATTTGTATACGTCAACATGATGCTGCATAACAATTGACTGTTGGCTGATTGAATGGAAGTGATAGCACGTACTCTAATTGTCTATATCGCCGATGAAAAAACCTACATCTACACTCCTGAGGAAACCCCAACTATCTACGTACGGTGCCGGAACTAAAACTATTATCTGCAGACCAGAGAAAGGGTGAGAGGGGACACGAACGCCTAACACGACGACACGATTCACGCGTCAGGCTTTGTTCTGTTTCCTCGCGCTTAGTTGTTTCAATAAAATGTGCTGCTTTGAATAATTTATGACAATTTCACCGATATCATGGTTCTAACTTCGTTGGAACCGCACTACAGTGAGACATATTTAGGAGAGGCAAATCATAATAATGACGACAATTATAGTAGCAAGATAAAATCGCTACTAGAAGAACAGTTTGAAGGAAAAGTCATAGAATGTCAGTTTGTTTCCACGTAATGCCTCATTAAAAACTAACCCTTCAGGTGACTGGTGCAGCTAATTTTGTTAAAGTATTCTGTAAAAATGTTCGTTGGCACCACTCCAATGGATGTGGACGAATTTGGACAGCAAAAATATATTGTTCCGTCCCACGGTTATGATTAATATTTTGCAACCTGAACCTGTCTGACCATTTTGTCCTGTCCACGCTACCTGGCCGAATCCACGCGTCAAGATCACGAGCGTAGTTTTACTCTTTGTGAAGATCTTTTGATACATTGACTCTTTCTATATGATTCTAAGGAAAACCAAACAAAAGAAAAATCCACGGACTGCTGCAATTTTTGTTCTTCTCGGTAATAAAAAAGTTGAAGCTCACTAAACACTTGGAAAGAAGGGAATGCACTTTTGTTTTCTTTGAAATCCTATCATTCTCCGCTTACACGTTTGCGCTCCCCAACGTCTCTGTATTCCTGACTTTTCATTCCAAACCATGCCACGAATTCACCGGGGTGGTTGAAAAAAATTTTGCAATTGAAATTATAGCCACAACTAACATGATGAGATGGCGCCAACCGTGAGCCACCAGCGCCACCACGGCCGGACAGGAATGATGTTGTCTGTGGGAGACAGTAGTTGTTTTATATTTATCTTCCTGCACTTTTTATCCTTGGTGTTCCTTCTTGCTTAGCCGTGAATCGAAAAGAGCATGCCCACGTCGCGGTTAAACGAAAGCCCACGGCATTTGTTTGGACCTCGTCGGGAATTGTGAAAACCCAAGATCGTTAAGATACGAGTATCCTCTTCTGCAACTGGAGTGTTTCTATGTCTGAAAGTTTTATCCCACACAGTAGAGCATTCTTAATTTTTCTATTGTAGATTCAATACAAAATAAGCTGCAATATGAAATCCAAAGAATGAGTAGAACTTTTGTATCGTTGGATTACAACTTTAATCATTCGAAATATCATTTTTACATAACTGTGCATATATAACATAATTGTATTACAGTGCTTAATCCTGATCTGCTGTTTTCCTATGCTCGCCGGAATTCTGGAGGATTCAGAACGAATCATAAATCGGACAGTAATTCTACCCCTTGGTCTACGGAGCTCAGTTTTTCCTGATTAGAAGTGTGAAATATAGATGTTGAGAACGAAATAGAAATAATTCTATTCTCAATCCACTTAGTAGTGTTTCCATACCTTTCCCTTGTCATTCAAATAGTTATATTATAACATGTTGCTGGAGGATTCAATGATTTCTAGATTGATGTGAGTAATTTGAAAAAAGTACTTTAACGCTAGCGTGGTTTGTCGAATGGGTTTCTTATTTTATATATAACATAAAAGGTCTCCGGGGCTCCGACCGAAACTTAAACTTTTCTTCAACTTAAATGACCGGTTAAGGTAGAAATGAGCATACTACTAATATAACCCTAATATATACAAATCAACAAAAATAAGGAATATGATATAAATTGTATATAGGAAAAGTTATGAAGTTATGAAGCTGAGGTGAGCTGAAGTAGACCACCAGTAGTTGATTAACCGAATGAGTGAAAATGCAATGGGGGGTATAGGTAAAACTTTTTTTTATTTTCGATCGTTCGGGTTCGGGTTTACGAAATTGCTTACCCAACCTATCTCTATTGTGCATACCCAACCGCATAATTAAAAATGTCAACTGGTATAGTTCATATTATATGAAAATCTTTTGTGTTGGGGTAACTTCATTTGTTATGGTATGTGTTTGATTCAACAATAAACACGGTTTTTGTACAACTACAAAGTATTGCCCAAAGATGATATGATTTGTTGTAGCAATATAGTATATGGTTATTTTTCAATATGTTTTAGTAACAAAAAATTGCAGGTGATTAAAATAATTGAAAAGAACGTCTGCTGAACCATCTGACTTGAATTCACTATGGCTATTATCGTTGTAGTATAGTTTCATATGGCTTTATTTAAAAATGATCCAACCATCTAGTGTAATAAATGAACTAATTTTGCTTGTTTTATTTCGCGTGATTCCAACTGGATTATTTTAATCCACATTCAGAGTAGCTCGATCTTCTATGGAACGTAACATCTATTTTTTCTTACCAGATATAGCAACAATTCATTGTTAAATGTTAATATTACACTCATTGCTTCTCGTGTATACTGAATTTATGAATAGTCCGCACCAGACAATTCAAATTCACATTGTTAGATTACAGCTACACGTTCGGTTTAATAATTACTAGTTCGTCGAATATATAAAATATATAATTTTTCACTTGTTACAAACCGGTACAATAAACTACTGAGGTTTGTAATTTCTGTAAAGTGGAACAAATGTGAATTATTTTATGAAGAAAAATGCATGACTAACTCAAATACAGCTATAGCTCAATTGGATAAAGCGGCAGGTCTTCTCTAGGATACAATCAGATCCATTAGATTTACGTTCATCGATAGAGTTGAAATCCACGTTGAAGGAATGAAATGAGAAAACATTTTTAATGGCTTGTTTCTATCCTTTTTTACGCTGTCGATAAAATTGTTGGATGAGCACGCTAAAATAGTTTTTAACATTATTTTGCTGCAAAACTATAACAGAAAAATTGCCATTTTTGTATGGCCTATTCGGTATATTGTGAATTGGGCCAAATAGTCAATAAGATTACCCGAAACTTCGATTTATCTCTTTCTAAAAAATAATTTATCCTCGAAATACCTTTCCTGTGGACGTAAAGATATAGTTTCGATTTATTCGGGCACTCACTCAACACTTTTCATCAAGTCGGATTATTATGGTGACAATGAAGTGAAGACAAAAATAATGTTACGAATTCATATTTAATTATATGGAGTTACAATAAGTTTCAACGTAGCTTTTCGGTAGCTTAATTCTGTATATTTTTCTGTTCCAATGTGACTGTTGTGCACTGGTTCAAAAAATAATTCGTCACTCAGAACTTGTTTGGTAGCTCACGGTAAACTGCACAAGCTCTGACTCTTTCGCTTCCGCTTGTAGGTTACATAGTAGTTATAATGCACATTGTGCTTTGGGATACGATCATAGATCTCTTAGAACATCTACTAGAGCCGTGATCGCATAAAACATATGTCCGGAAAGCTGCCCAAAGTCTTTAGTTGCATACGTTTTGTCATCTATCAGTAACTCTGAAGAATCTCTCTGTACAGTTTTGTAAATGAAACAAACTTGGCCGGTTCAAGTTCTGTTAATGGAGTACAAATGAAAGAACATATATTAAGGTCTCTTTTTACACGGGGTAATAATTCCAAAAACCGTAGATTTGAGTATTTTTTTGTTTTGTTTTTGATTAAATGTAACTGTTTTTTCACAATCTAAAAACCAGCCTGAGGTTACGATAAGGTCTAGTCATACTTGATAAAATACATTGAATGACAAATTAAAATAAAAACACTCAGGAAATACGTTGTACGATAAGCGAAATAATCTAAATGGCTCATGCCTTATGTTTAATGAATTCGGTTTTCAAATGAACAATAATACGTACAATTTAGAACGTTCGACTAAAGAAGTACTAATAATACCACCCATAAACACCTTCACTGCAAATAAAGCTTGAGAATAAGTTTTTTTCAATTCCGAAGTTGCGATGTGTAGTAAACACTAACGATCTTAATAGTCATTTTTTTAATTAAACTGAGTGGGAAGACATGGGTATTGGATGAAGATCTATGCACGCAGCGACAGAACTAAACAGGAAAGAATTCATAGAGATGAATATGGATCAAATTAGAAAAGGTATTACTATGCGTCATTTCATCGGCGTAAATCATAATACTACAAGAGTTATATTATTCAAATGGGTATAAAATACTGTGTCGGGGGACGGGTATAGCGTGATGGGATAGTCGATGCCTTTCACGCAGCCCGCCTGGGTTCGATTCCCAACCCCGCACATAGAGTCAGAAAGAATTTCTGGTCCGAAGAGGCGAATGACCTAAGATGTTAAAGCCTCTATAATTGAAACAAAAAAAAATAATGTACTGCTCGATATGATGAAGAGTTGAAGAGATTAGTAAATCCAACTATTTCTTCAACGCTACGAAATTTTCGATAATATCAATGACGATGCTGACATCATACACCACAACTGAGCGGAAAAGACATTGTCGTGACTGAAGATCTGAAGACTGATTAATCATTTTATGGAACTACAGTCAATAATCTCGTGAATTGTAGAGTGAATGATTTTAGGTAACTTTAAATTAGCTCTCATAATCGTTTTCTTACAGACAACCTGTTCCCTTTTTAAAATTTTTCTCAAAAAACGTGATTAATCCACCTAGCAGTGAGATGATACCTTTTTTTATCAATTCGCATGTGTTTTTTGCATGAATATTCTTCGGTGTTTAAGTTTTCATTACATTATTTTAATGACCGTCGTTTTAAGCGACAATTTGAGATTGTAATCACTCATTACTCTGTAATGTCGAAACTGCAAATACAATCGAATTTAAATCTAGAAGTGTGATAATCGATTAAACATGCCATGATATGTAAGTTCCACCTTAGAGTTTACGGTAATTTAAGGTACTTCCAGAACCGGTATTCAGGAACCAGCATAACCCAAACCGATTCGTATGGTCATATGACGAATAATTACATCTGACTGAAGAGCAAGATGTTTTAAAGAATCTTGAAGCTTTTCATTTGCATCTTAGATGATTCTTAGATGTTATTTGAATTTTAGATCGGTTCAGCCATCTACGAGAAGAATGAGTTACACAATTTTGATTTCGTTTCATATATCATCCTGTAGTTCCGGAACCAGAGGTCGGAACCAAACATAATTCAGGAACTTTGGTTGGGAGCATACGAATTTTCGTATGAATCTGAATTTGTAGAAAACAAATTTTCAGAGAAAATTGAGTGAAATTATTTGTCAAACATGCATTTGCTGATCTCGACGAACTGATTCGAATGGTATATGGATGTTATGTTCTTCCAGCATTTATTGCTGTAAGTAGTTTAAAACAATATAATTAAAAAAAAATCTGCCATCATCTGGTTTACATATGGCATATTCGAACGATTATGTTGCCAAAAACGAGCCGTGCTAAAATCGGTCCGAGGCTAAATGTCATGAAAAAGGATGCTGTACACAGTCTTTTTGGTACTTAGAAACAATTGTATGTAACCGAATAAAAAATCGTGTTTTCCGTTGCTCCCAAGCATTGCTTTGTCATACGGCGTTCAAAACTCCTACTGCTGGAATAGGGGGAAAAGTCGTTTACACAAAAATTTCGATATCTCCGTTAAAAATGGACGGATTTTAACAATCTATGGCTTGTTGAATAGGTATTATCGTGCGGAATCTAAGTCTGAAAACATATTCTGTTTTCAAGGTCAATTGTGACAGATACTGTCAAAAAACTGAAAATTTTGACATAAAACTTCAAATAACTCAAAAAGTAAACATCCGATCTCAAAACCATTCAATAGCGTTTTGGGTGACGGGGAGACCTTTCATTTGCGACTAGTTTGATTAAAATCGGTCCAGCCATTTCTGAGATCTCGACCTCTTAGTTGACAACACACATACAGACACACACACATACACACACACAGACATTTGCTCAGTTCGTCGAGCTGAATCGATTGGTATATGTCATTCGGCCCTCCGGGCCTTGGAAAAAATTTCGAAAGTTTGAGCGAATTCTATACCTATTTTTTATATATATAAAAAAGGTAAAACAAATGACAGTGCTTTTTAAACTCTCATCAGAAACCGTGTTAATTGCGAAAACCGCGTAAATAAAAACCGTGTAATTCCTGAATCCGTGTAAAAAAAGCCGTGTATAAAAAAACCGTGCGAAAAAATACCGTGTAAAAAGAGACCTTAGTGTATTCACCCTCATTCTTGTTTACGGCCGTATGCGATACGTTCGAAAGTACGTCAAATTTGTATTACCGTTTACGTTCGAATCAATCACACTTTCAAACATTGTACATGCATAAGAGTAACGCCAATCCAACTTTATACCATCAGTTCTGGTTGTAATAAAAAATGTTTGATTTGACTTGTTTTTCGCTGATTTTGTATCATCATGCTTGTTTCACTCGAATATGTACGAACGCGATTCCTGTGCAAAAGAAGGACCGGCATCGCAGTTATTTTTTAAAGAAGATTCCAAGCATAAAAAGTGACGTATGCTACATAATAAATGAATATCGTGCAAAATGCAATTGTGCAAAGTTATAAAAAGCATTGAAAATAGCAGTCCGAACACTAGTATCTGCGAAAAATATGTTGCATTTTTCTTGCAATTTTGTCATGTTTTCGATAATCTACATATTTATTCAATTGCTAAAATCATGAATTCAATATAAAATAAAGCATGTTCACCCATGGCGTATTTTCCATAAGGTACCTATTAGCAGACCCTGTCAGCTTGGAGCGATCTCGATCTTTTTTTTTATTAAATAACTATTTATTGGAATATGAGTTAAAATTAAATTATTAAGATTTAAATTGGGTGTTCAGCCACAAGTGGTGACTTTTCAGCCCTGTTATATATATATATATATATATATATATATATATATATATATATATATATATATATATATATATATATATATATATATATATATATATATATATATATATATATATATATATATATATATATATATATATATATATATATATATATATATGATTTGGTTATTACCATGAAGACATCATTTGCTTCCGCAATTCTGAGATTTTTGTGTAGGGAAAATTCTAAACCTACTTGTATTGTGTAATGGGGAAAAGGAACTTATATACTAACTTACTAACTAATACAGAGAGCGAATCGATTCAATTGAAGATTGCATCGATTTTTGTCGGAATTTGCTTATAATATTATGTGACATTACATCTAATGGTTCTATATTTGTGAGTCTGTGTAACTCATTTGTACTAAACCAGGGAGGACGCTTCAGAATCATTTTCAGAATTTTATTCTGAATCCTTTGAAGCGTTTTCTTCCTGGTGGAACAACAGCTTGACCAAATTGGTACCGCATAAAGCATGGCTGGTCTGAAAATTTGTTTATAAATTAACAATTTGTTTTTTAGACAGAGCTTAGAATTTCTGTTTATAAGAGGATATAAACATTTAATATATTTATTACACTTTGCCTGGATTCCTTCAATGTGATCCTTGAAAGTAAGTTTTTTGTCATACGTTAAACCTAAGTATTTAGCTTGATCAGACCATGTCAATTCCAAGCCATTCAATTTGAGAATGTGATTATTGTTTGGTTTTAGAAAAGAAGCTCTTGGCTTGTGAGGAAAGATAATTAATTGCGTTTTTGCTGCATTTGGTTTAATTTTCCATTTTGACAGATAATCACTGAAAATATTTAAACTTCTTTGTAGGCGACTGCAGATCACTCTTAGATTTCTACCTGTGGCTAACAGACTTGTGTCGTCACAGAATAGCGATTTCTGACAACCAACGGGTAGATTTGGAAGATCAGAAGTGAAAATATTATACAAGATTGGAGCTACACTCGAACCCTGCGGAACACCGGCTCGTACGGGTAGCAATTCAGATTTACAATTCTGATAGCTAACCTGAAGAGTACGATCAGTTAAATAATTTTGAATCATTTTGATCAAATAAATAGGAAACTGGAAATCAGACATTTTTGCTATTAAACCTTTGTGCCAAACACTGTCGAATGCTTTTTCTATGTCTAGAAGAGCAACTCCAGTGGATAACCCAGAAGATTTATTTGATTTTATCATGTTCGTTACTCTGACAAGTTGATGAGTAGTTGAATGTTCATGACGAAATCCAAACTGCTCTGGTAAAAAAATTGAATTCTCATTTATATGAGTCATCATTCTTAACAAGATAATTTTTTCAAAAAGTTTACTGATAGAAGAAAGTAAGCTAATTGGGCGATAACTTGATGTTTCTGCTGGGTTTTTATCAGGTTTTAGGATAGGAATTACTTTAGCGTTTTTCCATCTTTTTGGGAAGTAAGCTAATGAAAAACACTTGTTGAAAATTTTAACCAGGAGTCTCAAGGCAACATCGGGAAGATTTTTAATAAGAATATTAAAAATTCCATCATTACCAGGAGCCTTCATGTTTTTGAGTTTCCTAATAATTGATTTAATTTCATCAAAATTCGTCTCAAAAATGTCATCGTGTGATAACACTTGGGTTGAAATATGATCATACTTCAGTGAGACTTCATTTTCAATAGGACTCACAACGTTTAAATTAAAATTGTGGACACTCTCGAACTGCTGAGCTAGCTTTTGAGCTTTTTCACCATTTGTAAGAAGTATTTGATTTCCTTCCTTGAGAGCAGGAATTGGTTTCTGAGGTTTCTTAAGAACCTTAGAAAGTTTCCAGAAAGGTTTAGAATATGGTTTAATTTGTTCAACTTCTTTAGCGAAATTTTCATTTCGCAAAAGAGTAAATCTATGTTTAATTTCTTTTTGTAAATCCTTAACTATGTTTTTCATAGCAGGATCACGAGAACGTTGATATTGTCGTCGACGAACATTCTTCAACCGAATGAGCAGTTGAAGATTGTCATCGATGATAGGAGAATTTAATTTAGTTTGAGCTTTGGGAACTGAAAGATTTCTAGCTTCGATAATATAATGATTCAAATTATCAATTGCTGTGTCGATGTCCGCAGAATTTTCTAAAATAGTTTCATGATCCACATGATTTTCAATGTGAGATCTGTAATCAAAACAAATAGCTCTATGATAGTTGAAAATAGAACTAATTGGATTAATTATAGCTTCGTTGGAAAGTCTGAATGTTACAGGAAGATGATCTGAGTCAAAATCAGCATGAGTAATCGGTTCACTACAAATGTGACTTTGATCTGTTAGAACCAGATCAATTGTAGACGGGTTTTTCACGGAAGAGAAACAAGTAGGATTACTGGGATGAAGAACTGTAAAGTAACCAGCTGAGAGTTGATTATGAAGTATTTTACCATTACTGTTATTTTGCCTACAATTCCACTGGACATGCTTAGCATTTAAGTCCCCTATTACGAAAAATTTCGATAGATATCTTGTAAGTTTTTGCAAATCGCCTTTAAAGAAATTTAATTGTTCGCCGGTGCATTGGAATGGCAAATATGCTCCAGCGATGAAATAAATTCCATGAATGGTTTCAACTTCGATTCCCAAGCTTTCAATAACTTTAGTATTGAAAGAAGGTAAAATTCGATGTTTAATTTGCCGTTGGACAAAAATGGCAACTCCACCACCAATTCCAGTAAACCTGTCAAATCGATGAACCACATAATGTGGATTACTTTTCAATTTTACATTTGGTTTAAGAAAAGTTTCTGTCACAATGGCAATATGAATTTTGTGAACTTTGAGAAAATTATAAAATTCATCTTCACTCGATTTCAAAGATCGAGCATTCCAATTCAAAATATTCAAATAATTATTTAACATCACTGTTAAATTTTAAATTCATTATAATATTATTTGCAAATTTCCATCCGATTTGAAATGCTTCAAAAAGTGATGAAGTCGAATTCATTTGGATGATCATTTGAAAAAGTTGATCTTGTAGGTAGATCATTTTATTTTCAGTTATATCGCCTAAATCGACTTCATTTAAAGAAGCGAATGGCATTGAAGGAATATTTGTAGGTAGACTGCCATTAGAAGAAGATGATTTGGCCGGTCTACCTATTAATAAATTGTTTTCGTTAGAAGAAGAACTGCAAGGCGGTCCTGTGTTTTGATTATTTACATTAGAAGAAATAGGAGATAGATTTCTACCTAATATACCAGCATAACTGACATTAGAAGAAGATGATGACGAGGTCGATCTACCTGTCAATAAATTGTTTTCGTTAGAAGACGAATTGGCAGGTGCCTTAGAAGAATTTTCAGGTATATTCTGTAAATTTAAGGTCGTTGATTTGACTTGTTGTCTAAGCGAACGAGCGTTTAAAATTTTTTCCCTGACAGGACATTTCAAATAATTGGATTTATGATTTCCATTGCAATTTGAACATGAAAATTTATCAGTGGTTTCATTCATTGGACAAACGTCTTTCGAATGCGATTTACCACAATTCAAACACCGTATATCCATATGACAATTTTTGGTTCCATGACCGAAGCCTTGGCAACGACGACATTGCGTTAAGTTAGCAATACGATTATGCCGTTTATAATGTTCCCAATGAATTTTAATGTGGGAAATGAAACGTACTTTTTCTAAAGTTTTCAAATTGTTTACATCACTTCGATTGAAGTGTATTAGGTAAAGTTCATGGGAAATTCCAGAGCGTGGTTTAGAAGTACCATTCGCTCTTTTTTTCATAAGTATTACTTGGGAAGGGGCAAAACCAAGCAATTCTTTTAGTTCATTTTTAATTTCATCAATACTTTGATCATTTGATAATCCTTTCAAGACAGCCTTGAAGGGTCTGTCTGATTTTATATCATATGAATAAAATTTATGAAGTTTTTCGGACAAATATCGAATAAGACGTTCGTAATCTTCCAATCCATCCACCAAGACTCGACATTCTCCTCTTCGTCCGATTTGAAATGAGACTTTTACTTCCGGGAGAAAAGTAGAAAGCTCAGTACGGAATGCTTTGAAGTCGGAAATCATCACCGTCACTGGTGGCATAGATTGATGTTTCTTCCCAGAACGACAAGCGTCCATTTTGGGAATTTTTGAAGAATTTTCTTCTATGTCGCTACAATCGGATTCAGGAAGAATCTCGTAAATATTGTTAGACGGCATAGGATCAGCGGAAGGGAAATCCGTCCGTTGTCTTTTATTTTTACATTCAGATTCTATAAGATCGTGAATGTTATTAGAAAAATGTTGAATAACGGATTGTGATTTATTCCGTATTGAATTATTTTTAGCCTTAGGCTTGTTGCCTTTCCGGTTGGACGCAGGCATTTTTGAAATTAATGAAATTTTAAATTAAATTAACTAGGCTAAATTAGTCTTCGATTAGACTCCTAGCTAGCCTTAAAAAAGGTTGATTAATTTCTTAGTCACTCTAATATCACTCTTTGTATCACTTAGTCACTCTAATATCACTGTTTGTATCACTTAGTCACTTAGTTAGTGATTCAGGTAGCCTTGAAAAAGACTGAAGCCTTGAATCAATGAAACTCTAGGTAGCCAGAAAAAAATTCCAGGAGCCAAGAGCTATACGCGTGCGGTGCGAACGACTGTTCAACACCGACTGTGCGATCTCGATCTTCAGTTCAGCCATCGCACGGCGTCTCATTCAACATGTCATGTCAATTGTATGGGTGCACAGCCCTGCTATTTTGGCGCGCACGAATTTGACATTTCTCTCCTCTACTTCTATGTATGAGATTCGATGCGGACTCACCTGAGGGCGACATGCTCGCAAAAAAGGATGTTGCCAATGATTTGTTCGGGAAATGTGAGAGCTGGATATCTTGTTAATATGATGTCTTTGCTATTAGTAAGGTAAAAATTGACGCGTAAAACCTTGGAACCGTGCATATATTCGAAGGCTCGCCAGGAAAAAAACAAGCATTTTACTATGAATGCTATGCTTTCTAAAAGTTTTATTAACAAAAACTGATTGCAAATCATCTTTATATTCGAAAAGATATTTGTTGAAAATCGATTAAACTGTTTTAAATGTATTCGGTTGATTCGCAACATTAAACTGACGAATCAAAACCACGGTATTTCGTCTTTTCGTCTGTAAACGAGAATGGGACTTTTCGTTCGTACGAATGATGTTTCAAAACACGTATCGTTCGAAACTAAACTGGCATACATTCTAGCGTTTCGCATATGGTTAATCACAACAATTGGAGTGATTTCAGCATGGTTTAGCATTTATTTTAAGAAGTTTACTGATATTTAAATAATCGAGTGAAAATAATAATGCTTTATTCGAATTAGTTCGAAAGTATCCGTTCGTCGTATGGTCGATAAGAACGTTATGCTGATATCGGAATCACTGTACGCCATATATCGGAATCACTGTACGCCATGAAATCACTTGTCTGTCACCCTGAATCACGGTGGTATCACGTGAGCATCATGATACAACGGTGATTTCCGTACTACGGTAATTTCTCGTTGTACTTCTCACATCCCTGTTCACTGCTACCAGCGTCATTAGTGAGCGATGGTGAACTCATGAAACAATATTTCCTTCTTCTGAGCATCAAATAATAAACAACCATCGTTAAATTTGGCGAAGTTTTGAAATACAAATAAGGAAAACAATATATTCGTATTTGTACATTAAATCAGCACTATTGAGTAATTGTTTTCTATTCAATAACAAGTAATTTTATTGTAGAAATGGATTTGAAAACCTAATGACTCATATTTTGAATGCACATGTGGTAATAATAAACGATAAATATCCAATACATCAATAAACCACTTGCTAATCACAACTTTAAACTCCACAAAATCCGACTAAAAAGCATTATGAGATTATATTCCAGTCTAGTAGACTATTTTTCATCAGATTTATGAAACAGAATGAAGTATCAAACCTATGTCAAATCTATTTCGGAATGATTTCAAATTCAAGAAGATTTTGAAATCAGCTTTATGATAAACATAATCTTTTTTATGAAAATTTCGTATTGAATAAACTGTTACGTTGAAGTAAAAAATTCTGTATCCCATACGTGTCATAAATGTACCTTAAAACTATAAAATTTGATATTAGTGAGACTGTCATCCGATGAAACACGAAACTAGTTTAATAATTCAGAGAGGCATTGATTATATCTGTCATAAATCAGTTACTGGGAATACACTTCAAATCGCAAAAATTTTTGGTTTGTATATTATCGATTATAGGAGCTGGGAAGCTAAGTTTTGAGTTGTTTCATTGCACTGAATATTCATTCTGTGCGCAAAACATGTATGTTACCTCATCGTTGTACGTGTACAGCGTTGTACAGAAATCATTGTACGGAAATCACATGTCTGTCAGCGGTATTAACAAGAATGAGGGTGATTATAACTGACTTCAGATGGTATAAAGTAATCAGCAAAGTTCACCCGTCCTGTTTATAGTTATAGTTTTCACCCATTTTATGTATGTACCTTTTTCCAATTTATCTTTCGTTTGATATTGATTAATTGTTAACCTAAGTTGAAATCCAATTTATGTCACAATAAACAAAATGAAACAAATTGTTTGACCAATTGGCATTGAAGCGTTAAAATTCTAGCCAGAGGTCCAACAGGAATCTTTGAAATGGCTAAAATTCAATGCATTTAATAATGATCTTTGTGAATTCGATTCAAATTGCACAAAAATGTCGATGACAACACAATAGTCGATCTATTCAAGACACAAATCTAAAAATTACAACGGAAACGTGAGATTTTCTAATAACTTATTATTATTAAAGAAAAATAAATGGAAGGTCTGTGAATAACGAGTATTACTGAGCATGATTGAAGCAATTGAAAGTCACCGATCACCGAAAAACGGCGTCCTCTGAAACGAAATATGTTTTTTTCGATAAAATACAATACACACAAGAACATTGTAACCATGGCTACATAAATGATTAGGGTACCAGTGGTTTCCCTATCCAGTTTAATCGCTAAATTTGTTTCCCTCGAATTATTTTCTCAAAAACTTACCGATGAAAAAAAGTCAGCTTGCGTGAGGAGATCATCACCGCCGCGGAAGTGTATTTTGCAAACCTTCCGAGAAATAACTTTTTTTTTGTTTCCACGTTTCATCTTTGACTCGTCAGTGCATTAGTAGTTTATGTTGTTACACAGAATGCAAAGGTAATAAATCAGTCTGAATGTGAGGTGACACTGTGTTAACAGTTAGACAAATTTGAAGTGAGCAAATTGCAACAACAAAAAATTAAGAAAAACGTTTCGAAATGTCGTGATACTTTTGCGAAACAGCAATATTTAATTATTGACTTAAATCAATTTCACCGTTGATATTATGAGCTACTTATTACTTATTTTTAATTCAAATAAATTAACGAAAAAGCAGATAACAACATCCTGCGTTCCTAGAAAAAATGACCATATCCTCAATTTATTGAAAAGAAAACAAAACAAATCCAACCTGCGATCAACTGTTTAGTAGCAGATGTGTTTGGCGCTATGCTTCAAAAATAAATGCAGTGCATCGATCTAATTCAATCTCTAACAATGGGATGATCGATATCTTGCCGGTAAAAGCTTTACTTTGAACATAATATCTGCACCTTTCGAAGGTAAATTGCCGCTATTAGAAGCTACATTACGATACGACCATTTGCACGGACGATGATTTGGCACTACTTTACCTAAACTGATTATCGACCAGCAGTTTTATCCCGGGGCATCTCTGGTTAAGGAAAATCGCATCTGTTGAGAAGTGCGAAGATTAGTGCAGACCAACGGATGTCGAAAGATGTTCTGAAGAATTTAGCCTTGCGTTATAGCCAAATGTTCGCCACCTTTCTGAGCATTGCAGCAGGCCACGGATTGCACGCTTGTCGATTCCTATATATGGTTCAGATTCGCAACGGAGGTCGCAAACTCTGCGGGCAAAAGTGCATGCAATGCAAGTATAAAGTGTGTGCAATGCAAAATTCCCTTAAAATAAAATTGTTTCACTTCTACGACCAGTCACCTACTGCTCCGTCTGCAGAACTTGCCGCCCTGCTAGTCGACGGGTGCTGCAACAGCTTCAGACAACAATTTAGACCTCGTCGCTCGTCCTTCGATTGAAGATCTGGGAGTCTCATGTGCAAACCTTCCTCGATACTAACCGAAACCTCTGTGTCAGTTCGTGAGAAGAAGCAAAAAGGTAAACTCTCAATAAATTATTTTCCTTTTTGGACATAATCGCGCTATCATTGTTGTCTTGGACTGTCGCCAAGATGATTATCTGATAAAAACGAGCAGAAAAGATGTTAGTAAACGCACTCTGTCTACAGGAGGCGAAGTGCAGTCATTACATGTGTTTCCGTGCACCGTACTGATTTTTGGAACTAAACTTTATTTATAATAGTATATATATCTTTTGGTGTTATTTTGGTTGCTTTATATATTATTTGTTGTTTAAATTCATGTTTAGAATTTTCTCAACAATATTAACTGTAATCCATTCAGTATCGGCTAAACAAATAATTTTGCTACTAGCTGATGAACTTAAATAGTCATATAATTCCATAATACATAAACGTTATGTCGTTTATTTATACCCGGCTTTAACCAAGTTGCGATCGTTCGCCGGTCGTAATTAATCTGTTGAAGTATATTGTCAAAGAGAGTCATACATAACTATTCAGAAAAAATGTAATAAAATGATATATTTTCGAAGTACAACAATTGAATTATGATAGTAGCTTTAATTGTGTCATAAGACAAGTACTTCTATGCTCTGAAGGTAATATAGCACCACAAAACATTTAGCAAGGAATATGTGAATATTGCAATCAAATATTAACAATGATCTACAATCATGAAGAATGCGTAAACAGTTTTGAAAAGCTTGGAAAAAAGTAATAGTTGATATTCGATAATTTTCATTTATTTTTGCCTTTCGAAGAAAAGCTATGCAATCACTGTGAAAACCGACTTTTCAACCGAATCCGGAGAGCCCAATGTCATACACCGTTCGATTAAACACGACGAACTGAGCAAATATCTTTGTATGTGTTGGTGGACCGATTTTCAACCGATCAAATGCAAGATTTTATGGTCCCATAATCTGCTACTGAATTTCATTCGGATCCGACTTATGATTCCGGAGTTACAGTAATAAGTGAAAATTTAGGAAAAAATGTGCACTCAATTTTCTCGGAGTTTTAAAAGAAAGATCTTGTAATTCTTCAAAAATTTCTAGAACGTTTTCAAAAACAGGTACAGATCTCATAAAACTGACTGATAAATTCTTCTAATTTGCAGAACTTGTTAGTTTGTAGGTATATAAATTTAATTAGAATCATCGAGTTATCGAATATTAGGTTTTTTTTGTAAACAATAATATGGGGACGCATTACTGTGCGTTTCAGGAATCAGGAATCAGAACTAATTGGCTCGAGTGGCACGCTCCACTAGTTATTTGGAGATTTGTGCCTTGCCGTGGCTTCTCATCATTATCCTTACGGAAGGGAAGGATAAAAGGAACATAGAAGGAAATTGTGAAGTGGGATAGACGGGAAAACAGCACAAAACAAAAGAAACTAATTGTTCTTCATCCTCGAAAGGATGTCGATCGATCTGCAGGTGCTGAATGCATTTTAAATAAAACCTCCAGTCCCTGAGAGGATTTATAAATTTTACAAAAAAGACACTATTCTGCATTCCCGGAAGAATGCAGAACGATTCGCATCATGTATGAGCAGAAGTAACTTCGGTACCTAATGAGGGATGCAAAACAAGGAATCTCAAGTCAGACCCGAATAAAATGCAGTAATTTGTTATAGGACCATAAGACCTTTCATTTGAATCTAAACCTGTGAAAATCGGTTTAGCCTACTCCGAGAAAAAATGGTGGACTTATTTTCACATTTTTGTGCACATGTTACCCCATAATTCCGGAACCGGAGGTCGGATCCAAATAGTATTCAGGAATTCTGTATGGGACAAGACCTTTCATTTGAATCTAAGTTTATGAAAATCGTTTCTGCCATCTCTGACAAAAGTTACATACACACATACACACATGCACACACACACACACACACATTTTGCGTATTGGATAAACTGGGTCGAATGGTATATGACACCCGGCCCTACGGGTTTCGGCTCAAAAGCTCGGCTATATGAGAAAGGCAAAATAACGTCAGCAAAGGTAAATCCGCAGATATTAAGTTCCCAACAGCATTATTCAAGCTCCTGCAGTCAATCAGTCGGAAATACAAATTAATTTGGGAGCTCCTGTTTTGTGACCTTTTACGACCGAGTGGACTTATAATACTGGGACAGGTGGACCGTAGTGTTTTTCTTGGCTAGTTGACATTGGAGGTTCGAATTGAACTACTCAGCACAGGAGTGGAAACCGATATCTTTGACAAAATATACTAATAAATAATAATTTTGCCAGTGTATATTATAGCTTCAATTGCTCTTATGACATAGGATTTTATATTGAAATATAAGCATTAGCATTAGAATAAGAGACCGCTTGCGTGTTGCTACTCTGATATTGATCAGGCCAGATTCAGGTGGCAGAACGATGAGCTTGGGAATAAGACGCTGTTCTACATTGTGCAAACTGCATTGATCCCTGCATATTGATCAATGCCGATGTTGGCCACGTCAGAAAGCAGATCTACTAGAGAATGTAACATAAGTATTGTAAGTTCGAAGCATGTTGTTAATAGAAACCGAAGAATGCATTCCTACATGCAACACACGGTGGGGTAGTTTTTTAGTGAATTTTCTAGATAAATTACTCTAGAATAAAGCTTGTTCGAGACACAATCTGGACACCCCAAATCTCTTTCTGGAAATACTTCATCAACGCGTGAAATATTTCGCGGACTGTCTGTTCATTATGTAAAACCAATTTTTGTGAAACTAAAAGCTTTTAGATCGAAGATGGGAAGAGCAAGTGCAAAAAGCAATTGTGTGCGATCGCAATGAAAATCTGCATCTGTCAGTAATAAAAGTAGCAAATAAGCTTGGTTTTTCTGCAAGTACTTATATCTTTTGATAAATGTTCGACAACAGCCTGGAGAGCGGAACAAAAACGAATCTCAGTAACCACCAGAAGGATGCGAAAATGAAACAAATATTTTCGAAGAAACTAGATCTTTCGGTACGCACTGTTGCTAGAAAAATAAAAATATCACCAACTTTCGTGCATACGTCCAAGCACCGGCAAGGAATGAAATCGTTCAAGGTGAAAACTGTACCGAATCGCAATGATGACCAGAGTTAGACTGCTAATATTAGACGAAGTTTTCCTGCGTGATAATGGACGATGCCACTTATGTGCTGGAAGCAGATTTGAAGGTTATCAAAATGGTAATGATTCGTCCGACATAAGAAGAAGAGGCGCGCAGCGGACAAGATGGATCAATCAAATTGAGGGCAGGACCCTTCGCAGCTACCAAGACTTGTGGCGAACAGCCATGAATCGAATTGAATGAAGTCGCTTCTTATATACAGCAGAGATCCGCGTGGCCTACGACTGAAAGAGTAAGCTAAAGAACATGGCTTTGCACAAAATAAACTGATTGAAAATTTAAATAGTTTATTAGTTTAGTAGAATATAATATCTGAGTAAAACACGAAAACTAAAATCATCTGAATATTACTCATAACTGTTCACAAATTGAACAGGTTATGTTTGATTATTAGCATACAAACTTTCTAGTTTTTATTCAAGTCGATAAAAAAAGGACAATTAAATGAATTAAAAATACATCCTGGATTGAACTATCAGCAAATTAGTTCTATTCCTAATTTAATCAGTCTAGATTTTGTCACGAACAAGCCTTATACAGATACGTATACTTAATTGCTCTGAGTAGCCGCTTGGAAATTGTACCGTGGATTGTGATAAGATGAACTTCCTTCTGAAAACACGATGCGCAAAACGATTATGTTCTCTGAATCACGTAAAACTCTGGATAGACGCTTGTCGAGAATGCCGCCACCTATTCATAATTTAATCCTTCGTGTTCTGATATGATATGATTTATAGAAAGATATCCATTAATCGAACAACCACATGTTACGCGATACGAAGTTTACATAATTCCTTTGTCATAATAATAAAATACCAAATGGATACTCCTTGCAACCTGCCCGATATTTAACTACAGTCCCAGAATTGTCTTCGGACAAATGTTTGCACGAAAACATGTTCTATCGGCTTAAAGCGCGCGTCTCCAATGTTTCAACCTTGCGATTAACCAACGTAAACAATTTATTAAAATGATTCATCTGTTAAATAATATTATTAATGAAAACCCGAAGTACAAACGGTCAATTTAAAGAAAGAAAGAAAGAAAAAAAGAAACCCTTGATATTTTCTGTGCCAACTTGAGCGATGGTTCACCAAATTCGAAAAGACGCTCGACTTCAGAAAATATATGCTATTATTGATTCATGGTATCCACATGAAGTAGGACGGAACCTAGGTTTAAGTAAACTAGTCGTGCGTAGAGATAGTTAAGAATCACGGAAGTCGAAAAGATATAAGATCTTTTGGGAGTCAATATCGTCGTTGATTACTATAGCCACAAGTAACGGTTGTTACATCTTTCAGCGTCGCTCAAGTGTTTCCAGACCAATCAGGTGACAGCGATCAGGATACGGTAGTCAAATCAAACACGCATTTTAAAGTAGTGGACGCTCCAACGATGTTTAATGTATTTTGATTCTTTTTGCATTTCTCATAAAACTATAAAGCATAAAGCTATAAAGCATAAAGCATAAAGCTATGTGTAAGGTTGATGTCAGAGTGAGCGCGGAACGCTATGCGAAGAGAAGCGATTCAATGCAATGTACTGTTATCGCATCGCACTCACTCTGACAGGTTTGCTTTAATCAAATGCAACTAGCTCGCCCGCGCGTCTAGACGCATCGCGTGACGCCTTCACTCTGACAGCAACCTAAAGATGAGCAAAGTTTTCAACAATAGTAAATGAATTCCTCTATTTCACAAGTCTGTCAAGTTGACAATAGACAATTGTTGAGAAATAGTGGTAAAAACCTCCAACGGAACTCACTCACTTTTCTCCGAGATGGTCCAACCGATTTACTCAAACTTAGGTTCCAATGGTGGTCCTTTACAAAGTTCCTGAATTTTGTCCGGATATGACTTTCGGTTCCGGAATTACAGGGTGATGAGTGTTTGGAATTCTTAGTCATCGTATATAGCGACATTGTAAAATAGGGAAACAAAATTTCTATGTTGGAATGAAAACTTTTCCAATGCATAAGTCATGCACGTTCCAGGCCATACAAAGCGACTGCGGCTGAACTGGTCCCCGGAATGTGGTTCCACAAACACTGGATATAAAAATAAAAATCTCCAAAACGGAGATTTTCTCCGAGATGGCTCGACCAAATTTTATAAACAAGATGCCAAATTAAATGTATTCCGGAACAACCGAGAGAAGTGTGTTTAAACGCACCCACATAACCTGCTTTGTTCAATTTTGTATAGCGTGCAGGGTTACCACATGTAAATCTATATTACCTTGACATAACTGTTTACAAATTGAAAAGGTGATGGTAGTTTACACCAAAGTATTTTTTTGATTTTATTCGAGTTTGAAAAAGAAAATCTTGATAGAATCTTCTAGTGAAAAACATCTAAACCTGTTTTAAGCCACCTAGTGGTGGAATGATGCCTTTCTCATGTACATATAATATTGTGGTATTCTATTCAAAAATTTTCTCTTCGATTTTTGAAAGAAACCAAGAGATTGTTTGTGTATTAACTAGTATAACATACAGAATAAAACAGTGCTTTGATTGCGTAGGTCATCCTTAAGAAAACGAAGTGGGTTCACTATTATATGCACTTCCGGCACCGGAACCCGAGAACCGGTATAATCACAGTCGTCTCGTACGGCCACCAACTAACATGACATACAAACTCTACTAGTACGCACTCTAAATTACGATTTAAATGTATGTTGCATCCGAAAATATGCAGTAATTTTTGGTAGGACCATAAGACCTTTCAATTGACCTTAAGATTTGGAATAACGATTAAGAGTCCAGTTTATAACATTTTTTACGGTTTTTGTTCCGCCAGTTTAAGTGACGGTGTACAATATTGAACACACTTTACCTTTATAACTCCGGAACCGGAAGTCGGATCCGGATGAAATTCAGGAATTCCATATGGGACCGGAAGATTTTTCATTTGAGTCTAAGTTTGTGGAAATCGGTCGAACCATCGCAGAGAAAAGTGAGTGGGATCCATTTTGGTATATATGACCATTATTTCCCGTACTTCCGGAACCGGATACCGGGAGCCTTGATAGCCGGAATCGGTTTGTTTAGTTGGCTTCTGATAATGACTATCGATTTGTGTAGTTTTGAGACCTAGTTAGAATTTTTTTTACGTTTTTTGTTTCGCCGGTTTAGGTGACGGTGTACAATATTGAACACACTTTACCCTATAACTCCGGAACCGGAAGTCGGATCCGAATGAAATTCAGGAATTCCATATGGGACCGGAAGACCTTTCATTTGAATCTAAGTTTGTGGAAATCGGTCAAACCATCGCTAAGAAAAGTGAGTGAGATCCATTTTGGTATATATGACCACTATTTCCCGTACTTCCGGATACCGGGAACCAGGATAGCCGGAATCGGTTTGTTTAGTTTCCTACTGATAATGACTATCGATTTGTGTAGTTTTGAGACCAGTTTAAAATTTTTTTTACGTTTTTTGTTTCGCCGGTTTAAGTGACGGTGTACTGTATTGAACACACTTTACCCTATAACTCCGGAACCGGAAGTCGGACCCGGATAAAATTCAGGAATTCCGTATGGGACCACGAGACCTTTCATTTGAATCAAAGTTTGTCAAAATCGGTTCAGCCATCTCCGAGAAAACCTAGTGAGATAAGTATTAACTAAACTAAGTATTTGAAATAACTTTCTGAACAACTTGGCTGAAGCTATTTAGCCCTTGAGTTGACCCTGAGCCCAAACAATATTATTATCTCGCTTTTAGGAGGATTAATCACAAAAATAAAATTTGCCAAAGATGGCGTCTATCATTCTGAGCAACTTTGCTGAAAATACTGTACCTCGAAAATCACATTTTTAATGAGTTATCAATTAAGTGCGTGAAATTGCGCTTTTGAACCACTGTGCAAGGATTGGAATTTAATAAAACATATTCTTCTTATTTTTTTAATGTCATGTTATTTGAACCAAACGATCTACTGCTATAAATCATAAAATAAGTTGAAATTTTTATACATTTTGTTGATAATTTCATGAACTATTTCGAGTTTGGATATATCAGCACATCATTTCTATTCGAATTTAGCTATTGGGTGAACTAATGGACGCATCATGAGTCAGAACTAAGTCTCAAAAGGGTCAATTATTAAATTGAAACTCCAGTTGTCTTTATGAAATGATAAAGAAGTTTTATGAATAGAAGGTCACGACAAGCAAGAATGTCTCGAACTGGGACGTTGGATAGTCTACCTTGGGTACGCAAAAAAATTATTAGTTGAGACCTGACATCACGATACTCCACACATCTGTATACAAAAAATTTGTTCGTATCGAAATCCTGCATTTTCGATATTAAAATCATCATATTTCTATTTAATTAGCGTTGCTTATAAAGCACTTCCTTGGCGAAGTTTAAATATAAACAGAACTGTTCAAGATATAGACTTTTAGACATATATAATAAAAACATATCGATGGCTTGAAGTTCCTCTTACATCACAACCCGCTGTTTACATTTAGTCCTAACAAGACAAATATCTTCCAGATCAATTTCGCATTCGAACAATGGAATCGCATTTGCACATTCAACTCAAGCAAGCAAGCATCGTCATCATCACCATTATCGTCAGTGATAACAAAAAAAACTAAAGTAACACATGTTCTTCGCTAGAAACATACATTTTAACAATCTGGAAGTATGTAAAAAAACGGCACAAAAAACGGTCGATGAGGTAGCTCCTAACATTGATTATAAATTTGCATTCCACTTCAGGGGGACTCCTGCACTGCTGTACAGGTCTTGGCAGTGTTAGACAAAGTATGCTTCTGTTGTAGGTACTTCTTTTACTAAAAGGGCTATGTAAAAAAGATTTTACACTTTGATATCGCGATTGTCGTTTGTTTTCTGAGTTTTTTTTTGCTATATAAGTTGCCGTTGCTGCTGTACAGGCGGGCTACCTCAGAAAACTCATGTTCCCCATTTGTTTTGTTGCGTCGTATGAATTTAGTATTGTTTGATTTGTTAAAGCAATATCATAACAAATGATAACATAGTATTGTTACATCTCTATAGAGCTGCGATTCACGGCAGCAAGCGTATGAACATTATTTTCTCCGCGATGACATAATTTATGGTTATTAGCGAAAATCTGGAAAAGCATCGTGTATTGTTGTCTCAATCTGTTTGGGAACAAGACTCCGTGACAATTTAGTGGCTCGATCGGTGCTGGTTTGGTGAAAGAAAACAGAAAAAATGTAGCAGGGTCGGAGTAGATGAGAACGTACAAATTCAATGCAAAGTTTTTCCCCATTCTCCCAATATATATGGATGCTGCCTGGTAGTACTACTAAATACAAGATGCTATCAGAATTTGTATTCAAATGGATTTTTCTTGCGTTATACTTCGCCGAGAAAAATGAACAATCCTGGTATAAAAGAGATTGACTCGAATGAGAAAAAAAAAACAGCCAAATTGCTACAAATACGACTCGGATTTCCAGATCGATTTGTCTCCTGTTCAGTTCTTTGAAAATTTGTCATGGATAACCCGTGTATTAGCCATCACAGGTCCGATTGAAATGTAACGATTCAATTGAAACTTTCTTCTGGAGCTCAGTGGACATGGAAGCCTTCCGTAGTCACCGTGTGCTATGCAGAACGTAGAACAGTGCACCAAAAAGCTTTTTTCGTTTTAATGGTATATGTGAAGAGTTATGGCAAAGAAGCTTATCCGATTATGTCACGATAGTCTTAGTTCTGTAGAACTCAATTGGTGAGTTGCACATCGACGTATGTTGATAGGATTAGTTATATGACGTTGAACATAATCGATTACTGGCGTGGCATGGTTAACTGTTTGAAGCTAAAGATGGTTATTTGAATTTTTTTTTGTTTACCATTATGCAAATAATAAAATGTGCATAAAAAATACATCGTTTTATTACAATTTGTTTATTTTGATTTACTATCCATAAGATTTCTATACTGCTGAAGAGAACTCGAATATTGAGCTAAAATGGGTGATATATAATGCCTTTAGACATTAGATATTATTAAAAGATGTAGCCATTTGAAAGTTGAAACCTAGTTGGTTGGATGCTTTGGAAACGATGTACCCCTAGATATTTAATACAGTTTACTCTTCTCGAGAAGCATTCATTGGAGTACTTTAAGGTGTTCTAAACTAGGTGATGGTGAGATCACTTCGTCCGCGTCCCTTGTCGCATTTTTTCTGAAGTAGCGATTCGTTATCAATGTCAAACCGGTTTTTAACGTGTTCATATATCATTTTAAACTCAAATTGTGTTGGAATTTGATCATCAGCTGCATATTTTATGTCGTATGTATGTGAAAGTGATGGTATTATAACGGAACACATATCCACCGGGTTACACCAATCGAGTACACGCATTTTTTTTACTAAACAAGCTGTTTTGATGATTAGAATAGCGTTTAAATGACCAACTAATGATCTTTCCAATGGATTGAGATGCATACTAATTTATAACATATATATGGCTATATGCATTACATGTTAGATGATAATTTTACAAGACTAAATCAATTGGAGCGAGAGCACCGGAACTTCACGGCAATGATTTATGTTATCGTATATTATATTATATTATGTTATATTATATTGTATTATATTGTATTATATTATATTATATTATATTATTTAATATTTATAATGGAGATGTAAAGGGGAGTAAGCATCAGGGCATCAGACGAATTTATGACTGGACGAGGGACCTTCTGAAAGTTTTACACGAGTCTGACGCGCCCTCATACAAACTAGCAGGCTGGTTCAAGCATGTATAGCGATATGCTTCGTCCATGCACTGGATACTATGGTTGGAAGAGCATCTTTCATTTTCTCAGAATACGTGCAAGTGACTCTGCTTACAAACAAATCGGGGAAATTATCTTATTGTTTGTTTTTTTTTAATAGGGATCACATTATCAATTACAATTCATTCTGAAAGCGGAATTTCGTTCAATTTATCATTTGTAGGAATGAATTGTTGGAAAAGTTTGATTATTGAGCTTAGTGGCTCAAGCTTTGTGCTCTTTGTGCGGCGGCCAGGGATCTCATCATGATCCAAGCTTGTACGACCACCTTTGAAGCGTTTATAACACTCGTATGTCTGTGTTTTTCCTAGACACGATTCACCAAAGGCCTTTTCTAACATTTTCAACGTTTCGGAACACTTAAATCCATTTGCAACACAAAATTTGATGCACACACGTTGTTCTAAATTTTCATCCATTATAAAAATAGCCGCACGAAAATTTTTCAACTTCTTTGTATAGACGCCAAACAAAAACTAATCGTACGGTATGCGTCAAAATTTGACAGAATGTGTATAAAAGTGTTGCCAACGTTGAGAGAATAAAAGTTTACCGATTGGACAAGCGCGGGAATTTTAAAATGAAAATTCCGGTTCTTTTTTTTATCATAAAGTACACTGTTTAAGTGCTGCAGAGTGTACGGATTATTACCAATTTGACCAATAAATTTATAGGCATAAAGCATAAATCTTAGGCCTGTGTGCCGAGCTTTAACTTCTTCGCAGTATGAGATGAACAAAGATGAAGGCCCATAACGTGCTGAGTTTTGTTCCGATAGGTTTGAAAATTTCACAGAATATTCTTGAAATGCTTTACTATAAGAAAATACAAAGAAAAAAATAAATGATTATTTAAAAGTGTTAGACCCTACCCGCCCCTTAAGGCTTTTCACATCTGTTTCCCTAATTATTAAATTTTGAATAATGTATCGATTTCTATAAAGACTATTACCTATCAAATTCACAATAATATAAACTGTTTTATGTTTTATTTAAATGATAAGCTGCTATAGTTCATTTTCTATACACGGTCTATCGACATTCTCATAATTTTTCCAGGATTGTTTGTTCTTTCAATTCTTTTTATGAACGTTTGTGCAATCCTAATTTTAACCATTATTAGTCTTTCGCTCTTCCCCCGCGATGACATTCACGTTGTGATGAACATCGGTAAATCTTTTTTAAAACGAAAGCGAGCTTTCCAAATATAAATGAAATGTAAATTCTACTAAAGCCAGTATCCTCTTCAATTCGTGACCCATCAGCGCAGAATATTTTCTTAGAGTCAACGAGATGGACTTGACTGAAGCTCAACAAGCCTTTAGAAGTAATGAATAGCCAATGGGTTGAAAACCTCACATAGTATTAGTAGTAGTAGTAGTAGTTTCTACATATGACAGAGTGTCTGTTGTTTTCAAAAATATTTAGATTTTTAGTCGTCTTAGGTTATATTATTCCGCAGGCATCGTGATGATATGAATTTTAGAAAGATAAAGAAAACAATTCCCAATTGACTCATCTGACTAAACATTTTTATGTAGTCTAGTAATAAACAATTGTTTATCATATAACTTTTGTTCTTAAATGATAAACTGGGAAATGATTCCGTAGATAATGGTTTTAATCTGTGAGAACATATACAAAAGAAAGCAATTAGGATTAAAAAGCAGAAAATCTCATAAATATTTTAATATGTGTATAATTGGGTTTCACACAGGTGTTGACTTGGGGATTATGAGCTTGTGTGGTAGAGTAAACGGAAGCACCCGAAAGAATGCGAGCTACGTTGAAAGAGAAACACAACACGGGCGGTACAGTTCAGCGGTGAATCGGAAGATTTATACAAAATAACAAACCCCGAATGGCCACACTCACTAAATGGGCAAACAAATCGGATTTGCGCGTACAAATCCGGCGAGTGCTGGTGAATGCTTGCCTGCAGCATCAACTAATCGGCTATTTTCCATTCTTTCCCGAAAAAAAATCCAATGTATTGCTGGGCACGACGGAATCCCGATGAAATGTCATTGTTTGGGGGTAAAATTTTTTCAACGCTTGTCGCTGGGAAACTTTTTGTCCACTTCAAAGGTGTTTGCAATTTATGCTCTTTGCTGGATGATCCCTACTGGGTTTCTGACTCGCAGTAAAATATTCACGCGGCACATAACCTTTCAACGCGTTTCTCTTTTTCGGAAACTATTTAAAGAACGTCCACTAAACGAACAAACAAGCAGCAGTATTCATTCTTCGTGTGAATCGAGACATATATTTCGTCCGCAGACGAAGGATATCTCTTTGCTTTGGCACGGTTATTTACGTGACTTCTTATGCGAAAATGAGACAGCAATTGCCACTAAATTTATATCAAAGTACGTTCACAAAATCGGCAAGCGAATTGCGTCGATGCCGATCGATTCCAGGAAGATAATCAGAGCCGAAAAAATATTTGCTGCATCAAAATGCAACGGAATCCACTGACAGGTACGATTGTATCTTTCTCTATTTACTTTATTCTATTTAGATAATTTTGCTTAAACAGTTTTTTGCCAGTTACAGAAATCTACTTGATTAGCAGGCTCCGGACAAGGTCTTTCATTGGTGATAGTATCGTAAGCTGTTCGAAACTGATATGCTATCAACTGAACAGGAATTTATTCGAATAAGAGAGTTAAGATGAAAGAAATGATGAAATATATTATCTGAAAAAATTCAACTATCATTTCTGGAAAACATTGAAATTTTAATTAATTCATCAGGATCAATAAATTACAACAACGTAGTAAACTCCGTTTATCCAGTGATCCACAGAAGCACACATTGTTTGGTTGGTTGACATTGAATAGTACATATGAACTCATTGAGTTGCACTATAGTACAGCTATAGTTAACCAAGTGCTAGGAAAGTCAAAACTACGTAAGAACATGTAAAAATCAATCAGCCGTGACGTAAACAATATAGGAAGAAGAATGCTTTTTATTAATTCAATAGTAATGTACAAGAAAAAATATTGGGAAAGAAACCTAATATTGATGTGAAAATTAATGTTACATTTTTTGTAATTTATATCTAAAACAGAATTCCGTGCTGACTGTTAACATTCTGTTAGTTTTTGATAAGCTGTGTAGAATTTTGTGTTTGAAAATGCTGATTACACTTTTTTAAAGGTTTTCATGATGTGCAAATTGAAAGCGTTTTTTGTTTTTGTTATGTAAATTTAGACTTTTTACATAACATGTAAAAAAAGGAAGTAAAATTTTCGTTTTGATTTATATATATTTTGTTTGAAAATTTCAAGATTGTTAAAAAGTTCTGAATATAATAAAAAGTCAGTTTGAAAAAAATCACAGGAATGGTCTCCCTAATGACGTAATAAAGAAAAAATTAATATTTTCTGATGGAGATCGATCCATTATACCAAATATTACTAATTTATGATAATATATACGATATTTTTTCGCAAGGAATTGCTGACAAGCAGTGCTTCGGCTCAGAAGCACTTAAAGCAGTTCAAATTGAACTGATATGTTCACTTGACAATTCAATTTAAACCGCTAAGCAGACGCACAGTTTATACAATTTATGTAACACTTTAAATCCTTTCTGACATCTTGGGCGTAAACGAGTGACGATTGACTACTGACTAAAAATCTTCTTTAGACACGTTTATATTTTGCGTAATAATTGATTGAGTTTTCCTTTTGCCTAGTACTCGGTTAGCTACACAGCTAAAAACATTTTATGAATTCACACTTTTATTGCGCACATATTTGTAGCACGAAATTAAGTATTCCTTTATAGTTATCTATTTTTTCAATGTGAGCATTGATTTAACATTACATTATTATTATTTTTATCTTTTTATGCGATATTCACCTAACCAGAGACCATTTTTGTAGAAACAGAAAATGAAAATTATAGAATGATAGTACTCAAGAGAGAGCAAGGATGTGAATGTATAGAACGGAAAAGGAGAGACGTGACAGAGGGTCATTTAAGCAAGCAGAAATCTTTTAGTAACTTAACTTTTATCTTCTACCAGAGGAGTCGGGCTTAGGCATCTGAACAATGCGATGTTTTCAAATTCAGTTTAACATTGATGATGATTTTTAAACACATTTTCGATTCAAATACTATCTATATAAATTTTATTAAAAAAACGGCATTCAAATCGTTTAAAATTAGTTACTTTTTCCTGTATAGTGCAGTTGTATAAACTTTTATGTACAATTTACCTTTAAAGCTGATATGTGCTTCTGTGGCTTAGTCGATAAATGATCGTATTCTGTCATCTAATGATTCTCGGTATAAGTCCCAGGTACAACCAAGAAAGTTAAATTAATGCATAAACTCAAATGAAAGGTCTTATAGTCTTCTACAGAGTTCCTGAATTTCATTTAGATTCGACTTCCGGTTCCGGAATAACAAGATGATATGCACCAAAAAGGTGAAAATAATGTCAGTAACTTCTTTCGAATATGGCTCAACAGATCTTTACTATCTTAGATTCAACAGAGGTACTAAGATACCATAAGTATGTGGATTAAAACAGGGTTTTTGGTATTTTCATTGAATTTCAAACCATGTAGTTCAGGAGACGGGTATAGCGTAATGAGTAAGTCAATGCCTAACACGCAGCCCACCTGGGTTTGATTCCCAACCCCGCACATAGGGGCTATTGCTGATGCAATGAAATTTTTCAGAGTTCTTTCGAATTTTACTGACGATAAAATTGTCTTTAAGAGAAGGTGTTGCAATCCTGTTAGGGTACCAAATAATGTGATTCACGTTATTCTTTCCAACCCCCTCAAAGTCACGAAACAATAGTTCAGATGTACGATACAAACCTAACCTAAACCAAACCGCTACAGCATGCCGTTTCAATTTCGAAGGCCGACAAAAGAGCTTTCTCACGGGTTCTTGAACAGCGAAAATGATACTGCATTTAAAATCGAATAAAAATAAACTAAATACTTACATACTGACGGTATCGAATTACACATGCGCGCGACGACGTTCGAGTGTTGTGATCGGCCAGTTCGGGTGGGGGTGGCAGCATCCGATGAGTGGATGAGACGACGATTCCGGTAAAGATCACGTATAGATTTCAGCAGATTGTTGAATTTATGATCAGGGGTACGGGAACCGTACAGCGAGTGGATTCGCAAGTGTTGCACATGAAATGAGAAAAAAATGGAAAGAAACTCTATAATAATTTATTCGATGCTTCTCGGAACATAATGGGAATTACAATGAAAGGAGAAAAGGTAGCGAAGGAGGAGTTTACTTTTTATGCTTAATTTTGCCTTCGTTTGCTGCAGACATACGAATGCGTATCATCATGTGTTATCTAAAATTATTCTTAAATATAAATAAGCATTAAATTATGATTGACTGTTGAGGTTATCGTAAATAAAAAGCAACATGATTTTAAAAGGCGAGATTCGAAAGATAATGCTCAACTACAAAAGCTGTTTATATTGGTGAGCTGATAAGAGTAATCCACGTATAATAATAATGATAATAATAATAGTTATTATCATTTATCCACTCTATTTCATTTAGTTGTAATACTTAATTCCTACGTATAACATGAGTTTCTTTACAACGATTGTAATCCATGATCCATACCTCTTAATCTAATGCGTCATATGCAATTAGCTTCCTATCTATATATTTGACAATTTTGTATGTGCCTAGAAATAATATTTTCTAGCATATAAAATTACTTTTTTGTCACCATAATTTATGTTTTGCTTTCACTTGAAAAAAGCAACTGCAAAACCATTCTTCATCTGTAAACAAATATTTCGAAGCTGATCAGTTATGACATTTATTGGACAAACAGAGTTATCAAACGCATGTAGATTTTATGTTATCATTAGGCGTCACACAGCAAGATAATGCCTTGTACTTTGAAGCTAAAGAAATAGTACAAAAAGTCACGTACGGATTTAAAGGAAAGATGTGATCATAATTAGGTTAAAGCCGGGGTTAAAGAAATAGTTACAAAAAAATCATGACCGGGAAATGTGTTATGCTTATGACAGACATCACTGTACACCGTGAAATCACATGTCTGTCACACTAAGGCACGGTGATATCACGCGAGCATCATGATACAATGGTGATTTCCGTACTACGGTCATTTATCGTTGTACTGTGCAAAATCACATCACTGTTTACTGCTACCAGCCCCATTGACGAGCGATGGTGAACTCACGAAACAATAGTTTCTTCTTTGTTTTATTTTGAAAAAACAATCTCTGTAAAATGCTAACCAGTAGCATAAAACTTATACACTTTATCAATGTTTTAGCTTATTTTCAAAAAGCAGTCAAACCAAGAAATGTTCATAAATTTGGTGAAGTTTTCAAATACAAATAAGGAAAACAATATATTCATATTTGTAAATAAAATCAGCACTATTGAGTTATTGTTTTGTATTCAATAACAAGTGAATTTATTGTTGAAATGGGTTTAGAACACATAATGATTCATATTTTGAATGCACATGTGGTAATAATAAACGATAAATATCCAGTACATCAATAAACCAATTGTGTAGTCACAACTTTAAACTCCTCAAAATCCTAATAAATCATTATGAGATTATATTCCAGCCTAGTAGACCATTTTTCATAAGCGTTATGAAGTAAAACGAAGCATCAAATTTCAAATCTATTTCGGAATGATTTCAAATTCAAGAATGTCTTAAAATCAGCTTTATGATAAACATAATCCTTTTTATGAAAATTTCGTTATTAATAAACTGCATTTTTTTGGAATATGTGTGTGCCATGCAGTTTTTATTGGTTACATAATAAGAATATCTTAGATTTAGTTACTATTTTGAGGCTCAATGTTAAAAGTTAATGCGCTCTTATTTTTATTGTGAATATGCTGGTAAAAAAGGAATTATTACTGAACAACTTGAAATTTTTGCGGTTTTTGCAAAAGTCGGCATGATTTACAAACAAAATTTGGTGATTAATCACCTTTTCGGTACAACTCAGCTTTGTTGCATAAAAATAGTGCTGGTGTTCCGAAAATTAGTTCTAATAGCCTTTCATACTTCCTCCATTTTCTATTTTTATTTGATTTTACGGTAGAGCATAAAAATTGTGGACATCAAATTTTCCCTAATGCTAACTACATTTAAATAATGAAGGTAAAAATCATGTATCCCAGAACAAACGTGTCATAAATGTACCCTAAAACCTTAAAATTTGATATGAGTGAAATTGTCATCCGAAGAACACTCACACGCAAAATTAGTTTTAATTCAGAGAGGCATTGATTATATCTGTCATAAATCAGTTACTAGGAATACACTTCAAACCGCAAAAATTTTTGGTTTCTATATTATCGATCTTCGGAGCTGGAAAATTAAGCAAAGTTTTGAGTTGTTTCGTTTCACTGTATATTCTTTCTGTACGCAAAACATGTCTGTCACCTCATCGTTGTACGCGTACAGCGTTGTATAGAAATCATTGTACGGAAATCACATGTCTGTCAGTGGTAATACTCACTAATTTGTTCAAACATCGAAGTAATGTTTCGTATAAATTCATCCGTCTCAAAAGATACTGAGTAATTTCATCCAGACTCAACTTCCGGTTCTAAAATTATATGGCGATGAGTGTCAAAATTTTGAATCCGTAATACAAATTGACAATGCAAAACCGCTACGTGCTGGTACAGAAGAAGAAAACACCACCGTCTTTCGAGCGTGCAGGGTTGCCACAATTAAATCTATATTTTTTAGGAGAATAATCTGTACATTTAAATTGGGAGATTGAAATTCGGCATAGAAAATCTGTATATGAAAATTATAAAAAATTAAAGCCCAACCAAAGGAAAAAGTCATTAAATCGAATCTGAAAATGCTACTTTTTGTTTGGAGATAGCGTTTATTGTAATGTAATTAGCAATCATTTCGCTATTGTAATGTAATTGGCAATCAAACGCTCAAACCAATCGATTCAGCTCGACGAACTGAGAAAATTTCCCTGTGTGTGTGCGGGTCTGTATGTGGGTTGTCAACAAAGAGGTCGAGAATTGAATGGTTTTGAGATCGAATGTTTACTTTTTGAGTTATACGAAGTTTTATGTCAAAATTTGAGGTTTTGTGACAATATCTGTCACAATTGACCTTGAAAACAGAATATCATTTTTGACTTAAACCGCACGGTAATAGCTATCCAACAAGACATAGATTGTCAAAACCCGTCCATGTTTAACGGAGATATCTATATTATTGTGTAAGCGACTTTTTGCCTTATTCCAGCAGTAGGAGTTTTGAGCGCTGTATGACAAAGTAATAGTTGGAAGCAACGTGGAACACGATTTTTTATACAATTGTTTCTAAGTACCAAAAAGACTGTGTACAGCATACTTTTTCATGAAATTTTGCCTCGGACCGATTTTAGCACGGTTCGTTTTTGGTAACATAATTGTTCGAATATAACACATGTGAACCAGATGATGGCAGCACTTTTGAGTTGAAAGCAATTCCATAATTATATTAATTTAAACTACTTACAATAAATGCTGGAAGAACATAACACCCATATACCATTCGAATCAGTACGTCGAGATCAGGAAATGCGTGTGTGATAAATAATTTCACTCAATTTTCTCGGAGATGACTCTACCGTGTTCTACAAACTCAGATTCACATGAACAGTCGTATGCTCCCAAACAAGGTTCCTGAATTACGTTTGAATCCGAATTCTGGTTCCTCAACTACAGGATGATATGTGAAACGAAATTAAAATAATATTACTCATTTTTCCCATAGATGGCTGAAAACGATCTAAGATTCAAATGAAATTTATTGAAGTTCGAAAAAAAATTCTTGACAAAAGCTTCTAGGTATTTTTTAAAATATAAGTGATATGATAAAGGTATCATTACACGGCTAGGTGGATTAAATAAGGTTTTACAATATCTACCACTATTGACCTAGAAAAAATATGTTTCAAAACTAACATAGCTCATTGTAATGCCTATATAACATGTTATAGATTGAAAAAAATCGTTATTTTTCAACGACGATATCCATATTTTTGTGTAAGCGATCTTTCCTCCCTATCTCTTTAGTAGAAGTTCGAGCACAGTATTATAAAGCGATGTTGAAGCAACGTTAAACACAATTTTAAATACTGTTGTATACAATTGTTTTTAAGCACTTAAAAGACAATTCTGCTACGTTTCGATTTTAGCATTTTAGCATTTTTTGGAAACCTGATTGGTTATGATATGGAAAAATTTAGGATATTGGAAATATGATTGTATATTCTAATTTAAAGCAATGACAAATTCACTCTCAGAACAAATTAGTATTGATGAAAAATTTGAATGTTAAGCTACTCAAACATATTTGGGAAAATAACAAGAGTAACAAATCGAAAAGTTCATGATATATGTAAAAGCAGTAGCATCTTCCGTTTTTTTAAACAACATAATATGCGTCCCTAGGTATAATTAAATACTGTATTGTCATCGCTGTTACGACAACCTTCAATTGATTCGCAGATGATAATTAAAGCAACAGACAGCGTATTATGGTAACGGAAAATTTCTCTTTTATTCATCAATGGATGACGCAAAGATGCACGAGTGGCACGTTGAAATTTTTGCTATTATTGCAGTGCAAGAAGAACATAAACAAGCTTGCATCGAAATGTGTCCAAATCACCATGGGCTATCGGGAACGGCCTCAGGCAACAGGTCTGTGCACTATCATTGAGAGCCGCGCGATCATATGCATATTTTTTGCGTTATTTAAATTATATACACTTTGGAAAAGCCAGTCCATTGCTTCTTCAAACAACTATTTGCCCAGATGCCGAATTTTGATCAGACACACGTTCTATGGGCTGAATGACCTTCATTCTGCATGTGGTACGTTTTAAATTTCGGACTGAAAGCAAGTGAAAAATGATTTAACACCTGCCCGCGTGCTAATAAACGGCGTACGTCGATTTGAGGGTAGATGTTGCGTCCCGTAATTGCTGAAAGGTAGTATTTTTGACCATACCTCAGTTCAGGCGGCAGGTTGCTTCTGTTGGACTTATACAAAACGCTGAGAGAATTTTGTGAACGTATTTGAGAAATTCCCGTCAGTACACGGAACGACCGAAATCAGCATTTTCGCGAAAAATTTAGTTGATTTGCTGATTTTAGTTAGTTATTTTTTGAGACAACTAAAAAAATCTTACTTTTGCTGATTTAGATTTTTTATTCTCATTCCCTTAATAATAATAAAATATTTGTTGAAATGACTATTTTTTTTAGTTGAATTCACAAATTAAACGTACTGTCATTTCTTAGCTAAGGCACACTTCATATCCAGTCAACTAATTTTTTAGTTGAATTAAAGAAATATAATGTTGTTTTCAACCAATATGAATGGTTGAATTGGCTTCTGCAATCTGCAGCTATATGGCGCCCTGTCACAGAAACGGTAACACCTTAATGACTACTAGCCACTAGATGGCACACTACTGCCGAAAAAAATTCAGACGCGGTTGTCTTTTCTATATTGGCAGGTATAAATACGATGTTGTGTTGGAGAAAAAGACATAAACGAAACGTAAACATCTTTTTGAATTTTTTTCTTCTAAATCACTGTTTCTTCATTCTCACTGAAAACTTTGAGCACTCGGAAAACAAAAACCGAATACAAATAGTACACCGGACGGCGCAGCTCGGAAGGTTTGAAGATACAAAAAAACTTCATCACAATTAGAGTGAAACATTCGAAATTCACATCACTGCTCCGCGTAAAAACATTATTACGCACAATCGCTTCAAGTGCGCACAAATTCTGAATAAATACACTTTCCACTAACAGTTTACGTCATTTTTACATATCGGTTTAGAAAATTATATAGGGATATATCGTAACACATGCGAAAAACATCTAAACAATTTGCGAGCAGTTTCAACAAGACTGTCCCTTTTAGCTTTTTAATGGATTGTTTTGCTTTGACACTGCTGTCCTTCAGTAATGACGGTGATAGATAAATAGAATCAAAGTTTCTGATTTTAATAACGAAATTAGTTGTCAATGAGAATTTCGTGTTGGATTGAAATATTGCTGGTTTGTGTCCAGAATATTCGCCAACTAAACACATTCTCTAAAAATAAGAGTTTTTTTCAGCACAGTAAATTCTACATTTTAACTAATTTTATAGTTATTTTGGAAATTTTGTTGTTAGAATCAACTAATTCAAAAACAGTAATACGAATTAGGCGCAGAGCTAATTTCGGTCGTTCCGTGTAGTGATTTTTTTTTGCGAAAATTTTTCATACATGCATTTTAAAGGTTGGGGATTGGTGGGACGCTTTTTTATATTATTCATAATTAAGACAGCCAATAGGGTAATAATGTAGGGTATTCTTCAGGATAAGTGACTTAAAATATGTATAAACAGATATAGCATATTTATGTGAGTCAAATAATCTTTTAATATGGTTTGCTCAGTAGATGACACTAGAATTAGACGAACCTACCAGAAGCAATTTCATAAAATTTACCAACAAAGAAATTGATTTCTGGGTAATATTACGAATTCTCACTGGAAGCATGTGATCTCGGCATATTTTTACAATATTTTGATTAGTCACGTTAAGCTGATTTCGTAGATTTTAAATCAAATTCGATTTTTTACTTTCAAATTACGAGGACTTTCAAAATAATACGACTTTATCCGAATAATACCCGCTCCCGATAAATTTAATGCCAGCCAAAGCACTGTCAGAAGGATTCGTCGGCGAGAAGGATTTTGCTATTCTTGGGCCAGTAAACCAAGCAGAACACGGAAACAGAGTCTAGTGACCAAAATACATATCCTCATGGACGACGAAACGTGGATTCTAGGATTTTTAAGCATTTTTAAGTTCAAATTTCTTTTAACCGATGAATTCGCAAGAAAGCTTATGATCAGTTAAGATGCAAATACGAACAAAAAAATTCATAACTTTCGTAACAAATAAGACTATGGATTCCCAAACATACAATCCGGAGTACCAGAAAAAGCTCATTCTTTCGTAAATTAATGCACCTGTAACATTTTAGTTTGTTTTGGCAAGCTATCACTACAACGGAGCAATGCTACAGTAGTCGAGACAACGAGGTGGATTTTTTCGAAAAGGATTTGAATTTTCGTCAACCCACCCAACTGCCTTCAATTCCACCCAATTGAGAAATATTGGGCAATTGCCTAACATAAGTTGAAGAAGAGTGAAAATGTGATTCGGAATGTGACAAAGATGTCCAGAAAGAGATATTTGAAATAAAGTACAAGTACAAGTATTTCATCAAAACCAAATCATTTATAGTTTGTTATGTCATTAATATTGGGGCTGGGGCCCAATAGGAGATTTATAGTACCGATTATCTTTATACGGACATGACCAGCCTAGAGGCTGTGTGGAATCCGGCGGCAAAAAAATTAGCCAAGAATAGATCCACTGGGTCGCTGTTTTCATGTCGTAAAAGGTCATAATTGCAGAAGTTTTTCTTTTCCTACTTCTAGTTACCAAAACTTTTATTTATTAAACTACCACTTGATTCGACAGAGTGTTTATTTATTTCTTATTTTTCAAGACAATGTTTTCTTATCATCTTTTTCCCACTTTCAAGAATAATCTAATCTAGAAAAAATTTCTTCTTTCATGTTATTTCTTGTTCTTCAACACTATAAGGTTGAGGTAGACTCAATTCATACGCGGTTCCCATTGCTTATTCTCATGGCATGATTCGTTAGCGATGCGTTTATCGAAAGTATTTCCGGGTCGGAAGCATACAAACCTGTAGCCGCCTCGTTTGCCTACTGAAAGCTAGGTTTCTTTGATCTAGTTAGGTTCCTTATTCAAGAGTACAAGAATCAATATTTATTCAAGAAGTACTATTGTTGGTTAACAAAACGGGCGTTAACGCAATCATCTTTCTTTTTTCGCTATTTTAAATCATTCCCAATTACGAGATTAAGACAATTGCAGGATTCAGCAAAATGGCTTTCGGTGGAATCGCATTCGGCGAAGTGGATCATTCGGCGAAATGACTCTGACCCAAGTCAAGTCGGAATTCTTCTTGTTCTAGACGTGCTGGTGGTCTTAAATATTCTGAAGTTGAAAAACTTGAAATAGCTGGGTGTTTGCTGTGATAGCCAGGTATAAGGTAAAAGATCAGGACAAGACATACTCAAAATTTGTTATGGAATTGTAAGATTAGAATAACTACAGAACATAAAGTTTCACTGTGAGACAAACCAAGGATTACTAAGCTATAGCGATAGTTGTTCGTAAGAAACGATTCATCATACATTTGGTTCAATATGCAATTTAAATTGGTTTCTGGTCAATCACGGGAAACTCACGGGCGGTCAACTAAGCAAAGCCAAGCTATTGTTATTGTTAATATTGTTTCGGAATAAAACAACCAATCTCATTTTCAGGGCATATTTTGAACCAGTTTTTTCGCGTAGTTGATGGGTTAGATGGAATTTCTCTAATTCCACGTAACATCTGCCTTAAATCGTGTACTGGACCTCCTAACTCTGAAAACATTATCAACCGGGTTGGTACCTGGAGATTGAGAGTGCCAGTTCGTATTCGTGACGATATTCGCCTCTTTACATTTTTTCATCATCGACATTTTTGTACACTTGTACCCACTTCACAATAACAGTTTCAGATCGATTGAAGGGCTAATTTGGGATCCGTTTTTGTGTTTGTAGTACAATGTGACTACAAAACACCTGCGCACTTGAAGAATGCTTCGAACTTTCGAGGGATACTGGGATAAATTTGTGCCGTTGCTCTCTGTCGGTATGATCATGTCACGTGATAGGGATGGATAAAAAACATGTGCTGAATCACATCTAACGAAACGTGAAAAAACGATTTTTCTTCAAAACACTTACATTTCGATCAGTAAGCAGTAAAAAGCTTATAACAGAAAACAATTTTCGTAACAAATTTTGATAGAAGTCAGTAACAAGTATTAAGAAGAGAAATAGTTCAGATATGATATGTTGATCGGGATATACTTCCTAGTGCATAGTATTGCGAAACAAAACTCAGATAACTGCACATAGAATATTTCGTAGAGATTTTTTAAACGCATTACTTCAATTCCACCAGTTTTGAATTGCTAAAGCAATCGAGTGATTTAGATCAGCATACAAAATTTAAAGGTTTGGAATAAAAAAATGTGAAACCTATTCAACGATGCCTGCTTCGGTTGATCGATTAAAACACTACTGTGGTAATATCGTTTTTGAAAAAAAAATGATTGAGTGACGGTACCCAAATTGCCAGCAGAAGGGAGCTGAAGTCACCTGTCGATCCCTATCACAATAATATACACCTTCTCGCCTCGAGACAGATAAGGAAGACAGCAGTAGACACATCAATAGCATATATGGCAGCCAGTGTTAATAAAAGGTATTTATGTTACAACACGCTTTCTTTTGTGAAGGATGTCGTAAACGTTTTAACATACTTGTTAAGAGTGTCCAGCGGTCGGTAGATTTTGACAATTTAATTGCTGCACCCGGTTTGGGTTGGATCGTAGATTTATGAGTTTTCCACCCGTCAACTGTTTTTGAAACATTCTGATCGGTGTGAAGTAAATTATTGAGATCGCTTTTTTAAGACCTTCTATAGTTTATTTCGCTCTTATTTACGCAATTTATATCAAGCACTAAAACTTATCGCGATACTCTATATTCTGTTTGAACATGCACAACAAAGGCAAAAGGAAAATTTGTAAATGCTCAAAAACGAAACAATAATTGTTTATACGTATGTTGCCATTTTCTGTTTTATAACACTTGATCATCACGTTCAACGCTTTTATCTTTTCAATACTATCATTATTTGTTTTTCAAACCTGCATAGGGGATGATCCCGAGCGATATTTTTAGTTGGACCAGTAAAAGTGTATGAAACCAAGGAAAATTTTAAGGGTGAGTTTTAATAAATAAGAATATTTTTTAGTTTCATTTTTAGTAAAAGGTTGGATATCAGTGTTTGATTTTCTTGAATAAAAAACTATTTTTCATTCATGCTAATTTTGAACCCTTTTGTAGATCGGAAGTTTGACAAGCAACGATATTAACAATATTTTAAACTTATCAGCTATGAGAATTTGTAATATTCTGTGATCAGATAAAATAATGTTTTAAAGCGGAATGTTCACAATTGTTATTGCTTAATTAAGATAGCGGAACGGTTTCACTGGAAATCACTACTTTTCTTTGTTGAATAAAATTTTTGTACATTTTGATTTTGCTCAAATTTTTTTATGCATTCTTCATGACCAAAAAAAAAACAATTTGCATCATCAAAATTTTAACTCTTCCTTCTTCTTTTCTTAAAAGTCGTACTTTTGAAAAAGGGCCCAAGCGAAAATTCCTTGGGTTGGTGTCAAGATTCAGAGGTCAAGTTGTTTATATGATCAAAGGATATTCATACGAGTGTACGAGTGAAAGGATAGCAAGTGTCATTAATTGAGAATTAATGCTGGTACAGAAATTGGATATAAAATGGCGCATGACTTTGATCAGGAATCTACAGAAGAACCCATTGATATGTGGGAAGATTAGGCTATTACAACAACTATTATAAAGGGTAATCACCAAGACAATCATCATTTTTGTACTTCATCATCAGTGAGTTCAGCTCATCTGCTAATCGTTTTTAGTAGCTTCACTGAGCGATTTGAGAAACCTGGTAACCGTTTGGATAAAAAAAACATCGCCTCAACATCGTAGTGTCAAGTAATCTGCATATGAGCGCTGTGCGCACGTCAAATATTAGAACCCACTGAGAGACGATTTGTGAGTTGTGGTTTGATGTATTTGTACATCAACACATTGCATCAGATGATTATAACACTGTCTCGCTTGTATTCCCATCCACCAGACTTGCCAAGTGCGGTCGATGTTCGAGTTGATGTCATTTCAATCGAACTCTCAACACATGTTCTCGAATGCTGCACATCTTGTGTTTAGCTCGAGACATGATATTCAATCGTGTACTGTATATATTACGCTACGGTTCTGTTTTTGATTTCGTACATCGATACTCGTGTTAGTTTTGAGTACCAGCTCTGGAGTGTAAACATACACTCACTAGCGTAGCTCAGTACTCCCTTCTTAAAACTGGGATCGGGGGTTATGCACTATGAAATCAAAACTGAGAATCATCAATACCATCACATTTTCGTGTCTGTGATGCTCTGTATAGGTGAGTGTGTTTGTTTAGATCAGCGATGAGTTTCATCTTTACCGTCATTTTACGAATTGTGTCTTAAATCATGAGGTGAGCAGATGAATAGAAGATAATGAGTCTCATGAGTGAGTTTTTGTCACTCTTGGTATTTACTGATTATTATAATGGTCTCTAATCTACATGTTTTTACGAAAAAAAATCAAATTGAAAAAATTCGTATGAACGAAACTGAATTCTATTATGATAGTTCGGCTCACAATTGAATTTTAATTGAGTTTTTTAAGAGGTATATGATTTGATTTTCAAAAGAAAAAACTCTTGCCTTTCTCATATATAATACTTTGATATTCTATTAAAAATGTTTCTCTTCGATTTTTGAAAGGAACCAAGAGATTGTTTGTGCATTAACTAGTATAACATGAAGAATGAAACAGTGCTTTGATCGGTTAGGCCATCTATTGGGAAACGAAGTGGGGGGGGAACCTGAGAACCGGTATAATCGAAGTCGGGTCGTACGGCCACCAACTAAAATGACGTACTAACTCTACTAGTTTTAATTCAAATTTTGAAGATTTTATATGATTTTGCCATCGTACTCTAAACGACGATTTAAATTTTCGTTGTATCCAAAAATATGCCATCGCTGAGAAATGTGAGTGAGATCCATTTTGGAATATATGCTTACTATTTTACTTCTGGAACCGGAAACCGGGAACCAGAATAGTCGGAATCGGTTCGTTTAGTTGCCTACTGATAATGGCTATCGATTTGTGTAGTTTTGAGACCAGTTTAGAAATATTTTTACGTTTCTTGTTTCACTGGTTTAAGTGACGCTGTACCATATTGAACACACTTCACCCTATAACTCCGGAACCGGATGTCGGATCCGGATGAAATTCAGGAATTCCGTATGGGCCGTGAGACCTTTCATTTGAATCTAAGTTTGTCAAAATCGGTTCAGCCATCTCCGAGAAAACCTAGTGAGATTATTTGACACATACACACACACACACAGACATTGCTCAGCTTGATGAACTGAGTCGAATGGTATATGACACTCAATTTTTGCTAGTCGCTTTTTCAAGTGATTGCCTTTCTATATGAAAAAGGCAAAAACACAAAAAGTTTGAGAAAATTCATGAAATGTTTATTCGAATCGATAGAACGATCAATATAATTTAATGTTTGAAGGTGTTTTGATGCAAATATAAGCCGCGGTTCTCCAATATATCCAACATATACAACGTGAGATATTCTGTTCACCGGAGGCGGCTCTCAAGTTGGTCATTATTTCAAGTACCGTTTGATATGTGGCACAGTCTTGTTGAAACCACATGTATTGACGTTTCCATTCAACCAGATATGAACTTCGTGGATCTTCCTTTAACTTTAACTCCTAACAGAGGCCCAATTACTGCGAACGGCGGTGAATCGACATTTCACGGTGATTAATAACACTGTCGGATATGCGTGTTTGTGGTTTAATGGCCAATAGTGTAAATTAGATTCTAAATTTAAGCACAAGCTTCCGGATAGCCCCTCAGTAGGCCGACCAAAATGTCCAATAATTGAAACAAGTTCGATAGTAAAATTCAATAATTTGAAAGCGTTGTTCGGTCGTAAGTCGATTCATGATTAAATTAGAGACCAAACTGAACAAGTTTGACAATGACACAAGACACGATTCACGCGTGATCTGTCAAAAGCAGTGTTGCCAGCAAAAAGTCACCCTTTAAATATATGGTGGAAGACGTGAAGTTACTTGCATGGTGAAGATCATCAGTGGTGCCTTGAGAGAAATCCTTGACATAGTGTCACAAAATTAGCGACAGATCCCAACGTATTGGACTGACCATGAGTGACAAACTTCTGATTCAGCCCCGAAGGTTTCGGTGGGCAGAAACCAGCTCGAGTAAAACGAGTGCTGAATATCAACCAGCATACATATCGGAAGCTAGTTCTACTGAACGTCGTCGAATTGTGGGCACATCGTCACTTTGATTCCAGGGATTGCAGGACTCGGTGTAGGGCCACAAAGCAAAGTAAACCCAATTCTAGATTTCGGATCGTTTCCTGGGTACATTTCATAGCTCAGAGTGGACAGCGAATCCACTAGACCGATGGAGTTTACTGTCTGGAATATGCCGGAGGCTGACCTACCTTAAAAAATATCTGCTCTCCATTTATCGTAGGATTATAACAGGATCGTCCGATACAGTTCTTCGGTTCTGAAGTTGTCGTTGTGGACGTCGGGGTTATTCTCGATTCATAACTAAATTTGTCTACTCACATTGACTTTAGGATTAGGTGAGCTTGTGTGACTTTCGCCCAATGCAAACCAGCTTTTGGAAAATCATGAGGGCTTAAACCCAGATATATTCATTGTATCTATACAACTATCGACAGATCAATGTGATGGCCTTGTATGGTGGCAGAAAAGAGAAGTTGCGACAGTTCTGTGAAAGCTAAATCATCTCCAAAGGATGGTCCTAATGTCGATGATGGGAGCATTCACGACTACTTCTAATGCTGCTGTTGAGGCCCTCCTGTGCATTAAACCACTACACGTGTTCCTAAAACAAGAAACATTATCTTGTGCATATGTCACCAGCTACATTTCGACATTTCATCGATTCGCGCCCCGGGTTGGTGATTCAATGTATGGAACGCTGGTCTTACAAGCCAGAGCCCCGACCTGGAAGGATTCTTAGTGTCAGTAGGATCGTAGTACTAGCCATGCAACGAATCTGTACGCTAAGAATTGGCTGCGAAGTCTGTTGAAACAGAAAGGCCAAATTGTGATCTCAAATGATTACTTGGGTTACTCGTTCCTAGTGACCTAACTCTCATATGCACATGCGATTCTGTGTGTGGGGTACAATCGACACTTCAACAGAGAATCTGTGGTAAACGAATTTAGTTTTGTTGCCACCAGTGCAGTAAAACTTCATTCAATTCAATTGAAACCGAATGTGGAACATATTGACGATCTCTCCACTGCCGTAAACTTCACTCTCTGACACACACAATGTTTGATGACGGCCCGAACAAGCAGCATTCAGTTCATCACTCGTTTCTCTTCAATCGAGGCTCAGTTTAACCACCGTCAGTTGATCTCTTGAAGTAACAAAATATCTCTTTCAATAGTGTGAGAGCGGCCTTCAAATGAGGTTCATGTAAACATTCGAATTGGTTCGAGATAAAAGATGAAAGACTAATAAGATAGCTGAAATGTCAATCACAGAATACACATAAATTAATTGTTTCCTCCTTCAGTTTTCATTTTTAATACTTTACTCCATTTATCATTCTATTCGTTCGAATCTGCTTACTACCAAGAGCAGGCGCGTACCCAGAAAAAAATTTCGGGTGGTGTTTCAGAACATGTTGATCAATTTCCATACAAATGGAACTTTTTATATAATTATTTGAAATTTTTGGCATTAAAAATGCCTTACTCTTCACTATATGGGGCCGGGTGTCAATTAAAAGTTTCAAAAATAGTCGCGTAACCTTTTTGTGTCATAATTTTGAACGTTAATAACTCGGTCATTTGTTGATGGATTGTTATAATTTAACAACCAATCGATTCGGAAACTTTGAACTTAAACATGTATGACGACGTCTTTTCAGTATTTCAATAGCATACTATTGAAAAAATGGTTGGAATCGACCTATGTTTTCATCTACCAATCCCTGTTGTACAAAATGACGTCAACTTCTTGTTCGGCATAGGAGGCTTTGCGTCATGCATAAAAACACCGCATCATTTTGCGTAGTATGAAGAGAAATCTATAAATATATGCTGCACAATATTTCTTTGCCTAGTTGATGTTTGACTGTGAATGAAACAAGTTGCTTGTCCAGTGAGCTGATGATTGATTGTATATGCGTTCACTTGCTGGATTGTCGCTTTTGCATTATGCGTTGGTGATATTTCCTGTTGTTTGTGCAACACCGTGTTCGCTTGAGTATCTTATATATCATCTAGCTATTGAAAAACCGAATCAGCGTGGTTACCGATTCTTTTTAAATATCCCATGTATTTAGCAAATATTTGGTGGATTTTGCCATTAAAAATGCCTTACACTTCGCTTTCCGAGGCTGGGTGTCAATTTAAAACATGCAAAACTAATCGCGTAACATTTTTCTGCCATAATTTTGAACGCTTATAACTCAGTCATTTGTTGATGGATTTATATAAATCAACAAACAATCGACATGACAACGATGAGACGACGTCATTTGAATATTTCAATTGCATACCATTGAAAAATTGGTTTGAATTGAGTATTTTATTTTGGTTCTCTGGTAACTGTCAGGCCAATTTAGAATTATCGGCGATAGATATTTCGGATCTAATTTGCAGTGCTTGTTCCTCGTTGATTTGTTAATGGATTTTCCTAATTTAAATGATTCCAAAGCTTCAATATTGTAAACTTAAAAATATTTTAATTTGCCAACGGATCGGTTTGCATACTTAAATCTCAATTCCCATACGAACAAAACGTGACAATGTGACTGAACGAGTTGTTGTCCCACCAGGAATTAAACGCTTCAAATGATTCAAAATTAAATTTTGAAACTTATCTAAAAGCGACCTTATTGGTTTAGTAGTATAAATGAGTTCCACAGGCTCACATATACGATACAATTAGATGCAATATCGTATAGTTTCAAAGATAAACTCAAGGTAAGCTTACCTGCGATTTTACATGTATCGTTTGAATAGGAACCCTCGTAGAATTTGGTTAACCACCAGTTTCAGTTCAATTATTATTTGCTTCAAAACAATAAGCGTCTGATGGCTACACGCGTTGTAACTATGACAATGTTCATTCATGTGTTAATAACATCAAGTTACAATATGAACAAAATTTCGGAATTTTGTTGCGTATCCATTCCGTATATTCCTAATATGCCAAAGCGGAAATCAATGTAAGTAACTAAATATTTTATGCGGACTGTTTCACATGTTTTCTTTCTCGTTCTGTATTATTTACCGACACTTTCCGAAGATTATCGACGATTTTGAAGGATTAATAAAATTACACCATTACTGAGATTACTGGTACAACATTTTCTTGGATCGATTAACTGTTTATAAAATTAATAAGACCGCCCAGTGAACGACCATTATTAGGTTAAAACTGGGGGTAAATAAACGATATAAATCAAATCAAATTAATAAGTTTGTACGTTTCTCGAAAATTATCATCATAAAATAAAATAGTTTTGTTTGTTCAGGTTTAAATCTTTAGGTTGTTTGTATCTAAAATTGAGATTTCAAGTAACTTTGAAGTGTAGTGAAGTTTAGTGTATCATCATCATTATCATCTTTATTTTTGTATTTATTATGAAGACCCTAGAAACGTTTCATTTTTAATGTTATTGTGCTCAGTCGTGTCTTGAATACAACCCTCTAATTTTTTTTATTGTGGAGTCGTTTGTTGAAAATTATTCATTTTATTTTTTACTTATTTGAAAAAAAGAGTTTACATAATATCATACTTTTTTGAGTTTCGGAGGGGGTTTGAACCCCTAAAACACCCCCCTGTATACGCGCCTGACCAAGAGCGAAGACACTGAAGCAGCTATACTACTTGGCACTTGAAACTGAGCAATCAAAACTTCAGATGACTAGGTACGACTATTCAACTGACGATGAATTCTGGGAGCTTCACTTGAAAATGGCAGCAAAAGTCAAATGAATTAGTAGGGATACGCTGACGGTCAGCGACCATAAATTTCATTTTCATCTTATATTATTCAATTGAAAATGAAATTTTACCGTACTGGTTGCCACAGTCAGGTAGCCTTAAAGGCACTCAGTATGAACGATTCACGGTGGAATCTATTGATCGCATGACTAACTCAAGTCAAAAACCTCAGCATTTTTAATGCTGTTTACTTCTTATGGGTACCTGACCATTCTGGTATAACTAATTGTAAAATCACAGATAAGATCACCTTCAATAGTCGCCTCTTATGTAATGATAAACACATAGTATTTCACTAATTGAGTAGTTCGGCGAACGGGTAGTATATCAATTGAGCTAACTTGATTCAATCTCTTATCATATTAAACAGTTTACATGAACCAATAACAGCTGTGTACAGGCAGTCATAGTGATTCTGCAAGCATTGTAGTAGCTAAATATTCACTGCATCGAAAGCAGCATGTGTGCGGCTTTAGGTCACAAGCTCCCATGGACAGCAAGCTCTAACCAGAAGGACAAACTGCAAGAAAAAAAATCATGACTGATAATCTTTCACCAATTTACCTGTGACCTTATTTGAAACAAATAAGGGGTACATTTGATTATGCTTGCTTTTGTTCTCGTGATATCGTTCCGCAGTAAAATGCGAGCTGGCGTATGGAAGCCTCTATTCATTTCCAATAAAGCAACCACCGACGACGACAAAGACGATACGGATGACGATACAACGATACAAGGAACGGAAGCGGGAACAACCGTTTAGTGGGGACTCGAGTAGCAAAAATTTATATCGATATGAAAAATCGGTACTCGTGTTCTGATTCTTTCCTCTTGGTTTTTATTAATTCCGGACCGCGTATACGGCATGTCTGATATGGCGCCTGTTCATCCATGCATGTTTTGCAAATTTCGTGCACGACGACTAGACGAAAACAAAGCGGAAGAAGGAAGAAGAAGATGCATGTCAATGAGTTTTGTTTTGCCGAATGTATCTCATGCAAACTTTCTTTGAAGATAATGGTTCCATAAATCTTTTGAATGTGAACATTTTCCATTGTAGTTTCTTACCGAAACTACCAAGCCTTTTCACTGTAGTTCCAAGAAAAAAAGGAATTAAAGTGAAATTTTCACTAGTTATAGTGGTTTACAGCGGTAGCGTACCTAGGATAATTTCCGCCCGGTGCAAAATATGATTTGCCGCCCCCATCGTAGGGGAGGATCAGTTTAGTGATCAAAACACGGTCCATCGACTCTCTTTACCACCGAAAAGCATTTTTAGCTAAACATTTTTGCATTTAGTGATCGACTGACTTCATTTTTTCAGTTACAATTTGTGGAAAACCAATTCTTTGCACAATAAATATTCATGTACAGTCCTTGGCCATATCATTAGAACAACCACTTTTTGGTAGCTTTAACACCATGTTTGTTATTAGACAAAGTTTATAGGCATATTGTCAATGCAATTCCACATCTTTTTCCTTATCTCTTCATTATTTTTTCCAGGTTTCATTGTGTATACGAATCTGATTCTGCTTAGTTGTAGAAGCATGCTTAGAGAAGTCCCAAACAGCCCCATAGGATTTATGTCTGGAGAATCTGACGGCCAGTCAACAACGGTGGCTTTATTTTTTTTTTCTAAATATTTTGATAAACGTTTAAAACGGTGGTATGGTCAGGGCCGGTGAAAGACGTGGGTAGTGGGTAGTACTACCCACTCGAAGTTTTTGATGGTGGGTATGAAATTTCGAGTGGATAACTCGTAATACTTTTAATATCAATGATAATAAGAATGATTTTTGTAACTAGGAATAATAAATAATATCGTTCAAAAACTATACTATTATTATTTTCATTAAAATTGGAAATTGGGTCCCCCCGTTTCGAAAATCTACCCACCTGGATTTAATATGATTCCCTGGATATGATGCACTGCGATTTTCAAACGTTTTTTTATCAACAATTCAGAAAAATGTTAATTTTCCATAACGGGTCTTATACTGCTGTCAGGTACTGTACGGTCCAGTGCAGTACCATGATTAAAAAATTATGAAAAACATGAAATATTAATAATATCCGCTTAAGGTATCATGCCTATTACTTATGATTCTATGAGAAGAATGATGAGTTATTGCTTATGATATGAATCGTTTTGCTTATAGAATCATCAGTAATAGGGATGATCTCATAAGAAGACATGTTTCATGATTTTCATAATTTTTTAATCAATGGATTTGTATCCGTGTGTGAACTGTAAGGCTCAAATATTCACTTTCAATAATTAAGAATTTGAAGTGGTGATTTTGAAACAGAACAAATCAACAAATTTAATGGACTTAAGCCATTACTGAGGATTTCGATGCTTACTTATATATTTTGTATGCCAATGAACTGTCATTATTTCCTATTAGATTTCTGTTAAGAAATAAATTTCAAGAGAAAACTTAGCTATAATTGATGCACGTATCGATGTTTTAATTATTCCCAAATATGAATGGCGAAAAGAAGTTGAACATGCCAACAACTATTTCAGAATCGATTCCTTCGTTTCGATATTCTCTACCACATTAATATACTTTAATGGCAATTATTGTTTTACTGCTCGTAAGTTTAGGTGGTGATAATTCAGGAGTATCCAAGCATCTAAGAATGAGAAAAGGTACCATCTCATTGATTCGGACTGTTCGACAGCCACCGGAAGTCAGAAAGCATTAAATTATGCTGCTTAATATTTAGAACCTGTTGCAGGCCAGCGTTCAACCGCAACATAATCAGCATGTTGCACAAATGCTTAGTTTAAATCATTTCCATATTTCACCTCTTGAAAAAAAGCGAACAAACAACCAAACATTTCAGCATAAACAGAAAGAGAAACAAGTTGCTCGGTCAATCGATATATCATGCTGCCTTCTTGTTGGTACCGATTTAGACCTGATAAAGAGCAAACGAGTATAATTTCGTTTGGGCAATTTGTTTCAATCATAATTCGCTTAAAACGCACAGCGACTTTTTCATGAAAAAAAAAGAATGCAAAACCAAAATACATGAGCAAACAAACGAGAGAAAAAGGTTCAAGATGCTCTCTGTCACTGTCTGAAGTCCAGCGCAGGAGATCAGGAATTTTTCTGTAGTCTGGCGTGGTTTACCTAACCAAATATCTTGATAGGAAGACTCTCTTCTTCAGAAGACCAGCATCTTTGACTTTGTTTAAGTCTGAATGAATGAGTTTCGTGCCAGAGCCAACAAGGTTGAGGATGAAGGGATCGGTGAGGAATGCCCAAACAACGTTAGCAACTTTCTTCCGTAATAAATTTCGAATTTCAGGCTGGTAAAAAACGGCAGGTGGCGACTAGTAGGTGGCTTGACCCCATGCCACTAACCGAGCTGCAATGACATTTTTAACTATATCTTCAAGGAGGAGGTGGATTTAAGGTAGCAAAGCTAATTTTGATCACGTTATATGCATGGGATGTTTGAACAAACATATTCTACAAATGTCTCCTATTTAACGCAAATGGCTTTGGCTTGACTGCGCCACAATCCCTGCAGATTGATGAAGGGAGAAAGCTGCACGCGGCGAGACGACGAACTTGGGATATTTCGCGCCAATTCTCGAACTCAAGTAATGTTTGCCTTGTTATGATTTACGGAAAAAGATCGAAAAAGAAAATTTGTATAGCGTTCCTGTTGTCTTTTTCATCTCCCAACGATACAAGGTGGGTGAGGCTAACCAATAATATCACAAGGTCTCCAGACGAACAGAAAATAAGCCGTTTCGGTAAACCACGGGAGATTAATTCACAGACATGTTGAAGTATTTTTAAGAGATCGGAATCGAATCTGAATGTAGTCGTTTGTAATATAATTAATTAGGTTTGATTAAAAAATTGGTATAATTCATAAAGGGAATATCACACGCAGAGATGAATAGAATAGGAAGAAGACAACAAAATTAGTCTAATAGCTGCAAAACATCAGATGCTTCTGTTCCAATTATTAGCTACTGAACCAATCGAAAGTTTTTGGGTACATAAAGAGAATGAGTTCGAAGAAGCAGTTATTGTATTTTGTATTCTTTTATAAACTTGGCAACATACAACGGATAAAAACAATGGAACCGACGATAAGACAACAAGATTGCAATTATCAGCTATGTAGATCAATTTGCATAATTATATTGCAAAACAGCGGTACTGGCAGCTGATAGTCATCGATGTTCGTTTTATCTGATCCTATATTGATATGTAGAGAATAAAGAAAGGGAAGAAATGGGATAACGAAGCTACTTCGCTGTTTGTTATGAAACGACAGGCGCACGTGTGGCAAACAAAACTATATATCATTTTCAGCAAGTTGATACGAAGATCTTGCAATGCGAACAGTTGTTTCTCATTCAAACAAGTTTTACGATCATGTCGAATTAACTCAGTTGGCGTTGCAGTTTACAAATTATAATAATGAGCTAAGTGAGTTACCGAGTATCCTATATTATTGAATGTTAGTTTAATATATTAGGTCTCCACACTATTTGCGAAGGAGTTACAAGGAATTTTCTCGATAGCCACCTTGTTAGAGAGAAAATACTTTTTTTTAATTCTGATAAAATTTTCTTCAGTTCAGTTACCGTTAGAGTGAAAGCGACTTGCGAAGCGCTGCACTGTTAACGCGCTGCGTTGCGCTTTTGTACATATCTGGCATTATCAATTGAAAGAACGAAGTTCGAGTGACAATGACAAGTAAATACGTTACATATCGTATTTAACATGTCATTTTTTTGCAGATCTTAAATGAGCGGAGCTCGCTGACGCGAATATTTTTAAATGTCTTCATCTAAATACAAAATATAGGGTAACAGAGGTATTTTGGCCCACTTTAGGATCGATTTTATTTTGGCCCACTTTGAATAAATATCCAACAAATGTTGCAATTTCTTTGAAAAACCCTTCCGCAATGGGTAATTTAATGTGATTAGCTTCAAATTAATACAACATCGGTTACTTAACATCGATGAAATCCGATAAAATTGATAGAGTTTGTTAGGTGGGCCAAAATATATGAAGTGGCCAAAATACCTCCGTTACCCTAGTATTTATAATATTTACAAACGGAAAAGTGTACGGAATCTACGAACTGACTAAGTTTGTTATTTACCAAGCATTCGAGTGAATAATTGCATGAACACATAAAATTTATAGTTTTATGTTCATTAATTGAGATAAGTTTAAAAGGCAAAAGATTTTTACCCCCTAATTTATGCTAAGTGCACCACAATATGTATGGCTAACTAGCCAAAAATTGTTTCGTCCGAGACGTCAGTTTTGATATTACACTTAGGTGTAATATCAAAGAAGTGCTTTGCAAGTAGCATAAACTTTACGTCTGCCTAGTGGTTTATGTTGAACCGTTAGGTAGGAGGTAGCAGTTCAACATAAACTGCTACTCACTGATGAGACTTAGACGGAACGTTCACTTAAATAATGTTCATTAATGTTTTAGCGAGCAGTAAAATATGTTTCCACAGAACGACCAATGCAATTATCAATACAACTATTGGGCTTCGCCATACCGAAAAAAAACATAGAAATTTTTTTGGTTTGGAACTACACAGATAAAAATATTTTGTAAATTTACATTTATTTTCATGTACATATTTAGAGGAGGCAAATAAACAGTTAAAGTTACTTTACAATTATGTACGTTTCAATATAATTCAATCGCCAAACTAAGCGTTAATTGAAAGGTACAGTACATTTAGTTTGGCATCGATGATGGCTTTCAACTAAACTTTCGATTCAATCCATGTCTATTCCATATAACTATTGATTTACATGTCATGTAAATTCTATTATTTCTGTCTGTGTTCATTTCACCAGTTTTACGATTTTTCAGTAAAAGGTTAAAAATGAGAAACACACCGCACAGTCAATTGAATAAAAAAACCTTACATATTCGATAACTGCTTGTTTTATAGGTTTCCATCAATATATTAAGATCACCTAATACATTTTCATCTTGATATTATATAAAACAATACTCGATTCAATATGAAATAATACCTTTCTTTTCTATTTGAATTTAAATTAGGCTCTATTGGTAATTTGTTTTTTTTTCATCAAATATAAATTTTGTGTTGCTGGCCAACGTTTCGAAATTCTATTATATTGCCATGAAGGGAGAACGACCAAAAACATCCTTTGTGAAGTAGATATGATATGTTTAAATGGTCAATACGGTCGATTTGTATAAATGCATTTTTTTACTACTTGCGCGTTGCTGTTTCGTACTGAGATGGTGTGATAAATGCACGGTGAGCACGGTGGCCTTATATCGTGATCAAAAATTACTTATCAAATAATGACACGAATTTATGCAGCATTGGACTTTGTGTTGGAATAAAAACGAGTTGAATACAATAAAATGGGTATTGTAAGAAATCGTTTATTTTCTAAGTAACTGTCGTTTATAATGCTAGTAATGTCCAAGTCTGTTGAGTACAATGCATTGATGCTGCTGAAGCATATCATATAATAGGTATTACTTCAGATTGTTGTAATTCATTATAGCAATACTAAAAATTCAACCTTGATAAGCTACTGAATGAAATGAATACAAGCCAAGTATTATCGTTCATGTAGAACATTTAAATAGCTTGGTGCCAGCACCAGAATTCAAAAATATATACGTTCATGGAAAATGTATCATTATTCTAAATAGAGAATCCGAACATAATTTATTTGGCCCAATCTGCATATTATTGTGTTACATAATAAAAAAAACTCGAATAAACATCGTCAAGCAAAACAACGTCTTGGTATTATATTTATTGTAGAGTTTTGCCTTTCTGTTTTAACAGGCTTCGCAGCAAATTCATAGCATAGCTTCGATTACATAGTTAGTGCTACGATCCTATTGACACAAAGAAAAATAATAACATAACCACTTTCTACTTATTCGTAAATAACAATGAAAGTCAAATAGAATGGAAAATATTGGCAGTAATTCCAGTCCAGTAATTTATTTTAACAGTGTTTTATTCGATGATGAAATTCGACCGCGCTCTGTCATGGTGATCAAGTTAGTCAATACATATACATATAACCTCATGTTAGTCAATCCATTACTCTTGATTCAGAGTTCTAGTGTAATAGAAATCACTAACAATAACGATTGAATTAGGATATATTCAAAGTGTGAAGGATTCAAAAATCCATTACGATTCAATGAGTCTGTTTTTTACAAGCCAACAAAACGAGTGGTAAGCCCACTGCTCACAATCACTGAAAATAGTCCTGATTTTTTATATGTTGGTTTTTCTTGTTATGCTTTGTGAGATGATTCGGTCAACTCAAGCGGTTAAAATTCTGAGCGCCTTTTTGAGACTACATTTCCCTTAAATGATTAATTAAACAACCGCGTCTATAAGTAAAATTTTGAACGTGGTTTTATGAAAAAATCCGAACTTAGCCAGTTTTTTTAACGGCTCATATTCTCAACTGAAAACGGCTTCACTGTATCACACCTCAAAAGGAAAACGTATACACTGTAAGTGTAAACGCAATCTCAGCACTTGGACCTAGTGAATTCATCTCGGGGTATCATGTCTAGAATGACTTCGACTTATCAATGCGTATTTTGCAGCATGATGAACTCCTTACTGCATCAATCCCTAGTTGGTCATCTAAACACTGAAACAATGCTTAATATAATTTATTTACATCGAAATTGAGTGGGATCGATCGGTGCCATTCGGTAGTCAAGCTGTCCCTTAAAATGTCATCCTAAAATTTTCCTACCGCTGACTGAAAATATTAAATAAAATATAAAAAACCTGTTTTAATCCACCTAGTGGTGTAATGATGCCTTTCTCATGTATAATATTGTGGTATTCTATTCAAAAATTTTCGATTTTTGAAAGAAACCAAGGGATTGCCTGTGCATGAACTAGTATAACATACAGAATGAAACAATACTTTGCTCGCGTAGGTTATTCTTAAGAAAACGTTGGGGTTCACTATTATATGCACTTTCGGCACCGGAACCAATTAACATGACGTCCTAGTTTTTATTCAAATTTTGAAAATGTTATACAATTTTACCATCGCACTCTAAATGACGATTTAAATGGACCATAAGACCTTTCATTTCAGCCTAAAATTGGGAGTAACAGTTTTGAGCTCAGTTTACAACATTTTTTACCGTTTTTGTTCCGCCAGTTTAAGTGACGGTGTACAATATTGAACACACTTTACCCTAGAACTCCGGAACTGGAAGTCGGATCTGGATGAAATTCCGGAATCCCGTATGGGACCTTTCGTTTGAATTTAAGTTTGTGGAAATCGGTCAAACCATCACTGAGAAAAGTGAGTGAGATCCGTTTTGGTATATATGACCAATATTTCCGGTGCTTCCGGAACCGGATACCGGGAACCAGGATAGCCGGAATCGGTTTGTTTAGTTGCCTACTGATAATGAATATCGATTTGTGTAGTTTTGAGACCAGTTTAGACATTTTTTTTACGATTTTTTCTTCGCCGGTTTAAGTGACGGTGTACCATATTGAACACACTTTACCCTATAACTCCGGAACCGGAAGTCGGATCCGGATGAAATTCAGGAATTCCGTATGGGACCATGATACCTTCCGAGAAAACCTAGTGAGATTATTTGACACATACACACACACAGACATTGCTCACCTCGATGAACTGATTCGAATGGTATATGACACTTAGCCCTCCGGGCCAATTTTTACTAGTTGGGTTTTCAAATGATTGCATAACATTTATATATGAGAAAAGCCAAAAAAAACGTAAATAGAGTTTGTTAGAGAATCATTTGAAATCAGGATTACCTCACACATTACTTCATTGAAACATTTTCAACATTCTTGATGAATCAACATAAAAAAATTACAAGGGACGCAGACGAATTGAGCTTTGGTAGCAAAGTACACAAACAAGAACCTCAAGAAGTTTTTGCATAACGATTAATTTTGTTTTCATGTTTGTTACCAAACAAGAAATTATATGGATCGGAAAATTGAACTTGTTCCAAGTAACAAGAAAATCGAAGGAAAATAGAATTATTTTTGTAAAGTGGACGCAACTAAAAATAACTGTATTAACGGTAACTGAGCCTGTAATTACAGGATCGACAAAACGAAGAATGAAATAAAAGATATAATGATACTTACGCCCTATATTCGTTGAATTTACACATAGTTAAAGTTGTCAACATCGGTATCGGTCAATCGTTCAGAAGCAACGGGGGGTGAATCGTTTCCTCAATTTCGTGCGAGGACCATATTTCGAAATGTGGTCATTAGGAGGTATCAAAGTTTTAAAAATTATCATTATCATCACCAGTTGCGGCAGGGTAACCACATTCCAGCGGCGATGGATGCCATTAGATAGTGGTTGGAAAATTGCAGGTTAAGTTCAATTGCGTCGTTCGTGTGTTTCCGAGCGCCGAAGATCCATAACGACGTAATCATTTCAGTGGTGGTGTTTTTGGTATGTTGTATTTTTTTCATCCGATGACCGTAAGTTGATACGTCGGGTATAGGAAAAGCACGGCAAACCATCGTAGTGTAGTCCGCCAATGATTATCATTGTTGTTTTTACGATGGTGGTGTTGTCGTTTTGCGGAGAAACGACGATGGCATAGAAAATAATGACGACAGTTTCGTGTTCGGGCCGAAAATTTGTTGTTGAATTTGTTGGGCATGCAATGAGAAATGAAACAAGAACAAGAGAAAATACATGTAGCGGTTGTATTAAAAGAACATGTGTTAGAATTTACAAAATTACATACTCGTTGAAGTTTTCTATTTTCGTTTTCTACTTTCAGCTATGTTACATTCGTGAACAGGAAGCTACTTTAGCGATGACAATGTACAATTTTTATGCTTGACAAACTTACACAGTGGCGACGTGGTGTGCTCAACCGCCATGAAAGACGAAAATGCAAATATTTTCTACCTTTCGGCACGCTGCAGTTCTTCCGATTCAAAGAACTAGATGTCGGGTATACTGCTCATTCGTACGAATAATTCAATGTTTTGATTGAAAACGTGACGTAGAAGTCTCTGGCATTTGACATACAAGGTTTATGTATATTTATTACTTACTTATTATTTAAGAATATTATCCTATTTATTATGGTACTAACGATTTCCATATACCGTGTTGTTGCATAAAGAGATTGTGGTCAATATCGTCAACTTATAATTATACAGATTGTGAAAGTGTATATCCTTTCAATTGAATCTAAGTTCGGGAAAATTGGTTTAGTCATCTTGGAGAAATTGGAGTGAGTTTGATTCTGGAATATTCTACTTTTGTTTTTGGTATTTACAGTACTACCGGAATCGGAAACTGGTGACCGGTACAGACAAAGTCGGTTCGATTGCATCTCCACTTAGAAGTTATTTGGATTACCACTAACAAAAATTGTTTGAAATTTGCAACTTTATCAATTTACAAATCCGGAATCGAAAGTCGGATAAAATGTGTTATGTACTTATAATACTCTAAAACCTTCCATTTAATTCTTAGTGTGTAAATTTTGTCGGTTTTGTCATATCTGAGAAATCGGAATGAGTTCGAATTTAGAGTGTTTGGTCAACATTTCTAGCACTTCGAGATCCGAAAACCTTATTACACTAAAATATTTTTACAAGACCAGCCTGGGCAGAATAAAAATTAGTCTAAATCTGCCATAAATCTCTTGAACAGTAGCTTACAAATTCTAGAAGTTTTTAAGGTAAATACTAAGCCCGCTTTAAGATTAACAAGTAACAGATTCAGGTAAATGAAATTACATAATAATTTTCATTCTTTGAACAGCAACCCAAGTAGCATGTTGAGTTCCTGTCCTGTATTTTTCTACTGATTGTGAAATTTAACAAGTAAGTTTATATTACTATTCTAGTAACTGTTGCGTTATGTAAAAAGCGCAATTTTTCTGTGTTGTGCAACATATATTTAAGTTCTTCCGTTGTTACGAATATTTATTCACAACGATTGTGCAACTTATGCAAAACTCATGCGTCGATCTCATCACAAAGGCAGCAATAAAATTAGCGAAAAAACAATTGTGAAACTCGTGAAAACTACTACGTAATGTAAACAAGAAATGGAGTGAAGTTTACAAAAACACAACAAACTTAATTTCTAATGGATAGGTTGATTTTCAATACAACTGCTATTAACACAAACATGGATCTTGTAAAATAACCTGCACATGAAAAATGATAATGCTACATAACACATGGATCAATAAGTCCCGAGACTAACAGTGGAAACAACATTTTTTTTGCAAAATTTTTTTTATTCATCAACATAATCACCTTTTAGTGTGATACAATGGTTCCAACGTTTTTCCAATTTTTCAATACCATGTTTATAAAAAAAATTATCTTTCGCTTCAAAATAAGCTTCAGTTTCAGCGATAACCTCCTCATTTGAGCCAAATCTTTTTCCCGGGAGCATTTTTTCAAGATCAGCAAAGAGCCAGTAGTCACTTGGGGCTAAATCTGGCGAGTATGGGGGGTGGGGAAGCAGATCAAAGCCCAATTCGTTCAATTTCGCCATTGTTTTCATTGTTTTGTTCATTGCTGTTTTTGTTCCATCGAAAGCAATCGCGGCACCCACTTGGAAAAAACCTTTTTCATGCTCAATTTTTCATGAAGGATAGTAAATACACTTCCATATGATATCTCTGTCATCTCAGCAATCTCACGGAGCTTCACTTTACGATCTTTCATTATAATTTTTGTCACTTCACTCACATTTTCCGGTGTAACGTCTTCCACAGGTCTACCCGAGCGTTCCGCGTCATTTGTGTCGGTACGACCACGTTTAAACTCGGCGAACCACCGACAAATCGTTGCTTTTGATGGACAAGAGTCCGGATAACATTTTTCAATCCATTGTTTCGCTTGCACGGTGTTTTTACCCATTAAAAAACAATGTTTTACCAAAACACGAAACACGGTTTTTTCCATTTTTTAAATAAACTACAAAACGACTTTACTCCAACCTCGATAACTCAGCTGTTTCTGGTCGGATCGACTTAAAATTTTGACCCGTTTCAAGCAAAGGTTAGTACTCTAGAAAGACGTGGTTACTGGTTTACTACGAGCGCAATCTCTGCTTTAGTCTCGGGACTTGTTGATCCATGTGTTATTGTAGAATTGATCTTTTATGTTTTTGTAAATGAAAAATCGACAATAAATTGCATTTTTATGGCGAAACATGTATTTGCCCGAAATTTTCAAGCGCCTTTGAATTAACGTGTTTTGATGAATGTATACCAATTTCTGTGAAAATAACAGTCTATTATTTTTAATGAGAATCATCGGAATGGTGTTTTAAATACGTGCATTCAAACATTCTTAAAATTTTCAGACAATTTTGATAAAACTTATGTTTTATTGAGCCTGAAAAGTCTCGAAATTATTTTTTTTTTGAATATTTTCCAATATGGCATCGATGGTAACAGTGAGTTAAATAGGAAAAGGTTCACGCAACTTAATGACTTATATTATCTAAATAACAGGAAACATTACATGGTAATATTTCGGAATCATCAGTTTATCAGTTTAAATCTTCTAGATGAATTAAGCAATAATACAGTATAGTCATTCATCTTATCGGGTCTTAGTCAGGTCTGCTCATTTTTTGCGAGATGAAAACCGAAAACAAATTATCTGATTGATTTTTGTATACATTGCGTATGTGATGCTGCATATATGTAACTTTTATGATAATATTCTCATGTCTGCATTTTTTTCATTCGTTTCAAACAGATTTAATTTAAAATTTTATATCACTGTTTTTCTAAAACTGATGAAAACTGCACATATTGCCCTAAAAATTTATGAGGCAGCCAGAACAATGAGGACTCATCACGAAAATATATTTTACAGCAAGGTTCTCAATTCGGTTTATCATTTTTTGTCTTGCGGAGACCATCAGCAATTTATAGACCATCGGAGATTTATAGCAATTTCGACGTATATTGTGTCCGATACAATTACGATAGCCGTTTGGAATTTTTTTGATAAGTTGCACAATTGTTATAACTACTCCCATTTTACATGCCGTTGTGAAAATTTTTGCAGAACTTCTAAAACTGCTAGTGAAACATGAACAAGTTGGTGATTGACTGCACAATTGTTTTAGATGTACTTAAAGTTGTTTTACAGTGATTTTTTCGGTAGTATTGTGAAACCTAACAACCAATTTCAATATATTTGAATATCTTTCTGAACATATCTAACATAAATAACAATTCTAAAACAATTGTAGACCATCTTGAAATTTCAATAAGTTACATTTGCTACTTGGGAAACATACAGAAACTATTAATAACGTTACGTTCTTGTGAAACGAGTTTATAGTGATGTGTGTGTCATATAATTTTGAAAAAGATGATTGTGTTAAATAATGTTAAACAATTAAATAATAATTTCTACAACTTTTCTGATTTATCTAAAACTGAACAAGTATGCGGTTAAATTTTTATAGTAAAAGTGGAGTTAAAAAGCAGAATTAGGTTTGTCCGCGCTCGAATATACGCAGTTTCAGCTAAAACCTACAAAAATTCTAAAAAATATTATTTGTAATTCATCATCATTTTGGTATGAATCAGCATCAACATTCCTCTCTTTCAGTAAAAATTTTGAAATATATTTCATTCAATGATACGGTAGATTATCATTCTTATAACTAATGATTCAGAATTAAAGTTTTGGTAAATCCTGTAGCTTCCAACAAAACCACAATAAAACAACTTTAAATGCCAATTTGTTATTAGTGAAACTATATATTTTGACATTGATATTCCGCAATTTATTCGCACATTCGAGGAAAACGCAGGATAACCTTGATCGATGACGGATGAACTAGATCGGCATCTTTTAATTCAACAATGTTTCAACAATACCAACAAACTAAACGGTCTGCTTCGGTCTCAAATTTTCACTGGAATCCATGTTGAAATATAAATCTTTGAAGGAAATTGAAAGCAAAATAACATAACAGTTTTATAAGTATCTTTCGAAAACGACTTTTAGATTGTGGGCAATGTTTTATGATAACATGATTCATTTAAGTTTTGAATGACTATAATGCAATTATAAAATAAAGAACAAGGTTAGAATTTGGCAAAGAGAAATGGCATATGAAATTTTTTTTTAAGATCACTAAAGACAATTTAAAAATAAATTAATTACTTAATAAATTAATAGATTGCAATGGTTAAAGCTGTCATAAAACAAGTGGTAATTATAGAATATGATAGAGAGCAAGGATAACCTCAATATTACAATATCCCATACGATTCATTGAATTGTTGTGTCAGTAATTGTGAACCAGTAGGCTCATTAACAATGTAGTTTTGTTGACTCTTCGATAATAAGCGTCGACAAGCTCCGCCATAGAAACAAAACAAGTTAGAAAGGAAGTAAACATATGCATACATTCAGCACAAAATGATTTGTTGCTTTCTTTGACTTTAATGCTTCATGAGGATGAGATGATAACAAACTAATTAAATTTTAAGGAATAATTCAAAGTAATTTTAATTTCTTATTACAAGAATCACTGATTCTGCAACAAAATTGCTCAATATCGCTCATACTCTAACGTGATATTTTTCAAACATAGACAAACATTGCCATAGTTATGGCGTATGTAGCAATCAGACGTTTATTGTTTTGCTTCAAATGATGATTGAATTGAAACTGACAGTACTACACGCGAAATCGCAGACCACTCTATCTTGAGCTATAGCCTTCGGGACCCTGCGGAAACAAGTTAATTTGAGGCCTTCTAAATCTTTACTGAGATAAGGCTCATACATGGTCAACAAAGTAGTTGACGAGAAAGAGCCCCTTCTGGGCCCTTTTCCATCGGGGGCCCTGGAGCACCGCCCCACCTGCCCTATGCTAGCTACGGCCCTGATCTTGACTTTATCTTTAACTGAGAGAACAACAAATTTCACAGCTGAGATTACTAATTCTTTCTCTTCTTAAATTTCGGTGCACAAGGCAAAGTGCTCGAGTTCAGAGCACCTTGTATTGGTTACGGCAATGCGATATGAAAAGATCGCTTGTCACTGACTAGAAAAGGCAGAGTTTGTACATATTGTATTGTGGACAAAATCGTTCATTATTTTATATTCGGTACCATTCGACCTGCTTTTATCGAATAAATAGAGAACCTGGAAAATAATTGAATGCGAATGGGGATGCAACCAATTTCTTCAATTTGATCGGTTATGCCGTGCACTAGGTAAACTTTAAAACGAGACGCCACTGTTGAAAACATCTTCTTTTTGGCATTGAAAATGTCTTACTCTCCACTATATGGGACCGGGTGTCAATGAAAAGTTTTAAAAATTGGCGCGTAACCTTCTTCTGTCATAATTTTGACTCAGTCATTTGTTGATGGATTGATATAATTTAACAACCAATCGATTCGAAAACATTTAACTTAAGCATGGTAACGACGTTTCAGTATTTTAATAGCATACTATTGAAAAATCGACCAATGTTTACACGAACCAATCACAGCGGATAAAAATGATGTCATCCTCTTGATTTTTCGTGCACGGTCGACGGTTTCGATCGTTCGTCACGCATAAAAAAATTCCGCATTCATCCTGCGTAGTATGAAATTTTGCACAAAGAGGAATCTATGAATATAAGTCATTTTACCATTTTAGTCTTCAGTCGGTTGCCTGTAAAGGAAACACGTAGCTTGTGTAGTGAGTGGATGACAAAACTGAGTTATGTCCATTCGCTCGCTTGATAGTTGCGTTTGTGTATGTGGATGTCTTTTTCCGTCTGCTACACACCGCGTTCGCTTGAGTATTTTGAATACCGATCCGCTGTTGGTTCTACGGAAACTAGCAGGCCAATTCATAACTATCGGCGATAGGTTTTTCGAGCCTAATTTGAAGCGCTTGTATTTCTATTGATTTGTAAATGGATGCATGCTGGTATCTCCATTTACGTGTGAAACTGTGACTTGCAAATAGATTCAGTTCAAAGTTGTGTTATGAAGGTAATCATACATAGTTCTTTTTCATTAAACGTGTTTAAACACAATGAATTATCTTTCAGCGTAAGCCCTTAGCTACTATTATTGAATCAAACAATAATCATGTAACCTAATTAAATGGTTAGAAATTAATATAGTCTTACGAAGCATAATATCGGCAATACAAATGGTTGAAATTCGTCTCAGGACGTAATCTAATGTTCATGGAGAAATAATAAAAATTTATATTTAAACCATCTGGTTATAAGCGTTTAAAACTATAATAATTCTGAGCCTGATCATCGAGATTTAACAACCAGTAGGTATAGCAAAAGTATTTGCTCTTTATATAAGGTCAGCTTGACGAGTGAATGTCAATGATTATTGTTGTCAATACTGTTTCAAATCTCTACATATGTGTATTTTGGAATGAGTTCGCCGAGAAGGTCACTATTAAACCCAAATTATCTAGGTTATTGCAAATTCTTACAATATTATTATTTTTAGTACGTATATGGCGAATTAATGTCAAATGTATTTTTTTGAGCTAATTTAAAAGTTAAGAAGGCGACTTTCTGTATTGCCAAGTAGGATTTGAAAATTGATGTTTTAAGTTATTCTAAGAATCTAGATGGCGATTTCCGGCTTGTCCATATTCAAAAATTTCACATTAGGTTTGGCCATAATATTGGTAGTGTATTATGTACCCTCTAGTTCTTAACTACAAGGCTACAAATAATCTACATCTCCAAGTTCCATTAGCATGTGGTAGTAGAAAATACTACATAAAACCATTGTGTATCCACGTATTGTTGTGTATTGTTTCTGACATTTCCTACCGTTAGTTTTGCTATTAAAAGTCGGAATGGAAGGACTCGTTTGTTCAAACAAATCAGAGTACCTTAAAGATCGCATCGAATATCGTACAGCATCAGGAACTCCAGTTTTTTTATCTGACGTCAATCTGTATTAAATCGAAACCCGGAAAATACAGTATAAGAAAATGGTTCATCATGTACTATTTATTTCTAAGGGGTAAATACAGTTTATCAAAAAGTAGATATTGGTGTCAATTAGATTGTAGATAAGAAAAACCGGGGAGAAATATTTTTCTTTAAATTGGAATTCAAAAATTGTATGATGATAACTGAATAGCTCTTAATTTCAATTTTCTGTAGTTTTCTGAAGGAATAAACCAAAATACATAAATACTAGGAAGCAAATCCGTAGAGAAAGCAAAAATCCAACGTTACTTAAGGGCTGTGGCCAGTGTGTTTTAGGGTGATTTAGAGCCCTTCAAATCTGATTTTCTCAGAAACGTTGACGAATATCAAAAAACCCAACTGACAATCTCTTAGAAAATTAATTTAGATTATTCTGTGAAAATTTCAGAATGATTCATTGACTTTAGCGGTCGGGAAAGTCTTTTTTTCTGAAGAAAGAATTACTTAGCTGAAAACGCCGTCTTTCAACTTGTTCATTGAATATCTCGCCCACAAAAGCATGGATCAAAAATCTATCCTGACAATGTCTAGATAATTTAGTTTAGATGCGATTAGTGCATAAAAACATATATGTTGTCGCGATAAAAATTAAGTGAATGTTATTTTTGTAAAAGTAAGTCCATTTCTATGGCGGCACCATTTCTTTCTGCTCTTGTATCCTGGTAACGTAACGAAACATGAGAGAGAAATAAAATCGGCTCAGCAAGGCTGCCAAACAAGCGGTAGCTTTATTGGATTTTATGTGATGTAGTCAAACTTGGAACCGAAAATATCAAAACTTTCTTGGCCACTCGGCCACATCGAGAGTTATTTTGCACATTTGCGAGAGAGCATTGAGGAAACGTAATACGCAGAGCGAGCCACGTGGTTATACGCGATCTACTGGCCTCAGCCCTTAGTAACAGGCATTAAGCATAGCAAACAAATCACCGCGCAGTGGTACCAATCATGTCAAAACACGCGTTTTTTTATTTGTGCTTTATGGGTTAATTTTGGAGTTTTCATGTCTTCAACCTTAAATTCAATAACCCTGCACATTAAATTCAATATTTATCAAAGTAAGCGAGAAAATAGGAGTAGAAACACAAAATAAACAAAAACGGAGAGGTCTCCTGATACAGTGTTCCTTACAATCAAAAATGAAATACAAACCGCTAAACAGATTAACAATATTTAATTGAAGAAAACATTGAAAACTTTGTCTACTGTAGAAAATTCTTTTTGCTTTTGTCTGAAGTTTTCAACTGCTCCTATTTTCTAGCTTACTTTGATAAATATTGAATTTAAGGTGCAGGGTTAATGAATACATATTGGGGAATGTTAGGACATGCTTTTTTAAAAGTGTGTTTTCATATAAATTTAAGTGAATTTAATTTGTGATTACAAATTTTTCTAGTAGTGTTGTGACTATACTTTCAAACTTTGTTGAAATTAGTTCCACATATTTCAACATCTATGAGGTATTGATACTTGAATATGTAGTATTTTGTAATTAAATTGCTGAAAAACCTTCTAGTTAGCAAACTTAAAAATATACAGTCTTTGACAAAAATATGTATTTTGATACCTAAAATATAATTGTAGAATATCCGAAAATTCTAAAAATTCATTGAAAAAAGTTATGATGGAAATAGTTGATTTTGGGAGTCCTTAATAAACAGTGCATCATATCTCGACACCAATGCATTTTAAATTGTTTATGTCTTCGGCATGTTTTCTTGTTTGAACATGATCTACAATTTTTCTGAAGACATAAATGCTCTATCTCGTATTGTATGCAAAATAATTTTTTTAACTCACTTGTAGATGGATTAATGTCAATTTTGATTATATTAAAAGAAGTGGACTATTTCTAACAAAAATTCTTCTTAAGACATGAAAGCTCCAAAATTAACCCCTAAAGCACAAATAAAAAAAACGCGTGTTTTGGTATGATTGGGACCACTGTGCACCGGTGGCACTTTTCGTGAAGAGCAATCTATATTTACGAATGGAGGCGGAAGTTTGTAAAAAAAACTTCTGCTATACATATTATTATAAATACTTCCTGAATACACTTGACGATGATATATTAATAACTGAAGATTCTAACTTCCTAAAATTAGCTTTAGATAGTGTTTCGCAATTCTTTGCCTATTTTTCAAAATCAAATCTGTTGATAGGAGAATTTTGAAATTTCATTTTTAATGATCGGTCGTGTTTTGTACACAGCCCTGTATATTATTTCTGAGAATTCTACTAAAAATACTCAACTGTGGTTTCTACAACTTAAATCGATAATCAAATACAAGTTGATATATGTATAGCATAGCAACTTACCGTACTCAAGTCCTGAAATGAAAAGAAAGAAAAAAAATAATTAGATTTTGTCAATAACACAGACGGAAAATAAACAATAAGCATCACACATTACGACATAACAACGACGTGAAAACTACCGAACAAGTTTTTTTTCTTTTCCGATTTAGGACATGGAGCAAATAAAAATTCTAGACAAATCACCTGATTACGTGTTTATGAAGGTACCCATTGGTGTGACCATGTTCATCGCTATTGTACGGTGTGTCGCCGAGTCCGTTGAGCCTGTTTGGCTGATACAACGTGACGGGTACGGGTATACGACAAAATTAATTTAAATTCATATTTTTACGATTCATCCGTGCGCCAGAGTCAGTATACTACCATGCGGTACTTGCAGGTGGAAGACGTGGAATTTGTGAATCAGAATCGGGACGGAGTCCAAATGACCCAAGAGTGTGCCACACACACAGAACGACGTGTCCTCCATCATCGGAACAAACCAAAAGACCAATAAAGCACCACAACTCCTCGTATAATATTAAAATTTATGCATTGTAAATTATTGTATCGAACCATGTTTAACCGACTAATAAACCATTTAATTTGACTAGAAATAACTTCATCACCGTGTGACGAGGCAAGTGGTTCAGTACATACAAATGTTTTGGACTGGTGGTGCCACTAGGTGTAAAAGTTTCTGTGCTTACAAACGAGGTCCAATATGATGTGATTTCCATTTTTTGCGCTTGGGTAGTTTTTTGGTTATATGACGGCAATTTGGGCGCAAGCCTGGAATTCGAACAACGATCTTTATGTTTTATTTACACGAGTTTTGATAATAAAATATTCAAATTTCCTCGGGCATTTTCGTCCGCTTTTTCATTCCTTTTATTGTTGGTGAATGGTGAATGCTCATTTCTTAGGTCTTATAGGAGGATCTATAAAATTCTGGTATTTCTCCACACGTCGCCAGGTTTGTCAGCATTAGATTTTTATGCTCCCCTGCCAACCAAATCAAGGGTGACCAGAAATGTTTCGGCGGTTCGCTGCAAATAAAAACAACTATAAAGAAAAGTTTCATAATAAAATTGTCTCCTCGCATATATGTCCTTTAGTGGAATTTGCATGACTAGTACTACGACCCTATTGACACTAAGAATCCTTGAACATGGGACAACGGTCTTGTAAGCAGGGATGCCAGGTCATTTTCTCAAAAATCTGTGATCAAACCCAAAACCTGTCTGTGAAAATCTGTGACCGTTTTCCGTACCCCAATAGCAGTTCAAAATCAATTTAGTGGCCCAAAAACAAAAAGAAGGTCTCACTACCAACACGCTTTGTACCTTTTCCCTCAACCGCTACTGTGCTCGATTTCCAAAATCTGTGATTTGTTCAAGAATCTCTGAAAATCTGTGATCATTTTCAGAAATCTGTGAAAATCTGTGTCATTTTTTAAATCTGTGCAGAAAATTCAAAATCTGTGAAACACAGATTAATCTGTGAACCTGTCATCCCTGCTTGTAAGACCTATATGTATTGAATCACCAGCTTCAAAACTGAAGACTTGTAAACAAAAAAGACAAAACAAGAAGTAATGACAGTTATAGAATCATTGGCTTTATTTTAGTAACCGAGAACAGATTCAACTCAGCAGAACTACGGATAGTCTATGGTTAAAATCTGTGATTTATTAAAGAACTTAACCATTTTTAACCAACTTAGACATTGTTATAATAAGTAATTTAGTCGCCTTCCGTCAAATAACTAAAATAATCCTTATTTACAAGCTTCATAAGCTGGTTACTCTATCACAGATCGACCGCACGCTCTCTGTCAGTTTCAGTTACGGCCAACAAAGATGTTGAAACAAACGCTGACCTGCTGAGCGTTCGATTCATGTGTCGTTTTCATACATCCGTGGTTTTTTTTCGGCTTGGGACAGACCTTAAATTGTGTATGATTTATAGTTGTTTTATTCTCCGAGCTTGGCATTTGATTCACGGTCGCGTCTTGGTCGACCCCTGAACGAAGAACGTGCCCTGCCTGTGATCGAAGTAAAAACAAAAGAAACTACGAAGCTGAAGAGGAATGGAAGAAAAAAGTGTCAATTCATAAATATTTGATTATTAATAAGATTGAATACGTGGTCGATAAAAAGTGCCCTCCCCCAAGGCGCAAGGCGTCACAAAGTAAACCCTGAGTGAATCGTGTGATTTATTAATTGATTATACTAATTTATTCGTGTTGTCGGTTTTATCTCGTTAGGTCTATTATATGCTTCATGGTTCATAAAAAAATCAATAGAAGGGCTTCGATTTTGCACTTAACAAGTATGCTGGCCATAGAATGAAGCATTTGTAATGTTTTACAATTATTCGACGGCAGTCCATTGGGAATTCGCAGTACTCAAATGGGGAAACTTCATAAAAATAGAATTATGATCGTTCTAAAAATGAAGCCCTCAGTCACAGAAGCGGTTTAAAACAGAATGCATTATCGCGTTTAATGTCAAATATTCACGCAATAAACGAATAATTTAATAACCCTTTGAAGCGATTCTATTCCAACGCGCCACTGGTTCTCGCTTCTTTCGTTCTCTGGCAACGAACAATATAATTTATACATCAAAGATTAATTTATTACAATTTTGATACAGTTTTAATGTCTTGTAAAATAGCTTTGTCCATATTATAGATCGGAACGGTACTTGCGTATATTGAGGCGGCTACGGGAAACGTTTCACATAAACGATTAAGTCCTACACTTGGATGGGCAAATCGCGAACAGCGTCCAGCCCCAGTCTAGTTTCAAAAACAGCAACAAACATCGCAACGTTGTTGAGCTGATTCCATTTTTTTTGGTTTTAGTGCTGTAGTTGCAGCCGGGAATTGACGGGCTGAAATTGCGGTAGTGAAACTGCATCGTGCACCCATAAGTTCTGCACTTTACATGCACTACATGTCTAGCCGCCACCTAGTGCAGCTTTTTGATGCATAAAAATATTTTTTGTTGCTTCTACGACGCTCAAAGTCACCCCTTTTCCCTGTTCAGAGCTGATAGAGTCACATACCTGTGCTGCAAAAATCCATTGCATTGAAATTTATGCCATGTATTCTTAATTAAAATAGCCCCTTTTATTGCATCGATACAAAGAGGTGAATTGGATGGGGATACGATACGATAAAAGCGACCATATGGGCTAGTTGGACTGCAAGTTCTGACTGTTTCGAAACATCTTTAGAAAAGTAGAGTGAGTAGTCGCTCGTGCAAACCATGCTGCGCAGTCTATTTCCAAAATGAGTCTGATCAGTCGACAATTACTGGCCCATTTGACACTGTCAGGGTTCATTTCCTGCTTAGCTCATTTGAATCACACTTGAATGGTGCTGACACGGAGCGTTTGTTTTTTTTGTTCCGCTTTTCCGAGAGAATTAGGCAGCTTCAATATCTTCGTTGGAGCCAGCCGCTGTCATCAGGAACGTTAGAATGCTAAATGACGTGTGTATTTTTCAAAATGTGAGTTTTTTCAGCTCAACTTCACTTTTGTCAGCAGAATGAAGACGGGACTCATCAACTGAACAGTTTGCTAAGTGATGAAGACAGGCTGTGGGTGAGGATTTGTTTTACTTTCTAGAGATATGCAAACGAATTTATGCAACACAATTGTTATTGTTTTTGGAACTTTCTGTTTGTTTCGTCTCAATGACGGAATGACAGCTAGACTCAGCAAACATTTCAATCACATAGTTTGAAATAATAAAGATTAGCTCTTTTTGCACTAACACACTTAACAAACACTTAACAAGGATACTATTCAAAATCACAAATTGGACTCTGCGGATCCAAGACAATAGAGTCCTACTTGTACTTTGAAAATTTACTGTAAGACCAAAACTGAGACAAAATTTCGAAACCAAACGGAAAACTTTGATGTTTAAAATCTTTCTGACAACATCAATGCTTAGCTGTACGAACAACTGCGAAAAAAGAAAGTTAGAGATTCCTTTCTGAACCACAGTCTCTATACTTTACTTCAATTCAATGGAATCACTCTTGTTGCTGAGTTTCCCTCGATCCAAGAATTTTGTGGGCAAATTTAACCATAATATTATATCTGAGTATATCAGGAACGATTTTTACTACTCCCACACCTATACAGAAAAAAAAATTTTAATCCACCTAGTGGTGTAATGATACCTTTCTCATATTACTCATAACATTATAAATATTACTGTGGAAAAACAACTGTTCAACTTCACAACTCCTGTTTACCCTGTAGTTCTGGAACCGGCAGAAGTTTCAACAACAAATTTAGGAATTCCGTATGAAACTGTAAAACTTTTCCTTTGAACCCACAAGTTTATGGAAATCGATTGGGCCATCTTGCAGCAAAGTGAGTGAGATCTTTTAATCACCATTTCCAATTCTTCCGAAACCTCCAAATTGGAACAGTTTTAAACCTAGACTTACTATCTCATGCTCTATTTCGATTAAACCAATTAAACGAAATTTCACAAACAAGACGAACCTGAGTTACTGTTACTTCTGTATGCGTAAGTCAAGCTAAACAGCATGAATCAACAGCATAAAACATGTAGTAAAATTATTATTATTATTAATATTATTGTTATAATTTTTCACATTCACAGACATTCTTTAATGTTTTTTTATATAATTTATTTTATTCCGGCTTTACGTTCTTTTATTTTTTCGGTCGCATTAATCATAAAATGTCTAAAATTTTTATCAACAGCAGTACCGTCTTTTACCAATATCACACACTTGTAGCAGACATCCGTAACCGTTTCGTTTTCCTAATAGCCTGTACGGAATAGAGCAAAGCACGCATCGTTCGTTTTGTGTTTTCTTCTTCAACCGTACCACCATGTACTGGTGTTGTACATATTGTCATTCTATATGGCGATTTGAAAGCTTCGACACTTATCGCCCTGTAACTGCAGAACCGGAAGTCGGATACGGATGAAATTTCACAGTAGCTTTAAAGACAATATGAGTTTTAATTCAAATCAAGATTTGTGAAAATCGGTTCAAACATCGCAGAGAAATCGAAGTGAATTCTATTTTTGGAGTTTTTCTTCACTACTTTCGGTGCTTCCGGAACAGGAAAAGGGGGGACCATTAGTGCCGAATTAGGTTTTTATGCCCATAAACTAACAAGCTTTGCAAACTAGAAGAATTTATCAGTCAGTTTTATGGGATTTGTACCTGTTTTTAACCATCGTTTATGAAAAAATACTAATGGAATTGGTATATTCCACTTATCACGCTTAAGTTCCGGAACTGGAAGTCGGATCTGGAATGTTTTACATATTTTCAGGAAACTATAAGACTTTTCATTTGAATCTTAGTTTGTGAAAATCGGTTGAGCCGATTAAGAGAACATTGACTTTTTCTCGAATTTTCACATATTACCATGTTACTCCGGAACCGGAAGTCGGATCCAAATAAAATTTAATGCCTGATAATCAGACCACAATGCTTTTTATTTGAATCTTAGTTTGTAAAAATTGGTAGAGCCATTTCTGAAAAAAGTGAGTTCATGTGTTTTCCATTTTTGCCTTTCTCATATATAAAGGTTATGCAATCACTGTGAAAACCGACTTTTGAACCGAGGCCCAGAGGGCCGAGTGTCATATACCATTCGAATCAGTTCGTCGAGTACGGAAAATGTGTGTGTGTATATGTGTGTGTATGTGTGTGTGTATGTGCGTATGTGTGTATGTAACGTTTTTTTGCACTAACTTTTCTCGGAGATGGCTGAACCGATTTTCACAAACTTAGATTCAAATGAAAGGTCTTGTGGTCCCATACAAAATTCCTGAATATTATTTGAATCCGACTTCCGGTTCTGGAATTATGGGATAAAATGTTCAAAAAAATGTGAAAATAAGGGCACTAACTTTTCTCAGAGATGGCTGAACCGATTTTCACAAACTTAGGTTCAAATGAAAGGTCTTGTAGTCCCATACAAAATTCCTGAATATTGTTTGGATTCGACTTCCGGTTCCGGAGTTATGGGGTAAAATGTGCAAAAAAATGAAAATATGTTTTCTAGCCTTTCTCATAGATGGCGCGACCGATTTTCATAAACTTAGGTTCAAATGAAAGGTCCTGTGGTCCCATACGTAATTCCTTAATTTCATCTGGATGGAATATGAGGTAAAGTGTGTTAAAAATTGTATACCATCACTGAAAAGGGCGAAAAACCGTAAAAAGTTTTCTAAATCGACCTCAAATCTTCTCCAATTAATAGTTTTTATCAGTAGATGGTCAAACAAACCGATTTCGGTTATTCTTTTTAGGAATCGAAGAAAATTATTTTGAAGAATACCACAGTATTATATATGATGGTATGATTGATATGAGAAAGGCATCATTACACCACTAGGTGGATTAAAACAGGTTTTTGGTATATCTCCGGAACCGGAAGTCGGATCGGGATGGAATTCAATAGCAGGTTATGGGACCATGAGTCCTTTTATTTGAATCCTAATTTGTAAAAATGCATTAAGCCATCTCTGAGAAAAGTGAGTACATATTTTTGTTACATACACAGACATTTGCTCAGTTCGTTGAGCTAAGTCGAATAGTATATGACATTCGGCCGTCCGGGCCTCGGTTATCACAGTGATTGTATAGCTTTTCTATATGAGAAAGGCAAAACCTGAAGTTTAGTTTAAATCAAGAGTTTAGTGATTTTTAGTTTTTTGATTTCAATGTACTAAACTTTGACCAAAACGTCAAATGGCTTTCGGGTCATAATACATAAAATTGTTTTTAATCTTTGACTTTCGGAGCTGAAAATTAACTATTTTTTTTTATTCATTCATTGAGGCAAGAAAAATCATAAATGTTTGTATCAGTCTATCACTTTTATTCAATGTAAGATAGCTGGCTATTGAACTCATGGAAGAGGTAGGAGTCTAACATAAAATAATTATTAAATTGGAACTCCTATGGTTCTAATGAAATTATAAAGAAGTTTCGTGTAAGGAAGGTCAAGACAAGCAAGAATTTCGCGAACTGGGACATTGGATAGTCTACCTTGGGTAGGCAAGGAATTTATTAGTTGATATCTAGCATCACGATACTCCAAAGCAAAGCCTTGGTATTACATTCCTTTAGGGGAATTTTACCTTCTGTTTCAACAGACTTCACAGCCGATTCAGAGTGTACAGAACCATTGCATGGCTGCTGCCACGATTCTACTAACTCAACCGAAACCTTCCAGGTTGGGGCTCGAACTTACGACAACTGGTTTGTAAGACCAGTGCGATACTCCACGCATGTCCAAAAGACATGCTCAATATTAGTATCACAACTTAATGAATAATTGATACATATAAATCCATACAGCGGCACTTGGTAGCCGAGTTCAAATTACATTCGGAATCAGTAAATTTCTATACGAATGGAATATTGCGTCACTTGACCAGTTAAGTAGTTATGAATTGTATCGTTTGAAAAATTATGTTATCTGCACAATTCATATTTTTTTCCTGTGCAGCTATGATATACAACATACATCCTTTTATATATTCTGTTGAAGTGAAACTGAAAATGAGTCATTTCTAACATGTAACATTGTTTTTAGAGCATGATTGTTTCAATAGTTATTTATTTATCAAGGTAGAATTTTCATAACTTCTACCAAATACATAGAATCACCTTGAAACCATTAACATTGGGTTTTGATGTTGATGGTACTGCGTGATCGAGCTTACCACATGATTTTTTGGCTTTTGCGATTGTCGTACGAGACTTGACTAGGTACTTAAGAGAGCTTTCCTTTCCTTAAATTTTTGTCGCAAAAATGTTTAGATGAAGTTTTGTTGCACAGAATTTGACATTTTCAACACTACGAAACATTATTACTAAAGACAACATAAAATTATAATCATATGAATATGAAATCAGTTGATCCGAAACTGCTGACGCATTTGATCGCATCTGCTGACTGCTGACGCATTTGTCGCATCATTGAAGTCTAAAATAAGGTAATTACTTAAGCAGTGCCACTTTTACGTATTAATGAGCCTTGGGACATTTATTTGTGTGCTGAATTGTAACTGAATGACCTTTTTTCTGCTCGGTGAGTCCCGCCAAGCGCCTTCTAAGACCGGGGGAACGTGCCCCCACAGACCCTTTGTAAAAGCTGCCCTGTACTTAGGTCAAAATAAGGTATCCGAGAGAATGTACGTAAAAGTAACAGTATCAGATTTTATCATCGTGATACGACATTTGCTTAGGTTTTGATGTTTTTGGAATTCGATGAAACATTTTATGTTTTTATGAGTTACATTATATGAGGGATTAAGTCAACTGCAAAATTCATTTTTTGTGTGTAGTTTATACCTAAAGAAACTTTTTAATTTATTTCAATTTTAATACAAAATTTTGGTAACAGAATTCCCTAGTGATTGTTTTAAAAATATTAGTAGTATGAGAAAGGCAGAACAATTAATAATCTGTAGAAATAAGACATTGAGTTGCTTCTTCAATGAACAATAAGCCTGGTCAAAATATTGCTTCTTAGTGATAGCTTTCAATGTTTGTTCGACTACGTTACTCTTATTGATAATGAAGAGATTTATTTCAAAAGTGTCGCTCAATGATTCTAGTGAGTAAATGAAAATTCCCTAGTTACCAAATTAGACACCTATTTTGTCAGGACTAATAATAACGATATTCCCGTCACGAGTAAAATCCTTACGATTTTCGCCTATCTGTTGGCAGAATAAATTTCCACTGTCATGTATGTGTAAACAGACACACTAAAGAACTTATTTACGGATTATTATCGTATCATACTTTCATTAAAATTCGTTCCATTCTCTATCATCATCGTCATCATCATTTCATGATCATTATCACCATCTTCATCGTAATAAATTCACCTGCAGGCGCGTTTAATGAACATTTCACCGAGCAGTGATGGATGGTGCCGATATTTGAATTTAAAATTATTCGCAAAACACCGCAAAGTGCAAGAACTACAATAAAATGTGTTAGAAAATTTCTCAAAAGCATCGTCTACAGACAATGCCGAAACGGAAGACAAAGGCTTCCAATGTTTGAAATGAAATATTTATTAAATTTTTGAATCATTTTCACTTTACCAGCCGTCTCCCAACCGGTAAACCCCTTTTTTGCGCCTCGTTCGAGTTGGTTTTGGTTGTTTTTCTACCGTGGTTCATGAATAATCTGCACCAATTTGAAGGAATACACCGAAACAATTAATTCATACAAAATATGGATAATTAAGACAAAATGGTACCTGGTCTCCGGTTGAGCGAAGCATTGTGGAGTAAGGTTTTCCTTCATGAATCTATGTACAGTTTTCGTTTTTTTTCGTTCCACGATCATAACAAGCAAACAAACTGACATACGTACAGACAAACCGATGGACAGTGATGAAGATGGTGGTGATGATGATAATGATGATTGTGGAAGTAGCGTAGTTAGTGTCAGAAAGAAACATGACGGAATTTGGCGGGTTGCGATTAATTTCGCTGATTGTATGTTTTATTCTTGAGATTGATTAACGCCGGTGAAGATTAATGCAATGTAATTCAAACAATATAGGAATAGGTATTTTGGGCACATAATGATCAAACAGGTCCTACGATGATTAACAGTTTCAATGTATGTTTTAACATATGTATGTTTTAAGATAGTAGTAATATTATTAGGGGGTGAGTCAATATTTAGAATGTGATCCTTTAGCTATTCTCTGTTGATAGCTTCGAGCCCATGATATCTAGCTTATTGTTCACCAACTCGAGACGTAGTGGATTTAAATTGGAACAATTTCTACGTTATTTGAATTTCGCAAATCTAATGATTTCACACATATGTTAGAGTAATGAATATACCATTGAAATCTTCGAAATGACATAAACTTTTGCATTGTGCATCACCTATGTTGAAAAATAGCTAAAATTAATAACGTTCGATACAATCAATGCAATTATGGTTTTCCAGAACACTACTCGGCGATTATTGATCGTTTTACTGATAATCAAAGTGATGAATATATTGATGAATGACGCCAATTTAAAACTTTGGTAATAAACATTAAAAAAACAACGTTGTATCGACGGCCCTCAACATCACTGGAGATTGTTCTCGCTTCCTATCGCTCTGGAAGGCAGTACCGAGCGCTTGTGTGGCATTCTCGTATGGACACAGAGGAGGCAATTTCTGAGGTGCATCAATATGGTCAAAGTGCAACAATTTGATTGTGATATTGCACACTAAACAAACTGAAGTTCACCAGCATCTTACTGAAAGCTCATCACACAACTGGGATGGGTATGTCTGTAATGGGGGAAGATGACGTTTCCTCTGTTTTCATTCGACGACTCGAGTCTGTTGCAGTCGAGCGAAATTCGCTTATTTCTGGTGTGGTGCGGTATCACGACTACACTATTATTAACATTGTTATTAAATGTATTAAGTCGAAGTTTGTTATTAAATAGACCGCCGATCGATATTAACGGCTGCGGTAGCGGTTGTTCGAAGATTTTCAACATCTCTGGTGGAGAAATTTAGAGGCAAGCAGCGTGTGTCGGTTTCCATCAAAAGACGCCGTCTGAACATAAATGTACTCTCGGTCCTGGATCAAGAAACGTTTATTGTACGTCACGTGAAAGTATTAGGTAGTTTACTTAAATTTAATGTAATGAAGCAGTAAAGAGACCAAATTTGTTCGGTGAGATGAAATTTAATTTTCTACATGATTCGATTTAGTCATAATAATCGTGAAAATTTAATTTTTCGATACATAACAATTTAGAGCTATTTGAGTCGCGTTTCGTCCGCTTGCCTACAGTACACTGGTAAATATACCTAGGTTGTTCTTCGGCCGCCTTTATTGTGTTTATCTGAGCTACTATCAAATGTTCTGAGTTTGGATGATATGATGAATCCTTTGTAACTGATATCGTGTGTTTCATGCATGTTTCACTATGCAAATGTACGCGTCAGATTCAATCGTCTTATAGCTCAGCTTCGAGTCATGCTTCATTGCACAAAGGCGTGTTACAGACGTGGCAGCACAAAACAATCCGCCTCCGTCCGATACCCACAATAGGAGCATATATCTATAGTTCGGTTGTTTCGACCCCTATCTCAACACAAGCACAAGCCAGCGGTAGGCGAAGATAGGGTATTCGGGTGGTTCTAGTTTCCAGGTCGTTATTCATTCTCGAGACTTGTTTCATTTAGAGAGACAATTAAATCCGCTATTAAATCTCAAATTAGTGACAATTTCTAATCACATTTTCCTGAGAATAAATTTTGCATACACAAATAGGAAATAGATTTCCATTCGGTGTCCTTTTCGCTACTGCAACTAACAGACAGTGCAAGCTCTGAGGGGAATGGGTTCGTCTTTTGGATTGTGTTTCTTAGGTAGCGAAACAGTACGCGCCGATTGGTTGGGGGTAATAAATTAACACGTGATTTAGGTTAAAATTTGTGTTGGTGCCTTTGACATACTGCCAAAAAGCTGTGCGGCGTTTCTTCATTCTGAAAGTATATCTCGACAATGCAAAAATGTTCATGGAAAATAAGCGAACCTGCTTCTAGAGCCAAAGTGTTTTGATGATTCCTTAAATAACAGACGATCAAATTTCGTCTCGAAATACAGTACTGATATTGTATATTAACACGTAGTTCATTAAGGCCACGATCTGAAAGAAAGATGGCGTCATTAATTAAAATCCCTCTATAATTCAATAGAGACATCCCTCAGATGTCATTTGTCAAAACTTCATGACTTCGGTTCAATAGTGACGCTACTTTCGGAAAATTAGAAACAACGAAAAAAAGTAAAAGCACTATTTGATCAACCTAATAAACTATTCCATGTATAATCTATATAATATTCTTGAACGCTGACGTTTCTAGTATAGTATTATGGCATTCATTTATGAGGGAAGTTCCAGAAGATGGCAGACATCTACAGGATATTAAAAGGGAGTGTATATACTATTTTGCATGAGTACTGGAATATGAGACAATGGTTGGTAAAGTAGGTCTCACAGCTTACTAAAAACATTCTTCCGATGCTCTTATCGATGAAATACAAGAATTTAAATCAAATACACTATATTAACCAGATTTAGCTCCCAGTGACTAGTTTCTGTTCTCAAATTTTAGAAAGAAGCTTGCTGGAAAGAGATTTGCATCGAATGACGAGATTGTCGTCGATTGAAGCATTTTTTGAAACTATGCTATACGAAATACCGGTAAAATCATTCCCGTTGTAAATTGTATTCATTTATTCTATTACGAGAGTTGTTAGTATTTTCATCTCGTATATAAATAACATAACAAATTAATGCATAATCCTACACTTGAAAAAAAACGATCAGAAAGATAAAAAGGAAAATAGGTGCAGCTACCAGCTGATAACTTTGATGGTGTGATACTTTGCTTTCCATTTCAGCATATAACACTAACACTCATGTGATGCAGTCTGCGCTACACCTACTGATTCGGTTGAATGTATATGTTCAGGACTAACAGTTTATCAAATTGGCGAGCACAATTGAATTTAAAACGTTCTATTTGTAATAGAATATTAAATATTATAATAATTTATGCTTAAACAACTTTAAAACCTGATGGTTTGTTGCAATATCATTTTTGATAAATTTTTCGTCTGATGTTTGATGGAAAGTTGCACACACTTTCAATTTTTAATCTTTTGCTATCTAGTGGAAAGTTTAGCTACACTTCTTCGTTAAAAAGTAGTTGTCCGAAAAAATTTTACGTATCTACTGCCGTTGGCTTCTGGAAACAAAGATGTTTAGTTTGATGATATACCAATAGAAGGTATGTAATTCTTTATTTTGCAACCAAATCGGCGAGAAGAAATCCACATGAAAATGTGTTAGTTGCTGATGGAGTTTGTTAGTACAAGAGAACTGAAATAAAAAAAATATCACAAGCACCTTTTTTTGTTTTTTTGAAAAAAAAAATTTATTCCATCGAATTACTTTTTCAAATAATTGTGAAAAATTACAAAAAAGTTCATTTTTTTCAGTGCTATTTTCGATAAAACTCGAAAAATCCTCCGAATTTTCCAGCCATTTTCACCCTGTAGATAGATAAAAGTATTTCAAAAGTCTGTATGTTTTTGGTTTTGTCAAATTTTTCAAAATTTCCATCGAAAATTTCCTAAAACCACCCGCACGATGGCCTTAAACTCCAACAAACATTGAACAGTGTTCTTGCATTGGATTTTGAACTTTTCTCGTTACGATTGTGTGATCGTAAAAGCGCACTCTGCTTGTATGATGTCAACAAGTTTCCTGTTTGATATGTTTCACAGCAGTAATTTTAGTTAAGTCCAAATCGAAAATAGAAAAATGCTCAAATGAACATATTGTATAGCCAGTTGGGAAATCAGATTTGGAACATAACCCATTAAGATGTTACAAGTAGTAATATTAATTATTTTCATATTTTCCACTAAAACGCGTGAAATTACTTATCTAACATGTCTAACAAAAAACTACCGTTTCGCAACAATTGTTAAACATGAAAATTTTAACAAGTTACAATTTCTACTTGGGTTCTCAATAAAAATGTTTTGTTCCAATTACCCCATATTTTTGAAATATGATTTTATTTTGTGCAGCATACGAATAGCAGAATATTATTTTAGATAATAAAGAATTGTTGAAAAAGCTATTATTAAGCCATTGACCACGGCTGTCACTTCTGGTTCCGGAGATATAATGGTATAAGTGACGTAACCGACAAAAAGCGTTGGTTTTTACCGTTCAATTTTCTCAGAGTCCATTTTAACACGCCTGTGCTTGCACAAAAGTGACTATCAAACTGTGGATTTAGTTCAAAGATCAAATGGCAACCACTTCCGGTTTCGGAGATTGAATGGTATAGGTGATGTAACCGATCAAACGCGTTGTTTTTTACAGCTTAATTTTTTCAGATATGGCTTAGCCGATTATTACAGGTCAAGGCTCGTTTGAAAGCAACTAATAAATTGTGGAACAAGTTCGAAGATGGTTGTCACTACCGGTTCTGAAGGTATAATGGTTTAAATGACGTAAACGTCTAGCCGAACATATTTCTTCAGCTGAATTTCCTTGAAGATGACTTAACGAATTTTGATAAACTTAGGTTTATTCGAAAGCTAACAATGTCAATCAAATTTGGAAGGGTTATGGCGAAAATTTCTGGTTCGAGAAATATAATGTTGTGTGTTACCTAACCGATAAACTTCAGTGTTTTTCAATGCAACAAAATTCCTCGGGGATTAACGAATCGATTTAGGAAGACTTAGACTCGTTGAAAAGCTACTATTAGGTTATTTTTTAAGCTCACAATACTAATGACCCTGGACAAAATCTTAGAAATGTTTTAATGAGATAATTTAAATGACAAGAGAAAGGTATTACCACACCAGTGGGCGATTGTCATGAATATATTTGCTATATGATTATTTGCGTGCTGAGGTTTTCATTAAAATTGTTCTGATTTGCAGTATCGGTCATGTCATTCAAAATTCAGTTTCATTGTGTTTTAATCAATTCATTCTAAAGTTTATTATAATATTATAATATATTTATGTTTTTTTTTCAGATTATGCGGCTCAAATTCAAACTTCAAATCGTTTTGATATTCACAAGTTATATGCGTATGCCTGATGCATATTACCAGTTGTATTTCTAATGTTCTATTTATTGAACATTATATTTGCGATTACTATGGGATCAGAAGGGTACCTCAGGGGACGTATTTGCTTGGTAGGGTGGAAATGTCAACTTCCTATCAGTGTTGGTGATTGCCGAAAATTTGACAGAAGCTGCTATATTGCTATCTATATTGTATACAACATTTTCAATCCGGTAGAAGATGCTACAAGAACTCGAATCTCTCAATGCATGAACCGCAAGAGAATTTTTCTACATTTCTTCGCTCCACTTCATACTCTGAGTATTTCACGCCCTTAAAAAAATTTACAGTCTGATAATGATCGCCGCTGTGTGGAATTTCCCAAGAGAGAATCGCAAGTTGACAATTATCGCAGAAAATCGAGTCGAAGATTCAACTTGGTGATTCCCATACTAGGTTGCAATATTTAAAAACCCTTGTGTGGAGCATTCACATACATTTTCATAGACACAACTTATACAAAGATTATATGCACATAATTAGAATAAGCGGCAATAGTAAAATGATTCTATCCCAATTGTCAACTGCCTGTATAGAATTGGATCGCGAAACGAGAATAAGCGACCGTTTGTTGCTTCAGAGAAGATCCCCACAGCAGCGTGCTAACCTTTGATTCTCAGAAATGTCATCGAGAGAAATTCGCTCTCGCACTGGTGTCGATTCTATGTTAAATGAGCCATGCCGGGTTTTTGTTGTTGCGATGATTTCCAACTCTCTTTGATGGCACTGATTCAATCGTTGAAGAGTTGCCAGTGAACGTTCTTTGATACGATAAAAGCCATCCTTGCTTCCTATTATCAACAATATGCGAACAACGGGCAAGCATTATTATTATTATATCGTTTATTTATCCCCGGTTTTAACCTAATTCTGGTCGTTCACGGGCGAGCACTTATTGGAACTAATCTTCATTCGTTACTGCTGATTCCTAAATTCTAGTCTAGTCGTTGAAAGGAGATTCGTGAACGCTCCCGTGGAACGTATGAACGAACTGGTTACTATTATAAGCTAAGTTGCCTGAAATCGAATAAACTTTTTTTGCTTTTTTATACAGTGTTTAGTTGGTTAATTTGTGGGCATACCGTAGCAATAAAACAGTTGTCGTAGTTCCATATCGCAAATCATCACCATCGGTAATAGTATACCTAACCAGCGAGGCTCTTTAAGTAAAGTGTTACTTAACCAGCGAGGCTCTTTAATTGTGAGTACATCGTTTTGCTATTAGTGTCATGAACTTTTGAGTAAGTAAAGAGAAGATAAGAATTTTCTTTTGTACTTCAGAAGTTAAGAGCTACGACACAGCAATTATCATCGGTAGTCAGAAAAAGTGAAGCTTATTAGACTTTATACATATGTAAATGTCTCAAAAAACGCCTGATGCCTTATTGTTATATTAAAATTATTAACGTATGATTACAGTATATATTGAGGAATTTTAACTTCATCCGGCCAGTCCCGAACGTAGATCGACTGAGAAGTGGGTAGATATGTTAATCCAACACTGTTACTAGCGTCCGTCCATCCGCGTTGTTAATGTAAATTTAAATAACGTTAGTACTTTTGTACTGAGTACAAATGAACAACGTACGTTAGTACAAATGTACTGATAATAAAAAAATAAATTCCGAGAAATAAAGAATATAAGTATTTAAGATGACTTTTGATGAAGGATGTTTTTGAAATGAGCCAACCAAATGTAAAACGCTCAAATAATCTAGTGAATGAAAGAAGAAAAATCCTAGATTGTCGCCTTTACGACATGGAAGCAGAGACACATTGAATCTATTTTTGACTAAATGTTTTTAAGCTTGAATCTTGCTAGCAGTGTAAGATCGATAGAGAATCATCATGATCGATAATGTGATGGAAACATTTAACTAGGCCGGCGTAAAACAGATACAAGAAACTGAGTTCTAAGCTAATTAATTTATGTTGATCTTTCTAAAAACCATCCATCATAGTAAATTGATTTAATTCTTAGCGGTTAAAATAAAACATACAGAGTTAGGCTAGAATAAAATTTAAATACACAGTACTCCAAATTCAGGATTCTCATAGAGCGATTACAGCGATAAAGATCAAACAATAAAACTACATAATATTTGATTTGAAAACATGAGGAACAATTTTCCCAAACAGTGTTCTTCAAAGAAGTTCAAGCAAGTTTCGAAAGGTTGTAAAACCTTATTTTCAGACGGATCAAATAAAAACAATTCAACCTACCCAGGCAATACTGTATGGCGCTTGAGCAACCTCATTGTAAATTCGTACAGACCTCCCTTACCAGCAAACAGGAAGGAAAACGTTAGTCTTATATCAATTCAACCTTTCATGTTTTCTCCGCTGGTACGGAATCGTACCACACCATTATCACTTTGGTTTGGTACACGGTAGGACCAGGAGCAAATGCAAACCAGAAGCGTTGGAGTACCTACAAAGGATTCAAGCTGACTTCGTTGTACTTCTTCGGCAAAATGAAAATATCCTTCTGTTCATCAAGATATATTACTTTGCCATCAAGTCTTTCGGATGATGGTCGTATCATTATATCAAAACCAACTGAGCGATGAATCGGAACCGGCTATGCGTGCAGCACTTGGTTCGCTCTAATTCAACCGAACGATTTGAGCACTACACTATCCGACCTACTAAATGCGTTCAATTTGTTCACCAATCACTTTCTTTCTCGTTTAATTGCTTCTGGAAGAGAAAACATCCCTTAGCTTGGATTGAAGAGTATACGAGCGGGTGTGTTCTGAAATGTCTAAGCCAGTAGAGCCATTTAGCAAGACAACAGCGACAATTTCTTCCGCACAGTTGCAACATTTGCAGAATGGAAGATATATGAGCTGGAAAGGCTTTTCTTCGTTTCCAAGATGGATTCGATGTGAGAATCGTAAATTACATATCTGTCATGTACCGAAGATTCAGTACGCTTCAGAGATATACCAACAGGATATGCGGCAGGGTGCTAGTTTTACAAGACAACGGAGGTTGACATGATCTGGCAAATGCATTAAATTCGTTGCATTTTACATTCGATTGTTCTGGTTCACAGAAAGGATCTAATCAATTTATTATTTGATTAAAGAAACAGTGCGGCAAAACCAACATTTCTGCTTCAGAAAAAATGTGAAATCAAGTATATTTTGAATCAACACATGTATACATTTGGAGGTAAGTGTAGATATATTTCGCAGTATTTAATATAAAAGCGAACTATCAAACTATTAAAATGTATAATAAATTTATCGTATTGTCATGAAAAAAGAATATATTACAGCAATTGATGAACTAATATAACCGTAAGAAAAGAATGTGACTAGTCGCGTTGGTTTCATATATTTGATTCCGGAAGCGCTGATTCTCATTAACGCTAGAATGGAACTCATAAATACCGATTTCAACTAGCTTATAAGTTCTTATAATCTAATCGGCCACTATTGAATTTTATTTGTCATATAAGAAAATAAACACATGAGTATACACACACGCTCATGCACACACACACATACCTCCATTATGATGACTAATCGGAGACCCAATAGACCACATAGTTTTTCAATATCCGATTTCAGAAACCATAGAGAGCAAAACAATCCGAAATTGAACTCGCATCGATTATTCAGAGATTATTGGACCAGTTCTCACTAAACTAAATTTAAATGTAAGAACATATAGTGCCATGAAATTCTATTGAATCCAAATCTGTAAAGTGCAACAAAAACATATACACTTGTAGTACTAACGATAATTAATGATCCAACAGACTCAATTCGACTACATTGGTTCTCAGTATACGAGTCTTAAGGCTCGAAAATAGTGACCTTTCAAACTCTGAAATGGAAATCATTTTTGATTTGAGCTCAACTCTAGAACTACCGTGGAATAGCCATTATTTCAAGCACTCCTAAATTATTTGAAATAATTATAAACGAAAAACTTTTCCAACAACTGGAAAATGTAATAACAAACAAATAGCATGGATTTTTTAAAGGTCGCTCAACCACAACAAACCTACTAGAATTTATCACTTTCACTCTGAATGCCATGGATTCTGGCAACCATGTAGAAACTCTAAACACCGACTTTAGTAGATCGTTCGATCCAGAACGAAATCAATCTATTCCACAATTGGTGCTGCAAAAGTCTACTCAAGATCAATGTAAACAATGTCACTCATTATCATTCAGTAGAAAAAAAAAATGAAACTATTCCTATAGATGTAGATGTAGGAAACCAATAGAACAAATTATGCAAAAAATAGTCCAGTCAATCGAATAATATGTCACTATAATCATAATGCGTAGGATAAGTAAACATTGTGAATGTTTATATGTAGTTTAAACTTGTTTGACGAAATAAAATGAAATAAAATTTTGACCCAATTTTTATGGGGTGGATACAAAAACATTGAGAACAATTGCAATAGCTTTGATGACTAAATTTGTCTCCTATTTTACACAGTGCCGTATTGTTTCGAACTGGCTACCAGAAATCAGAATTTATTTGAATGAATTTTGAAAACTTTACGTTATCAGATTAATTTGATATGTATTATTTAGCAAAAAATTAATTTTCAATTCCTATATATCCGTCCCATAAGGATAAAATTGATAGTCGGGTTTCGGGTATTTGTTCTTGAACAGAGATGCCTGATCTGCAAATTTGTCTGTAAATCTGCAGATTTCGTGCTGGAGATATTTTTTGTTGTGCAGACTTTTGAAAATCGAGAGTTTTGCAGACTTTGGGAAAAATGTACAAACTTTTGAAATTTTCTCGACCTTTCTTTTTTTGCTCGCCAAGTCAGTTTTGCGTATCACACCTTATCTCTATAACTGCTGCCAGCAAGACGTACTTGCTGACTGAAGATTATTTTTCGGATTTACAGACTTTTTCCACCAAGTCTGCAGATATTCGAATTTTTTACCTGGCATCTATGTTCCCGAAACTCGACCCTAACCCGAACCCGACGGTTAGGGTTGGTTTTGAAATTATCTCTCTGATATACTTCAAATGAGTGACAATAGACATACTATACGAATAAAAATTCTTTTTATTCCATTTGACTCTAACATTTTATGATGTTTTCATTGTGCGAGTATTTCTTAAAACATATGCAAACACACGTTTTACATCATTCCACTCTTACATCAATTTTGAACAGACTAAACTCATGACATCACATAGTAGTATTTAGGAAACTTCTCGCGAATCGATGACATGATACAGTTATGCAAAACATATTCCAACTTCACTTGACATGTGTTATTGCCAGCCGCTGCTGTGTCACGGAGAACCGACTGTCGGTAAGTAAGTAATTATGCTATGGAAATTATGCTGACCTCGTAGCTCTTCGCACAGTGACAAATGCTTTCATAACAATGTGACTCTGAGAACGACCGCGAAGGGCTTATCAAATAAATAGTTCGCCATAATTTGGTCAGATGCTCGCTTTAATCGACTATCGGTAGCTACCGTTCAACTTGGACTCATTATCCTACGAATGATACCGCTTGTAGTGCTGCCAGTCAGGATACGAATGGCACACATACATAAATAAGTCAATGACATCTTTCATGTTCGTAAATGTTAATGGCGTTGCTATACCAGACAAACGCGACAGCTTCGGTCAAGTGAAACAATTTATCGAAAATATTTTAATTACATCAAACAGGTGATACCGAAGCTGGTTGCTGCTGTAACGGCGCAGAGTAGAAGTGACCGTTTACGTTTGCAGGTCGCGATCCACGTTGTTTTACCCAAGAGGATAACAGAACCAAGGGCAAACGCATGGCAGGCGCCCAACCACTGACTTTGCCATCCGTCGATGTGTTTACAAGTTATTTCGCTTTATTAAGGAAATGATTAGGGTAACTGATAACGTCCTAAAACAAGCTGTTTTACACCCATTATCATTGTGCAAAATAATCGAATACCACAACGGCTTCGAAGAGAGCCCCTCTTCTTAGCCTTTGTGATGAACGGCAAGTGACCATGACCCTTCAATTAACGATGTTAACGTCCGACGGATATAGAAATTTTATAAACGACTGAGGAAATCGTGTTAAATAAAAAAAATAGCAACTGCTCCCTTCTGTATATTGAATGACGATATCAATGTGAGTGCGGTTGATTTTCTGCAAGAACGAAACATCTTATGTAAACGAGAGTAAGTTTGTGATAAACGTTAAGTATTCATTTCTAATGCAATGATTTTTTAAATGTTTTCAATTGTTAGGAAATGTCATCAAAACTGTAATAATTACATAATAAAATAGCAAAACGAAAAATTCCGAATACGATTTGAATTCAAAGCTACACTTGGTAATATTGTTTGTTTTGTAAAGCATTGTACACAGGAAAAAATAATGAAATTAACACGACATGTAAATCAATAGTACTATGGAATAGACATCAGTTGAATTGAAAATCAGATTGAAAATCACGATCGATGTAAAATTAAATTTAAAAGGCTTTTTTTATCAAAAAACAATACTATATATTTCATAAAACTTTCAGTTTTGCTTCCAAAGTATATTGAAAGACCTGTTTTAATCCACCTGGTAGTGTAATGATGCCTTTCTCATATCAATCATACTATCATATATAATACTGTGGTATTCTTCAAAATAATTTTCTTCGATTCTTAAAAGAATAACCGAAATCGGTTTGTTTGGCCGTCTACTGATGAAAACTATCAATTGGAAAAGATTTGAGGTCGATTTAGAAGCCTTTTTACGGGTTTTCCCCATTTTCAGTGATGGTATACAATTTTTAACCCACTTTACCCTATATTTCCGGATCAGGAAGTCGGATCCGCATGAAATTCAGGAATTACATATGGGACCACAGGACCTTTCATTTGAACCCAAGTTTGTGAAAATCGGTCGCGCCATCTATTAGAAAAGTTAGAACACATATTTTCTTTTTTTTTTGCACATTTTACCCCATAACTCCGGAACCGGAAGTCGGATTAAAATAATATTCAGGAATTTTTTATGGAACCTCAAGACCTTTCATTTGAATCTAAGTTTGTAAAAATCGGTTCAGCCATCTCTGAGAAAAGTTAGTGCACTTATTTTTACGATTTGTTGCACATTTTACCCCATAATTACGGAACCGGAAGTCGGATCCAGATAATATTCAAGAATTTTGTATGGAACCACAAGACCTTTCATTTGAATCTAAGTTTGTGAAAGTAAGCCATCTCCGAGAAAAGTTAGTGCAAAAAAACGTTACATACACACATACGCACATACACACACACACAGATATTTTGCGTACTCGACGAACTGAGTCGAATGGTATATGACACTCGGCCCTCCATACCTCAGTTCAAAAGTCGGTTTTCACAGTGATTGCATAACCTTTCTATATGAGAAAGACAAAAAGAAAAACTGTAGAGTAACTTTCCATTCAGTTGCCTTTTCTAAATATATGCATGAAAATTGCAGAAAAATCCGAAAAATATTTTTACCTGTGTAGACCGAATATAATTAATATAATATAATTTACATTGACAATGTAAAATGTTCATGTACGATAGAGATGGACAGGTAAGCAGAGATGGCATTTCACCAGAGTGATACACGCTAGAGTCAGATTTTTGCCACACCGAGGATGAAAAAAACGAAGCACCGCACAAAGAGGAAAGCGCACTTCTTCTCAGTGTCGAATAGACAGCATTTGAGTGTGTGCTTGTGGTTAAAGCAGCTGGCGCGAGTGAAACACATTCTCTTCGTATGAATCGCTCACACGCGCTCTCGTCTAAATACACCCAAGTGACCACTGGCGCGTGATGGTGAGCGAACACTTCTGTGAAATTCAATTAATAGAGAGTAGATCTGGCCTTGCTATGAAAAATTTGCAAGGAAAACCGAAAATTTGACGATAAATTGTTTTATTTTGCTGATTTTGCGTGTCCACGCTTCATCTACGAAAACCATACAGCAGAGTGCTCACCGGCGTGTACACCTCTGTGAAAGTATCTGCATCCACCTCAGAGAATTTATTAGCTAATGCTCTAGCACTTTGGTGCGATTCAGTGGAAGAGGTAAAAGGAAATAAACCAACGCACTCATGATGCGTGCACACTTTACACAACAGTGGTGTATAAATGTGAAAGAGAAGAGCTCTCGTTGAAGTTGTCAGTGCGAGGGGAGAAATTTTGCTTGCTCTTCGTCACACAGAGGAGATAGACATCTCTGCAGGTAAGCATTTTTTCAAACCCGAATCGACCCGTACCCGATAGAAAATGAAAAACCCTTCTTAATCCACCTACTGGTGTGATAATGCCTTTCTCTTTTTTCATAACAGTCTCATGAAAATATATTTCATACTTTTATTAAATAATTTCGGACACTTATTTTGACAGCAATTGATTCAGATTGATTCGAGTAGTTCACAAAAGCAGGCTCGGGGGTACATGAAATTTTCGAAATCGAAAAAAAATTTTTGATGCCAAAAGGCTTAGAATTGCATGAAACGTCGAGATTTAGTGTAATCTCAAAAAAAAATTTATTTTAATATCGACTTTTTGGGACTTGGAGAAATATAAAATTTTTTCTATGTCCCAGAAAGTTGATTTTTCCAAAAAAATTTTTTTTGAGATGACACTAAAACACGACGTTTCATGCAGTTTTGAGACTTTTGACATCAAAAAAGTTTTCGATTTTGGAAATTTCATGTACTCCCCCCTATGGTGCATTTTCAAGATTGAAAATTTTCAAAACTTTACCGCCGATCTGCACATGTCCGATTTAGCTCAAATTTTGCATAAGGATTTTTTTCGAGGTGCTTAACTTTTTAACACTAGAGCTTTACGAAAATAGAGGTGATCCCAAAATTTTTGCACCCTCGTATATAAGAGCGGTAAAAATCAACGTGTTTTGTCGGTTACGTCACTTTTACCATCATATCTCCGGAACCAAAATTCACAGCCATTTGATCTTCGAACTTGATCAATGGCCTAACAATAGCTTTCAAACGGGCCTAGATTTGTTAAAATCGGTTCAACGATCTCGTCGAACTGAGTCGAATGGTATATAACACTATGGGTCTCCGAGGCTCCGTTCGAAAGTCGTTTTTTCCAGCAATTCTAATACATTTCTATAGAGAAAGGCAAAAACTTACCCGTCTCCGACCCGAGTCCGAGATTATTTTCCTTCCAAACCCGAACCCCACCGGAACCCGATAAAAAATAAAAATCTTTACCCGTACTGGACCCGAGGCCGAAAAAACCGATCATCGGGAAGTAAAAAGCAAAACAGTTTCATAGTCGCTATCGCATTGGCTATGGTCGAAATTAGAATGCAAAATTTTCAACGATAAAAAAACAGAATTGCGGCCATTTTTTGCTTTTAGTTGTTAATAACTTTTTGAAATAACAATGAATATTTTTGGTTGTAGTTCCGACCATAGAGAGACATCTAACGAGTATTACTTTAGGTTGTTTCAGCAGGGGCGTGTTTGAGGGGTTGAGATCCTTCGGCACGAAATCGACATTATTCGCCTTTTAACACTCCAGCACGTCCTTGGTGTACAGGCATGATGCCAAATCACGCCAGATATCGTCGGTTCGTAGTGAGCCTTCGTGGTGCTTTCGATAGTGAACGGTGTACTCTGATTTCCGCAAGAATAATTCGCTTTCCAAATTAAAACCTTTTTGGCGAACTTTAACATCTTTTGTGTACGGAGGTTCTTGGGAACATCACATTTATCCTTGGCAGTCACATGTTTCCTGAAATGTGGTAGAAGTACTCCTTCACATATGTTTCCTACGCAAAATTCCAATAAATGTGTGTGCGAGTGTGGATTTTGAACGGTACACCTTTTAATATTTTTCGAGTTACATAGATTTGAAGAAAAACAACAGAATTCAACAAAAATCCTAATGTAAATTCCTATCTTGATTAGAAGAAAGTTTCTATATATTTCCTTCATGGGAAGCTTGTTATGGGATAGAACTCTATCGAGTAACCCGCACTGGTTTGAGAGTTATTGGTGTCAAAAGATCTCGAAAAAAAAGTTATAATAAGATAATATGAATGACAAGAGAAAGACAATATCACACCACATTATTGAAAAGCATTTTATGATACAAATATTATCTAATGACACCTCAATTCCTGCTGATAGTAGCTTCGAGTAGTGATTTGACAAATGTCATCTAGTTGGAGGCTTAGGCTCGAATAGTAATCTATTCATCGACCAATTCGACAGTATTTTAGTGTCAATCCTATTCATGGTACAGCGAATACACAAAACCCAGAAAAATAATTCGGGTTCGGATCCGGTACGGGTAAATATTTTTTATTTTTATTTGCATTTTTTTTTATTTGCATACCCAATTATCTCTAGTATCCATAGGCTACTATTCAATTTTATCCATATCAGACTTCCAGTTCAGGAATTACGGTGCGATGAGTGTGAAAATTTTCAACTTCACATCCTGTTATTTCCCACAGTTTTCAGGTCTTATTAGTTGACAATCAATCGAACTTATTTCAACAAAACCGTTGCCTTATTTTCGGTTCTGGAATCCCCAGAAGTAGGGATAAAGAAAAAACCGAAATGTAACTCACATTGATTTCTCCGAGATGGTTGTATAGATTTCCAATAGAAACAAGTAAATATTAAGGTATTATTGTCCCATCCGACTGCTGAAGTGATCCTCGAAGTATTTAATTAGGCGTTTAAAGTGGTTAAATAGCAAACTCAATTTTACGAACCGACTTATTCCTCTCTCTAAAGTAAAACATGCACACCAGACAATGGAAATATATTTTATTACTGCTTCAAAAACACATATTATCCAAACAAAAATATGATAATCTTACAAATCGCGTAATTTGCATACATTAAAATAAAAAAAAAAGAAAGTAAGCTGATCGAGACCGATAAAAACCAAGACAATTTGTGTGTCTACCACTGCCCCCAGGGTAGGAATAACTGCAATGCCGCACCATATTCAAGTACTGGCATGCATTGGAGCTATCTCCCTACCCTGCAGTACCCCTTCAGAACACGTGTAGTTCTGTTCGAGATGTGTCCAGATAATGAAAACGAAAACCTTTTAGAAAAGAGGCATTCGTTAAACGCGATGAAAAATGTCTAACCAGTGTAAATGAAGAACGAAACAAGATCAAGCCATCAAATAGTTTCCCTTCGTTTCGCTTCTCGAATGGTTGGTCGGCCGGTGGTGTATTGTAAGGGAAGTTAAACGAAAAAAAAATGAGAGTGTGAAGTCTTTTTCTTGTAGTACATTCAGCCCTCCCCAGTACCAAGTTATACTAGTACAGCATTAATATCGCTGGTAGTTACATGGTTGCGATACGAGTTAGATCTGCTGTTACCACACTTTGCAAAAAAAAATGGAACTTAATAAGCATCGCTAGTGATTTTAAATGAACAACTCGGGGACGGGTATAGTGAGATGGGTTAGTCGGTGCCTTCCACGCAGCCTACCTGGGTTCAATTCCCAACCCCGCACATAGTATCAGAAAGTTTATTTAGCTCGAAGAAGCTCTATAACTGAAACAAAAAAAAATTAACAGTGCAAGCTAGCTAGGAGTTGATTGCTGTTCACCCTTTCTTTGTTTAGTAGTTTGTTGTAAAATCTTTGATTAAATTTTAGTTTTTTTTTGTGTTGGAAATGCAAAATTGTAATTTCGTCGTATAAACCATTCACATAATCACTAAATCAGGGTGTTTTGTTTCAATTAAATGTTTTAGCACATATCCATTTCCTATTATTTATTTACATTTTGTCTTCGTAAATGTACATTAGCGTTTAACTATCTGATTTTTTAACAATATCAAGCAACATGCAACTTATAGTGCTATAACTATCTGTCTTCATTGGCATACAGCGACTGAAATATGTGGTGTGTAAAAAAGTTTAAATTTTCAAGTAAAATTTGAAGGTATATTGCATTTACCAGAGGAAATTGAATAGTTCAATGAATTGGCTTGGTTTTCCGGATAAACTGACGCGATTGGAAAAAGCAATGATGAACGATTCCGAAAGTTAATACATTTCAATTTCACCAGAATTCACGATTTTGTAAGTTTAATTTGCATAATAATTTTGCAATTTTATCACTAGTTTAATTTTTGAGAAGGGCCTAAGCAAAGAAATCCTGGAAAATTTTCTAAAAACTAGGTCATTCGTACCCATCACGATATACCCGTCCCTTTTAGAGAACCAGACAGGTATTGGTCGGATTTGGCTTCAGAAAAAGATATGTTCATCGGGTTCGGGTCGGGTACGGGTGCCGATTTTTCAATTTTCAACGTGTACGGATTAAGAAATTGGGTCAGGTTTTGATATTTTTGTTGGGTTTAAGGACTGTTGTCGGGTACGGGTAAATTTTTCAATTTTTTCTCGAGTACGGGTCGGGTTCGGGTTTGAAGGAAAAATTAATCTCGTGTTTGGGTTGGGTACGGGTAAAAGTATTTTATTTTCGATCGCGTACGGGTCGGGCTCGGGTTAGAAAAAAAATTATTACCCGATCATCTCTAGTTCCCATGGAGAATTAATGGACCAGAAAATTATAGAGCTAAATTTTTGAAATTCGTTCAAATCTTTTTGTAGATGTTTTCGGATTCGATTTTTGAAAGAACGCCTACGCCCGCCTCCCCTCCCCCCCTTAAAATATCATGAAATTCCCGATTGGAGTATATGATATTCAATAAGTCGTTCGAGTAAGGCAAATTTTCGACAATCTGGAAACAGTCTTATATATTTCCAGCATTCAAAAGTAATGATCGCCTAAATGTACGAAGTTACCTTGGTATAATCAGTTTGTCAGCAGCGTTGAAGCTTTTTGAGTTGGAAGTTTCCCAAACTAAAACGTACATCTCTACTGATCAGCATGGTTTTATGCTGGGCGATCGGTGGACACGAACCTGTTGGATTTTACATCAACCTGTATCACTCGGATGGAAGAAAAATCTCAAATTGATGCAATTTATACTGATCTGTAAGCATCGTTTGATCGAATAGATCATGAAATACTTATAACGAAATTATCCCGACTAGGCACTTTGAGAATGTTTGTTAAATGGCTGAGCTCTTACTTATGCTGGTTTGTGCTGTGCAACTTTATTACTTGGCGTTGGATGCAGACTGGTTTACGCTGATGACCTGAAGCTATATCTGGCAGTCCGGCCTATTGAAGATTGTGCTCGTTTCCAGGAACATTTAAATATTTTCTTGGTTGGTTTAGAAGAAACTTTTTAGTTATTAGTACCGTGTCAAGTTATAACATTTCATCGTAAAATCAACCCCATAATATTTTACTATCAAATCGATGGACAAACGCTTGGCAGAGTCGATGTTGTCAATGATCTCATCGTTTTGCTGGATGCTAAGCTTACCCTTAAGACACACCGATCTACTTTGATAGGCTTCATAGCGAAAATGCGTGTTTGATTTGGAATCCGTACCAACTCGTTTGGAACTTGCGAATAGAACGTGTACAGAAGAGATTCGTACGGCTCGCTTTGCGGCACCCCCGATGGCAAAACCCACTAGATTTACCACCGTATCCTGACCGCTATCGTCTGATTGGCCTGGAATCGTTAGTGCGACGAAGAAAGATGCAGCAAGCGTTACTTGTGGCTACAGTAATCAATTCCTCGAAAAAATTATTACCTCAACCGCTGAGATTATGTGATTTATTACCGATCGCTCAGTTACGCACAGCCCGGGATGACGTTTGAATGCATAGGACACTGGTTTTTCAAGCCAGTTGTCATATGTTCGAGCTCCGACCGGGAAGCATTATTAAGGTAGACCACATCAGGATGATGTGAATTACTATTTTTAATATCAGTTTCAATTATACTAGCGCTTTCTTATGTTGTCAGATTTTACTCTGAATGTCTTTCTTTTCCTCCACATCCTTTATTCTTTTATTTGGATCAGGGAAAAGCCTACTGGAATTCTGTCAAACTTGCTCTCCAGCAGGCATAAAACCTCCTCATATGTTGCATCAATAGATTAAAATCATCCAAATGATACATTTCCTTAAATCTAGTGCTTCTATAGTAGCTAAATCTAATAAGACAGTAACATAAAAAACAATTTCTTGATAACATTACGTGATAAATGAAAGTCGAAAGAATTGAAACATTTGCTAAATATGCGGCACATGCTAGCAATGGGGTCTTTCTCCATAATAAGTTCTAACATAGGGAATCCGAAGAAAAAAAATAGGATCGAAGATTACGACGTCGAATGTTAAATTATAACAAATGCAATTGCTCTGAGCAATCAATCTGCGACTAAAGAAGGTTTGCCACAAAACTAGCTTTACAAACATCGCGACGGACAAATAATAAATCGAGACCAATCAGTTTGCAGCGATCATGGTAAATCGGTAAGTTTAAAGGATATCTCCATGGAAGCCGTTGGAGAACTAGGCGGACAAATTTGCGTTGAATAATTTCAATGCGTTGGATTTCGTTAATAAGGTGACCAGATTGCCGCAGCGTATTCGCGAGTTGAGCTAACTAAAGCGTAATGCAGAGCTTACAAGTAATGTGCATCAGAGATTTTTTTTAGTAACGCGGAAAATAATCCCTAATAGCCTAGAAGCTTAGGACATACTAAGCTCTAAGTGCTCTTTAAAATTTCACTTGGATTCCAGAAGAACAACCCAGGTCCTTAACAGACAATGCGCGTTCGAGAACAGTTTGTGAAATATTTTAGTCAAACTTGAATACAGACTTTTTACTACTGAAAGAGATGACGGCATTTAAACCATTTTGAAATATGAAAGTCTTCGGCGAACGATAGTTTCATAAACTTGATCGAAAAATTTAGATCGTTGAGATACAACAAAATTATGAATGGTCCAAGGTTACTTCCTTGAGGAACTCCACAGGTAGCAGCAAATGGTGAGGCTTTCACTATCATTTCGTTACCAGTTAGATATGATCGAAGCCAATTCAAAAACGATCCGTTTAATCCTAGTCTACTTAATTTGGAAATCGTTATGTGATGATTGATTTTGTCGAACGAAGAAGCAAAATTGGTGTATATAGAATCTACTTGTAGTCGTGCTTGTAAATAACGTATGATGAAGGAAGTGTAGGTTACTGAATTTGGGGAAGTTGAAGGCTTTGGCATGGATCCTTGCTGAGTCTGGGATATGTAGTCAGAGCAACTATGTGTTATAAAATCCAGAACTATAATTTCAAACAGCTTCGATACAGCGCACAAAGTAGCAATTCCACGGTAGTTGGATACTATGCCCTTGTTCACATAGGATTTCTGTCATATTTCTGGAAAAAAATCCAGAACGCAAGGAACAATTGAAAATGTTGGATAGTGGAACCAACAACTCTTGTCACCACGGATAGAATCCCAGAACTTTTCGTTTCTTTTCTTGTATTTTCTTGTCAGCCTGTCGTGAAAATTTTTATTTACGACTAAGTTAGCATTCGCCCCGGGGGCGGCAAAGTAATCCTTGGAACTTTTTTTTTGCTCGCTCAAGTCAGGTTTCCGGAGATGAAGTTCAGCTTTGATTTTTTTGCTCACTAAACCAACGATGGGGGCGGCAAATCTCTTATTTTGCCCCGGGCGCCAAATTTCCTCGGTACGCCACTGGGTCTTATGGTCCCATATTGAATTCCTGAATTTCATGCGGATCCGATTTCCGGTTCCAGAATTACAGGGTGAAAATTGTTAAAATATTTATACCGTCACAAAAACCGGCGAAGTAAAACACGTAAAACTATTTCTAAGTTTGCCTCAAAACTGTTCTATTTGGTAGTCATTATTAGTAGACTGGTTCCCTTTTCTCGAGCCGACTTCGATTTTACCGGTTCCCGTATTCCGATTTCGGAAGTACCTGCAATAGAGGGACTTACTTTGTTTTCTCAGAGATGGCCTAACCGATCTGAGTACTGATTCACTCTGTACGTACTACTAGAACATAGACAATCCGTTTTGTTTCTCAAGAATCGAAGAATTATTTTGGGGAATACCACACGTTTATATATATAAGAATATTTAAGATATGAGAAAGACATCATTACACCACTAGGTGGATTAAAACAGCCATCAGAAGCCAGTTCTGAATAAAATTCTATATCAATTTATGAAGACATAATACATTTCATTTGAATCTGAGTTTGCGAAGATTGCTCTAGCCGTTTCTGAGAAATTTAGGTGATTTTTGGCTTGGAGCACACGAGCACTTTCTTGGCAGTTCCGGAACCAGGAACGGTGATCCGGTATACCCAAAATCAACGTATTTGGTCATCAACTAACCATACCAGCCTAATTGAACAATTTTACTGCAATTTGAATGTATTTGGATTGATTTTTCCGTGCCATGTATAAATGCTCCTGAAAATGAAATTTTTATACTTATCATCCTGTAATTTCGGAACTGGATGAAATTTGGTACTGCTATATGGTAATATTAGACTTTTTATTTGAACCTAAGCTTGTGAAAAATGGATGAACGGTCTCTGAGAAAACCGACTGCCATATCCGAGAAAATCGAGTGCACATTTTTGCTTCATGCCCACACACACTTAGACATTTTGCGTACTCGATGAACTGAGCCGAATGGTATATGACACTCGGCTCTCTGGGCTTTGGTTCAAAAGTCGGGTTTGCATAGCCTGTCTATATGAGAAAGGCAAAATGCTAACATGAAAATAGATTATATTAATTTATATGATTGAACTTATCGAAGTGTTCGGTAGTTTTTGACAATCTGTAATCGATATCTTGATACTGGAGAATATTTATCGAAATGAATTGATTTCTAATAAATGTCCTGTGTTTATTCTTTAATTTAAACCAGTGAACGTTTAGGAGTTTAAGAAAACAATTGAAATGGGTTTTCTTTGGGATAGAGTAATTAGATGTTGTAGCTATTGGGAGATTTTTGTACTTATTATTAATGAACTATCAAATTGTATGGCCTACTCTACTCTAGAATTGTACAAAATATCATTGACAGTAAAGACAAAGATGAGATAAAGTCCTGACAGTACTGTACTGTACCCATACTGCCATATTAATCCCATACAGATTTTTTGCCATTTATTGAGTTAGTTTGACGAATTTAACCTAGTCTTATAATATTTTCAAAAACAGTATTAATAATTGCGGATTTGTTAAGTAAACTGGGAAATGAATATCAACATTTGTCTGCCCCGTAGGCAAAGTACCCAAATACCATTTCTGTACAGTGCAAATTAAATTGAAGAAAAATTTATGGTACATTACGAATGTTTCGTGCAACAATACTGAGATTTGGCGTTTTGCAGTACAAAATTTGTAAACAAAAAATTAAAAAAGAAACCTGCTAGGTATTGCATATTGGACTGACATGAAAGCAGTCGCATTATTTAAGACTAAACCATACTTACTCATTTTGCACAGTATTAGTACAATGCAATCTTCAATGGGCATTGTAAACGAAACAAGGTTTTTGCTCAAAATTATACGATATTATGTAAGCTAGTTCGGCACGTGCGAATCATCAATGAAACAATATTTCATTTTTTTTCCAACATCAGGTTGTTTTTTTTTTGTACAAAACGACATTCACAGTGAATGATAAAAAATCCTGTAGCTCTCACCTGTAAATGAAGGTAGTTCAAGTTAAGAAAAAAAATGTCTGTCTTCTGGTTGTTATCCATCTTGTCTGACCGCTGTTTTGCCCTAGTGTCTGGAATGTCGTAGAACAGCGGTTTTTAGCCTGTCTTCGCGTGGTCTAGGCAATATTTTTCACCTAAATGAACGGCAGCTACTTGTGCAAAACCATTCAATGGAAACTGAAACAACATCCACCGGCCAGAAGCTACAACATCATTTTCTCTCCCCCTTGTCAGTGAGCACTGAATCCGTGTGGCAGGGGCAAGGGGATTCATTTTGTGCGGGCATCGGCCATTTTTTTATTCGGTTAATGCAAGCGCGAATTTAATTGTATACCTAGCCGCGAATTTCGCGTTGTGATGCATTAGGTGGTAGCTCACGGAGCTGCGTGCGTGTATTTTTGTGTTCTTCTCTTGAGTGCGTGGAGATAATGCGTTTTTTTCCTCCCTCTTTCGATGGCTTGGACGAGGTGATGCGAAAATTTACATAGTCTAATGTGGAACATGGTTACAAAAATGATGTAAATTCATTTGAATAATTCGCAGCGAAACCATGTTTTTGAAGAATTTACATACTTTTCCACCCAGCAATTTTATCAGCCTGGTTCTCTCGAATAGACCCGCGGAACGCAAGCCGTTGGTTTTTGCTATATCTGGTCAGGCGCACGTAGACGGTTATCCAAGGGTCCACGGCTCATTTAAAGCTTTAGCCAAGTGCGCCGCGAGATTCGCGGAAAACCTTCTCCCGCTCAGCCGGAGGAAATGTGCAACTCTTTCGCTTTTAAAAAAAGTAGCAGCGCACTCATGCAAGAAATGTGTATCCTTTCGCACATCGATGAGTTGGAAAACAGTGATGGATTCATTGTGAAGAATGAGCAGTTAATGACGTCTAATAAGCACCAACCGCAACCGGACGATTGCAGCAAGGAATCACTGACAGGGAAGAAAACATGCCCCTTCTCTTCAATTCGCTGAACTGGCGCAACGAAGCTCATTGTAACCATCAGAGTGGATTAGTGCATGGAAGTGTAGGTTTACAGGGTAGTGCAGCGAGGAAGAACATCAATAAATCTGCCGAGAAGCGAACGGAAACGGGCACAGTTTTTGCTGTATTGGGGGCAATATCCTAATCCATTCGGGACTGCTTAGTACCGTATCAGCGTAACGGAATCTCAGCGGTAAATGTCTATCAGATTGCGTTTGTATCAATTACGGTTTCTCGTTAAAATTATAGTGTAAAAAAATTCCTTATTGACTATAAAGTTTTTGAAAACTTGAATTCATCACATTCTTATACAAAATTTATTCTACTCTGTTCACTAATTCAAAGTACATCGGTCTTTCTCGGAGTTCTAGATTTTTTTTAATGATGATTATCAAGGGTTGCACACCTACGTTGAGGGAAAAAATGCATTTTAAAGTATGTAGCATTGAATCGATGATTCATTAGAGTACCAACAACATCGAAGCGGTTCAGTAAAGTGAGATAGTCTGACTAGGAGGAATCAGTAAACCACAATCTTGCAGATCGAACAAAATTTAAAAAAAAGTGTATCCACCCACGCACTTGTTCAGTTTTTACTACAGAGATACATTCGATTCAGCGTCAGATAAATCAAAACGACATAATTAATTGATAAAAATTACTTAATTTCAGATTTATGTCTCTACCAAGCAGGGAACTTCGGGTCCGATTCAAGGAATAAAGCGACTTTGCTCAATGCACACACGAACGCACTCGCCTTCACAGTTTGGGTCATTTTTCGCTTTTACCAACAGGCAACAGAGAACGGTAGGTTCCGTGTGTACTCGCTTGCACTGGAGAGAGCTTCCTCGATGTTTCTGTCTATTCATCATCCTTTTAATATTTACCGAATCTGTTGCGGCTTGCTCTGGTTTGTGGGTTCAGTCGCGGTCTGTGTGTCCGAACGAAAAAGATTGGAAACTCGCCGCAAAGGAGAGTTGATACATTCAAATTAGATAAAGGTAATTCGAAATTATTCTTCATAAATCACTACTAAAACAGCAACTTTCCAATGCTATTAATCAGATGTGTGCTGCTGATAAAGTCGATTTCGATATGAGATTTCTACCATGCTCTGGTTATTAAACAGTTCCGCTGGTCCAAAAGTCGGTTTGTTTGTGAAGATGAATTTATTTTTGAAAATAATTTCCAAGATGCATGACCATTTTATTCAAAGTAGTTCGGCAAGTTCCTGAACAGATGAACGACTTCGAGCTGTACGGTTTAAGGTCTTCATTAGAGACCAGTCTTCAACTGGAATTGATTTATGATAATGCATATATTTATTAAACTCGTTTCCTAGAGTGAGTATGGTGGGATCACTGGTAGTATTGTGTGAGTTTTTTTAAATATAATTTATATATGTTCCCGAATAGAGAAGGTGAAGTTCCACTGCGATATTTTTTGCTTGATTTTGTTTTCATACATTTATTTTATGCGAGTCATGATCCTAAAAGCTAAACAGAGTTTGATTTTAATGTACTTTCGATTTCTGTGGAAGTTGTCCGGAAGTTATAAATTAAGCGATAAGAGTTTACCACTCTCACCATTCACATTCGAACTAAAAGTTCTCACCATCCAGATTTTTTTTTCTCAATATATTTTGGGCCTAAATTTAAAAATATTTGACTCTTCAGAAGCAGTGTCATACAGTTGTTCCCGAAGAATCATATTATTTCTGTTGCCTAACGCCCAGCACAAAAGCTTTAAGTAATCGTTGCTCTTCGGTTGTACTCCGCACATGTACGTAGCTTCCCGACTATTTTTAGGTTATGACTGTTTACTAAATGTCCATGGCTTATAAGAACGCCAGTATCGATCTCTGGCGGAATGACAATGTGGCTGCAAATTCAAATTGAAATTTGTTCGAATTTAAGGGCCGCACTCTGTTTATGCTACTCATTATTTATAGACTGTACTCGAGAAAAATGCAACAGATAAAAACCAAAAGTTCATTTTATGTCGGATATTTTTGAAACGCTCAAGGAATAAATAAACACATATTAGCTATATTTTTGCAATGTTGGTTTATTCAACTTCCATTTTTAAGCTAAATGCCCACACATTAGACTTAACGCTACTCATCAAATCTTTCTTATACCTTTCCTGGTTTCCGGAGCTTGCCCTTCATAATCGCCCAGAATTTTCTATAGGGCGAAGTTCTTGCGAGTTTGGAAGGTTTATCTCCTTTGTCACAAAAAAAAACATATGACACGATAAAATATTCGGCCAAAACAGAGTGTCACCTTCGTGGGATTGGAGAAAGGGCAGCGGGTGCCTCTGGAGAGAATTTTCTTCATACATTTAGCCTTGATGGTGGCGGTCGGCTTGCTGAATTTGCCGTACATACAGATTGTCTGCCACACCAAGTACTTCTTCGTAACAAATTTGTCGACCATCTTCTTTCGGAACTTCTCTGAAACATCCAGGCAGGGTTTGACCGGCGGGGAAAACTCCGGGCCGGAGATCTACTTGGTGTCCTCTATAATGTACGTCTCGCCGTCTATTGCGAAGAATTGACTTATTTTGTATCGTCTCGAATCGATTACGTTCATGGGGTTGCATTTCTTTCGCTGTCAGCTCGCCGCTGGACCTCTTAACAAATTTACCACACGGGTCACGGTTGCATCATCAATTCCCAACTGTTTTTTGGTCCACCTGGGAGACAAGTCTGAATTTTCGACGACCACGACCACAATTTTGCGTTGAAGCCATTTCGATAACCACTCGATTGAGGCAAAATTTCACACATGTAAACATTATACTCTAAACTAGTTTTAATCAACATATCATCAAATTTTACCCAAAAGAGAATGTGTTCATAAAAGCAAAGGGTTGTGTAATTATAGTGTACAATCTTTATTATGAAGTTGATCATTCTACTTATTGAAAACGTGCGCGCGATCAATGGTTTGGGTCTCATACTACTGACGAAAATTAATATTTATACTTCGTTGCCATCATATTCAATTGGGAGTAGAACGTTTGCAGATAGATTATTATTTTAAATAATATTAGTTTTGATTTCTCATCTAGAAAGATTATGTAATCACTATGAAAACCGACTTTTGAACAGAGGACCGGAGTGCCGAGTGTCATATACCACTCGACTCAGTTCGTCGAGCATTAAAAATGTTTGTGTGCGTAGGTGTGTGACAAATAATGTCACTCAATTTTCTCAAAGATGGCTGAACCGATTTTCACACTCATATTCAAATGAAAGGTCTTATGGTTCCATAGAATGCTATTGAATTTGATATTTATCCGACTTCCGGTTCAGGAATTACAAGGTAAAATGTGCAAATCTATGAGAAAATGCGCACTCAATTTTTTCAACTGATTTTCACAAACTAAAATGAAAATGGAAGGTCTTGAAATTGTTTAAAAAGTCTTCGAAAAGTTGGCCCAGATCCGACTTCAAATTTCGGCATAACAGCGCGAATAGTGAATAATTTTCATTTTTTTTGAATATTTTTTCACATGTGATGGCGAAACGGAACTCACTTCGATGCTCAGCAACGGATAAACCGATTTTTACAGTTCATGATTAAAATTAAAGCCCTCTTTATCTTAAAAGATACTGTGCAATTTCATCTAGATCCGATTTCCGGTTTCGAAACTATAGAACGATGAGTGTTAAAACATTCAAACGGTTATACAAAATTATGCAAAACTGGTACGCATCGATACGTGCTGGTACGGAAGAAGAAAACACCACCGTCTGGCACACAGCGTGCTTTGGAATAGCGTAAAATTCGAAGGTAGCATTATCTACATGTTCGAACTTGTTTTTTTTTGGGATCACGTTCCTGCCAAAAACAGAGACTTTTCTGCACAACAACTTTCAAACATGTAGTATTTACTACTATTTCTCGGTAGGTAGCTATTTGTATGTTTGCTGATAAAATGAGCTTGAGCGACCACCCCTGGTTGCTACTCCGTTACTGATCGGGATTAGCTGAAATTGTACAGGGAGTTTCTAGATGATCCTACCTGGAACTGGTAAATCATCCTTCAATGTACATCTTCTGGTAATCCCAGAATTCATTGATCAGTACCGGCGCCGGCCAGGCCCGAACGTAGATCGTCTAAGGAATGGGAAGGAATGTTAGTCCAACACTTGTTGTTACTAGAGGCCGTATATACTACTGCGCACTCCACAAGTGTCACGGGAGAAGGATATTTGTTAGTAAAAATTTCACTATTGGTAATATTCGCGCGCGACTCTGTATGTTCCGGTTTCAAGATGCTCGGATGCACCACTGAACTCACTGACTTCCCGAGTTAACGTTTCAACCAGTGTTGGTGATTGCTGAAAATTTGACAGAAGCTGCTTGATTTTTATCTATATTGTATACAACATTTTCAATCCGGTAGAAGATGCTACAAGAATTCGAGTCTCTCAATGCATGAACCTCGAGAGAATTTTTCTACATTTCTTCGCTCCACTTCATACTCTGAGTATTTCATGGCCCTTAAAAAAATTTCAGTCTGATAATGATCGCCGCTGTGTGGAATTTACCAAGAGAGAATCGCAAGTTGACAATTATCGCAGAAAATCGAATCGATGATTCGACTTGATGATTCTCATACTAGGTTGCAATATTTAAAAACCCTTGTGTGGAGCAATCACAGACATTGTCATAGACACCACTTATACAAAGGTTATATGCACATCGTTAGAATAAGCGGCAATAGTAAAATGATTCTATCGCAATTATCAACTGCCTATGTAGAATCGGATCGCGAAACGAGAATAAGCGACCGTTTGTTGCTTCAGAGAGAATCCCCACAGCAGCGTGCTAGCAGTTGATTCTCAAACGGTTCACCGAGAGAAATTCGCTCTCGCACTAGTGTCTATTCTATGTTAAATGTACCATGCCGGTTTTTTTGTTGTTGCGATGATTTCCGATTCTCTTTGATGGCACTGATTTCTTTGATACGATAAAAGCCATCCTTGGTTTCAACAATGTCCTATATTGAAGTTCCGGGAAGTCTTGATTCACAACTCTTATTCGAGGAAACTGAAGAAAAATTTGCAATACTATCGCGTAAAGAATAAAAACTTCCCTATTTTTATAAATGAAATTACGTGATACAAAATAAACGAATGAATAGGATTTAGACAAAGCAGTTGTTATAAAATCATTTTAAATCACCAAACTAAGGTAAACAGATTTCACGCGCGTCTAGATTCTGTAGTATTTCTGCTTTATTATTCTAATTATTTATTAAAATTAATAATTGGTTATATTGGTTGATCTGGGCAGCCAGCTACCGAGAAAAATATTAATTTATTGTTTGAAATATTATTATCAAGTATATTTTTACTATGTTTTCAATATACCGATATATGTTATCGGTGTTATTAACTTTGAAATATCAACGAATTTGCACATTAGTTTATTTTTACCATTCAATTTGTAGTCCTGAAAGACAATCAATAACATGGAAGAAGAAAACATTCCTAATAAAACTTTTCTCCGAAGCCCTACGGAAATTGATAGGTTGAATGAAGAGATATTTTAGTAAAATAGAATAATCAGAAGTGAAACATTGAAAATATCTGATAACTGAAAGGAAAAAGAAACTCCAGCAATTGTCGCCTTTTACGGCATGGAAGCAGGAACCCAGTGGATCTATTCTTGGTTCTTTTTTTTCCGCCGGATTCCACACGGCATCTAGGCTGGTACTGTCCGGAGAGAGCCAATAGGTACTATCAATCTCCTAGTGGACCCCAGCCCCTTGTGTGTTTGCTGATAAAATGAAGTAGAAAAATTAAATAAAGTGGCATTTTTACAGCAGTAAGTACGTTTCTTGCATTGTGCATATTTTTCCAGTATTTCCGGCTCCGAGTCGATACGACATGCAATAAATGCTCAAATTCGAAGGTAGCATTACCTACATGTTCGAACTTGTTTTTTTATTCATACCAAACGCGTTTTATGCTGTGGACTATGTTTATGAGAAGATACTACAAACAAACGACTTTACTACATTTTATTCATACGGTAGAGTAGAAATATTCTTTCTGATAGAGAAATTAATTATTTAAAATAAAATCAAAGTTTGCTCCGCATCGTTGTCGCATTTTGTTGGGGTATCTAGTTTGCAACGAAAAATAGTCACTGTCAACTTGCAGTAAAAATCAAGTTACTGAAAAATTACGTTGGAACTTATTACTTTACTGTCATAACCCGACTTGTTTTTTGTTTATATCATAAGGCCTTTATGTAGCATCTGTTTTATTGTCTGTTCTTATCAAGAAGCTATCGGTGCTACTTGGGGTTCCGCATTGGAATGCAGTACCATGACATTGTTTTGTTTTCATGTTTTCATACGAGCTATGGATTAGTTGAACCTAATCAAGGAATGATGTTCTAATGAAGCCCAATTATTCATTGCATACATTTACATGTATTTTAAACAGTTGAATATTTATTATAAGCATTTTTTTATATTGATGTTTATCTTCCAATTAGTAAATTTTATGTTACCTAACCAATGATCAGATTTGATCTAATATTTGATATATAATTAATAGTGCAACATTTAGTCAAACGTGTTATCAAGACTCATGATTTCAGTCATTCCCAGATGCGGCCTTTTTCTGTTATAATTATTGAATATAGGGAAGCTGGTCTGACGTGAATCATGAAGCCAACAGTGTATTTGAACTGAGAGGAAAAATGAAACGCTTACGTTACCAATGTTCCATCGCTAAAAACACGCTGTGAGAGGAAAGTCCGATAACAAGCAAATGCACTCAAGACGAAAACTCAAGAATGCTGTTTTGTCTCACACGGAGCAGCTTCTTACTCCTTCGATTATGTTGCATGGGCCTCGGTGTCGTATATAGGTGTGCACCACGGTGCGGTTTTCACACTTTGGCAAATCTTTACCACTCTGCGTGGACATCGTAAATATTGGCCGGGACGGCTGGAATGGTAAAGTTACTATGACCCGTGGGTCATAAAGCTAAAAATCGTCGTGCTGCTAGTGCATGATTGGGTCATAAAATACCGAATCAGCACCGAAGACAAAAAATCAAACACCAACATTTCAAATGTTTAGAGATATTCAGTCATTTCCCGTGCAAAAGGTTGGAAAGGGAAAACTGCAAGTAACCAGCGCGATCGCAGTGAATGTATTGATCAGAATTTATGGAGTAATTCGTTTTATTAATTGTAAGTGTAAAATGGTTCATTCCAATTATTAAGTCAAGCACGACTCAGAGATGCACAACGGAAAGAGTATCAACTCGGACGACTATGGTATGGACGAGTTCAAGTCAGGAGATTTGGTGTAACATGCTGTGTGTGAAGAAAACGAGCACAAACCGGCAACAGTCAGTATTGCGATCGTTCGGTAAGATATGCTGATGCAGAGGAAGTGAACAGTAGAGCTGACCCCTAACCTGACGCCAGTCGAAAGTACGAATGCAAACTTACTGCACCGGAGGGATAATAATTTAATTTCTGATCGTCGACATCCACAAGGGGTTTTGTAACCATGCAAATCAAGGGCTGCGATTAATTAAACGAATATTTATGCCCACGGAAAAGCCTCTTTTTCAACTTGTTGAAATGTCAGACTATGTCAATGTAAATGTTCAATGTAAAAACTTTAAAAGTAATACTTTTTTATTAATATTAAATCGATATTTATTGTGTCAATACAATTACCAAAAACAATTTAACAATCGGGTCAATCTTAGTCAGCAATATTTAAATAGCATTCGAGTTAATTTTAGGCAGCAATGTTTAAGTGCGAATCAGAAATATGCATAATGAACCCCCATATACTGAGTGAATAATTTGGAAATCTCTTCGCTGCGTTCGAAAGATGTTCCGTTTGAGATCGTATTGTCTTCTCGGTGCAGTTTTGACTACCACCAAATTTCATCTTTTCCAATTATCGAAATCTAATGTTGAAATAATTTTTTACACTGTAGAATCTTTCTGCTGTTAGTTTAGGTCAATTCGGAATAATTGTATTTTAACATATAAAACATGTTTATGGTGTTTTCTGTCTTTCTTCACTATTCTCAATACTGTCGAAGATCGTCACATATCAATGATACACATCTGCATTCATCGGTTAATCTACAAGAATATCCATAATACACTAATTCATATTTTGATAGGTGAGCGTGATTCCGAGACCCCCGACGATAAACAGGTAGCCGAACGTAAATGATATCTAACGATCGTCGGTAGGTCTGCATTGGCTGGATTAAAAATAAACATAACTTTGGAATATCGCTTCTTTACATCGTCGCTTGTTCAACATAATCGTTGAGCAACAATCAACGAAACTGCAGACGGCACTGGTACCCAAATACACATTTCGTGATATACATTAGTTCCATTCTTCTCTGGCTAACTGGCTAACTTGGTCGTTCATCGAGGTTTCGGGGAAGCCAGACATAAAATGACCAATAAAACCCGATCCCGAAAGATCTAAAACAGCGCGCTATCGGATGCAAAGATCAGAATATAGCTTTTTTGAATGCTGCTAATTAGCAGTGATGAAAAGTAGCTCCTTGCCCGGATCCGATAATAGGTGGGAGAGGTTGACGCATTTTTTTCTGTTTCGTTGCGCTTCCAAATCAACCATCGGTTCGGGGGGTCTTTTGATGACAGCCGGCGGATGTATTAAAATTTTAGATGACGTTGAAGAGCAGCCGATGTTGAAACGAATAACATTTAACCGTGATACGCACTAGCTACTGGTTGTTTCATTCAGGTTTATTTTATTCGGCGATCTATGGCATTTTTTTAAAGTGGCAGAATCGCTAAATGTTTCGAAAAACATTGCAATGATTAGAAAATACGACCAAACGCGATTTACTTCTGTGGAATTAAAAAACCAAGCACAAGTTAGCTGAAACAGACTTCTAAACTGATTCACTTAGGATGAATGCAAATAGCATTCGAAGTACTGGTATCTGTTTGTCACTATTACGTTAGCATTATAACGGAATAGTTAAAAAAATTCATGGTGGAATTTAAGGGAATTTTCTTTTCAAAAACGTGTTCGTATTAGTTAGTAGGATGGTTTACAAGGTACTCACATTCATTCCACATGACTAACAATTTTCTTTGTAACTAAAATCGCATAATTGCGGAAAAGTCACACCATGTGGCATTTGGAATAATATTTGCAACAAAAAACGTGCTTAATCCACCTAGCAGTGAGGTGATAACTTTTTTTATCATCCGCATAATATTTTTGCATGAATATTCATCGGTGTTTAAGTACGCATGACATTATTTTAATGACCGTCGTTTTAAGCGTAATTTGAGATTTTAATCACTCATTACTCTGTAATGTCGAAACTGCAAATCGGATCGAATTTGAATCTAGCCGTGTGACAATTGATTGAACAATCCATAATATGTCGAAGTAAGTTCCACTTTAGAGTTTACGGTAATAAGGTACTTCCAGAGCCGGTATTCAGGAACCAACATAACCCAAACCGATTCGTATGGCCATATGACGAATAAATTGAAATAGTTTTGAGTCCAACTTTAAAGCTTTTCGGGATTGTCATCTTGTATATCGGTTTGAATTTTAAAAATTCATCATCCTGTAATTCCAGAATCGGAAGTCAGAATTGGAAGTAAATATTATATGAGACTATAAGTTTATTTTAATTTGTATTTTTGTTTCTGAAATTCGATTCGACTTTTTTTAGAAACGATTTGATACTGGAACCGGAATTCGAAAATCGGTGTAGCCGAAGTCAGATAAATTCACCTGAGTAGCTGTATAGTTTACATTTCTTTCAAAATGTTTGTAGACATCTTTGAGAAATCGTAGTGCGAATTAAATCCGAATCGAAAACTGACTACCGCTGAAGCTGAAATAAGTTTATTTGGTTACTATCCAAATCTGCTAACAATATAAACCTTATTAATTTATGTGAAATAGACATTTTTATACTAGTCACCCTACATCCCCGAAACCGGAAGTTGGATCTAACTGGAAAGCAAGATGTTTTATAGAATCTTAAAACTTTTCATTTAAATCTTAGATGATTCTTAGATTTCATTTGAATCTTAGATCGGTTAAGCCATCTACGAGAAAAATGAGTTACACAATTTTAATTTAGTTTCACATATCATCCTATAGCTCCGGAACCAGAGGTCGGAGCTAAACATAATTCAGGAACCTTCTTTGGGAGCATATGACTTTTCATATGAATCTGAATTTGTAGAAAATTGAGTGAAATTATTTGTCACATACGCATTTGCTGATCTCGACGAAGTGATTCGAATGGTATATGGGTGTTATGTTCTTCCAGCATTTATTGCTGTAAGTAGTTTAAATCAATATAATTATGGAATTGCTTTCAACTCGAAAATGTTTTACATATTGGAACGATTATGTTGCCGAAAATGAACCGTGCTAAAATCAGTCCGGGGCAAAATGTCATTAAAAAGGATGCTGTACACAATCTTTTTGGTACTTAGAAACAATTGTATGTAACAGTATAAAAAATCCTGTTTAACGTTGCTCCCAAGCATTGCTTTGTCATACAATGCACAAAACTTCTACTGCTGGAATAGGGGGAAAAGTCACTTGCACAAAAATGTCGATATCTCCGTTAAAAATGGACGGATAGCTATTACCGTGCGGAATCTAAGTCTGGAAACATATTCTGTTTTCAAGGTCAATTGTGACAGATATTGTCAAAAAATTTTGACATAAATTTTCGCATAACTCGAAAAGTAAACATCAGATCTCAAAACCATTCAATAGCGTTCTGGGTGACGGGGAGACCTTTCATTTGCGACTAGTTTGATCAAAATCGGTTCAGCCATCTCTGAGATCTCGCCCTCTTAGTTGACAACACATACACACACATACACACAGACACAAACACACACACAAACACACACACACACACACACACACACACACACACACACACACACACAAACACACACATACACGGACATTTGCTCAGTTCGTCGAGCTGAATCGATTCGTATATGACATTCGGCCCTTCGGGCATCGGAAAATTTTTCTAAAGTTTAAGCGAATTCTATACCTATTTTTTATATATAAAAAAGGTAAAAAGCGGCAATTACAGTTTTTGCCTGCTCCAAATAAACAACCTTATGCTGTATTTATGATTAATGCAATCTAATTTGGAGATTCAATCGTTTCATTATAGTTTTACAATTTCGAACAATTGAAAATAAAATAGAGATATCGAAAGGATACAACAAAAATGCGCAAATTTTGCCACATTTAAAAAATTCAAATCGAGTTGATATTAAATCGTTTTTTAGAGTGTTCATTGTGTTGCATGACTTTTTTGAATTTTTCGATGATTGAAATTTAATTAAGGATTCTAAGACAAATTCATTAAATTTATATTATCAAAGCATCTTCAAATAATAAGGGTAATGATGATTGTTGCCGACCCAATACAAGTTTTGTGAATTGTAGGTGATGAGCTTACTGCGTCCGCGTCCCTTCCCGATCAACAGAGCATAACAGGATTCTATCAAAATTATATATGATCCTAATATTTATATCTCATTATGTTATAAATATGATTCCATCAGAAGCAAACATTCAAATTTTATTAAGATTATAGCAAGTACAGATATTATATTAAGGGCCGTTACATTACAGGTGAAACTATACTAGAGAATTGAAAAAAAAGAGTTCAAACACTTTTGTCGATCAGGTTTTTGACTTTTAATCCGAAAAATGCTATGCTTCAATAAAGAGCAGTAACAAACATTTTTTCCAATTTCACATACCTTAAGATGCTTTTTAAAATAATAATTTGATATTCGATTTTGAAATGACAGTCTAAAATTCAAATTTGAGAACGTTCCTAAGCAACTCCTACTTACATTGTGTAAAGTTTTTATTCAAATATCAATTTTAAATTGAAAATAAATATTTTTCAGGATGATTTTGCGCTTTTTCTCTTATGAAAAATGAAAGGTGGCAAAAGCTTTAAAACTTGACTAATAAATATTGGAAATAGTGATGTAGCATTCGACTCAGTTCATTGAATCCGCAATGTTTCCTAAGAGATGATTTTCACAAGCTTGGAGTAAAATGAATGCTTAAATTCTTCAATTTTATCGGTGGCCGATTTTTGTTTCCGAAAACACAGAGTGATAAGTGTTAAAAATTTCAAAACGTCTTCAAAAGTGACGCTGCAATAACGGAAAATAGAGAAAAAAATCTTTAAAAAAATCGTATTGATTTATCTTTAGTTCTTGCTGTACTTTATACTATGTTGATCTGATGATTTTTTACGTAGTTCTAAATAAAAAACTTTGTTAATATTAATGTTAATGTTAATTAATTATCGTAATATTCACTGGTGGCGATGATGATATTATCATTGCCTAAAGCAAACTGAAGTAATATCGAATCACTTTCACAATTTTTGTATCAAAAATCAGTAAAATCGACATGAGTTGGTTAGGTCATCAATTAATAAGATCTGCGAATTGCAGATATCGAATTTTTCCCGTTGTCGCTATATCATTGCATGAACATTTTTAAATTCATAAATCAGACAAAAACGATTTATTGCATCATAATATATTCGATTTGAAAAGTTCAATCTATCCATATCTGATAAATTTATGATAGTCGCATTTCGTAGTATTTTGATTACTTCCAATCCGGAACCATCAGCTGGAATTCGAAATTTGCTATGTAGAGTTTAAAGCGACCGACCCGCATTATGAGACTTTCCATTTGAATCATTTTCCTGTGAGTTAATCTAAGTAGATATCAAACAATCAAACCGAAATGAAAGTTCAATTTTGATGGTTTTTGAACAATACTTGCGGGGCTTCTGGCTGCGGATATTGCAAACTAATGTGACTAATAGGCAAATGGTTGATCATCAATCATAAAAACTTGCTATTCGAAACGATATTATATACACTTCTTCTGATTTTTCACTGTCTTTCAAACGAATTTTTATTCTAATCTAAATTTACGAAAATCGATCTCCAAGAAAATTAAGTGCACATTTTAATCAAATATACCCGCCAATCGATATACATCATTCAGTAATAGCCGTTCAACCGAGAAGGTTGTGTATAGAAGCGTACAGTTTAATAACGCTGGTTGGTTTACACGCGTTAAATACGACAACGGTTGAACTACAGGTAGAGACCTGTTGGCAGCAGCCGTTAAAACGTATAGTCGTGCTGCATAAGAGAGCCCTAGTGCTGGGCCAAGCTGGTGAAGGAAACAACAAAGGGCGTTTCCCAAACTCTACCCAGGCCGCAATATACAGCCACAAGTGCTGAGCAGGAGAGTGCAAAGGCACATCGAAGAGGAAGAGTGCAAAGGCACATAGAAGCAGGAGAGTGCAAAGGCACACCGGTGCGAAGGCACTTCGGTGCAGAAGCATATCGGTGCGGAGCACTAGGAAGAAGGAGACAAGACAACTCGGTCTTTCCACTGCCATACAACACGCAGGTATACACCGGTGACCTGCGCTGGTTACAGCTGGCGAAGACGAAAGCAAATCGGAATTCGAGTGGTGCTGGATGTCAGGTAGCAGTAGCATCACATCATATTCTATCGCTACAGTGAGCTTCAGCATTGTATCAACGTCCAGATACATCCAACAAGAACATCTAGAGCAACGAGGATCTACACGGCAGTGCAACGGAGATAGACAACAATTTCAAGGTAGAAGTTTTTTCTTTTCCTTTTGATTGAGTACTGTGTAGTGTTGGTTTCAAATTTTATTTTAAAGTTTAGTTAAAAATTTTAATGTAATGGATGAATCCATGGACGTAAATCCTAGCATGAATCCGATACCCCCACGAACGAAAAAATATCAGGAGAGCTCTTCTGGGCCTTGGATAGTCTTTTTTAGACGTATATCAAAGCCATTAAACATTTTTCAAATTAATAAAGGTTTGACATCACGATACTCTTCAATCAAAGAGATCATAAAAGTAAATAACGATAAAATTCGTGTTGTGGTAAATAATTTGAAACACGCGAATGATATTGTCTCTTCGGAACATTTCAATAAAGAGTATAAAGTTTACATACCCTCCAAAGATGTCGAAATTGACGGTGTTGTTACCGAAGCGAGTCTTTCGGTAGATGATTTACTCAAGCATGGTGTTGGTCGTTTCAAGAACTCTATGCTTGAGGGTGTGAAAATACTGGAGTGCAAACAACTGTACTCAGTAGTTCATGAAGAGGAAAAAAAAGTTTATCGCCCATCAGACTCGTTTCGAGTGACATTTGCCGGGTCTGCGTTGCCGTCCCATGTCTATGTCGATAAAATTCGCCTCCCTGTTCGGCTTTTTGTTCCAAATGTAATGAATTGTACGAACTGCAAAAAATTCGGCCACACAGCTACTTACTGTAGTAATAAACCAAAATGTATTAAGTGTGAAGGGCCTCATAAAGATAATGATTGCAACAAGGAAATTGAAAAATGTATTTATTGTGGGAATAGTCCTCATGATGATATTTCAGTATGCACTGCATTTAAAGTGCACAAAGACAAAATTAAGCTTTCTTTAAAAGCACGGTCTAAGCGCACATATGCAGAAATGCTTAAAACGGTCATTGATGTCCCCCCTTTGGAAACCGAAAACGGGTTTTCAAATCTAGAGGAACCAGAGGACTCTGACTCTGACGAAAATAGTGAAGGTAATTCGTTTATCACTACCCAAGGGTCAGTTAAGAGAAAGAAGTCTTCCTCCAAATTACCAAAAAAGACACCTAAAATTTCATCTTCAAAAAAAGATCCCCGTGTTAAACAAAAAAAGTCAAAACCAAAGACTGTGCCTCCTGGTTTGTCAAATTCACAAACCAATCCAGGATCTAGTACAGAAAAAGATAATAATCCAGTGGGCTCCATTTCACAGCCACCAACAGGATTACTGAAGTTTTCGGAAATTGTTGAATGGATTTTCTCAGCATTCAATATATCTGAACCCTTAAAGACCCTCATAATGGCATTCCTTCCAATAGCTAGAACCTTTTTGAAGCAGTTATCAGCTCAATGGCCAATTGTCTCAGGTTTTGTATCTTTTGATGGATAATTTATCACCCGTCGCAAATGATACAATCACTGTCCTGCAGTGGAATTGTCGAAGCATCATGCCAAAACTTGATTCATTTAAAATATTATTGCATAGTCAAAAATGTGATGTATTTGCTTTATGCGAAACATGGCTTACTTCAAACATAGCTTTAAATTTTAATGATTTTAACATTATACGTCTCGATAGAGACTCTCCGTATGGTGGAGTGCTTTTGGGAATTAAGAAATGCTATTCCTTTTATAGATTAAACATCCCTTCAACTTCTAGTATAGAAGTTGTTGCTTGCCAAATAAACATTAAAGGCAAAGATATTTGCATAGCTTCGGTTTATATTCCTCCAAAAGCACAAGTTGGACAGCAACAGCTTAATGAAATGGTTGAAGCCCTTCCTGCACCACGATTGATTCTGGGGGATTTAAATTCGCACGGTATTATGTGGGGTTCCGTTTACAATGATAGCAGATCATCTTTAATACAAAACATTTGTGACAATTTTAGCATGACGGTATTAAATATGGGTAGCATGACACGGATCCCAAGACCTCCGGCACGCCCAAGTGCATTAGATCTATCTCTTTGCTCAACATCAATTCGACTAGATTGCACCTGGAAAATACTGCCTGATTTACACGGTAGCGATCATTTACCAATCATCATCTCAATTAGCAGTAGCAATTGCATTGCTACTTCCGCTAGTATTCCATATGATTTGACAAAAAATATCGACTGGATTAAATACCAAAGTAGTATCTCTAGTATTTTGAATTCAATGGAAGAGCTCCCTCCACTTGAAGAATATGACTTCCTCATTTGTTCGATTCTGGAGGCAGCAGAACAATCCCAAACTAAACGCTTTCCTGGGCCAACGACTAACAGAAGGCCTCCCAACCCCTGGTGGGACAAAGAGTGCTCAGAGGCTAAACTCGCAAAACAAAATGCTTGCAAGACGTTTCTAAAACGGGGAGGAGGAACTCCTCAGAATTTTGAAAAACTTATGGTTTTAGAAACCAAGTACAAGAGCATACTTCGAGCCAAAAAATGTAGCTATTGGAGACATTTTGTCGAAGGTTTGTCAAGAGATACCTCAATGAGCACTCTTTGGAACACGGCCAGACGAATGAGGAATCGTAACGTGGGCAATGAGAGTGATGAATACTCGAACCGATGGATATTTGACTTTGCTAGGAAAGTTTGCCCAGATTCTGTTCCTACGCAGAGCATTATACGGGAATCTCCTCCAAATAATGGTTTTATTAATAACCCATTTTCAATGATGGAATTTTCTATAGCACTCTTGTCTTGTAACAATAACGCTCCACGGGTTGGACAGAATTAAATTCAACTTGGTGAAGAATCTGCCCAACCTCGCAAAAAGACGTTTGTTGGAATTGTTCAACAAGTTTCTTGAGCAAAATATTGTTCCACCTGACTGGAGACAAGTGAAAGTTATCGCCATTCAAAAACCGGGGAAACCAGCTTCCAATCACAACTCATATAGACCCATTGCGATGTTGTCCTGCATCAGAAAATTGTTCGAAAAAATTATTCTACGACGTCTCGACACTTGGGTCGAGACGAACGGTTTGTTGTCAGATACTCAGTTTGGCTTCCGTAGAAATAAAGGGACGAATGATTGCCTTGCATTACTTTCGTCTGACATCCAAATTGCCTTCGCTCAAAAGCAACAAATGGCATCTGTATTTTTAGACATTAAAGGAGCATTTGATTCAGTTTCCATTGATGTTCTTTCAGACAAGCTTCACCAAAATGGACTCCCAGCGGTTATAAATAATTATTTGCACAACCTTTTGTCAGAGAAACACATGCATTTTTCACATGGCGATTTGGCAACACTCAGAAATAGTTACATGGGTCTCCCGCAAGGCTCATGCCTCAGTCCGCTCCTCTATAATTTTTACGTAAATGACATTGACAGCTGTCTAGTAACCCCATGTACACTATGACAATTGGCAGATGATGGCGTGGTTTCAGTTACTGGACCCAAAGCTATTGATCTGCATAAACCATTGCAAGATACCTTAGATAACTTGTCCGATTGGGCTGTTCATCTTGGTATCGAATTCTCTGCGGAGAAAACAGAGTTAGTCGTCTTTTCAAGAAAGCATGATCCCGCGCAGCTTCAGCTCCATATGATGGGAAGAATGATCCAACAGGTTTTAACTTTTAAATACCTCGGGGTGTGGTTCGATTCCAAATGCACGTGGGGAGGACACATTAGGTTTCTGATAACAAAATGCCAACAAAGAGTAAATTTTCTTCGAACAATAACAGGATCTTGGTGGGGTGCTCATCCGGAAGATCTAATAAAATTGTATCAGACAACGATACTTTCAGTGATGGAATATGGATGCGTTTGCTTTCGTTCCGCTGCAAACTCTCATATTATCAAACTGGAGCGAATTCAGTATCGTTGTTTGCGAATTGCTTTAGGGTGCATGCATTCGACACATACAATGAGTCTTGAAGTTCTGGCGGGAGTTCTTCCATTAAAAGATCGATTTTGGGAGCTTTCATCACGCCTGCTAATAAGATGTGAGGTGCTGAATCCCATGGTAATTAATAATTTCGAACGACTAGTCGAGCTTCGATCTCAAACAAAATTCATGACAGTATATTTTAACCATATGTCACAGGAAATCAACCCTTCAAGATATATTCCTATCCGTGTCAGCCTCCTAAATGTCCCTGACTCAACTTTATTTTTCGATACATCCATGCAGCGCGAAGTGCGTGGAATCCCGGATCATCTACGTTCGACGGAAATCCCAAAAATATTTTCAAGTAAGTTCAGGCATATTGACTCTGAGAAAATGTTTTACACGGACGGATCGCGAATTGAAGAAGCGACAGGGTTTGGTATGTTCAACAATAATGTTTCGGCCTCATTTAGGCTTCAAGAACCTGCATCTGTTTATATAGCAGAGCTAGCAGCAGTTCATTATAGTTTGAGTGTAATCGTCACATTAATTCCAAACCATTATTTCCTCTTCACAGATAGTCTGAGTGCAATTGAAGCCATTCGCTCAAACATGACTGGCAAGACTGAACCGTTTTTTCTGGGCAAAATAAAACAGTGCCTGAACGACATATTGAACAATAATTATCTAATCACTATAGTCTGGGTCCCGGCTCATTGCTCCATTCCTGGCAATGAAAGAGCCGATATTTTAGCCAAACGTGGTGCTATTGAGGGTGAAATTTATGAGAGACCAATTGCTTTCAACGAATTCTATAGCTCGTCTCGCCAAAGAACACTTGCCAGCTGGCAAGCTTCTTGGGATAAAGATGATCTGGGTCGGTGGATGCACTCAATTATTCCGAAAATATCGACAAAGGCATGGTTCAGGGGACTGGATGTGAGTAGAGATTTCATTCGTGTGATGTCCAGACTCATGTCCAATCACTACACGTTAGATGCACATCTCCTTCGAATTGGGCTCTCCGAGACTAATCATTGTGCTTGCGGAGAAGGTTATCGGGATATTGATCATGTCGTTTGGACATGCGTGGAGTATCGTGATGTCAGATCTCAACTAATAAATTCTTTGCGTACCCAAGGTAGACTATCCAATGTCCCAGTTCGAGACATTCTTGCTTGTCGTGACCTTTCATACATGAAACTTATTTATCATTTCATAAAGAAAACTGGAGTTTCAATTTAATAAAGGCCCCTTTCAAGACTTAGTTCTGCTCCCAGCTGCGTCCATGAGTTCAACCAATAGCTAAATTAGAATAAAAATAATGTAATGATACAAACAAACTCGAAACAGTTTATGAAATTATTAACAAAATGTCTGAAAATAACAGCTTATTTTATAATTTATAGTTAATCGTTTGGTTCAAATAATATTTCCGAGTAGATTTCATAATTAATGACGAGTTACCTAAGATGATATTTAAGTAATAAGAGAATATGTTTTAATAAATGCAAAACGTTGTGACTATGTTAGAATTAAATTAGGATAAGAATATTATGTAAAAGTGATGCTACGGCGAAGAAAAACTTATGTAAACTGCCTTAAGAAATAAACGTATTTATGAAAAAAAAAATCGATATACATTCACGTACAGACAATTCACTACTTAAATTGAACGAGCGAACTGATTCGAATTGAAAGTCGGCAAGAGGGTACAAAGAAGAAGAAACTGAAAAACTATCATTCATTAGTTAATTTCCTCAGATTCTGTTCACTGAATTTAATCATTTCCGTCCATTTACAATTATTCTTCAGTACCAAAAAAAAAGCTTGCTCATAGTTCTAAAATAGCCCCTTTGTCATTCATATGCCGGTTGGAAGGAAACGACGAAAGAGGTGGAGAGCGATAGATTATTTTTGTAGCAATATGGGCTTACACTAGTTATTATATGATGCCAATATATCCTCCCAACCTCAGTCTGTTCTCATACCCGGATGGGATCGTAGCGTATGTTGGCAACTCAAAACTTCCCGGTTCGAAACCAGTCGCTTAACTGTTCATGTTTTTTTATCGCAAATCAAATCGCCTATAGGTATGCAATTTCATCTTACTTCGCGAAATCTATTTTTAGATTTGCACAATAAATCCTTTCCCTCCAAAAAATGGGTAATAACAGCTGAAAAGTCAAACTAAATCTGTAACAAATTTAGATATAATATTGATATTTACATATCAAGGTTTGCAACCATTTTGTTATCACCTAGGTTAAATTGAGTTATAATTTTTGTTATTTTAACTGTTAACGAGGCCAAGATTATGACTTATTTAGATAGAAAAAACGAAACAACCCCAGATACAATTTTGTTCTCCCTTGTTGATCGGGTTATCATCACTTCTTGCCTTTCTCATATAGAAAGGTTATGCAATCACTTGAAAAACCGACTAGTGAAAATTGGCCCGGAGGGTCAAGTATCATATACCATTCGACTCAGTTCATCGAGCTGAGCAATGTCTGTGTGTGTGTGTATGTGTCAAATAATTTCACTAGGTTTTCTCGGAGATGGCTGAACCGATTTTAACAAACTTAGATTCAAATGAAAGGTCTCGTGGTCCCACACGGAATTCCTGAATTTCATCCGGATCCGACTTCCGGTTCAGAGGTAAAGTGTGTTACATATTGTACACCGTCACTTAAACCGGCGAAACAAAATACGTAAAAAAAATTTCTAAACTGGTCTCAAAACTACACAAATCGATAGTCATTATCAGTAGGCAACTAACCAAACCGATTCCGGCTATCCTGGTTCCCGGTATCCGGTTCCGGAAGTACCGGAAATAGTGGTCATATATACCAAAATGGATCTCACTCACTTTCCTCAGCGATAGTTTGACCGATTTCCACAAACTTAGATTCAAATGAAAGATCTCGTGGTCCCATACGGAATTCCTGAATTTCATCCGGATCCGACTTCTGGTTCCGGAGTTATAGGGTAAAGTGTGTTCAATATTGTACACCGTCACATAAACCGGCGAAACAAAATACGTAAAAAATTTTCTAAACTGGTCTCAAAACTACACAAATCGATAGTCATTATCAGTAGGCAACTAACCAAACCGATTCCGGCTATCCTGGTTCCCGGTATCCGGTTCCGGAAGTACCGAAAATAGTGGTCATATATACCAAAATGGATCTCACTCACTTTTCTCAGCGATAGTTTGACCGATTTCCACAAACTTAGATTCAAATGAAAGATCTCGTGGTCCCATACGGAATTCCTGAATTTCATCCGGATCCGACTTCCGGTTCAGAGGTTATAGGGTAAAGTGTGTTACATATTGTACACCGTCACTTAAACCGGCGAAACAAAATACGTAAAAAAATTTCTAAACTGGTCTCAAAACTACACAAATCGATAGTCATTATCAGTAGGCAACTAACCAAACCGATTCCGGCTATTCCCGGTATCCGGTCCCGGAATTACCGGAAATAGTGGTCATATATACCAAAATGGATCTCACTCACTTTTCTCAGCGATAGATTAACCGATTTCCACAAACTTAGATTCAAATAAAAGATCTCGTGGTCTCATACGGAATTCCTGAATTTCATCCGGATCCGACTTCCGGTTCCGGAGTTATAGGGTAAAGTGTGTTACATATTGTACACCGTCACTTAAACCGGCGAAACAAAAACGTAAAAAAATTTCTAAACTGGTCTCAAAACTACACAAATCGCTAGTCATTATCAGTAGGCAACTAACCAAACCGATTCCGATTATCCTGGTTCCCGGTATCCGGTTCCGGAAGTACCGGAAAAAGTGGTCACATATACCAAAATGGATCTTACTCACTTTTCTCAGCGATAGTTTGACCGATTTCCACAAATTTAGATTCAAATGAAAGATCTCGTGGGCCCATACGCAATTCCTGAATTTCATCCGGATCCTACTTCCGGTTTCGGAGTTATAGGGTAAAGTGTGTTACATATTGTACACCGTCACTTAAACCGGCGAAACAAAAAACGTAAAAAAATTTCTAAACTGGTCTCAAAACTACACAAATCGATAGTCATTATCAGAAACCAACTAACCAAACCGATTCCGGTTATCCTGGTTCCCGGTATCCGGTTCCGGAAGTACCGGAAATAGTGGTCATATATACCAAAAAGGATCTCACTCACTTTTCTCAGAGATAGTTTAACCGATTTCCACAAACTTAGATTCAAATGAAAGATCTCGTGGTCCCATACGGAATTCCTGAATTTCATCCGGATCCGACTTCCGGTTCCGGAGTTATAGGGTAAAGTGTGTTACATATTGTACACCGTCACTTAAACCGGCGAAACAAAAAACGTAAAAAAATTTCTAAACTGGTCGCAAAACTACACAAATCGATAGTCATTATCAGAAACCAACTAACCAAACCGATTCCGGTTATCCTGGTTCCCGGTATCTGGTTCCGGAAGTACCGGAAATAGTGGTCATATATACCAAAAAGGATCTCACTCACTTTTCTCAGAGATAGTTTAACCGATTTCCACAAACTTAGATTCAAATGAAAGATCTCGTGGTCCCATACGGAATTCCTGAATTTCATCCGGATCCGACTTCCGGTTCCGGAGTTATAGGGTAAAGTGTGTTACATATTGTACACCGTCACTTAAACCGGCGAAACAAAAAACGTAAAAAAATTTCTAAACTGGTCTCAAAACTACACAAATCGATAGTCATTATCAGAAACCAACTAACCAAACCGATTCCGGTTATCCTGGTTCCCGGTATCCGGTTCCGGAAGTATCCGACTTCCGGTTCCGGAGTTATAGGGTAAAGTGTGTTACATATTGTACACCGTCACTTAAAATATTTTCGGATGCAACAAACATTTAAATCGTAATAAAGAGTGCGTACTAGTAGAGTTTGTATGTCATGTTAGTTGGTGGCCGTACGAACCGACTTTGATTATACCGGTTCTCGGGTTCCGGTGCCGGAAGTGCATATAATAGTGAACCCATTTCGTTTTCTTAAGGATGACCTACGCAATCAAAGCACTGTTTTATTTTGTATGTTATGCACAAACAATCTCTTGGTTTCTTTCAAAAATAGAAGAGAAAATTTTTGAATAGAATACCACAATATTATATGTACATGAGAAAGGCATCATTACATCACTAGGTGGATTAAAACAGGTTTTCAAAAGGTGATTCGTCTGCAATGCTCATCATTTTACAGTAGCTCATATTTCATTGAAAGAATAAATTTCGTTAAAATTTTTCTCAAATACATATTTCAGGGTGGCAAGTGGATTGTCGATTTCACTTTTCCCGGATTGCGAAATGAAAATTCCCGGTTTTTGGAATAGGATAAAATGACCTCTATTTAGTATTTTCAACTATTTCTGCAATTGAAGCTTTAAACAGAAATCCCGACAACATTATAATAAACCCGAGAGTTGAGGATTGAAGTATTTTTCGGGTATCTATGTATATATATATATATATATATATATATATATATATATATATATATATATATATATATATATATATATATATATATATATATATATATATATATATATATATATATATATATATATATATATATATATATATATATATATATATATATATATATATATATATATATATATATATATATATATATATATATATATATATATATATATATATATATATATATATATATATATACGAAATAATCAATATTACTAGTGCATATAAGAAAAGCAAAAAACCTAGAGCTACCAATGCATTAGAAAAAGTCACTGTTTGGTGTGAATTATGGGCCGGTGGCATTATTCGTGAAATACTGGCCGATGAGTTGAGGAGAGTGTGCACAAATTGAACATTGCGCATGGGTCATCTAAAGTGGAGCCGTCGCCAACATTTGCATGAAATCATCGTCAAACTATAATCAAATTGATCATTCTAGTAAAAACATCATCTATTTTCTCAATTTTGATGTTTTTTTTAATCAAATCCTATACCTCCTAAATATCACCCTTTAGTAGATCAATGTCACATTAGTAATGAACTGATTACTCAAACAGGCTTTGATTCACATTATTTACTAAAAAATCAGGATTTCGGATAAAGTAATGATTAATTCAATTTGTTCTATATTCGCACACCTTAGAACTAATCGGCCAGAATAAAGAGCTCATATCGTAAGCAACATGAAACAATATATTATTTAAATCATTACAAGACTGAAGTTAGGAGTCTTATCAGTTCTAAACGCTCAAACAAAATTAAATTCTACTACCATCGACAATCTTCATCTGCTCCTTCGTCGACATCAATATCAACATTCTTGTGACCGTACTATGAAATCCATAGTTGAGGACCTTTAAAAGGAAATTAAACATAGATTTACTGAAAACATAAAACTATATTCGAAACCTGTCTAATGTTCTTTACAAGCCATCGGAAACCAGTTCCAGCTCTCAAAGAAGGAAATTAAATCACTCCCTGCAAACGGAGGTTAGAGTCAAAGTTGACAACCACTTGATCTTCGAAATTGATCAATAACCCAAAAGTAACTTCCAAATGAGCCTAAGTTTGTCAAAATCGGTTCAGCTTTTTCTGAGAAATTTGGGCGGCACCAAAACAACGCGTTTTCTCGGTTACGTCACTTATACCATGATATCTCCGGATCCAGTCCGATTCGTCTTCGAGAAAATTGACGAATCACTGTGAAAACCACATTTTGAACCGAGGCCCGAATATACCGAGTGTCATATACCATTCGAATCAGTTCGTCTATTACGTAAAATGTCCGTATGTGTAAGTGTGTATGTGACAAAAATATGCACGAGTTTCATTTTGGATTTTATTAATATATTCCAGTACTCTTGGAACCGAGAACCAGTAATTAAAAAGTTAGTTTGATTGAGCATCAAACATAAAGACCTGAAAACTCAATGTTTCTGACTAGCTTGAGGAAATTCACTCTATTGTACATCGTTCCTACTCAGAGAGCGAGGTAATCAGCAAGGGAAAATCGGATAAGTAGTGCGTACCCAAAAGTGATGGTATCAGGGGATCAAAATTTAAAGAATGATCATAGCCCATTTAAACAAGATTGTTCGTGATCGGCTTTAGTAGCTGGTCGGTTCTCACTCCTCAAAGAGATCGTTACAGGAGTCTAACAACTGATTTCTATATAGATATTGCTTCGTAAGAAAACCACACACACAAACATTTTACAAGGAATACAGAAATTTATACTTATTTTAAACTTAGACATTTAGTAGAAAATTTAAAACTTATGATTATACTCACTTATACTCTCTCCGTTTGGCAATGAATAATAATGCATGTGACTCACCTGTAAGTAAAGAAAGAATGAAAATAATTTAGACAATACCCAAAGATTCAATAAATTGAAAGAGCATGCACCAATGCCAGTGTTAGAGTAATGAACAATATCAAATGAAATTATTTCGTGTATTTGCTTAAATATATCATTACAACATCGTCGTAAAATCAGAAATCACTCGTACTCTTCTTGGTTTAGTTATGGTTCCCTCGAAGAAACTGTATGTGTGAAGTCAAAACATAATTGATCACGTGCGTGTGCTTAGCCCATTTACTGTCATTCACGTTTTCCAATCGCACCAATCCATCAAACGCATTGCTCTGCTCAATCATTATCGCCTTTAACATCATTATGTTATCCTTTTTGTCAACCCTGGATGCAAGGGTACTCCACGGGATATGGAATGTTTGTTGTAGCTACATATTGAAATAAAATTAGCTCAACCATTGTAGCTGATTCGATACTAAATAGACACACGACGTGGTTGATCTCATTTTGATATGGGTGAGCGCATGCATTTCAAGTGTCAACTGTCAAAACATGTGCGACTGATCTTTTTCACTTCATGTCGTCGGATGGCGACGCCACCGCCACTTCTGCCACCTTCACCAAAGTTATACTAGATATTGCGATCGGAACGGAAAGCAGATGAACAGCTGTCCGGGGTTTGTCCGGATTCTCTTCGATGATGTGTGGGATAAAATCTATCGTACGTTTCCGAAAGAGACTAACACTATGGGAGAAATATAATTTATTTTATGATACCTTCTGTTTTGAAAACAGTGCAGCGAAACGGCATTAATAGGGTGCATCGCCGTTGCATTTTTCGTGATGGATACGTCTCAATTTTTGTTGTCGGATATATTTCAAGCGAGGCACACGTCTTTGTGTATTTTTTTTTATTGCCAGACATCCATACTTGGCCTGGAACGTGTTAAATGGCTTACATCGTTCTCGGGCAGATTTCAATACCTATACGAATTTCAAACAAATTACTGGTGTTCTTTTCTGCTTTATTTTTTTTTAACTCAAAACAAGCCGTGTCATATTTTTTACCACCGAGATAGATGTTAACCTTATAACATCGTGATGTCAAGGCACACGCATATTTCATTCAACGACCGTTTTCCCCCACGATGTCCCCTTGTACGCGGAAACTACTTTTATGTCGCCACTGCGCAGCACTCAAGACAAAATTAGGAAAACTAGAAAAAGCGGATTCCAGAAGCACATGAGTACAACGTGAATATAATTTATGCGACTGACTACCGAGCTTGTTTTAGTAACACGGAGACCGTAGAAAATAATTAGATGTCTATTTCTGGGCTAAAGACCGACACGTAAATCAGCTGTGTTGAAAAAATAGAGCCAAAATTACCGAACTGTCAGCACTAATTAAGCTTATGTTGAATAGTTTGGCGGTTTAGGCTTGTTTGAGAAAATCTAGGATGTTTCTCAATATCGTCAATATATCCTTCCAGAACATGCATTCACAAGGTTAGATATTTGTAACTGTAGTACTACAAGAATTTGGTAGCGATTACGACGCCTTGAACCGAGAATCATTAGATCTCAAAATACACCCGTTAATCGACAGAGCCATAGAAGCGCATATCTGTTGAACATATAAGGGGCTGTTCATAAAAGACGTCCCGCCGCAAGGGGGAGGTTTTTCGAATGTGATGTCCAATATTTTCAATGAGCGCATTTTTGAAATACCTAATTATATTACTGCTTTGCCCTATTTCCTGATATTGCTTCTGTGACAATTTGTCACAAAGAGGGTATGGGGAGTCAAAAATCGCCAAAAAAGCGTGACGTCTTTTATGGACAACCCCTAAATGGTATATAAAAGTTCATACAGTTGCAGTTACCAGCCCAGTACAAATTACTCGGGAATGTAACGAAGCTGGAGAGCCTTTGATTGGTCATCGATTAAAAAGACAATAAGAAATTGGATAAACTGAAAATGATTATAAATAACAATCAAAACAAATATCTGGGTAGTAACGATGCATTTAATCATGCATTGGGAAAGTATAGTGACGTGACAGTGAATTAGTAGAACTAAATGGTGACTAAATGTGTGATTGTTTATAAATTTTCCTATCGAAAGCCGTTTCGACGAAAAGGTCATTTCGTTTACATCACAACGAAGCGGCGGCCTCTTGCATACAAACCTGTAACCGCCTCGTTTGCACGGTCTATTCAAAGCTATGTTTCTTTACTTTAGTTAGGTCCGAACGAGCGGTAGCGAGGTCGGATAGCACACGAGCAAAACGATGTGGCGGAACCGGATTGAATCTTTTTTTCATTTGCTCTCGGGAAATACTGTAAACAATTGCCTAGTAGATACTTCAAGAAAGTTAACAAGCTTTCTTGGGAATTCCGGTCTGAAGATTATGAAATAAAAAAAAAAATATTGAAGAAAATAAAAAAAATCATTCAAGTCTTTCTGGATTATTTCAGAAGTACGATTGTAGTTCAACCAAACGGGAGAAAACATTGTCATTTTCCATTTGTCTTTATTTCAAATTAATTCCAATCACGATATGAAAACTATCGAAGAATTCGGCGAAATGACTCTTTTGACAAAATGACATTCGGCGAAATGGCTTTCGGCAAAACGGCTTTCGGCGAAATGACCTCAGTTTTGTGAGCAACCTGCACAAACCCGGTACTGAAAATGCAAAAAGGACAACCTTCAACCAAGGAAAACCGTTCAGCAACGGTAGCTAATGAACCCAGTACTTCTATCCAAAAAACGCTTTCACCATCAAACCAGCAAGCAACTGCAATCAATGTCCAACAAAACGTATCTACAGCAACTAGCATCGAGCGCAAGCACGAGATCATCAGCGAGAAGAAAACGGAAACCATCCACAATAATACGTGCGACAACAACAACACCGACGATGCGACAATGGGTGAGAAGATGAGTCACTAAAAAGTACCCCTCAATTTACGCTGGATGGGAACGAAAGCCCCTCTTTTCGAAGAAAAAGAGAAGCTTTTTCTGATTTGAGAAGCTCTTAGTAAAAAAAATCTTTTTGATTCTCCCAAATGCACAGCATAATTTTCTCTGTTTTCCAAAGCAAAATTTCTCTCATAGTTTTTCGCATCTTTGTCTGTCTCATTCAGCTCATTTTCTCAGCTTCAATGCGTTTTGATGCCATGAGTTGTTTCATAGGAAGATCGCTTCTGGAAGCTTCTGATGCGTCATCTAATAAGGTGTGAGGTTATTTTTCGAGACATCCATGCAACACGAAGTGTGTGGAATCCCGAATCACTTATACTCGAAGCTAAACAGACAAATATTTTCTAGTAAGTTCCGACATGTCGACTCTGAAAAACTGTTCAACACTGATGGCCAAGAATAGAAAAGACCTAATAGCTAATGCTTGGGTATGTAAAACAAAAATATGCCGGACACCAAGGATGGCTTTTATCGTATCAAAGAACGCTCACTCGCAACTTGACACACGATTCAATCAGTGCCATCATAGAGAGACGAATATCATAGAAACAACAAAAAACCGGCATGGTTCATTTAACATAGAATCGACAACAGTGCGAGAGCGAATTTCTCTCGATGACATTTCAGAGAATTAAAGGTTAACACGCTGCTGTGGAGATTCTCTCTGAAGCAACAAACGGTTGCTTATTCTCGTCTCGCGATCCGATTCTATACAGGCAGTTGATAATTGCGATAGTATCATTTTACTATTGCCGCTTATTCTAACTATGTGCATATAACCTTTGTATAAGTTGTGTTTATGAAAATGTCTGTGAATGCTCCACACAAGGGTTTTGAAATATTGCAACCTAGTACGAGAATCATCAAGTTAAATCATCGATTCGATTTTCTGCGATAATTGTCAACTTGCGATGCTCTCTTGGGAAATTCCCCACAGCAACGATCATTATCAGACTGTAAATTTTTTTAAGGGCCGTGAAGTATGAAGTGCAGCGAAGAAATGTAGAAAAATTCTCTCGCGGTTCATGTATTGAGAGACTCGAGTTCTTGTAGCATCTTCTACCGGATTGAAAATGTTGTATACAATATAGATAGCAATAGAGCAGCTTCTGTCAAATTTTCGGCAATCACCAACACTGCCGGACACCTAGTTTTTCTGTTTTATCGGCGGTTTTAGCTGCATACTAAGTGCAGTCAGCCATTCAAACAAGCTCAAACCATCACGCGAAATATCAAGAAGACAGTTGTCAGCGAGATGTAATTCAAGGAATAAAATGTGTTTTCGATGAAAATGTCACATTGGAGTCCGTACGAGTTAAAAAGCCTTATTTATAGTGTAATGTTCACATCTGTCTATTTTCCTCTTTACAAAACTAACGTCAAACCGACTTCCGCAAACTTCCTGGGCAACATATTTCGTTGTCAAGTGAAAGGTTGTATTCCGGAGGATATACGAAAGAAGAAATAATTAAAATTTATAGATCTGACAGGCGATTTTTTAATGTAGTGAAATAAACACCATGGTGCGATTTGAACGAAAACGTGCCTTAAGAAGCATCTTTTGCGTTTCAAGGCAGCACAAAGTATAAATTTTATTTTGGGATGATCAAGCATTCTGCCACTACGATCGAAATGTGTTAAAGTGGTACCGAGCCAATGGAGGTAATTTTGTGCCAAACGATATGAACCCAGCAAATCTACTGGCATTGAAAATTTCTGTACAATTATGAAGACTTAACTTCGCAAACATCGCAAAACTATTGAAACAGAGTTTGATTCAAAGGAAGTTTGAACGAAAACCATACAACACTAGATAAATTAATTGTATAAAATTTAGTGGATGGAGTGAAAACGAAGGTGCGGGCATTTGGGATGGGAGACGAAAATGAATGAAACAAATTTTGCTAGTCATAAATTATCAGTAGTTTTACATTCCTTGAAATTTCAAGAATATCCCATAATTTGTTTAATTTTTGTGGAGCTCAAGAAGAATTAATTTTGTTTTATTTATATAGTTTATTTATACCCGGCTATGAATGAAGAATGAGTTAGTTTGTTATTCATCCCAACTGTATCAAGTCAATTTGAATTGGTCACCAATTCCTGGCATACACAGATAAAAATTATGAATTTTACAGGTGATATGATTCTACAAGTGTTATAATTCATGAAACTCAACATGTCAAATGACGCAATATTCCATTCGTGCAGAATTTTACAGGCTCCGAGTATAAACTGCATTCGGCTACCATGTTCCGCTGTATGGATTTATATGTATCATTTATTCAGTCATGCTTCTGTGGCTTAGACGAGTGGCGTGCGTTGTGATCTAATGTGCTGCACTGTGCTATCGTTTTTTTCTAATTTGACATGTTTTCTGATTTTTGCCTTTCTCATATAGAAAGGTTCGCAATCACTTGAAAAATTGACCCGGATAGTCAAGTGTCATATATCATTCGACTGAATTTGTCGAGCTGAGCAATGTCTGCGTGTGTGTATGTGACAAATAATCGCACTAGGTTTTCTCAGATATGGCTGAACGGTTTTTGACAAAGTTAGTTTCAAATAAAACGTCTTTTGGTTACGGAATCCCTGAATTTCATCTGCATCCGATTTCCGGTTCCGGAGTTATAGAGTTATAGACTCAAAACTACACAAATCAAAGGCCATTATCAGTAGGCAGCTAAACAAACCGATTTCGACTATCGTGGTTCCCAGCTTTCGATTAACGACGGAAGATAATAGTCATATACCCAAAAATGGATACGCTTTTTTCTTCGATTCAACAAAACTTAACACCGTCGTTTAGAGTACGATGTCCAAATCGTATAAAATCTTCAAAACTAGGTTAGTTTGTACGTCATGTTAGTTGATGGTCATATGAACCGACATCGATTATACATTATAGTTTTCGGGTTCCTGAATGCCGGAAGTACCTACAATAGTGGAACTCACTTCGTTTTCTCGTGAATTGTCTCTAACCGATCAGAGAACTGCTTCATTCTGTAGGTTATACTAGTTAAAGCACAAACAATTTCTTTGGTTTCTTTCGAAAATCGAAGAGAAATATTAGGCGTCATTACACTACTAGGTGGATTAAAACAGGATTGTTTTTGTTTTGAATCATCATGATAGCAGTTCCTCTTTTTCATTACATTATGACGAATAATACTTTTTTTTTTTTTTTTTTTTTTTAAATAACTATTTATTGGAATATGAGTTAAAATTAAATTATTAAGATTTAAATTGGGTGTTCAGCCACAAGTGGTGACTTTTCAGCCCTGTTATATATATATATATATATATATATATATATATATATATATATATATATATATATATATATATATATATATATATATATATATATATATATATATATATATATATATATATATATATATATATATATATATATATATATATATATATATATATGATTTGGTTATTACCATGAAGACATCATTTGCTTCCGCAATTCTGAGATTTTTGTGTAGGGAAAATTCTAAACCTACTTGTATTGTGTAATGGGGAAAAGGAACTTATATACTAACTTACTAACTAATACAGAGAGCGAATCGATTCAATTGAAGATTGCATCGATTTTTGTCGGAATTTGCTTATAATATTATGTGACATTACATCTAATGGTTCTATATTTGTGAGTCTGTGTAACTCATTTGTACTAAACCAGGGAGGACGCTTCAGAATCATTTTCAGAATTTTATTCTGAATCCTTTGAAGCGTTTTCTTCCTGGTGGAACAACAGCTTGACCAAATTGGTACCGCATAAAGCATGGCTGGTCTGAAAATTTGTTTATAAATTAACAATTTGTTTTTTAGACAGAGCTTAGAATTTCTGTTTATAAGAGGATATAAACATTTAATATATTTATTACACTTTGCCTGGATTCCTTCAATGTGATCCTTGAAAGTGAGTTTTTTGTCATACGTTAAACCTAAGTATTTAGCTTGATCAGACCATGTCAATTCCAAGCCATTCAATTTGAGAATGTGATTATTGTTTGGTTTAAGAAAAGAAGCTCTTGGCTTGTGAGGAAAGATAATTAATTGCGTTTTTGCTGCATTTGGTTTAATTTTCCATTTTGACAGATAATCACTGAAAATATTTAAACTTCTTTGTAGGCGACTGCAGATCACTCTTAGATTTCTACCTGTGGCTAACAGACTTGTGTCGTCACAGAATAGCGATTTCTGACAACCAACGGGTAGATTTGGAAGATCAGAAGTGAAAATATTATACAAGATTGGAGCTACACTCGAACCCTGCGGAACACCGGCTCGTACGGGTAGCAATTCAGATTTACAATTCTGATAGCTAACCTGAAGAGTACGATCAGTTAAATAATTTTGAATCATTTTGATCAAATAAATAGGAAACTGGAAATCAGACATTTTTGCTATTAAACCTTTGTGCCAAACACTGTCGAATGCTTTTTCTATGTCTAGAAGAGCAACTCCAGTGGATAACCCAGAAGATTTATTTGATTTTATCATGTTCGTTACTCTGACAAGTTGATGAGTAGTTGAATGTTCATGACGAAATCCAAACTGCTCTGGTAAAAAAATTGAATTCTCATTTATATGAGTCATCATTCTTAACAAGATAATTTTTTCAAAAAGTTTACTGATAGAAGAAAGTAAGCTAATTGGGCGATAACTTGATGTTTCTGCTGGGTTTTTATCAGGTTTTAGGATAGGAATTACTTTAGCGTTTTTCCATCTTTTTGGGAAGTAAGCTAATGAAAAACACTTGTTGAAAATTTTAACCAGGAGTCTCAAGGCAACATCGGGAAGATTTTTAATAAGAATATTAAAAATTCCATCATTACCAGGAGCCTTCATGTTTTTAAGTTTTCTAATAATTGATTTAATTTCATCAAAATTCGTCTCAATAATGTCATCGTGTGATAACACTTGGGTTGAAATATGATCATATTTCAGTGAGACTTCATTTTCAATAGGACTCACAACGTTCAAATTAAAATTGTGGACACTCTCGAACTGCTGAGCAAGTTTTTGAGCTTTTTCGCCATTTGTAAGAAGTATTTGATTTCCTTCCTTGAGAGCAGGAATAGGTTTCTGAGGTTTCTTAAGAACCTTAGAAAGTTTCCAGAAAGGTTTAGAATATGGTTTAATTTGTTCAACTTCTTTAGCGAAATTTTCATTTCGCAAAAGAGTAAATCTATGTTTAATTTCTTTTTGTAAATCCTTAACTATGTTTTTCATAGCAGGATCACGAGAACGTTGATATTGTCGTCGACGAACATTCTTCAACCGAATGAGCAGTTGAAGATTGTCATCGATGATAGGAGAATTTAATTTAGTTTGTGCTTTGGGAACTGAAAGATTTCTAGCTTCGATAATATAATGATTCAAATTATCAATTGCTGTGTCGATATCCGCAGAATTTTCTAAAATAGTTTCATGATCCACATGATTTTCAATGTGAGATCTGTAATCCAACCAATTTGCTCTATGATAGTTGAAAATAGAACTAATTGGATTAATTATAGCTTCGTTGGAAAGTCTGAATGTTACAGGAAGATGATCTGAGTCAAAATCAGCATGAGTAATCGGTTCACTACAAATGTGACTTTGATCTGTTAGAACCAGATCAATTGTAGACGGGTTTTTCACGGAAGAGAAACAAGTAGGATTACTGGGATGAAGAACTGTAAAGTAACCAGCTGAGAGTTGATTATGAAGTATTTTACCATTACTGTTATTTTGCCTACAATTCCACTGGACATGCTTAGCATTTAAGTCCCCTATTACGAAAAATTTCGATCGATATCTTGTAAGTTTTTGCAAATCGCCTTTAAAGAAATTTAATTGTTCGCCGGTGCATTGGAATGGCAAATATGCTCCAGCGATGAAATAAATTCCATGAATGGTTTCAACTTCGATTCCCAAGCTTTCAATAACTTTAGTATTGAAAGAAGGTAAAATTCGATGTTTAATTTGCCGTTGGACAAAAATGGCAACTCCACCACCAATTCCAGTAAACCTGTCAAATCGATGAACCACATAATGTGGATTACTTTTCAATTTTACATTTGGTTTAAGAAAAGTTTCTGTCACAATGGCAATATGAATTTTGTGAACTTTGAGAAAATTATAAAATTCATCTTCACTCGATTTCAAAGATCGAGCATTCCAATTTAAAATATTCAAATAATTATTTAACATCACTGTTAAATTTTAAATTCATTATAATATTATTTGCAAATTTCCATCCGATTTGAAATGCTTCAAAAAGTGATGAAGTCGAATTCATTTGGATGATCATTTGAAAAAGTTGATCTTGTAGGTAGATCATTTTATTTTCAGTTATATCGCCTAAATCGACTTCATTTAAAGAAGCGAATGGCATTGAAGGAATATTTGTAGGTAGACTGCCATTAGAAGAAGATGATTTGGTCGGTCTACCTATTAATAAATTGTTTTCGTTAGAAGAAGAACTGCAAGGCGGTCCTGTGTTTTGATTATTTACATTAGAAGAAATAGGAGATAGATTTCTACCTAATATACCAGCATAACTGACATTAGAAGAAGATGATGACGAGGTCGATCTACCTGTCAATAAATTGTTTTCGTTAGAAGACGAATTGGCAGGTGCCTTAGAAGAATTTTCAGGTATGTTCTGTAAATTTAAGGTCGTTGATTTGACTTGTTGTCTAAGCGAACGAGCGTTTAAAATTTTTTCCCTGACAGGACATTTCAAATAATTGGATTTATGATTTCCATTGCAATTTGAACATGAAAATTTATCAGTGGTTTCATTCATTGGACAAGCGTCTTTCGAATGCGATTTACCACAATTCAAACACCGTATATCCATATGACAATTTTTGGTTCCATGACCGAAGCCTTGGCAACGACGACATTGCGTTAAGTTTGCAATACGATTATGCCGTTTATAATGTTCCCAATGAATTTTAATGTGGGAAATGAAACGTACTTTTTCTAAAGTTTTCAAATTGTTTACATCACTTCGATTGAAGTGTATTAGGTAAAGTTCATGGGAAATTCCAGAGCGTGGTTTAGAAGTACCATTCGCTCTTTTTTTCATAAGTATTACTTGGGAAGGGGCAAAACCAAGCAATTCTTTTAGTTCATTTTTAATTTCATCAATACTTTGATCATTTGATAATCCTTTCAAGACAGCCTTGAAAGGTCTGTCTGATTTTATATCATATGAATAAAATTTATGAAGTTTTTCGGACAAATATCGAATAAGACTTTCGTAATCTTCCAATCCATCCACCAAGACTCGACATTCTCCTCTTCGTCCGATTTGAAATGAGACTTTTACTTCCGGGAGAAAAGTAGAAAGCTCAGTACGGAATGCTTTGAAGTCGGAAATCATCACCGTCACTGGTGGCATAGATTGATGTTTCTTCCCAGAACGACAAGCGTCCATTTTGGGAATTTTTGAAGAATTTTCTTCTATGTCGCTACAATCGGATTCAGGAAGAATCTCGTAAATATTGTTAGACGGCATAGGATCAACGGAAGGGAAATCCGTCCGTTGTCTTTTATTTTTACATTCAGATTCTATAAGATCATGAATGTTATTAGAAAAATGTTGAATAACGGATTGTGATTTATTCCGTATTGAATTATTTTTAGCCTTAGGCTTGTTGCCTTTCCGGTTGGACGCAGGCATTTTTGAAATTAATGAAATTTTAAATTAAATTAACTAGGCTAAATTAGTCTTCGATTAGACTCCTAGCTAGCCTTAAAAAAGGCTGATTAATTTCTTAGTCACTCTAATATCACTCTTTGTATCACTTAGTCACTCTAATATCACTCTTTGTATCACTTAGTCACTTAGTTAGTGATTCAGGTAGCCTTGAAAAAGACTGAAGCCTTGAATCAATGAAACTCTAGGTAGCCAGAAAAAAAATTCCAGGAGCCAAGAGCTATACGCGTGCGGTGCGAACGACTGTTCAACACCGACTGACGAATAATACTTCTTAATTTCTGTAAGACCGTATTCGAAAAATCTTGCCAAGAAGTTAAGAAAAGTTTGTGCTGAGAAAATCGATCTAAAAGTTTTATCTAATAAATAAATAAATAAATAAATAAATTACCGTTGTATACTTAAACTCTCTATCAGTACCGCATCACACAATAATCCTTTCGACTTTTCGTTGCAGTCTTGTAAACAGTCTGCTGCTTTTTAGATTTTTACAAACCAAAAACGGGAATGACTCTTCAATACTACTTTTTGAATTTGTAAATATTTCGAAGTGATGAGTTCTGATATTTTTTATTGAACAATGTATTTAATAAGGTATACTGGATTGTGATGAAATGTGAGGTAGAATAATGTACACTTACGTTGTTTTCGAGTGATCTATACGAATTTGTTGTATTTGCTGAATCCATATAAAAGTTCTTGGGTTGGATTTTATTAATGGATATTATCATTTATAATTAAACAACATAAATTTTTGGTTGATATTGTCTTATCGTTGATCAAGAAAACGCGAATATACAAGTTCAATGTAGCCACGACTGCGACTACAATAAAATCGTTTGCTAACACTCAAACGCACAGAGAAATATCCATGTTTCAGAAACAACGCCTCGACCGTGTAACTACGAGAGAAACATGTGTACAACTATCTGTAATACACCACCGGTTGAATAAACCCGCGACAGCATCGTGTTTCTATTTGGTGTCCCTGATATCTCTATCATATGTTAATATTTTGTAACTACTAGTCGCTGCCGTTACTTTTTTCAATCATTCGCTAGCAGCTCCCGGAAGACAAAGTGCCAGAACGAGCAGAGAGAGAGAGAGAAAAACGAAACCAACAAACTAATTACTCATTTTTGATGACACCACAAGCCTTAAATCATCGCCCGAATCTGGCAGAACGAGGCGTGCCCCCTTTTTTCTGGACCACACATCGAAATACATTTTTTACAATGCGTTGTTTTAGTCTTACAGCTCCTAATGGTGGATGTTTCTTGCCAACCAACTGAAAATGTTAGCAGATGATGACTAAATTTCGCGTCATCAGTGTGATGGATCATAAAATTCCAAATATGTGGTAATAACTCTTTTCCTCGCTGCCCTGACTTGCACATGTTGCGTAGAATACATTCATTTATTGCATTCAGCATGCGAAACTTATCTTAATTAAACGTTTTGGGTGCAGTTGAGAAAGTCAGGTCACAGATATAAACCATTTCAAGCTTTGCCAGAATCTGCTAATGAGGACGTCACACTGATAATCTGCGAGAAAAAGCTTCGGAACGAATTCGTCAACTTGTGGATGAAGTTGTATGGGAGCTAGGAAGGTGTAAATCAAGTTTTATCACCCTGCATGTCGGAGCTTGTATCTTAGACTCATTTATCTAAAATTGTTTGACATATAGATAATTTTATGGTGCACCGTGTCTAAACAGTATATTCCCATAGCGGTCGTGCTCTGAGCAGTCAGCTAGTCAGTCAGCAGTGGCGTTCAAGACAACGGAACCAGCACGGAGGAGGTTTATTAGCTGGTGCTTTTATGTGGTTTATGAGCTTACCAGCTAGAACCTGCGCGATAGGAAGGAACATCTCCCTCGACTGATTCTTCGGTATGGCCCCGAATCGCGCGCGGTTACTGCTGAAGGGGAAAAGAACGTGTGTCACCGCAGCACCTAGAGATATGTAAAACAATAAATTTTGTTATAACGCATTTTTAAGGCATGCCTGCTCTTGTGTTGGATTTTTATAGTAATTTATGACACTCTTTGTTTTGACGGTTGTTTATGATTTTTTTTACAATTATCACGGTTCTTTCTAGGGAGGAAGAGAATTAGCTAGTACTTACAGGGCCCGTTGAGAAGCACACTGATTCTCAGCATCATTGATGTGCTGTGGTTGCAGATGATTCGAGAAAATAGCAGTAAACTATTACAACTGCAATGATGTACTTAACAGAAACAGATTTTTCAAACGAACACTCGGATGATTTTTATCCTAAAGTGCAAAAATATACCTTTAAAATTAGACCAATATCATTGACTACACCATTCCTGTCAAATCGGGTATTCAGTTTCTATGATCACTAGTTCTCTGTAATTACATACTTGACACACAGAAGATTAGTAATGAAAAAGAGACTTTATAAGCCACTCTGATTGTACCAGGTATATCGATATGAAGTGAGCGTTAGGATACAAATATGTCGGTAATGAACATCTCCCAAACATAATTAATATACATTAGTTCATTCAACAAACATTATATTTTTTCATAGACTTGAAAAATTTCGAATGATTATTATGTCAGAAAAGAAAAGGTGGAAGACCATCAATATAGACGACGAATTGCATGCAATATTGGATGAAGATAATACTTCTAGAAGTAAGGTTGAACAATGTCTGACCGTTTGAAAGCTATGAAAAAAAAGGAAAATGCTTGCCGCAAAAAATTAATGAAAGACTGATGGAAATCAGAAAAGCACTTGTGAAATTTTTAACACGAAAAAAGACGTTGAGACGTAGATTCGTCTTGAGCTAGTTTAAAATTTGATTAGTATCTACCGAAAACTTATTGAAAAAATGACATGGGACATCATTGTTACATTCGTCGTTTTGAACATTTTATGCAGATTTGATAAATTTTGATAGAAATTAATCACATTTGTCAGCTTGCACGAGTCGTAACATCCAAATAAAATATCTATGTGTACAAATAATACAACAATTTATCCGAAATTTTCAAATAGAGGAGACCAAGACTAGCTGGCCGAGTTTTGGTTTCGGAATTTCTATACTCATTCTGGTTGGTGTGTCTTTGAGCACACTTGTGAATTTTTGCATAGCTCTAGAAAAATAGGGGAAAAAATTATTTACAATCAAATTCGGAGAAAAAATCGGCCAACTAACCCCAAGGCCGGGGTAGGTTGGCCGAGTATGATGAAATATGTGAAACACATCAAATGCATCAATGGAAAACGTTTATAGGGGAAACAACTTGGAATCATGAGAGGAGAGAAAAAACCAGAGAGAATCGAGCAGATATCACTCCTCATAAGAAAACTGTAGTAACTAACAGTTCGGCTGAAAAGTTCGTATCGTTCAATAGAAACACACATTTTTTTGCCAAAATTCGTTTTTATTATTCAACATAATTGCCATCAGAGGCGATACAGCGATTATAGCGATCTTCCAACTTTTCGATACCATTTTTTTAGTACGATTTGTCCTTTGCCTCAAAATAGGTCTCAGTTTCAGCGATTACCTCTTCATTGCTTCTAAATTTTTTACCAGCGAGCATTCTCTTGAGGTCTGAGAACAGGAAAAAGTCACTGGGGGCCAAATCTGGAGAATACGGTGGATGAGGGAGCAATTCGAAGCCCAATTCGTTCAATTTCAGCATGGTTATCATCGACTTGTGACACGGTGCATTGTCTTGATGAAACAAGACTTTTTTCTTCTTCAAATGAGGCCGTTTTTTTTAAATTTCGTCCTTCAAACGCTCTAATAACGCTATATAATAGTCACTGTTGATGGTTTTTCCCTTTTCAAGGTAGTCGATGAAAATTATACCATGCGAATCCCAAAATACAGACGCCATAACCTTACCGGCCGATTGTTGAGTCTTTCCACGCTTTGGGTTCTGTTCATCGCGTGCAGTCCACTCAGCTGACTGTCGATTGGACTCCGGAGTGAAGTGATGGAGCCATGTTTCGTCCATTGTTATATATCGACGAAAAAAATCGGTTTTATTTCGATATAACAGCTCCAAACACTGCTCAGAATCATCAATTCGTTGTTGTTTTTGATCGATTGTGAGCTCACGCGGCACCCATTTTGCACAAAGCTTTCTCATATCCAAATATTCGTGAATAATATGTCCAACACGTTCCTTTGATATCTTTAGGGTGTCAGCTATCTCGATCAACTTCACTTTACGGTCATTGAAAATCATTTTGTGGATTTTTTTCACGTTTTCATCGGTAACAGCCTCTTTTGGACGTCCACTGCGTTCATCGTCTTCGGTGCTCACATGACCAGTACGAAATTTTGCTAACAACTTACGAATTGTTGCTTCGCCCGGTGCAGAGTCTGGATAACACTCATCAAGCCATTTTTTGGTATGGGTGGCACTTTTTTTCATCAAAAAGTAGTGTTTCATCAACACACGAAATTCATTGCCGTTTCAACCTTCCGAGCGAACGGACGTGATTTGGATTTACTGCGAAAGCATTGAAAACCAGTTGTGTGTGTGATAAAGTGGTCGGACGATATTGTGTAATAGACAATAGTGCTTTTTCCTCTGAGAGGTTTTTTTGCGCGTTATATAATAGAACAGTGCCCTATTGTGAGCGGTCGATCGAAACGGTACCGTTAGACGATTATTGTTTTGTCGATCAAGGCCAAGTGTGCAGATTATAAATAAGTGTGCTTTTTCCTCTCGGAAATTTTTTGCACATCATCAAAGCGGCGATACGCCGACCGACGAAGTCCAGCTTGGTGTCCCCCGTTGGATTTTAAGTTAAGTACCGTTACTTCGATTATTTTTATTTCGTTTTTTGACCATTATATTTTCCCCCAAATTACTTGTTTCTGCGCGGAAGTAGTTCCGCGACATGTCTAATCTAAGTCCTGACCCTTCCGCTCCCGATGTTCAAATAGAGACTTCCCTTGTATGTAAAAAGTCCCGCATAAAGAGCTATCCTGATGGGCTCGCACTACCGGCCGGGCCTTAGCGGTCTATTTTCGGACCAAATCAAGAGAAAAAAATTAAATATTTTAAAAATATCGCGAGACCTGACTTCGCGATATAATACTATAAAAAGTATTGATAGAATTCGGCCAGACAAGCTCAGGGTCCTGTTTACCAGCTCAAAACAGGCTAATGAGCTTGTTCAAAAGGATCCTTATACGCTGGAGTACCGCGTCTATGTACCAGCTCGCGAAGTAGAAATCGACGGTGTGGTCACCGATTCGAGTTTGACTTGCGAGGATATTCTTAAGTACGGGGCGGGCATTGCCCAACTACATCCTCTTGGACCGGGTTCGTTTGCCTGTTCGTCTATTTGTACCCCGGATAATGAATTGTACCAATTGCAAACAACTGGGGCATACAGCTACCCATTGCAGCAATAAGCCACGTTGTACCAACTGTGGGGAAGCTCATGCGGACGGCTCTTGCGGTAAGGATGCTGAAAAGTGTCTCTACTGTAAGGACGGTCCGCATGACCTCTCTGATTGTCCCGCTTACAAACTGCGAGGAGATCGATTGAAGCGTTCCCTGAAGGAACACTCCAAGCGTTCCTTTGCCGAGATGGTTAAGAGTGCCATCCCTCCTAAACAGACAACGAACCCATATGCCTGCTTGTCAACTGACGAGAGCGATTCCGACGACCCTTTGGAAGGTCCATCTTCGGCGGTCCCTCATAGCTATAGGAAAAGAACAAACAAATCCTATCATAAGCTCCCTAGTAAGGGTTCGAAGGTGTCTTCCGAAGGGCTTCGAAAAGTTACAGCTAACGGGAATCGTGATAAACCACCGAAGCAAAAAGCTCCTGGTCTCGGAAAACTCAATTCCGAGATGGAATTCCCATCACTTCCAGGGACTACAAAATCCCCAAGCGTCCCTGAAAATCCACCAGAGAACCAACTAGGTGCTGGACTTATCAACTTCTCTGATGTTGTGGACTGGATTTTTACAACTTTCAATATTTCAGACCCTCTTAGAAGCATTTTAATTGCTTTCATGCCAACAGTAAAAACATATTTGAAGCAGTTGACTGCAAATTGGCCCCTTCTTTCAGCGATTGTATCTTTCGATGGCTAAATTATCCACCGAGGTCACGGATCTAATCACTGTTTTACAGTGGAATTGCAGAAGTATCATCCCAAAAATAGATTCATTTAAATTTCTAGTAAATAATCTGAAATGTGACGCATTTGCATTGTGCGAAACTTGGCTAACTTCTGAAATACCCTTAAACTTCCATGATTTTAACATTATTCGCCTGGATCGAGATGATCCCTACGGAGGAGTACTTTTAGGGATCAAAAAGTGCTATTCTTTTTATCGAATTAACCTCCCCTCGATACCAGGTATTGAAGTTGTCGCATGTCATGTTACAATCAAAGGTAAGGACCTTTGCATTGCTTCCATCTACATTCCCCCAAGAGCCTCGGTTGGGCATCGGCGGCTCAGTGATATCATAGAGCTCCTTCCTGCACCGACATTGGTTTTAGGAGACTTTAACTCACACGGTACGGAATGGGGCTGTCTTCACGACGATAACAGATCAACTATGATCCATGATATCTGCGACAACTTCAATATGACAATCTTGAATACGGGAGAAATGACACGGATTCCTGCACCACCAGCAAGACCAAGTGCGCTGGATTTATCCCTTTGCTCGACATCGCTACGGTTGGATTGCACGTGGGAGGTAATTCCTGATCCCCACGGTAGCGATCATCTACCGATCGTAATATCAATCACCAGCGGCTCAAAACCATCGAAGACAATCAATGTTTCGTATGACCTCACACGAAATATTGATTGGAATAGCTATGCGACCTCGATATCTGAGAAACTTGAAAGAACCCAACAACCTCTTCCGGAGGAAGAGTACACGTTTTTGGCTGGCTTGATTCTCGACATCGCGACTCAAGCTCAGACGAAACGTGTACCCGGCGCGAAAACTAACATCCGTCCTCCCAACCCGTGGTGGGACAAAGAGTGCACAAATTTAAACGCGGAGAGAGCCTCCGCGTTTAAAATATTCAGAAAAAATGGAACACCTGATAATTACCGGAATTACGCGGCGTTAGACGTTAAAACAAAGAACTTGATTAGAGCCAAGAAACGCGGTTACTGGCGTCGGTTTATAGACGGCTTAACGAAAGAAACATCTATGAGCACTCTTTGGAACATAGCGCGACGAATGCGCAATCATAACACCACGAATGAAAGCGAGGAATATTCCAACCGCTGGATATTCGATTTCGCTAAAAAAGTATGCCCAGACTCTGTTCCGGAACAGAAGATCATCCGCGCCGCGACACCAAACACAAACGAAACACCGTTTTCGATGGTAGAGCTCTCACTTGCACTCTTGTCATGTAACAATAAAGCCCCGGGATTAGACAGAATAAAATTCAACTTGTTGAAAAATCTGCCTGACCCCGCCAAAAGGCGCTTGTTGAGTTTATTCAATAAGTTCCTTGAGGACAACATTGTTCCACATGACTGGAGACAAGTGAAAGTGATCGCCATTCAAAAACCAGGAAAATCAGCCTCCGATCACAATTCGTATCGGCCGATTGCTATGCTTTCTTGTATCCGGAAATTGTTCGAAAAAATGATTCTGTTTCGTCTAGACAATTGGGTCGAAACTAATGGCTTACTTTCAGATACACAATTTGGTTTCCGCAGAGGCAAAGGAACGAACGATTGTCTTGCGTTGCTCTCAACAGAAATTCAAATGGAATTTGCTAGTAAAGAACAAATGGCGTCTATGATCCATGATATCTGCGACAACTTCAATATGACAATCTTGAATACGGGAGAAATGACACGAATTCCTGCACCACCAGCAAGACCAAGTGCGCTGGATTTGTCCCTTTGCTCGACATCGCTACGGTTGGATTGCACGTGGGAGGTAATTCCTGATCCCCACGGTAGCGATCATCTACCGATCGTAATATCAATCACCAGCGGCTCAAAACCATCGAAGACAATCAATGTTTCGTATGACCTCACACGAAATATTGATTGGAATAGCTATGCGACCTCGATATCTGAGAAACTTGAAAGAACCCAACAACTTCTTCCGGAGGAAGAGTACACGTTTTTGGCTGGCTTGATTCTCGACATCGCGACTCAAGCTCAGACGAAACGTGTACCCGGCGCGAAAACTAACATCCGTCCTCCCAACCCGTGGTGGGACAAAGAGTGCACAAATTTAAACGCGGAGAGAGCCTCCGCGTTTAAAATATTCAGAAAAAATGGAACACCTGATAATTACCGGAATTACGCGGCGTTAGACGTTAAAACAAAGAACTTGATTAGAGCCAAGAAACGCTGTTACTGGCGTCGGTTTATAGACGGCTTAACGAAAGAAACATCTATGAGCACTCTTTGGAACACAGCGCGACGAATGCGCAATCATAACACCACGAATGAAAGCGAGGAATATTCCAACTGCTGGATATTCGATTTCGCTAAAAAAGTATGCCCAGACTCTGTTCCGGAACAGAAGATCACCCGCGCCGCGACACCAAACACAAACGAAACACCGTTTTCGATGGTAGAGCTCTCACTTGCACTCTTGTCATGTAACAATAAAGCCCCGGGATTAGACAGAATAAAATTCAACTTGTTGAAAAATCTGCCTGACCCCGCCAAAAGGCGCTTGTTGAGTTTATTCAATAAGTTCCTTGAGGACAACATTGTTCCACATGACTGGAGACAAGTGAAAGTGATCGCCATTCAAAAACTAGGAAAATCAGCCTCCGATCACAATTCGTATCGGCCGATTGCTATGCTTTCTTGTATCCGGAAATTGTTCGAAAAAATGATTCTGTTTCGTCTAGACAATTGGGTCGAAACTAATGGCTTACTTTCAGATACACAATTTGGTTTCCGCAGAGGCAAAGGAACGAACGATTGTCTTGCGTTGCTCTCAACAGAAATTCAAATGGAATTTGCTAGTAAAGAACAAATGGCGTCAGTTTTCCTAGACATTAAGGGGGCTTTTGACTCAGTTTCTATAAATATCCTATCTGAGAAGCTGCATCAGCATGGTCTTTCGCCAGTTTTGAACAACTTTTTACATAATCTATTGTCTGAGAAACACATGTATTTCGCGCATGGTGATTTGTCGACAATACGATTCAGTTACATGGGTCTTCCTCAGGGCTCATGCTTAAGCCCCATTTTATACAATTTTTACGTAAACGACATCGATAAATGTATCAATACATCTTGCACGCTAAGACAACTTGCCGACGACAGCGTTGTGTCTATTATAGGACCCAAAGCGGGAGATCTGCAAGGGCCGTTACAAGATACTCTTGTCAACTTATCCATATGGGCTCTTTAAATGGGTATCGAACTCTCTATTTTCAAGGAAGCGAGAACCAGCACAATTACAGCTTCAACTAGGGGGTGATACCATAGCTCAGGTCTTCACATTTAAATATCTCGGGGTCTGGTTCGACTCCAAAGGCACCTGGGGATGTCACATTAGGTATCTGAAACGAAAATGCCAACAAAGAATCAACTTTCTTCGTACAATAACCGGATCGTGGTGGGGTGCCCATCCAGGAGACCTGATCAGGTAGTACCAAACAACGATATTGTCCGTGATGGAATACGGATGCTTTTGCTTCCGATCCGCGGCGAACACTCATTTCATCAAGCTGGAAAGAATTCAGTATCGTTGTTTGCGTATTGCCTTGGGTTGCATGCAATCGACTCATACGATGAGCCTCGAAGTGCTGGCGGGCGTTCTCCCATTGAAAAACCGGTTCTGGGATCTCTCATATCGTTTGCTCATTCGATGCGACATTTTGAATCCTCTGGTGATTGAAAATTTCGAAAGGTTAGTTGAGCTTAATTCTCAAACCCGTTTTATGTCCTTGTATTTTGATTACATGGCTCAGAATATTAATCCTTCTTCGTTTGCTTCAAACCGTGCTCATTTCTTGGATACTTCTGATTCTGCTGTGTTTTTCGATGCATCCATGAGAGAAGAGATTCATGGAATTCCGGATCACGTACGCCCTCAAGTGGCCCCTACTATCTTTAATAACAAATTTAGAGCAGTCAACTGTGAAAAGATGTTTTATACTGACGGATCAAACATCAACAAGTCCACAGGCGTCGGTATCTTTAATCAAAACATCACCGCTTCTTACAAACTCAGTGATCCGGCTTCAGTTTACGTCGCAGAATTAGCTGCTATTCAGTACACCCTCGAGATCATTGAAACCTTGCCCAAAGACCATTACCTCATTGTCACGGACAGTCTAAGCTCAATAGAAGCTCTCCGGCCAATGAAGCCAGGAAAGTATCCCCCTTATTTTCTGGGGAAAATATGGGAACATTTGAGAACTTTATCTGAACGGTCTTATTTAATATCGTTAGTCTGGGTCCCTTCACATTGTTCCATTCCGGGCAATGAAAAGGCAGACTCATTGGCTAAAGTGGGCGCATTGGAAGGTGATATTTATGAAAGACCAATCTGCTTTAATTAATTTTTCAGTATCTCTCGTCCGAAAACTCTCGAATTTGGCAAACTTCATGGAGCAATGACGAACTGGGGCGATGGCTACATTCCATTATCCCTAAGGTATCGACGAAACCTTGGTTCAAGGGGATGAACGTGAGTCGTGATTTCATTCGCGTTATGTCACGGCTCATGTTAAATCACTATACATTCAACGCACATCTCCGGCGTATCGGGATCGTGGAGAACGGGCTCTGCACCTGTGGCGACGGTTATCAGGACATCGAGCATGTCGTGTGGTCGTGCGTAGAGTATCGCGACGCCAGGTCAAAGCTACTGGAATCCCTCAGGGCCCGAGGTAGACCGCCTGAGGTTCCGGTTCGGGATGTGTTGGCGAGTCGGGATAGTTCATATATGCTTCTCATATATCATTACCTTAAACACATTGATATACAAGTGTAATGTGTTATTCCTCGCTCAGAAAGTATAATCTCCACCTACAGGTTCGACACTAACATCCGCTCGATTCTCTCGATCCCCGTCCCTGTCCACCATCTTCATTGGAACTAACAAGATCTTTTTTTGTCACTAACTTTTTCGTTCCCCCTCCCCTGTCTCTTCACCATCTCGATGGCAACTAATTAGATCTCTGTCGTTTTCGGACATTTTGTTCCCACATCCCTTTTTACACCGTTTCCACAATATTTACTTTCTTTTTATTTCTCTTCCGTAACATCACCATCACCGCCCACGGAAGACCGCTCCAGTCGAAAACCCAGCATGCGGGCCACCCGCCGGGCTTTCGTAGCCTGGGGGTGTTTCCCGCGGACCCACACGGACCGAAGGATGCGGCCAGCGCTAAATATTTACCAACGCCATCTGGAAGACTCGTGCGATATTGAATTCATCGACCACTGCCGATCGCCAGCTGAACGCTGGATTCTCGAGAAGCTAAGATCACATATTCTAATGATACTATTCTAGTTTTAAGTTAGTCGTAAATTAAGATTAGAAAATAACCTTGGCATCTTAGAGCTTAAGCAGTGTGCCTAAAAATATATTGTAATATTGAATAAAAAAAAAACACACGAAATTCCTTTTTTTCCATTTTTTCCACAATAACAAAAGTAGCTTCACTCAAAATGCAATATCTCACAAACTAATAATCAGACAGCTGTCAAATTTATACACGTATCTTTTGAAGGTTGGTACTAACTGAAAATGGTATGGATTTAATTCTAGTGGCGCCCTCTCATAGAAACGATACGAACTTTTCAGCCGATCTGTTAGTAATAAGTAATATGTATGAGGGAATAATAATACTGAGCGAATAGTAATATGTAATCATGAACATTAGCATAACATTTAAATTCACTCAGAAAAAATGCATTTCACGAATACACTAAATTTACAACTCGGCTAACCAACCCCGCACAAAACTCGGCCAACCTACCCTAATGAATGTTTCCGAGAACAATCACGATTTCCACTGATAGAAATTGTAGAACACTGGAAACCATCATACCATATCTTAGGCTTTTGAGCAGCGGTACAATGATTATGGAGTTCGGATGATAATTGATTCGCGTTACCCATATTACTATACAAAAACCTAAATTCACTCAAAAGTGCCGAAAAAAGAATAAACGGATTCCTGCACAAACGACGACACAAAAACACTTGAAATTACGTCGGTACATGGCTGATACTTCACCAAAATCACAATCCTTTGCGCATAATAGTCCTTTCATAAAAGCCACTCGGCCAACTAGCCCCGATCACCCCTGTACTGGGCAGTTTTCAATTCTACGCTTGATGACAATACATGAATAATGTTTTTTTTTCATATTTGTAAGGTAAACGTTTTACCTTGAGTAAATTGATTTTTCCCTAACACCTTCAAAGTACATGGAATATGTTAAAAGCATCACTATCTCGCTATCTCGTGATAAACACTATAATTTGACTTTTCAATAGTACCTAGATAGATTATAAACATTACAATAAATCCTGCAGAACCTAAAAGTCATTGATTAACACTACACATACACACTTAAAAAACCCTGTGATTTTACATCTTATTAGATGCACATAAATGGAGCGTCGCAGTTCACGTAAATTTACATCGAAGAACATTTAATATTGTGTCTAAGACTCCATGACATGAAATTCATTGAAATAAAAAAAAAAGAATACTGATAGCAACCACCGCGACTTGAACCGAGAATCACTGGATCGCAAGTACGTCTGTTAATCGACTGAGCCACAAAAGCATGCATCTCCTTGGCTGGTAAAAGGTGCATTTTAATTTATACAGTCGAACCTGCTAGCAGAACGCAAGTTACAGTCGAAACCAGTAAAATTCAAGCTCATCTAACATTAAGTCATTACAAATAAAATTTTGAGAAAATTAGGTCTTTATGAATTACATCGTGTCAGGGTTTAAGTCACCTGTAAAATTCAAATTTTTTTAGAGTGTATGGATGGCGTAAATGTATTAAACTTGCAATAATACATGAAAAACACAGAGTATATTTTATTATAATTTCAAAAGTTTATCTATAGATTGTTTACAAGCTCGCACTTAAAAAATTGTTTACTATTTCAAATGGATTGAAAACGTAGCGGCATCTCAATTGAAAAAAAAATCAGAAATGTAGTCATATTATTTTAACCAAAATTTCGTAATACAAACATTTTCCTTCGTTTCAGTACTCAAACCGCATTAATGTAATCGAAAATATCCAAACAATAATTCAAAGTTTCATTCTTTCGTTATTGTAATATGTATAAGTTTGTTTATTTTTATTTGTCAATTCTAACCGCGCCAGTCGAAATCTAGTTAAGATCTCGATCAAGAAGTCGAACGCGATACGTAGTGCTACAATTCAGTCGAATCGACTTCAAAAATAATCGTTTCGAGAAACTTGATTCGAGATGCATTTCTACGGAGATGTCGAAAATTGGATGTCTGATTGGCTTGCTTCAAAAGATGGTTGTGGTATCCATAAATTGCCAGTGAAAGGACATGTAGAAAGCCAATGGTCAGTACTTTAAATAGAATTTTTATTTTGCAATTCTAAACAACCGATTGTTGGTTATTCGATTCTAATTCTGGAAATTTTAACTTTTCTTTGTCGAAACCTTTACGTTCTACGAAAAAAAACTCTCAGTGAGACATCCTACGCATACCATTCTCTAATAAATAAAATTAATTACTCAGTTTCCCTTCATTTGTAGCACTAGATCACACCATAAATTAATTTGCATTTCCCACCATGGATAATACAGCAAACAGCAGAGGAAGTTGAGGAGGAAATCACATTTCTACTCGCTAGATACTCAAATACTCTTCTTGCTCGTTGCTCGAGAATGTATGCAAAAGCATTCCCCTCAAAACCAACGAACTAAGCAATATGGACTGAAAAGCCATATGCCTAATTAAAATGAATGCATGATGCTTTTTCGGGAATAGACACCCACAGGATATAAAAATAAAAGATTTTCTCGGTAATTATTCCTAATTAAATGCGGGCCACATTTTTTCAGTGAATAACTCTTCTAGTGAAAAGAGCAAAAAATACGACAACTGCTAGCGCAGTGTTCTAATCAAGCAATTTTTCTCCTTGATGCTAATTAATAGTACATTCTGTTCGCGAATTGGTAGTGGAATCCAACCGCACAAGACCAACGCGCGTGTTGTATTTCGCGGAAAATTTGTGCAGTTTCCACTTCGGGAGATTGCTGCACGTCCCTCGTATAAATCAGTCCACAACCAAGCAAATCCATCATCTTCCTCGGAGACGTAAACTAGATGACATCGTCGTTATACGTTTTGTTTGCAATTAAATTGCCCGGTAAAACATCATCATCTCGTCTCTCATTTAGCGCGAAACAATCTTGCGCGTCGTGCTTTTCCTTTTCCAAGAAAAGACACAGTCAGATGTCTGCGTTTCGATGATTTCGAGCGCGTTATGTATGAGTGACAAATGTTCTAAAATTACAGAACAATACCAGTACGAGGAGTCATGCGGAAGCTGCCATGAGGGACTATATTCACTCTAAATATATAGAAGCTGAAAAGTGTTTGTATAACATTGACGTATGCTTCGTCAAGGTAGTATTTCCTGATTAATTCGAAACAGGATCCGGATGTTTTATGCATTGTAAATAATTCATAAATGTTCATTACAATCAAGTATCAACATTCAATTGCAATACTACATTTTTTGATGCGTAATTCCCTGTGTGCTTTGAAAACGAATCAATAGATAATTGTTTTCACTGCCATTGTTTGTTTATTTATAATTAATCCCACGCCCTGGTACCAAAACGATAGCAGTTAATCGCTGAGAGACAGCCAACGACGATGTTTGTCCAATCAGCAACGCCTAAAACAAGGAGAAAACAGGCAGCAAACCTTCCTGTCGCAGTCAGCAGATAAAAAGGTGAATATTTATTATTTACATATTTATCAATTCTCGGTAGCCGTGTTTTAAGTGGCAGATAACTACCGAAGAAATTGAATTTCTGACAGCCAAAGCAGAAATCGGTAAATTATATCTTGGCATGGTCACTCTGCGTTACTTGGCCCGGGCCCTATGCTGCGGTGTGGTATGCAGTAGTTGCCTGGAACATAATCTTTCATCCCATATCGTCAGCCAAGAGACGGGTAGTTTGAGGGAAAGAGAGAAAGGCACGCACGCTTGCATGCTCATCTCGCGATATGTTATTGTGTGTTATTGAAACCAAGTCCCCTAGAGGCCTTTTCCGATCGATTCAGGAGCGGCCAGGCAAACTACGGGCTCTGGTGGTCATCGTAAAGTATTGCCAAGTCAGCAGTTCGCCATCAGTGAAGGAGCAAAAAATAATTATGATTTGTCTGCCAATAACTTAGAAGGGCATAAACGCAAGATATGAGTGTATAAATAACATATGTAAAGATATATTTCTTTCAAATTGAAATACAAACAATTACAAGTTTTAAATTGATTTTCTTTAATTAAGTCTCTGCTATCTCGAGTACAGACCAGATTCACTTTGATGAAAAATGTGCAACTTCGCTTATGATCCCTTGTAGAATCCCCATTTGCATTGCTTTTGAAGCGTTGAAATTTTGTTTGTACTGACGATGTTACCGAGTTTGGTGATTTTATCACAGTGGGTGATTTCACGATTTTGGGTAACGAATCGTCGTAAAGATAGTCAAAATCCTCCTGATTGTTCTAGTGAATGCTGCAGTAATTTATGAAATGCCTAAAAATTCATCAATGTTTTACTTTCTTACAATTAATAAAAATATATAGATAACAGATATTGTACAGTGATTAAGATTAAAACTAATAGAGTAACGGTACCTCCCTTCATCTCAGTTATATTTGTAGTCTCATACACGAAAACCATTAGTTAGAGTGAGATCTGTTGTATCTGTTCGATAGATTGACTTCTAGAGTAAAATGAAATTAGGAGAATTCTCTTCGAGTTTTCACGTCGCTATAGTAACAGTGTTTACCAATTTTCGAACTACTTTTTCTGTGGTATTACTTCTTAGTGCCGAAGTAAAGATATTGTTTTCGATTTGATCACAATTCATGGATTGAAAGTTGAGTAATCGGTAAAAAAACATGGTGACTCTACTAATGAGATGACAATAGATACAATAGCCTCACTACCGGATCAACAAGCCGTAACAAGTTTATAACAAAAATATGTTTTCGTAGCAAGTGCTGATATAAGTCTGGTCAAAATTTTCTAACAAGTATCAAAAAGAAAAATAATTTAGATATGATATGTTGATCGGGTACAGTTTTGATAAAACACTTATCTTGTGGAATTTGACCGTTTTGTTTCAACAATCTTCGAGTTTCAACAGATTCTTAGAGTATCAGAACCATCTAATTGACACTAAGAATCTTCACAGGTTCAGACTCGAGCATATTGTAATTGGCTCGTAGGGCTATGTATTGCAAGAGTCAACCCAGAACTGGGATGAAAAACTGGGACATTGTTGTGTCATGGAAACGAAAATGTAGAATGCGTGGTTAACTTTCCTTTCTCATTCTCAACACTTCGTGCAGTTATATTTCGGGTTGTATTGACTAATACAACTAATATATCGGGTTGTATTGATATCAATATTTATAACGAATAAGGTTATTTTAAATCAACTGTTTTATCGCCTAGCAACAGCAAAAATTGCTCCGAAGGACTCAATCGTAACTATGTTCTTTTATCATTATTATTATTTCATTCGATTGAGCTTGCCAATACAGATCTCGACAGCACTATTGTCTCAACAGCTGCAGCTTCTCTGATTTCATCCAGAGTTCATTCTACACAAATTCGTTACGCATTTCGATCAACAGAGCATAACAGGATTCTATCAAAATTCAATCTGATTTTGGTATTTATATCTCATTATGTTATAAGTATGATTCTAAATCAGAAGCAAACATTCAGATTGTATGAAGAGTCTACATATTATATCAAGGGCTGTTATATTTCACCTAACTGAAGATGGTTTTAAAAACAATAATTTGGTATTTAAATGACGGCCTGAATTTAAAATTTTAATCAGTAAAATCGAAATGAGTTCAGACGGATTTAAAAACAAAAACGATTGATGGCACCACAATTCCATTTTTTTGAAAAGTTCAATCTGTCCATATCTGATAAATTCATGATAGTCACATTTCGTAGTATTTACTACTAGTATTTTATTGCTTATTTGTTTAGACATTTATTTGATTATTGAGACTGAGGTCATATCCGGTTGAGTTTAAAGCATCCGACCCGCATTTGAACTGGGAGTGGGTCATTGCGCCTAAAGCCATTTCGCCGAAAGTCGTTTCGCCGAATAGGTCATTTCGCCGAAAGGGTCATTTCGCCGAAAGGGTAATTTCGCCGAAAGGGAAATTTCGAATACATCGAATTATTTTTTATGCCTCCTGTATAACTGATGTGGCGCAGCCACATAACCGAAGCCAAGATGGCTCGGCGGCATAAAGCCGCCGAGGCTACGTTGGCTGAGTTGGCCGCCGACCCGCCGTCGGAAGCGGCGGCCTCTTGCATACAAACCTGTAACCGCCTCGTTTGCCCGGTCTACTCAAAGCTAGGTTTCTTTGCTTTAGTTAGGTCCGAACGAGCGGTAGCGAGTTCGGACAGCACACGAATCAAATCGATGTGGCGAAGCCGCATTAAATATTTTTTTATTTAGAAAGGGAAAATACCACATACATTTGCTTGATAGATACCTATGGAATTGCTTTGATGATTAGTAGTCAACAAGTTTGTTTGGGAACTCAGTTCTGAGGTTCATAAATCAATTTTTATTCAAGATGTACAATTGTAGGTCAACAAAACGGGCGTTAACGTTATTATCTTCAATTTGTCTTTATTTTAAATCGATTCCCATTACGATTTCAAGACATTTGTAGGAATCGGCGAAATGACCCTTTCGGCGAAATGGCTTTCGGCGAAATGACATTCGGCGAAGTGGCTCATTCGGCGAAATGACATTCGGCGAAATGACCCTTGACTTGATATCACATAACAAAATTTGTTTTGATTTTGACTGGTTAGTTGTAAAAATAACAAAAATTCTAACTAAAATTGGTTTAGGTGATAACAAAATTATCTTACACTAAAATTGGTTTAAATGATAACAAGTTTATATTCAATTTTTTTAAACAAATTTTGCAGCACTTTTCAACTATTATTACTTGTTTTATGAGGCGTATGATTTTACCGTGTATTTTTAAAGAAAGCTTTGATTATAAAAATTGCAATTACATACCTTCAGGCGATTTTATTTTAAATAAAAAAATAATCCAGCTTCTGGAATCGGATTCGAACCGAGGAGATTGGGATTACCAACTCACATTTGATTGGGATTACCAACTTACACACCAACAAATACTTGAACCTGTGAAAGCTTACTATAAGTGAATAGAAATACCACCATTGCATAATCAGCGGTGTTTGATGATAATAGACTTCGTGAAACGCTTCTTTTTAACCAGCAAGTGAATAGCAAAGGAACTATTACAGAATAACGAAAGCGGAAAATTACGTGGGGTGTGTAAACCAATAATGTTTGAATGCTTATAGATGTACGCTACTTAATTAAAAATTATTTTGGCTTTATAAAACTATGTATTTATGTAAATAATGTCAAAGTTCGATTACGGAGTTGACTATGATAGCTACATTGACTAAATTAAGTGGTAAATATTTCGTACAGGCTCCTAATGGAACTAAATGATTCAACTGATAAAGAAAAATAAGCATTCATAGTTATTTTTGTTCTTCTTTGTACTCATAGCATTTAAATTAATTCTATAGTAAGTAAGTCCCTTAAGATAATGATGGGACTTACTCTACTAAATATAAAAAAGGGAGGTTGTAATCTGGAGGATATTTTTTTTTAGTTACGAAAGAAATTAAATCAAATGTCATTGCTATTGTTTCTCACAGGATTGGTTACATGCCACTGATATTACTATAATATTTTCAATATAAACGATTTCATAGAGCGTAATTAGTTGGTACTGAACGTTATTCGGTTTCAACTATCGATTTCGGAATTACGTGCATCACATGAGAAAACTGAAATGACACTAACCGAAAGTTTGATGACTGCAAATTTTCATACTGTCATGTAAGTGACAATGCAGTGACGTACGTGAAATTTGCAAAATTTGTCTTATTTATTTTTCAATTTAAAGGAAGATTTAGATTAATGACTAAATAAATTTACTTCGTCCTCACCGGTCCCAGGAGCCGAAAATTGTGAAAAAATACTAATTTTCCATGTGTCATCGAATCTTTTTTTTGTAATATTGATACAGTTATTTTAGTTATTTTAGGAAAGATTTTTAATTAGCAAACCAATATTGCCTCCCAAATAGATATTGAAAGGAGCACCTCTGAACATGAGGAGATAATTTCTCCCCTAAGATTATATCACCATATCCCAAACAAAGAACATTTTCAGTCAATATTGTTTACCCGAGTTTTAAACTCATTTGAGATAAAAAACTAGGATTGGCATAATATCATTGATGAAGAGTATATCTCATTCTACAGAATACTGACAGATTGCACTATAATAATATAATGAAATGACAAACCGAACGGCACTTAAGGCCTCTAATTCATTACTAAAAGATGTTTTCAATTTAAAGATAGTTTAAAATATTCAAAACGATTGCGCTTGTTAGATATAAGTATTATTCAGGATTATTCCCTAATTCGATAATTCATACTCAAACCCTCAGTACGTTGTACGTTGAAAGTAATTATAACATTACATAGAATAATTTGGATATTATGAATCATTATAAACCGACAACATTACTGTAACAACAGGTGAAATAATTGGGTTATAATTTTGTAATATGCACCTGATCGGGAATTGATTCCACCACAGGTTGAAAAAACAAATGTTAGTTTGAATTGCGGTGTCGAAAACCAAACCGTTACTAGGTTTAATTTTTACTTTTTCTATATGTAGCAGTAACGATGTACATCTTACGAAGCCAATACCAACGAAAATATGAACAATGTCGAATAAGAAACAGATTCATACAAAAATATAAGTCAACGTTTTATTGCCTGGTAATGTGACTAGGAAAATGGCAATTTTAATTTTTCAGTTTGGACAAATCGGTCATCCATAGTCCATTCATAATTCAATTTGTCCAATAAATAGTGAAAGAACCCATGGTGATTCCTTTTTGTTACACAGGCTTATGTTGGTAAATGAGGAAAGTCAGATGCATATTTGTACATACATTATCTCGTTGCTTAAAGCAAGGACTTATTATCATTATTATCATTCGTCAGCGCGAGCTGGTTCATTTTAGGACTGGCCTTCGGAAGACATATGCTATCCCGAAGGTAAATTCATTCAAGTGGCATTTTCCACTACTAATGAGGTGCAGCAGGCAAATATTCCATTCTTAATGATAAAATGTAGCATTCAGTCGACCTCGAAGTTTATTTGAGTCAAGAGTCTGGACTGATTGAGTGACCTATTGCATTCGATACGAAAAATGAAGCAACTTTCACGGAAGATGGAATAAAGATTTCTTTAAAGGCCAATTTTGTCCGTTCCATGGAAATTCTAATGAGTTGAATATTAAGTGCGTTATGAGTTCCGCACGCGATCTATATCAATATTTTGTAGCGTGATTTTTTATGAGAAAATCTAAAATAACAGTGATTAATCTAAGTGTGGAAAGCTGGAATTCATTAGTACTAATGAGTTAGCTCGCAGGACAGCACGCTATCGAATAATACAAAGATTGTTTGTTACACAAAATGTTGCTAACATTTTAACATGTTTCTTGAGAGCGTGGCATCAAGCTTCATTCGCAAATGTTGGCTCCTAAGTCTTTTATCAGTTTCAAGCCAGCCAACATGTGGAAATGCATAAAAATATCTTCAAAACTTTTGGCCCCGGCGGTCATCCCAACTGCCTCTGATGTTGACCGCTTCAATTAACGCTCAACCCCTGGAAGCGAGAGTCTGTGTCCGAGTCGTAAGTTATTGCAGGGGGAAATACTTTTGGAGGACAACCGGACGCATGCTGGTTTTGCACGAAATGAAACCTGAACCAGTTGACCATCATGAGCCACCGGGGAGCAGTTGAAAAACATCCTCCATGTTACGGGAAACCCTGGCGCATCTCAATTTACCCTGTCGTCGTACTCATAGACCACGGTGCCCAGGGAACACACCACTAAAATGTGAACGGGCACTGCTACACACACAGGTGCCTTCACTCAGGTTCCGGAGGGTAGACCGGAATTGAATGAGCTTGCAGCCACTACGCTTAGATAGCGGCTCTGTGGCTAATGTCGAAAATTAACATACTACATGTATTAAACTCTTTAGTTAATCAAAATTTATGCTCGTGCCTGCCCTGCAGGGAGGTGAGCCGTTTTTTCCTAGCATATTTTCAGCAACGGCAAAGTGCTAGAATAATGCTACTGGTGCTACGAGCAAGGAAAAAGTTTCGTTCTAATTAACGATGTACTCAGCTCGGGCTTATTCTTGTTCATGCGAACTAGTTGCGTAAGAGCGGTTAACATCTGCATGCAAATTGGATTGTCAAATGTGCTTTATCTCATACCTGATAACAACTAATTGAAGAATTATGTGTCCATTTTCGTTTGAGTTTAAAGGTTGATGACTGGAAATAAACCTGTTTGTATGTTTTTGAACTAGAAAAAATATGCAGCATTCGTGAAATCATCAAGTTTGTTATTGAATTAATACGTGGGTAAGTTTAGTTCATTTAGTGTAACATAATTACAGGACTATCAGGATTTTATCCTCAAAGTTGTTTCATTATTTTGTCAGTAAAATATTTTTGAATCATTAAAATAAATTCATATTACAAATGAGATTTACTCAATTAATTATGATAAAAATTTTATAAGTTGAAAGTATTTTCTGTTCCCTAATGAACAAATTTAGTTTTGTTAGATATTCGACCAATTTAGTTTTGTTAGACATCGACGATAAAGCTTATTTAACTAATATCATAACAGAAATTGACAGTAGAAACAAGGTGACAAAATAAGGATCGATTTGCTCCAATTTGTATGAAACTTTCCAATTCGACACGACTGATTTGCGGTGTCTACTGTATCTCAGCGCAAAATTATCAGAAGTCAAAAAATCCAAGTAAGATAGTTGTAGTAGGTTCCCGCATTTTTATTTGGTATTTTTAATTTTTTTAAATTTTTGACGGATGTTTTAAGAAAAATGCCCATAACTTCCAGAGTTTGAATTTGTTTTACTATAAGGGAAAGCAAAGAAAAAATAACTGATTTTTCACAAGTATTCAGTTCCACTGTAATTATCGGACCGTTCGGACGTGAATTTGCGTTTCTCCAATCGTGGGTTATATTGTTTCATTCCGTTATCAATATCATTCAGTATTTCAACTGTGTTTGGTTTAGTGTAGTCAAGTGATAATCCGTATTAATCCGTTTTCAAGGTCGATTGTGAGCTTGTATAGAAAATCAATAAGCAATGTCTGTTCTACCGTTAGCCAACTTTGACTGCTGCTATTATTTAAAGACGGTGTGTTGTGATATAACGAGAAGTTTTATTAGGCAGTGTAAAACCTCAAATAGGTTTTATGCACTTTATTAGAATATTCACTGATTGACCAGGACCAGGCCGTTCACCGCTCGAGAGTTAAAAGCTAAGTACCGTTTTATTTTTATTTTACATCTGTCGTTCAATCCCACTACATTTGCCCGCCTGTGCCTCTACAACAAATTCAAATTTGCCTGTCCTTCTTCCAGATGAGGAGGTGAATGATTCTTATGGCATTAAGACTCGCATTAAAAAATATCTCAATGAGACGGCACTCCAATGCGACTTACATCAGAACCAAAGCTAATGGAAAAAAAATGAATATTCTCAATCTATCTAAAGGCCCGATATTGCGATAATCTACAATACAAAAGATTGAAAAAGTGCACCCAGACAAGCTCAGGGTCTTGTTAACTAGTGCAAACGGCGTGATCACCGATCCGAGTCTGACTTGCGTAAACGTTCTTGAGCATGGAAGCTCCTGGACCAAGTTCGTTTACCTGTTCGCCTTTTTGTGCCGCGGGTAAAGCGCTCTTCCGCGGAAACGTTGAAGAATGCCACGCCACCAGAAAAACCTTACGCTTATATCCTCTCATAAGCTCCCTAGGAAGTGTTCGAAGGTGTTTTAGAGAAGAGTCAAAAGATTAAAACATCTAGAAGTGGTTCCAATAAAACCAAAGCAAAACGCTCCTGGAACATTAAATTCTGAGAAAAAATGTCCATCAGTTCAAACCCCTCAAAAGTTCGTAAAGATCAATCAGAAAATTTACCAAATATTGGGATTGTCGAATTCTCTGATATTGTGGACTGGATCATGTCTACCTTCAATATTTCTGAACCTCTTAAAAGCCTTGCAACAGTAGAAACATTTTAAAGCAGCTGACTGCAAAATGACCCCTTCTTTCAGTGATCGTATCCTTCGATGGCAAAGTTACCCACCGAGGTTCATACCAAGTACCATTGTTAGCCGTACTTGGTATGAACCCGTGATTGCTTCGTAGTGGTCGGCATAGCTCCTAATAGTCCTTTCTTCATGTCCTACTATGAAAAAGACAACATAACATTATGTAATAGTACCACTACATCCATGATGCCAGAGATGCGGACAATGGGGACTACTTCACTGAAAGAGGGGTATTTTTATACCGCGATTTTTGTACCACCGTTTTAAACGTTTTCATGGGGAATTTGAGTAAAAAGAAATACGCCAATTGAACAGAGTATTTTCATAACTATGCTATTTTTAAAAACTTTTGTGATAGTGCTACTATTTTAAAAAACAGCTAAAATCACTTTTCTTTTAAAATGAAATTTAAGCTCAGCAGACAGTAATCAACAAGTTTCTAGTAACAAGTATTGGACTAACAATCCATACTATTTCCTACCCGATCTACATTCGGACCTGGTCGGTGCCGGTACTGATTATTCCACGCTGTACATTGAAGAATGTTTTACCATTCCCAGAACTGATCATCTCTGTATGATTTCTGCATCAGTAACAAAGTTGCAACCAGGGGTAGTCGGTCAAGTTCAATTGGGATTTGAAATTGGCGTTACGCTTGCCTGCAGATCGTGGTTGCCGATCGTGAGTCAACTGATACCGGAAGCGTTTCAAAACACTACTAACGAGGAACTTCGAGAGACTTTGCTGTCATGATGCGACATAGCAATTTCCAATCTAGCAATTTTGTGCAAAATTTCAACTCTACATTCCAAAACAAAGATTTTGTGTCATCAACCATATGTTAATATGTGACATTGCCGTAGCGGAAATGATTACATTTTTTATTCGCAAATAAACAGGATTTGGCTAATAAACCATGACTAGATTTTAGTGAGCCAAGACATCTGAATGATTCCTAAATCTTCAAAGAAAACTGTCAATCTGACACACTGAAGAGTTCCGCAGTTATAATCATGGATGTTTGGCGTTAAGGTGGCAATACGTTTTATGTCTTCAAGTTCTCTCGATGCTAAAAATCTATCAAAACTATAAAGATACCCATATTCCGAACATAATTTTGTTGATAAAAAGTATGTTTTGAAATTGTTGAACACATTTACAAAGAGTGCCAAGATCAGTTGAGTAATTTCTCGTTTATGCTTAACTTGACTTATCAATCATTCTCAGAATCTACACTATCGTCACTGCCAAAATTATGAATCACATCAAATATTGATGAGTTATATTACTGCCAACAACGAACACTTTTAAACCATGACTGTGTAACCGACCTCAAAAATATTTGAATCAATTATCAAAATAACGATTCACGACGACGTCGAACTCGATGTTTGAATAATGTAATGTTTCCATTTAGAAATGATAGGTGTAAAGTACAGTTCAAATTATCAGGACAGTAGTCAATCGAACCATTTCGAATTTCCAATCGTACCGCGAAACGCGATATCAAGGGCAATTATTCTATTAGAATAAACTAACTAGTTAGGGAACGAAAACTTATTCATAATAAGCGTCTGATTTAAAATATCCGAAATGTTATTGCTAAATTCCTAACAAAATGTTGGTTTATAAACTGATAGTTCTTTCTGCAATCTCTAGGCAGCCGATTGCCGAGATATATATGGAGTTATTTTAATTGAAGGCCAATTAGTCCTAAGCTGAGGTGCTAAGGAAGCAGATTAAATTGGCTCAAATTGCAAGTTCCCCTGGTTATTTGGAGATTTGTGCCTAAGTGCTATGATAATAACACAATACCTGATCAGATGTAAATATCAAATTGTATTAAATTTTAATATTATAAATAACACAAAATCTATCTGAATTTAATATAAATTCACTATGGATAGTTATTAAATATCATGATTATTTAACAAACATTTGTATCGATTATATCTGATTATATAAAGATTATTTTTATGTAAAATATTATTGTTGTATCTTAATTGGTTAAGAATTGTGTATCGTGGATTATATTTCATTTGCTGTTTCTTTCATTAAAACAAAAATAATTATAATTTCACAATAACGTTCAAAGCGCAAAACTTTTCGATCATAGTTTTATATATAAATAAATACCAAATCAAACTTCGATACAACTTTAATAGTATCATCTATGAACTGTAACTGCTAATCTTTATTATATGTCATTTTTGGCATAAATATCAGCATGAGCTACAATTTTAATATAACTTTTGGAATTAAAATTTGATTACTTCGAATGAATGGATTCTTACGAACAAGTATCGCCTTGGAGTAGTGATCCTCGGTTTGACTCACAATGAAATTTTATGTTGTGTAACTATTATTCTTTTAACAGCTCCAAGAAAACTTTCAACTTGTGTTGTCCTGATCTCCTATCTCGTATCTGGCTATCACAGTAAATGCCCCTACAGTTTACTATTAGTGTGGCATATTTTATTCCTAGTTGGTCATACAAACACTAAACAAAGCATTAAAACGGTATATTAATTTTAAACGTGGTCGTCCCTAGGAAACTATTATAGGCTCAAAGGTGTACGCGATATAAAAATTTTGAAAACTGCTAATATCGAGTAAAAAGTCAATTGAAGTAAATCAGATTAAATGTTTCTTCTAGACGGATCCGATGAACACTGTATGCGTTGGCTTGCTCGATGTGCTATTCTCTACAAAGTCGAAATCATAGAATCGAACAAAGGAAAGGTAGCATGGACATCCGCTAGCCTCGGGTTTACAAGGTTCTTGTTTGGTACGTAATTTTTGGTAAAAAGATATAATATCATATCATGCTGCACTGTTCGTTGGGGAATAATTTTCAAAGTTCACCAGTACAGGTAAAAGTTGTCGATATTATCCCCTCGGTAAAATAAATATTATAACTATGTATCAGTGGAGGTGGACATGGCGAAGATAGACGATAAGAGTACGCAGGGTTGAATTTATCCTCTTCACAATAATGATGAGATGATGCTACGGTTGAATGAAATTTGTAGTGATACTCTAGTCGCCAAAGAATATAAAGAAGTGATTACTCGGGATTCTACTGGCCCTGCAATTATGGTGTAACTTTCGATGCCAGAGGTGAAGCAAAATATTCTACTCTGGAAAAGTAGAACAAAATTAACCTCCCGATAGGAGCGCTATTTTGCAGTAATGATATTGCCTCTAGTTATCAAACCAGCGGTGATTGTTAGGACTGTTACTTCCTTGGGGCTATTTGCTAATTACGTTTGTTTGATTTATGATGACTGACGTTACTGGATTAAAAATACCGTTGCCAAATTGGTGACTAATTAAAAATTGTACATCGTCCTACTCGGCGTCATGTCCCTGCTGGCAGTTTCGTAAAAGCATATGGCATGTCGACGGTACCCAGCAAATTCAGCAACGGCCATGACGACGATGGCGATGAGCAACAGCGTCAACAAAATACAGGTCATAAAACTCACGAGTGCAATGTCGTTTACTACCATGTTAATAATTTTATGACAAAACAAACATCGTGTCTTACCAGCAATGCTATTGCAGAGGAAATCGTCATCAGCGAGCATGTCATCTCGGATGCTTTTTTTTAATGTCTGGCATGGATTCGTTTCGCGAAATAACATTGGCTCAATTTGCTAGAATTTCATAGTACCTGTTTTGCTGCAGTAGCTTTTGCAAATTTCTCTCTTCGTCTTTCGGTCGTTTCAAGTTGAATTCACTCCGTTTGTGCCAAATTTGTTCGGTTGTAAGTTTTGCAAAGCTGATTATTACACGTTCAGGATTTGCTTGCATCAATTATAGATTTGTGTTGAGTGATGGATTTTACGAAACCATGTTCCGCGTCGTGTAAAGCACATGTAAATCATTAGGTTCAACCATTATTAGACTTTGCACATTTCGTGGATAGGTTCGCGCTACGGATATCTAGGAAGGTATAATTAAATGGCCAAAAAACAACCCCAACTACGTACTCTGAGGGGAATGTCATCAGTGAGTGATTCCTGTGACCTCTATCTCAATTTCATCAAAAATATTTGATTTATTCAAAAGAACAAAAAATAACCTTATTTTGGCGACGACGATGTAAATTTTGTGGTTTCATGATATTTTATCCATAAATTGACAGAATGTAAGTTTTTTCTTCGGTTTTTCAAAGAGTGATGAAATTGAGTATCAGAGAATATGTTTTTTTTTCAATTATAGAGGTTTTATGTACCCTATGTGCTGGGTTGCTGGGCTGCGTGAAAGGGATCGACTTACCCATCACGCTATACCCGCCCCCTGTACATGATGTTATAGATCTCATTACAATTTTAATGTTGTAAAAAATGTTTCATGAATAAAGATTTTAAAATGCGCGATCGGTTCTTCGGGCACTGCTTCACTGCTAAGCAGAGAACAAATAAGAGAAAGAATCAGTAACAGTCTGGAAATGTTCTGTATTAGACGAAAAACATTAGAAGTCCTGAATTTCTAGAAAATAAAAAAACCGTTAAGTGAATGTATTGCGTCAAGTGTAAAAACCAATTTCGCTTCAAATAAATAATTTTATCATTTTTACTTGCCTTGTATTGTGACACAAGGTACCTTTCATGAAGGGTCAACAAATTTTCAAAGCTAAAATGCAAGAGTGCAGAATTTTTAAATATCTTTCATTTACACTTATAAAAAAAGTCAAGTGAAAACGGCTCGAGGCTACCGACTCTCTCCTAAAGGTTTTATAGTTTTTTAAGTAAAATAGGGTAACGGTACCCCCATTAATCTCAGTTAGAGTGCTTCTTAGAGCTGAAGCGAAAATGTTATATTCGATTTTATCACAATTCGTTGACTGAAAGTCGAGTAATCTGCAGCATAACATGGCGACTCTACTAATGAAATGACTATTGATACGATAACTCTTAATCATTTATTTTTACCTATGACTTGTGGAAACACAAATTAAGCCATTGTATTCACTAAAATTATAAGTATTAATGACTCTTCTTGAGTTTTTCAACATTCGGCCGATGGATTGGAAATCCAATTAGCACTAGAAAATTATTGATCTTCGGGTGCAATTCTCAAATTGTGGGCGCTTCTTTTCACGGCTATCACGGATCAGTATTCAGTCTCACCGAGTGAAAAAATAGTTTCAGAAGAACAATTTGTCGGATATATTGTTATTTATCTGAAAATATTCATGCCCTTCGTTTTCGCTACACGGAATCGTTAAAGGTAGTTTGTTGTTGTTTGATTTTGAGTTCATTGTTATTTATTTATGTTTTGACTGGAAATGGGTACGCTCTAGCGTGTGATCGATTATTCACGCTTTTGTCCGCTCTTAGGTGCATCAAAGTTTTCGAGTGAGAATGTACTTTTAGATATGTTCACATGTTTGTCATATCCGTTTACAATTCGAACATCTAGAAACGAGAGTATCATTAGTGTACCGTGTACCGTTCCAAGTATTGTCCATCGTTATCCACTACTATTTGTCATCTTTCTGGTAAAACTCACGCTTTTGTCCGCTCTTAGGTGCATCAAAGTTTTCGAGTGAGAATGTACTTTTAGATATGTTCACATGTTTGTCATATCCGTTTACAATTCGAACATCTAGAAACGAGAGTATCATTACTGTACCCTGTACCGTTCCAAGTATTGTCCATCGTTATCCACTACTATTTGTCATCTTTCTGGTAAAACTCGAATAACGCGTTGAAAAAAATCATTTTCTCATTTCTCCAAAAAGTAGCTCACATCGAGTTCTCAGAGATATCTTGATCACTTTTCACGAACTTAGATTCAAATGGATGATCTCATAGTCACTGAATTTTCTATTGAATTTCATCCTAATTCGTCTTTCGGCTCCGGAGTCAAGGTGTGATGAGTATTCAAAAACAAAAAAAAAAGTACGGGTGTGTAATGTCAGAGACATAACTGGATGTCGTGAATACGAATAAAACTGACACGATTCCTTTGCACTTTCGAATTCGAATTGATAGTTGATCGTTTGTGTGAATTGCGAAACTTTCCCCCTTTTCACTACTAAACTTTTCAACGAGTTTTGACGTCGATTATCTCATTTCGGATTTGCATATTTCATTGAAAGAAACCATTAAGATGCTGTACAGGATTCATTTCTGACTTTAAGAAGGACCAAATTGTGGAGTTCTCTATGATATTTAGCACAGTTCGGAACATTTATCTCGAACGATTTTCGCACAGCGAAAAGTGCACGGACCAAATCAAATTATTTTGGATTTTCACTAAACTGATGATTTCTACCTTCGAATTTCAAAGAAGTAATCTTAATAGTTCTTTAGATAACATTTAGAGCCATTAGAACGGCTGATTTTATATAATGTTGTCCACTTTTCGTTTCTTGTTTTCTTTCTCACCAATGAAAAGCACCAGCAGCTGATGCAATCGTTCTTGCCTTGAATTGAAACTAGCTTTGCGTACAAACCGACACATCCGCACGCAGTGCCAAATGATGCGAAACTGGTTTAATGCGTCTTCTCGCCTTGACGACCGGAAGGCAAATGAGAATTACAACCTGAGCGTGTGAGGTTTGGCACCATGCAAAAGGTCTGCTCTAATTATTGACGACCGCTGCTCCCGACGATTGAAGTCCAAATGAAAGCACGACCTAAGCGTTTGAGGTTTTATACCACGCAAAACGTCTGCTTTCATCGACGACTGCTCCACTTGACGACTGAAGTCTAAATGAGAGTTGTGACCTGAGCGTTTGAGGTTTTAAACCACGCAGAAGGTGCACTCTCCGAAGCTACTGGTCCCACGACGTCTGCTTGCATCCAACGCACAAGAAGAAATGATCGAATTTCGAAGACGGTTCCCCTTTTATACGCAGTCGGTTGAAGATATGTGCCTGACTACCTCAAAATCGTCGTCCTTGCGCGAAAAAGACAAGCAAAAGCACAGAGTTTTCCGCGTTGTTTTCAAAGTTTGAGAAAACTTAATATTTGAGTTGTTTGTGGTTATCTCACACTGTTCAAAATATTATCCTAAATTCCTGATCATATTTTGGATGAAATGGTGAAAGAATTATGTTGCTGCCTTTAATACAAGTCGAGATATTCACGATTAAGTTCTGCCCATTCTTCCATATGGCTAATTTTGAAAAGGCACCCCATAGTAAAGTAAGTCGTATTCACGACAAAAAACGTCTACAGATAACATATATCTTTTAAAATTCGTGTAAAAACCAGTTCAAAGCTCTACATACAAATAATTCATCTAGTGGTGTAATGATGACTTTCACATATTACTCATTGTATCATAAATAAAAGGTGATTTTTTTGAGGTTAGGATTTTCATGCATTAGTATTTGCTCAGATTTTTTGAGGTTATGATTTTCATGCATTATTATTTGCTCAGTATGCTCTGACATTTCATCATGAATAGACTTACTAACGAGCAACGTTTGCAAATCATTGAATTTTATTACCAAAATCAGTGTTCGGTTCGAAATGTGTTTCGCGCTTTACGCCCGATTTATGGTCTACATAATTCTGGTTGAATGGCTACGTAAATAAGCAAAATTGCCGCATTTGGAGTGAAGAGCAACCAGAAGCCGTTCAAGAACTGCCCATGCATCCCGAAAAATGCACTGTTTGGTGTGGTTTGTACGCTGGTGGAATCATTGGACCGTATTTTTTCAAAGATGCTGTTGGACGCAACGTTACAGTGAATGGCGATCGCTATCGTTCGATGCTAACAAACTTTTTGTTGCCAAAAATGGAAGAACTGAACTTGGTTGACATGTGGTTTCAACAAGATGGCGCTACATGCCACACAGCTCGCGATTCTATGGCTATTTTGAGGGAAAACTTCGGAGAACAATTCATCTCAAGAAATGGACCGGTAAGTTGGCCACCAAGATCATGCGATTTGACGCCTTTAGACTATTTTTTGTGGGGCTACGTCAAGTCTAAAGTCTACAGAAATAAGCCAGTAACTATTCCAGCTTTGGAAGACAACATTTCCGAAGAAATTCGGGCTATTCCGGCCGAAATGCTCGAAAAAGTTGCCCAAAATTGGACTTTCCGAATGGACCACCTAAGACGCAGCCGCGTTCAACATTTAAATGAAATTATCTTCAAAAAGTAAATGTCATGTACCAATCTAACGTTTAAAATAAAGAACCGATGAGATTTTGCAAATTTTATGCGTTTTATTGTTTAAAAAAGTTCTCAAGCTCTTAAAAAATCACCCTTTATTACTGTGCACGGGCAAAATACCGATTCTTGAAATGAGCAAAACGAGTCATTTTTGCAATATAAATTCAGTGAAAAGCACGACGAACTTTTTTTTAAATGAAAATATTCTGTTTTTGAAAAACGACGACGCAAGAAATTTTAAATTTATTTAAACACTTAAACGAACTGCATAAAAAAACACGAATGAATCAAGCCTCTTAAAAAAAAAACTCTATGTCGAATTCTTGCAAAAAATCGCCTTATTCATAATATTTGGGCGCATCAATACAGCTTGTGTTGTTATATCTATGAAACAAATTAATCAAAGTGGTTGAACAAAATATTTTTCTGATTTTCGTTAGATGGTGTTTCAAATTCACAATCGAATTAAACGCTAGCTCTCGAAATATTATTCTAGCAACAACGATCACATCAAATATGTAAGAATACATTCGAACAAAATGTAACATTGATGTTTGTCAAATGAAAAGCGTAGCCGTGCTTAGTCTCTTAAGATGTCAATTTTCGGTTCATTGTCTTTATTTTCATGTTATGTTCAATTCTCTATCAGCCGGTGGGTAAAACAACACGATTATTAAATAAAATGCTTCAGGATCAAGTAAACATTTTCAGTGCTTTTCAATGTCTGCTTTTTGCTTTACCATTAATCTATTAATCTATCACATCACTTGAGGCAGAGGGTTCAAAGTGATATCCGGGTAGAAAATTAGAGTTACGAGCTTTGAAAGAAATGCATTCTTCAAGTAACGCATTTTCGAACCACGATTAATTTTCATGGGAGAAGAGTTATTGCTCATGATTTCATGATAAGTTAAAATGATTGGTTTGATGATTTTCTAATCATGACAGCAGTAACGGATTTCTTTTCGTGTAAAATCCTTAAAAACTGGTCATTGAATAGAAAGAGGAATTTTTGTTCTGGCGTATACTAGCATAACGTACAAAACGAAACACCCTGCAATTCCGGAACCGGGAGGAGAATCCGGATAAAGTTTAAAACAGCAGCATAAGCGATCTTTAAGTTGAGCCTAAGCCTAAATCAGTTTAGTCATCTCTAAAAAAAATGACGTGAAATCTTTTTTGCCGTTTTCGACCGCTATTTCGGGGACCGATATAACCGAAGTTGATTTGTATAGCTACAAATAAAATATCCCTCAAACTAAAACAGTTGAGAGCCTAACTAGGACGAGTTTTTTCCTTTCTTGATTTGTCGCTTAACGACGACATGCAATTTTACACCATCATCGCCCTGTAATTCCGAAAGCTGAAGTTGAATCGAGACGAAATTCAGGCATTCCGTATGGGATAGTAAGATCTTTCATTTGAATCTAAATTTATCAAGCCATCTCTAAGTTAAGTTGGTTCCATTTTGGAATACATAATCACTATTTCCAATGCTTCCGGAATCGGAAACCGGGAACTGCATATTGAGGGTAGCATACAAACCTACACACTTAAAAGTGAAGCATACAAACCTACACACTTAATTTGATTGCCGATATCAGCTATTGAGAGCTATTGAGAGCTATTGAGCTATTTTTCACCCTGTAATTAAAGAACTGGAAGGCTGTTTGTGCTGCTGGATGATATCTAGAAATGGAAGATCCCAAGAACTTTCATTTGAACCTAAGTTTGTGAAAATCAAGACATTTCCGAGAAGAGCTATTATTTGCCACATAGCCAGATATTGCTCAACTTGACAAATCCCGATCAACATATCGTATCTAAATTATTTCTCTTCTTGATACTTGTTAGAAAATTTTGATATTTTAACTACTAACGAGACCAGACTTATATCAGCACTTGCTACAAAAACATATTTTTGTTATAAACTTGTTACGGCTTGTTGATCGAATGATCCGTTTTTTTAAAGTGATGGCATAACCTTTCCATATGAGAAAGGTAAAACTATATTAGAAAACAGCATAAAAGCATCCACCTGGAAAGTGATGCAAGAATTTGCCTCAAATGAGCACTGGTTTTTGTGTGATAGGTCATAAAAATCGGTTCGACAAAAATAATAACCAGGGTGGCAAGTGAATTGGCGATTTCAATTTCTCGGTTTTCCCGGTGCGTGAGATGAAAAATTCCCGGTTTTTAGAACAGGCTCAAATCGCCTATGTTCAGTATTTTTTTGAATGTTTCTGGAAATCCCATATAAAAAAAAAAACAACGAGAGTTGAGAAATAAAGTATTTTTTGGGTATCTCGATTTGGAAATAGAAAATATTCATTATGCAAAGTGCACATAACAATGGGAAGAAGTCGTTGTTGGCTTTCTCATATAGATAAGTTATGCAATCACTGCGAAAAACGTAACTAACTTGTATACATCCTCAAAGAATTCTAATTTTTTTTCATTTCTATATAGAGAACTATCATTCTTAAATAAAGAGCTCAAATTCGAGGAGAAATAACTCGATGAACTGTTCATGAACGGATTGCCCATCTCTAGTGTATTCCAATACTATATTAGCCTAGCCTAAAAAAGGTATACCTAAGGTTAAAAATGAACAAGAAAAAATTCTCCTCCCGATTCCATTTAACAACATATCCGATATTCTTTCAAAATTGAATTTTGGTGAAACAGAACAAAATCCTTCTAAAATTCTTAAAATGGACTCTTATCACTCTGGGAAAACAACAACAATCTATGCCTCTAGTGACTGAGATGATCTATGTTTGATCGACATCAACATCCGCATTCTCGTGAATCCTACTATGAAATCCATAGGTAATGATGTTTATTATAAATTAAACATTAAACATTCACTGAACAAATCAAACCATCTTCTAAACCTTTCTAAGGTTTTTCACAAACTCTCAGAAACCAATTTCAGCTCTCAAAAAAGGAAATCAAATATTCATCGCAAACGGTGGACAAGGTCAAAGTCGACAGCTTTTTAAATTTTGTGAATCCTATTGAAATCAATACCAAGATTACAACACAAGTATTGTCTCAAGATGATATTACTGAGACAAATTATAATGAAATTAGGACAATCATTAGCTTACTCAACAACATGAAGGCTCCTAAGAATTTTTCATAATTTTATTAAACATATTACCTTATATTTCTTTTGCAATCATATTATGCAAACTTATTCTGAAATTTAAAAGAAATCCAGCAAAAGCATTCGTTCGATGTGCTGTTGTTGATAACAACTAAGAAAAACTTTCTGATCCATTAAAAATGGCTGCCAAACCCTTACAATTGTTTAACGAAACATGGGATGTTGGCCCCATCTCCAATGGATTGTGAACCATAAAACCTGTGCGGGACAATACGATGTTTCAAAACTTTTACTGAACTTCTCACTCAACCACAAAATGGAGTATTGCTTCCCACTTTTCATTTGTTTAATCAGGAAAATCATGACTTACTAAGATTAGGGCTAGTAATTTTTTTACCGGATTTGTACTAAAATTCCAGACTTTTTCCCGGATTTTCTCGGTGAAACGAAATTCTCGATTTTTTGCCGGTTTTCTCGATTTTCCCGATTTTCCCGATCACTTGCCACCCTGAAAAACGGATTAATAGATGAATTGAAAAGATAGATTGCTTTCAACTCCGTTTTTCATTTTTTTTGTTTATTCTTTCATTGTTTTGTTTTCTAGTGATTGAATAAATACTAGTTTACAATATTTAAACCACATTTTCGGGTTGATGATTTTCAGGTGAAAAGGGTAAGAATGAGTTTGATCAATTGTCTATTTTATCTATACGAGAAAAAATTTCAATTACCAGCTATTTGGTATTTGAAGTATCAGCTTAAGTATCGATTCTACAAATTACTAAAACTGGTATAGTCCAATGAAATTTTACAATTAACGTGAGAATAAATTCTACGAAAATGTTTCATTTCAACAACCTTTGTTCGACACTCCAATGAATATTATATACAAACGGATTTGAAAACATTTCAATAGAGAAAAAAAAACATTGAACGGGTTTCTTTGAAGCCAAAGCATGATTGATTAGAGTTGTAGGTCGGATTAACGCCACCACGTTTGACAAAAAACATTCCACGCAAAACAAAATCCACGTTAAATTGATATAAGCCCGAGAGCTAAACAGCAGTGTCAGAAGCTCACAACAAAAAAGAGTCACGAAATGAAGCGGCTAAAGAGGCAGGAACTCCAAAAGTCCTCCAATTCATTCATCATTTGGGGAATCAAATCGCTCTTGAGCAACGCCCTGAACAAGCATGATAAAAAGCTATTTATCAAACTCCTTTATAGGAATCAATTAGACGTGGAGAGAACAACAAACAATATTTTATTGAGCGTACATAAAACGATCTGGAGACAGAAGCGCAGGTTCGTTCCGCATAGCCGGATTACACGAGACCATTTGATTCTCCGCACATTATAAGTTGTGCATTTGAGTAAACCGCCAAATGGGTATTGGATCCATTCATTGAAAACGGCGAACAGAGTAGCTTCGCAGAGGACGAAACGAACAGGAAGAGCCTGGGTTGGTAGACGACGTGGTGTAGCTCGTTTTTGGGAAATCACTCGCAAGCAAGCAAAACAGCTAACGCCAAACGAACGATGTACGTGGCAGCAGGAAAAACCACAGCTTTTGTGCTTATACGACAGCTTCTTTATGGACGAAAGGACTACAGATACTCAATAGGACGGCCCCTAAAAACCAATTGAATCGGCAGTGCGTGTTCTTCCAACCCATGTTCAGATAGTAAAATACAACCATATTTCGATGATAGTTTTCCGATTTCACTCACCGCAACCAGATACGACCCGTGTGACCACAGCGGAGCGACAAAGCCGGTACCGAGTCCATCGGTATTATGGTGAATGCGCTTTTGTTCTGGATATCGGCGGTACGGTGAAGATACGACTCACCCACAAGTCTTCTGTCGTAGTCTATGGTTGCAGAATATGTAGTGGCCAACTGCCGAAAAAACGACCGGCAACGAGCAGTTCTATCAAATTTACCGCAAACATTTATCCTCTCGTTTGGTATTTATATCCCGTTATGTTAATTGTATACATCCTTTCTATAGTACAAACTGGACCATTAGCACCGGCTATTCGTTTATTTTCGAAATAAACTGATTTCGTCAATGTTCGTGATAATTGCTAAACCATAGCTTGCGATGTGTGTGTTATTAATTTTTTTTGACAACGGATAATATTTATATAATAAACACATGAAAAATAAACTATAAATGTGATGATTGATATCTTAACAAGTGCATTTCTGATTTCATATTGAAATCTTGAATAAAACCAAGAAAGTTTGTTTGGGCACAAAACAGTTTTGAATGATCAAATTTAGAAATTTTTCTCCCGATGTCTTCATCATCGCTCAAAATTATGGATTGAAATTTGGAACAAACTTCACTCTTAGTTCCGGAACCGGATGTAGGATCAGGATGAAATTCAACACTAGTATATAGAGCCATAAATTTGGGATTCCAGTTATGATCGACTATAAAATAAAATCGTCAGTTATCAGATTTTTTCAGCGTTCCACATCTAGCTTCTGAGAAAAGATTTATTTTTTTTTCTTCCATGTCAAGCAATGACTTCAAAGTTCTAAATTGAATGATAAAAATCAACTGTAGCGAAGATCCGTTAACATTACACTGTTAATAACAAAGATAAAATAGATAGGTATATTGAATAAATAGTAGGAAAATGCTTGTTTGTTTAATCACCTATAAATGTTTGATCACCTAACTCTTATAAAGTTAAAGTAAATAAATAATACTTTTCTCTTGGTAGCCGGTTGCCCAGATCAAAAAATATAACCAATTAACCATTTTCGCGGTAAATTATATAGTGGAAATAATAAACAATCATGACGAGCGTGCAGTCTGTTGACCTTGTTTGGTTATTTAAAATTATTTGAAACAATTCATAAAACTATTGATACACGTACTTTATCTGTTAAATATAGCTTTCGGGTGATTTCAATATGTCACTACAATGAAATCAATTATTTTGTTTAAATCCTATTCAATCGTTTATATTGTAGCTTACAATTTCGTTTAAGAAAAAATAGGGATGTTTTATTCGTTTCGCGATAGCATTAAATATTTTACTTTATGTTACAAGAATAAAAGCTGTGATTAAAGGCTTTCCGGGACTTCAGCATCGGATATTTTTGAAACGTTCACTCGGGAAGTCCGTGAGTTTTGTAGTGCATCCGAGCATCTTGAAACCGGAACATACTAAATTACGCGCGAATACTACGATTACTGAAATTTATACTAATAAATATCATTCTTCCTTGACACTCGTGATACCTTGACATCTACATTCGGGCCTGCCGGTGCCGGTACTGATAAAAAAAACTCTGGAGTTACCAGAAGATGTCGATGTCTGATTATCTAGAAAATCTCTGCATAATTTCAGCTATTCCTGACCAGCAACGGAGTAGCAACCAGGGTTGGTCGCTCAAGCTCAAGCTTCTGGAACCGGGAACTGGAGTTGTCTGGCCAGCAACTAACAGAACTTTCAAATAGGTTTTGAGACAAGTTCAGAAGGATTTTTTTCCATTTTGCTTCGTCGCTCTGAATGACGGAGGTTACTATTTCCGATACTTCCCGAACCGGGAACTAACAACCGATATCTCCTAAATAATTTTTTATGGTCAATAACTAACAAGACGAAAACTACATAAGTTTTATATGGCTAGTTCAGAGGATTTTGTTTTTTATTTTACCTTGCTCTGTATAGAAACACGCTCTTGGAATGTATACTTTTTACTCATCACCATCATGGAACCGGAAGTATTTTAGACCTTTAATTTTAAACTAAGTTTTGTAAAAATCGGTTCAGTTATCTACAAGAACATGGAGTGCTTATTTCTTGCAGCTTTTCGCACATATCACCTTGTAACTCTGAAACCGATAGTCGGATCCGGATAAAATTTAAAAGTGTTCTACAGGAAAGTATGGCCTTTCATATGCATTTTAGATTGTGAAAATCGGCTCAGCCATCTTCGAAAAAATTGAGTGCTTAGTCGAGTGGTATATGAAACTTGGCTCTCTGAGCTTCGGTTCAAAAATCGGTTTTCACAGCTATGCAATCAGCCAATTTCTGAATTGAAAGTTTCTGGATAAAATGGATGAACCGGAAGGTTTCTGGATAAAATTCATTAGCAACAGCTCTAAGACCTTTCATTTGATGAAAATCGGTTCTCCTTAAACATAAAGAGAGTTCCGTGTTTTTGACCCCTATTTACAGTACTTCTGGAACTAGAATGTGGTGGCCAGTATAACCAAATTCGGTTCGTATGACCAGTAATTAAAACTTTCATCATTCTGTAATTTCAGAGCCAGAAGTCGGATTCGGACCAAATCTAGGAAGTCAATATAGCGTCATTAGACTTTTTGAAAATAGATCGTGTCATCTTTAAGCAAAATAAGTGAATTCGGTGATTTTGACTACTATTTCCGGAAACGTATTTCTTATGCGAGTATTTCCGAAACCGGTTTAGTCGGAGTCGATTCGTTTGACCATCAAGTAATATTAAGTCCAATTTAGAAGATTGTTATTTCTGGAAACGGAAGTCAGATCCGGATAAAATTCAAGGATTGCATATAAAACCATAAACCATTAATTTGAATATAAATTTGTAAAAATTGGTTTGGACGTTTCTGAGAGAATGAAGAGAGTTTAGTTTTGGAATTTTTATATATATTGCTTGTACTTCCGGTAACCGATATATCCGGCGTGAGGTTATGTGGACGTTAACTAACAAGACCTGTGAACTACAGGTATTTTCTATTTTTAAAGAATTCGTTTTTTAACTTATGTTTTGAATGCAAATTCTTAAATTGGAATCTTTTTTCACTCATAACTTCGTAATTATGGAACCGAAAACCAGATCCAGATGAAATGTTGAATTTTCCATAGTTTTCAAGTCTTCAAAAAATCAAGTTCAGGCTTCGGTTTCACAATAATTGTATATATTTCCTTCAAGAGAAAGTAAAAAATTCAATTATTTTCGCAATTTTCATGATGAATTGCTACGAAAATACTGTAAATCTCGACTTTTGAACCGTATGTGTGTGTATGTGACAAAAATATGCTCTCACATTTCTTCGAGAGGGTTGATCCGATTTGAACAATCTTAGGCTGAAATGAAAGCCAAAAAAAAAAATTTAATTTTGGATCTGATTTCCGGTTTCGAAATTACAGATAAGCGAGTCAAAAAAGGCGTGTTGGTAATGTCAGAGACATAACTGGATGTCGTGAAATGAAAAAGAAGAATTAGAAGCGTGTTTAAAATTTCAAGCCATCATGCAGCATCGGTCTATACTGCAAAAAACTGATTTTTTTCTAATTCTGGCACGACACTAATCCGATTTCTAGGCTATGTTTTTCAAGAATACCACAGTAATATTCCTGAGAAAAAAAAGTCACATGAGAAGAGCATCATCACAGTTTTGTTTAATACGTTGTAGGGGTTCTGTGTTCAAACCTTAATTTCACATTTTAAATCATTTAAACTTTAATTTAAAAGTTTTATTTTTGTATTTTATGTAATTCGATGAAGCAATACAACCTTGTGAGTAATGAAAAAATGGTTTTTAGGATGATCTCTTCGAGCGAGCTGAATTATTTTTATTATGAATCATCTCTTAGGGTTTGATAACACGTAATAGTCCGAGTGAGCCAAATCAGGCAAATAATGCGGATGGGAAAGTAATTGGAGTCCTAAATCGTTGAGATTTTCATCGCATTACACGAAAAGTATGCCATGACAATCGTAGAAAACTGACACCATAACTGTTTCAATCCATTGAGCCTTTCTAGGCTGGTTCAGGCACTCGTGTCGTCTATAATTGATTGGCGGGCACTCATTCTGTTCACAGACGTGTAATAGTACATCCAGATTTTTTGGTCTGGATGTTTTTTTCTTCTACAGAATCTGCGCTCACTAATACTTGTGACATAGCTTGTGCACCTACACTTTCATGTTGCCATTTTATGTATTTTTGCCATTTGTTATTTGCCACCATCGAAACCATTTGTGGTCAAACAAATGGCTACTCCGCTTGGAAAATTGGACTATTCCGCTTGGAAATTGGACATGTAGGTCAGAGTTGCTGCGCGCAGTTGAGTAATTAAAATGATAAATAAATCCAAAAATTAGAAATATTTAGAAGAACTACTTAGAAAATAAAAATAAAAAGGCAGAATCGGTAAAAATTGTGAAATATTTTTTTCGTTAGTTATCGAAAGCTTGGGAATAGAATTAGAAACCGTTAGCTAATCATATGACCTGGAATAACCGACAAAGTAATTCAAAGGGACGAATACAAATTCCAATGTTCATCTCTAGGTAATCGACATTCCTTCAATATGGATACTGCAGTGACGTGCAAAATAATGGCTACGAAAAGCCGTTACATAAAAGTCTTTCGTTCGAGATTCGTGTCAGTAATATTCTCGGAACGATCTCAATTTATTATAACATTCGCCTTGATCATGGATCATAACCGTTATTTTCTATAGGACAAAATCGCGCATGTCAAATATAACAGGTCAATTTTTCGGGTAAGAAACAACTACGGCAAAATTGCAATTTTGTAATTTGGGAGATTACCGTGAATGGACACAGTTAAAACCTGATTTTAGTTAACGAAATTAGTATTCACGCCTTCTACCGAGTTTTCATATTTTCAGAATATTGAAATCACAATGTTTATTAAAGAAAAATTATGCTGTCCAGGACCGCTTTTACAGAGGGGCAGTGGGGGCACGTGCCCTCGGGCCCACGGTCTTAGGGGTCCTTGATAGGACCCGCCGAGCAAAAAAAGGTCATTTAGTTAGTAAGACCACAAATAAATCTTGCACCCGGGCCCATTAATACGTAAAAAGGCGCTGGTGTTATCTATTGATATATACAGGGTCCGGCACTCGAAGTGTAACCAATTAAAAAGGCCATAAATTCAGTTTGGAAAATTACTTTTACTTAATTCAAAGTACAAAATGTGTAAAAATAATACAAAATTCAGAATTAATTCACTTTTGCTCGATATGACCACCTTTTGCCTTGACTTGATGACTTGAGAGAGCGAAGGAGTTGCTTCGTTTGGCCGAAAGCGGTCAATTTCCGAACATTGTATTTTCTGACGAGAAAATTTTTCCAATTGAGCAATTCGTAAACTCTCAAAACGATAGGGTTTACTTGACCGACCGTTCATACGAGAATTTGAGTCATCGATTGGCCACCAGGAGGCAGCACCCGCAACCGGTAATGGTTTGGGCCGCTGTAACCGCAGATGGGCGCTCTCCAATCGTTTTCATCGAGCCTGGCGTCAAGGTAAATGCAACATATTATCGGGAAAGTATTCTGGAGGTTGCTTTGAAGCCGTGGGCAGACAAACATCTCGGTGGCAGACCATGGACGTTTCAGCAGGACTCGGCACCGTCTCACAAAGCTCGAGTGAACCAAGAATGGCTGAAAAACAACGTTCCGAACTTCATCACGTCCACACAATGGCTCTCGAATTCACCAGATGCGAATCCAATGGATTATTCTCTTTGGGCCATTTTGGAGAGCAAAGTCCGAACTAAAAGATACACCAGCCTCGAGGCGCTGAAAAAAGTTATTGTCCGCGAGTGGGCCAAAATACCTGCAAGTCACATTCGGCCAAACGAAGCAACTCCTTCGCTTTCTCAAGTCATCAAGTCAAGGCAAAAGGTGGTCATATCGAGCAAAAGTGAATTGATTCTGAATTTTGTATTATTTTTACACATTTTTTACTTTGAATTAAGTAAAAATAAGTTTCCAAACTGAATTTATGGCCTTTTTAATTGGTTACACTTCGAGTGCCGGACCCTGTAATTGGATTTTTTTATTAATATTATTGGTTTGCTGATCAAAGGTTTAACCTCGAACGAGACGACTAGTTTGCTAAAAGTACAAATTTCTAAGATAATAGCGAGCAGTCTGAATACATTGGCTTTTGGTCATTACATAGTTATGATTGTTTGCGTTTTTCCAACGAATCTAGAGCATATAAATTTCATAAAATGTTAGTCAATGTTTTGACATCTCATTTGACATTGATAAAGAAACGTACGTCCATCAGGAGCGGACTATCGTGTTGTATAGCAATCAGAAATGAGCTGTTTTGAAACATAGGCTAACAACAGAGCACTGCAACGGAAGGTTCGCCGAAACGGCAAAACGAACAAGAGTAATAAAAAATCTACAGTGAAACTAGAACAGATGAGTCCTACAGAGAGCAGGCGGAATGATTTATTTGGGATTTGGACTAAAATATTGCCTGACGGTTTCAGTTTCTCATTCTTCTGATTTTTTTTGTACGAGAGCTCAGTCACTCGTTCGCACTTGGTTTAGTCTTCCATCCTATTATTCATAGTTTTGTTTGACTTGCAACAATCCCAACATTGTCTGGCATTTTTTGTTAATCCCGGTCGAAATCTCTTCCCTGCTATGTGAGCTCTGAGTTCTCAGTATTTTTCGCGTTTGGACTAGAAAAGCCGCATGGTGGTCCTTTCGATTATAAAGTAGCTGAGGGCTAAAAAATGTGAATGATGTGCGTGTGGACCGCAGTTCTGGAGCGGGGAGTTGGTTTATTAGATAAATTGAGTATTATTTATTGCTTCTCTTGTTATCGCACACAGATCATATCGCGTCCGTAAGAGCTTCTGTTTGGAAGCTTTGGAGCTATGTGGATTGGTACGGACTTCCATTCACTCGTGCAAGCTGAGATGACGAATAGAGCAGGAACGTAGAAAATAGTTGAAATTCTTTACGATTACTGCCGTTTATTCAGAACCAGAGTGCTGCGGCCTATTTGTAATGATTTGTTTATTATTGCTACTGCATTCAGTAGAAAATGCCTTCGTAACCGTCGTAATTTTGTTACTTTTATTTTCTTCAGAACAATATCATACTGTTTAGTTTTCAATTTCACAAGTAAATTTTTTTAAACTTGTTTCCCCTGATACGATAACCTAGAGACTTAAATGTTTTACATTGCTACAATTTAAGTTTTTATTATAGATATATTGTAAATTATATATATTTTAAATCTTAAAAATATATATAATTTACAATATATCTATAATATATCTTTTTACTTTTTTATTTATGACTTCTGGTCAGTCAGTAATTTTTACTTTTTTCGGTATTTTAACGATATCAAACTAACTAGAGATTATAAGAGGAGAAAGAATATGACATTATTGAGCCATAGTACTCAAGGAAGAGCAAGGATGTGAAGAATAAAGTGCGGAAAAGTGAGACGTGACAAGGGTCATTTAAGTAAGCAGAAGGCTTCTCGTATCTAAACTTTTACCTTCTACCAGAGGAGTCGAACTTAGGCATCTTAGCGATACGAGTCATCCGAGTCTCTGATATGTCAGAAAGTAAAAAGTAAAAATTTGATGGGATTACATCACACACAGCGATGAATGGAGCGCTGTCCGTGCGCCGCTTGCACCCTTGGACGCATAGCCATACGCTACAACTCCAGGCACTCAAGCAATAGTTTCGGACAAATCTTCCATTCCGGTGTTATAACTAACTGTATGAGAAAATATCAACACAATGAAACACATTGTGTGAGAAATCGTCGTGGGCAGAATGTGACAACTTCTCGTAACTTTACTTTTGCCGGTTCGGACAGTAAATGGCAAACGACCTTTGCCTTTACTTTCTGACATATCAGAGACTCGGATGACTCGTATCGCTAAGATGCCTAAGTTCGACTCCTCTGGTAGAAGGTAAAAGTTTAGATACGAGAAGCTTTCTGCTTACTTAAATGACCCTTGTCACGTCTCACTTTTCCGGACTTTATTCTTCACATCCTTGCTCTTCCTTGAGTACTATGGCTCTATGATTTCATATTCTTTCTCCTCTTATAATCTCTAGTTAGTTTGATATCGTTAAAAAACCGAAAAATATAATATATCTCTTTATATATAATACTTGCTTGACTACCACCAGGAATTCGATTAACAATAAAAAAACTCAGGAAATTTCACTGGCTTTTATTAGAATGGATATAAACAAGTTCGTGCTGTTTTTATAAATATAAAAAATAGGTATAGAATTCGCTCAAACTTTACAAAAAATTTTCAAGGCCCGAAGGGCCGAGTTTCACATACCAATATCGATTCAGCTCGACGAACTCAAACTAGTCGTAAATAAAAGGCCTCCCCGTCACTTTGAACGCTACTGAATGTTTTTGAGGTCAGATGTTTACTTTTCGAGTTATAAGAAGTTTTATGGCAAATTTTTCAGTTTTTTTTTGACAATATCTGTCACAATTGACCTCGAAAACAGAAAATGTTTTTAGACTTAGATTTCGCACGGTAATTCGGACGGAGTCATAGATTGTTAAAATCTGTCCCGGAGATATCGTTATTTTTGTATAAGCGACTTTTCACTTTATTCCAGTAGTAGGAGTTTAACCCGCTTGATGATAAAGCAATGTTTCGGAACAAAGCGAAACACGATTTTCAATACTGTTTTATGCAATTGTTTCTTAGCACCTAAAAGACTATGCACAGCACCCTTTTTCATGACGTTTTTATTTTAGCACGATTCGTTTTTGGCAACATAAACGTTCAAACAGGATATATGTATTAGAAAGAACACAACATTTTATACCATTCGTCGAGATAAGAAAATTTGTGTGTGAAAAATAATTTCATTAATTTTACTCGGAGATGGCTTGACTGATTTCTACAAACTTAGACTCATATGTACAGTCCTATGCTTCCAATTAGTGTTTCTGAAATTCATTTGGATCCGACTTCGGGTTCCAGACCTACAGGATGATATATGTAATGAAATTAAAATAAGGTCGCTCATTTTGCTCGCCATCTGCTGAACCGTTTTCGTCCATCTTTTTTTGGGTATCATTTTTCTACCCCGGTTTTAACATTTTTGATCGTTCACCGGGGATTTCGTTCATCTAATATTCAAATAAAAGGCCTTAAGAAAAAAAGGAGTTGGCATCACTGAGAGTACGATGCGGTGTTGAAGTGCTGCTCTCTAAAAAGTCTATTTTCAATGTGATGTTTGATACGTATAGTTCAAAATTTGGTCGAAACATTTATTTTGAGTGATAGTGCAGGTGTGGCAAGTGTGTTTTTAGTCGTGAGAGTGCTATTTTATGGATAATGTTGATTCGCAAAACTAAAAATGCTCAAGCGGCAGAAACTGAGAATTTTCCGCCCCAAAATTCAACGATATTCACCGATCGAAGCGCCGTCTGCATATCATTGTCGGTGTTATCAGATTTCTATGGAATGTGTGAAAGTTTACAAGTCAATCGTGTTATTTAAGATGCAAATCTAAAATAGGTCTGCAACAAACCCATTTTATTTTTTCAGCAGTCGTTTTTCATCTCGCGTTGTTAACAGCAATGCGAATAGGAGAAAAGGATGGTGGTGACTCATGAGTATCGAAAATCAGCTTTGGTTGAGATCATATTGTTTACCTAAACATATCCGGAATTCTTTTCCTCCCTACCAACACATCTCCTATCCCGTCTCCTATGCTCGTGGACGTGCTACCCACGGACTCTAGAAACAACGAGTATCGGACTAACATTCCTTCCTTTTCCTCAGTAGCACAGCCTTTGGTCGTAGCCGGCGTCGTTATTGATCATTTAATGAAAAGGGAGGAGTGAGTGGGTATGTACAGTGAAAATGATTTGCTTCTCCCAAGCTTCATTTTCTTGGTTCATTGTACATTTCCACTCATTCGTTCAATCTCGACGTACAACTACGGGCGATCTACTTCAGCTCAACTCAGCTAATAAAAGCTAATAGAGGCAAATAAAAGGTCCCATGCAGAGATGGCATTTCACCAGAGTTATACACGCTAGAGTCAGATTTTTGCCACACCGAGGATGAAAAAAACGAAGCACCACACAAAGAGGAAAGCGCGCTTCTTCTCAGTGTCGAATAGACAGCATTTGAGTGTGTGCTTGTGGTTAAATCAGCTGGCGCGAGTGAAACACATTCTCTTCGCATGAATCGCTCACACGCGCTCTCGTCTAAATACACCCAAGTGACCACTGGCGCGTGATGGGGAGCGAACACTTCTGTGAACTTCAATTAATAGAGAGTAATTTGGCCTTGCTATGAAAAATTTGCAAGGAAAACCGAAAATTTTACGATAAATTGTTTTATTTAGCTGATTTTGCGTGTCCACGCTTCATCTACGAAAACCATACAGCAGAGTGCTCACCGGCGTGTACACCTCTGTGAAAGTATCTGCATCCACCTCAGAGAATTTATTAGCTAATGCTCTAGCACTTTGGTGCGATTCAGTGGAAGAGGTAAAAGGAAATAAACAAACGCACTCATGATGCGTGCACACTTACACAACAGTGGTGTATAAATGTGAAAGAGAAGAGCTCTCGTTGAAGTTGTCAGTGCGAGGGGAGAAATTTTGCTTGCTCTTCGTCACACAGAGGAGATAGACATCTCTGGTCCCATGAAACTGCTTGTTACTGCTAGATCCAATTTCCGGTTTGGGAGATACACGGTGATTAGTGTAAAATTTTTACATAAGTCCAAAGGGTTTATCGGGTTCACCGATTTTGAGAGTCGATGACCAAATAAACTTATTTTAGTTTTACCTGTATTCGGTTTTTGATCCCGAAAGGTACCCAACAATTTTATTTTTAACGTACTATGATTTCTCAAAGATGGTTACACTGATTTTCAAAAATTTCGAATCTAATGAAATGGTTTACAATTGGGAAAATTTACCTTCGGTTACACCGATTTTCTAATTCCGTTTCCGAAAGTATCGAGAATAGAGAAGCTAAAAGAAGGCCAAAACGAATTTTAAAAACAAAAAATAAAATTAATATTAATTTATGGCCCCATACGAATTTGGTGCATTTTATTCGATTCGGGCTTTCAATTTTGAAATTACAGGGTGATTAGTTTTTAAAATTCAATCAGTCATAGAAGATGACGATACCAAAAAATTTTCAAAGTTCAAAAATTCAATATCACATTTCATCTTAAAACACTACATCAACAATATATGCACAATTTACAAGTAATAGTCGAACTTTATACAGTAAGTTGATGCGAAAACAGTATAGAATGTTTACAATCCTTAAAAAACACAAAAACCTAAAGTTGGCAGAGTGGGCAAAAGTTCAGATGTACGTATCTCTGAAATTTAGGAAAACCGTCCTGCTACAACGCCTGGCTCTTCTGAATCACTTTTTTAATGTACCAGTTCGTCAATAAACGATAAGTATATCCTGGCTTCTAACCAGTTTTATTTCGAAATAGCTCAACTGGTTTCTCTTCTATGACAAATCTTTATACAATTGATCTGGTTCAAGTAGATGAATGTAACATTTGTAGTGAACAGACTTTGATTAATTTAATCTATCAATATCATTTGGGATTTCCAATAGAGTAATGATTAATTCAATCGGTTCTATATTCTATAACATAAGAACTAATCGTCTAGGATACAGATCTCATACCGAAAGCAGTGGGAACCCTAAAATTATTATATACAGCAGCAGATTGTTTAAATCATTACATAATTGAAGTTAGGAGTCTATCTGTTCCAAAAGCTCAAACTAAATTTAAATCTCCTATCATTAACTGCTCGACATCAATATCAACATTCTTGTAATCCTACTATAGAATCCATAGTTGAGCACGTTCAGAAGAAAATTAAAGATAGATTTACTGAACAAATCAAACCATATTCCAAAAATGTCTACGGTTTTTTCAAAGTCCTCAGAAACCAGTATCAGCTCTTAAAGGAGGAAATTAAATACTCCCTGCAAACGGTGGAAAAAGTAAAAGTCGACATTATCGCACACAAATATGAGCAAAACACAAGTATTTTCTCAAGATGACATTTACTTTGACAAATTTTAATAAAATTAGAGCAATGATTAGCATATTTAAAAAAAAAAGTTATGATGCTTTCTGATTGATCTGAAAGCTTAAACCCTTAAACAATCGTTGGATGTTGCCAAATTTCTGATAGATTGTTCAACGTAGAACCTGTAACACTTCTACTAAACTTTTCGCTCAAACCCAAATTTTGGTGTTGTCTCAAACTTTTTACTTGTTGAATAAAAACCAAATCATGATGCTGAGAATGATTACTCATGTTTGGGCTAGTAATGTCCACAGAACTGACAGGTAATCAACTGATTCTCGTAGGTTTCCAGCGATTTACAAGGAAACCTCGTACCTTCCGGATACAAAGAAAGAAATTTCTTCATGTTTTTGCTTCGACGGAGAGCATCAAGGAGTCAATTTAAATTGTTTTTTTTGGATTCATTCTTAGAAAAAAAAACAGAAGTGACATCTATTTACGAGATTCTGCCTGCAGGATTTTTTACTTGAGAAATGCAAATTTAATAAGCGTGCCGTGAGAGTACAGTTCGTAAAAGAACTATTAGATTTATTAGTTTCAGGTTCGGATCATAGAATTAGGATTCACAAAAATTTAGTAAGCATGCAAATGCAAGCATTGATATTCTGACATTAATTTGTTCCATTTGTTTTCTTTCTCTCCAGCTTTACAATCCACTGACACCCTCAAACTAAACTAAATTCCACTCCAATTCCACTTCCAATACTCTCCAGCTTTGATAGAAGTTCGGGTGTAGATTCGATACTGTTCAATTGTATTTCACGACAAAATAAATTAGCTTTCCGGCTCCACCGTAAACTTGTTAATAGATATTTGGGTGTCGAGCATGTGACAGCAGCCAACTAATCTTGTGGAAAAATCGTTTTTTCTCATTCTCTTAGCGACAGAGCAATTTACTACCGTAGCAAAAGATAGGTATCGGAAAAAGGTGAAACCGTGATTTCATACTGTGAAACCTTTTGCGGGGCGAGCATATTAAGGGCGCCCGCTGCAATGAACATTCTTGATTATATCTCCCACGAGCCAGTCTAAAAAAAAGATGAACACCGAGATTCAATGACAAATACCTAAAAATCCTGGGGACAGAAGAGCGAAACGCTGCCTTTCAGTCATGCTGCAACAAAAGCGCTACAAAAAGGCATTACTACAAAAAAGGTTTGATTTGATCACACAATTTGATCTACCGAGCGAATGTGTCGTGTAACTGAAAGAAGGGAACAAGAAGGAAAGCCGTCCACGCGGCGACGGACCATACCCACAGGTTGAGCACCGAGTTCGGGAGATAATGGAGAAAAAGGTAGGAAGGGTACGTTGATGCCTGGCGCCATCCGCTGTCGTGTGACCTTGCTGTATTAAAGAATCATGATTCAATTGATGGGTGGATGATTAACAAAAATTATAGTGATAGAATAGCTCAATACGTCGTGATTTACTATTATTAAAAAAAAAAAAGAAAAACACGTGCCATCGTAAATGGTATAATAAATACTTATTTTAATTTAGTAGTAGAAACACGTCCGAACTTAGCAGTACACAGTAAACTATTCTTTGATTAGAAAATGAAGGTATTTTAATTCAATTACTAATGTAATGGAGGTGTCGCCATATCTCCATATTAATTGATGGCATCCAGCAGACTGCAAAAACTATAAAACATAATATTAGCATTTCCATATGGGCGCAAGGAATGTCTAGTTAATATGCTCTCTTCTTGGTATTTATAAAATACGAGTGACGCTTATTAAAATTTTCCTGTTTCGAGGGACTATGTCGTTTCACTCGCCAAAACTTGTCTGTCGTTTTGTATTGTAGAAGTGAAAGACAATTTTCGCTTGGTGTAAGAGCTAAGAGACTATACACAATTTTTAATATCCACGTACCAACACGTTAGTTCATATGTTGTGTCGGTACTACTTGTAACGACAAATAGACGACAGGCAAAATGCCAGCCAGAACTTTTTGCCAGGGGTGGTACAGTCACCATGAAGGGGAAGCAATTTCTTAGTTTCGGTCTTCTTCGAACGCGCCACCAGGTTTAGTGCTATAAGAAAAGACATTCACGAACAATGTGATTATGATCGTCATAACGCGCTTTTATAGCCTCCTGAATGGGAGAAAGGCAACTCTTGTTGAGATGAGAACATTAAAATTCATATTCATCTTCTGATGAAACGAAGGGAGTCAGGTTTTTCGAACAAAGACTGAGAATGAGCCGCCTTTGTGGCGCAGGGATGTTAGCGGAGGCTATACACGAATGTTCATTGCAAAGTATGCTTAATAAGGTGAAAAAAATCAACAATGTTAGTATTTTTTTAATTTGTGCAAAAATACCCATTCAAAATAATAGCAACTTTTACATAAGAACAAAACATCTGTCTGTAGGTTGTTTGCATATTTTTGCCTTTCTCTATAGAAAGGTATTAGAATTGCAAAAACCGACTTTCGAACGAAGCCTCGGAGACCCATAGCGTTATATACCATTCGACTCAGTTCGACGAGATCGGAAAATGTCTGCGTGTGTGTATGTGTGTGTGCACTTTTCAAAGATATTTATATGCGCTCAATTTTCTCAGAGATGGCTGAATCGATTTTAAAAACTTATGCTCGTTTGAAAGCTACTATCGGCCCATTGATCAAGTTCAAAGATCAAATGGCTGTGACTTTTGGTTTCGGAGAAATGATTGTATAAGTGACGTAATCGATAAGACGCGTTGTATTTTTACGCGCTCAATTTTCTCAGAGATGGCTGAACCGATTTTAACAAACTTATGCTCGTTTCAAAGCTACTATCGGGCCATTGATCAAGTTCAAAGATCAAATGGCTGTGATTTTTGGTTCCGGAGATATGATTGTATAAGTGACGTAACCGACAAAACGCGTTGTATTTTTACGCGATCAATTTTCTTAGAGATGGCTGAACCGATTTTAACAAACCTATGCTCGTTTGAAAGCTACTATCGAACCATTGATCAAGTTCGAAGACCAAATGGCTGTGACTTTTGGTTCCAGAGATATAAGGTATAAGTGACGTAACCGACAAAACTCGTTGTTTTTTACCGCTCTAATGTATATAAGGGTGTAAATATTTTGGGATCACCTCTAATTTCGTAAAGCGCTATTGTTCAGAAGTTTAAGCATCTCGAAAATAGTTCTCATGCAAAATTTGAGCTAAGTCGGATATGGGTAAGGGGTGCTGCCCAGCGGTTAAAGTTTGAAAATTTTCGATCTTGAAAAAGCATCATAGCATCATTTCCGAAATGGAAAATTTTTTTTGATGCCAAAAACATTAAAGGTGCATGAAACGTCGAGAATTAGTGTTTTTAAAACAATTTTTTTTGAAAAAATCGACTTTCTGGGAAAAATTTAGTCCCAAAAATCAATTTCAATTTCTTCAAAAAATTTTTTTTTTCAAGATGACACTAAATCTCGACGTTTCATGCAATTCTAAGACTTTTGGCATACAAATTTTTTTTCGATTTTGAAAATTTCATGGATGAAACTATCGTGTGTTATCCCGTAGATAGTGAAATAGACAAAAACAAAAAGTCTCAAATCAGTATCGTGCGGCAAAAACAGATGGGTAGAAATAGACTTGTGATCATTGTATGTGTTTCGCGGTTTTCATTACATCATTGTGTTCACATGTCGGTTTTCCAATCTGTTTTCCCGTTAGATAGTGATCATATATTCCTCTTATATTTTAAATATCAGATTAGCTATTTCGTCATATATTATTAAATCTACTCAAGAATATTATTTGAACCAAACGATTAACTATAAATTATAAAATAACCTGTTATTTTTATACATTTTGTTGATAATTTCATAAACTATTTATAGTTTGTTTGTGTCATTCTATTAAAATTTAGCTATTGGATGAACTGATGGACACAGTTGGAGTCAGAACTAGGTCTTAAAAGGGTCAGTTATTAAATTGAAACTCCAATTGTCTTTATGAAATGATAAAGAAGTTTCATGTATGGAAGGTAATTGTAGTAAAATAAACCTGAAATAATAAAACAATTAAAACATTCTTATTTCATCCAACACTTACCTTATTCTCCTTCATTGCCTTTTCTAACTGACATGCAGTTTTGACATTTCGGAATAACAACTTTCGTTGTATAACAGTTTAGCGTTGGCCCTTCAGAAATGCTATATGAATCTTAACGAATATCATTCTCTCTTTCCTAATCAAAGGGCGAGAGTGAGAACTTGTGTGTAAATGAAAGAGAAAAGATCATTCACGATTTAAAAAAATCGATTTTTGTTTGGTATGAGTAAGGGCACGTTCAGGAGTGTTCCAGTTCTAGATGCATAATTTATGTCAGTTTTAAAATGTAAATCTGGAAATTATAACAGGAAAAACTGGTAGCCCCAATAGCGTTTTACTCGTATTTCAAATATACAAAAAATAGAACGGCATAGATCAGTTTTAAATTTGACAGAAGAACTAGTCGAATAAATAAAAACAATCCGGCCTGCTGGGGATACGTTTTTTCCAGTTTCGATTCTATTGTAGATCTTCCATATAAAATCGAGGGGAGAGTTGGCATCACTGGGAGTGCGATCCGGTGCCCTGGTGCTGCTCTCAAAAAAGTATAATTTCAATGTGTTGTTTGATACGTATAGTTAAAAATTTGGTTGAAATAGTTATTTTGAGTGTGAAAGTTTAGAAGTCGATCGTGTCATTTTGACATTCTAGGGTTGGTCTGCAGCGGACCCATACTCGAGAGTTTTTTATTTTTTTCTTTCAGTGGTCGTGTTTCATCTCGCGTTGCTGACCTTCCCTACTAACAAATCTCCTATCCCGTGATACTCGTGGAGATGCAGTGGTATCCGCGGTCTCTAGAAACAACGAGAATCGGACTAACATTCCTTCCCTTCCTCAGTAGCACAGTCTTTGGTAGTGGCCGGCGTCGTTATTGACCATTTTATGTAAAGTTTTGAGTCAGTGGATATGCAGAGTGAGAATGATTCGCCTCTCCCAAGCATCATTTTGTTGGTTCATTGTGCATTTTCACTCATTCGGTCAATCACGAAGTGCAACTATGGGTAGTCTACTTCAGCTCAGCTATTATAGATCTTCTATATAGAACTCGTAGCTGCTGAATTTGCTCTTATCCATAGTAACAATAAACAAACTATGGCAACAGCAAACAGCTCTGATCTTAAAGAAAAAGCAAAGCATGCGTCATTCACACGAAAATATTTGAGGTGAACGGACGTGTTCATCTGCGTCAAGAAAAAGATGGCGGATAAACTGAAGAAAAAAAATCACGACAGTCACGACAAGTGATAATGTCTCGAACTGGGACATTGGATAGCCTACCTTGGGTACGCAAAGAATTTATTAGTTGAGATCTGACGTCACGACGAACGTTTGAGTGCAAACATTGGATAAGTGCAGCTTTGTTTGGAAACCCCGTTAAAGTATTTTTGATTGCAAAAATCGTTTAAAAGCATTGAAGGCAAAACCGGACCGGAGCAATGCAAAATCGTTAAAAAGTATATTTTCTGTAAGAACTGGTCAAAAAACTGACCACAATTGACGATCCTTCCGTATTTGGAAATCGAGGACCGGTTTTGTCAAAGCGCATTGTCAAAAAACCTTCCCATTGGAACCGCTTTTCGCACAGTTTCGAAAATGGTTTTTCATTGTCATTTTAAATGATGTTTTTCAACACTCATCATCTTATTTTATCTTATCATGTAGCACTTGGTCTCCTACAGGGGATTTCGACTGATTGGAGCTGTGAACGACTATCTCACTTCAGTCAACAGATAGAACCATACGATTTCCAGCACATTTGTTGTAGTTGCTTAGACCCACAATTAAGAGTCGTTTGGCAGGTAATTGACTGAGAACTTCTCAACCAGGGGCGCTTTGAAAAGAGTATGAAATATTTAATTTGTTTGCAATAAATAAAATGGTTTAAGCATGAAGTAGCACCAAAATTTTTAGAATTTGGAAGAATCCGGAATTCAAACAAGTTTTCAAGAATGTTTGTTAAACGATGAAAATATTCGCCCTTATTCTGAATAACGACGTATTGATTTTTCGGATAATTTGGAATCATTATGAATAAGTTACCTTCTTCATTATGAATAAGTTACTTACCGAAAGGCGCTAGTGGGCTCGCTAGTTTACGATAGAAAAAATTTCATGCAATATCTATAAACAAGATGATATGATACGTCGGTGTTTTCGGAAAGAATAATCTGGAAATCAAATAGTGCAAACATTAACTGAAAGTTTCCTCACTTAGTGGCGCTAGTGCGCAATTCAATTTATCAAATTCCTGAAACTCAAGACCATGATGACTATTTAAGATTATTTCTTCGATAAAGTGGTTCATATGGAATATAAAAAGTTTCCAATGTGTTTATCCTCAACCAAATTAAAAAAAATGTTAGAAGGCACCATTCTGCTAAACAATTTTGATTTCACGTTACATTAGATTAGACATTGTTGGTAAACAAACTACCGCCATTGTTGTTGTGCAGATAGCTCAATTATTTTTGTCTTTTTCGAGTGTTTTTGATCGTTCTGTTTTCGCTTTTTGCTCATATTCGATACACGGACTTGCCGTTTTTGATCTAGTTTTGGAGTGCAGTGCTTAGAAAGTGTTATTGAGCAGTTTCACCGCCGTTAGAAATTCAGTTATCGAGTAGTATTATTGATCATAGATAACGCATCAATAAGATATCTCGTTTTGCGCGTCATATTTACCGTTCGTAGCGCCAACTGTGTTTCAATGTCGGCTGGCTCAAATTCGAGTGCTATGGCTGATGCATGCGATCGTTGTGCGAAAACCGTTAAACCTGACGAGGATTTTATCTCTTGCTCAGGGTTTTGCCATCATGTTGTCCATATGAAATGTGGCAAATTAAATAAGCCTTTCTTGAAGGTACTAGCCGATAGTCCCAATTTGCTTTGGATGTGCGATGAATGCTGTAAATTAATGAAGCTAGTTCGTTTTCGGGAAACGATCTCATCACTAGGATGCGCAATTTCAGCTGTCTCCGAAAAAATGGAATCGGTCTGTGCTGAGCTGAAAGCCGAAATCACGAAAAACAGTCAGCAAATATCGCGCCTTACTCGAAAAGTTTCCGTTTCGACTCCGAGGCGTAATAGTGATAGCGATGTAAAAATCAACGACGTTTCTCGTCCTGCCGCAAAGCGTCGTCGCGAAGAAGGATCGGAATCAACTTATTCACTTATTTGCGGGCGGAAACCAGTTGAAAATTGCAGCATTTCTACGGTTCCAACGTCTTCCTCTCTGGTATGGATATATTTGTCTCGGTTTCATCCCAGCGTCACCAAGCAAATGGTCGAACAACTAACAAGAGACGGTCTTCAGTGCAACGAAGAGGTTAAGGTTGTCCCATTGGTGAAAAAAGGAATTGACGTCAATAGTATGAATTTCATTTCCTTCAAAGTCGGGGTACTACCCCAATATCGCGACGCTGCACTCGATCCCGATACGTGGCCTCAAGGTGTCCTTTTCCGCGAGTTTGAGGACAATCGCAACAAAAACATTTGGTGCCCACCGATCGATGTTTCACCACCAACACCCGAAGAGCCTACCATTCCAGAATCGTCTCCCGGTACTTCGTCGCAGGCTTTATTGAGTACACCCGACTTATGATCATGTGATGATGTGAGAAAGCTGGGACGCGCTGAAGTTGGTGCTATGGAAGCTCTCGTAACCCCCATCACAGTCGAGCCACTGCCGCCAGCGTTCTCCAGCCGTCCCGGTCTTGTGTGTGGGTGTGCTACGAGAGTCTTCCAAACGCCTTCTCAAGGCAAGTATTGTTTTGTATCGTCGCCTTCTAGTGTTCACCCGCTTCGCACTTCCAGAAGTCAGCATCCTGAATTCATTCAACAGCCGTCTTGCTCTAGCGCTGAGCACAACGCATCGATTTATGCCACACCGGGAAACACCAAAATTCGCATTCTGGAAGCTCCTGATACGTCCCCCACAGTAGAGCTTCCGCAGTCTGCGTTCATCAGTCGTCCCGATCCTGTGCGCGGTGGCGTGGAAGGAGTCTTCCAAACAACAACAAACGGCAATCATACATCCAATTTGCACATCTACCACCAAAATGTAGGCGGCATAAGCACGTGTATTGACGATTATCGGCTAGCATGTGGGGACGATTGTTACGACATCATCGCTCTCTCTGAAACGTGGCTTAACGGAAATACGTTATCAGTTCTAGGGTACGGATCTAATTACGAAGTCTTCCGTACTGATCGTAGCATTCGTAACAGTCCCAAGAGCATAGGAGGTGGAGTACTTATTGCGGTACATCGTCGTCTGAAGGCTCAGCTGGTTGAAAACACACCAGGATTTTGTGTCGAGCAGGTATGGGTGCGCATAAAACTATTTGATTTCTCACTTTTCGTTTGTGCGATTTATCTTCCTCCGGACCGTTGTCGTGACTTACAGCTTATTAATGCACACATTGAGTCGTTGAACGAAATTTCGTCTGCTCAAGCGCTGCCCATTGACGAAATCATGATTGTCGGTGATTTCAACTTTCCCGGCTTACATTGGTGTGCCACTGCCGATGGATTTTCGTTTGCTGACCCCGTATTATCAACATTCCATATTGGGATTACCACTCTGCTCGACGGGTACAATCTTAATTTGTTACGACAGTTAAATAATGTCGTTAATGAGAACGGCCGAATGCTCGATCTCTGCTTTTCCAGCAAATCTGACGTCGCACCCAGGATCAGTGCTGCAACATTTCCTTTTGTCAAATCTGTTCGACATCATCCTCCGCTGCATATTATTCTCGAGACTAAACGTTTGTCCAGCAACTGTGACGCACCTGCCATCATCAGCTATAATTTTAAAAGAGCCGACTATACTAGCATGACTGACTTCCTATCGAACATCGACTGGGATGAAATTCTTGACAACGATGATGTCCACGCCGCTGTTCAGACCTTTTGTAATGGTTTGATGTATGCGATTGATTACTTCGTACCAAAACGGTCCAGACGAAATTCTCGGCATCCGCCGTGGCAAACTGTCGAATTAAGACATTTGAAAACTTCCAAAAGAGCTGCTCTGAAACAATACTCCAAACATGGTGGATATGTTCTGCGAAATCGTTATGTGAAGATAAATCAGATATACAAAAAAACCGCGAAGCGTTGCCATGCACGTTATTTAAATAATATACAACGTACAATGAAATCTAACCCGAGAGCTTTCTGGAAGCATGTTAATGAGCAAAGGAAAGAATTCGGTTTGCCATCACAAATGCAATTCGGAGATCGTATTGGTTCGTCTACTCAAGAAATTTGCCAGCTGTTCTCGGAAAGGTTCGCAAGTGTTTTCTCTTGCGATTTTCTATCTCCGCAGGAAATAGCACGCGCCGCGAATAATGTTCCTGTATCCAATTATGCTTTGCACTCGATCAATATAGACGAGGAATCGATACAAACGGCAATCGTTGGTATGAAGGCTTCCACCTCTGCAGGCCCAGACGCCATACCAGCAGTCATCTTAAAGAAATGTTCAACCGGGTTAATTGCCCCCCTTTGCCGTTTATTTAATATGTCACTAGCTACGGGAGTATTCCCCAACTTATGGAAAGCTTCATTCATGTTTCCGGTCTACAAAAAAGGAGACAAAAGAGATATAAACAACTACCGTGGTATAACTTGTATAAGCGCTATCCCCAAGCTGCTCGAAAAAGTAATACTGACTCCAATTTTCAATCATTGCAAGCAGTATATCGATGATTCCCAACATGGGTTTATGCCTAAGCGCTCCACAACCACCAATCTATTATCCTTTACATCTTACGTGACCAACGCCATGTCAAATGGTTTTCAGACGGACGTAATCTATACCGATCTTTCCCTCGCCTTCGATAAAATTAACCATGACATCACAATAGCAAAACTGGATCGACTTGGTTTTGGTACAAACGTCCTTCGATGGATGCAATCATATCTCAGGAATCGTCATCTTGTGGTAAAAATTGATGATTGTACTTCGGAAGAATTTGTTGCAACATCTGGAATTCCGCAGGGGAGCCATCTCGGCCCTTTGATCTTCTTGCTTTACTTTAACGACGTTAATTTTTCTCTGGAAGGACCGCGCATATCTTTTGCAGATGACCTCAAGATCTACCGTGTTATTCGCACCTTAGAAGATGCGAAGTTTCTTCAGCGACAATTGGCAATCTTTTCGGATTGGTGCAAATTAAATCACATGACCGTTAATCCAGAAAAATGTTCGATCATAACGTTTACGAGAAAAAAAGTGCCTTTGAAATTCGAATACTTTATTGAGCGATTCATGATTGGTAGATCGACGTGCATCAAGGACCTCGGCGTTTTTCTTGACGAGCAGTTAACATTCAGGCAACACACCAACTACATTGTGGCTAAAGCTTCTCGCTGCCTTGGATTCGTGATGAGAATGGCTAAGCATTTTACGGATGTTTACTGCTTGAAATCCCTATACTGTTCACTCGTTCGCTCTACTCTGGAATATTGTTTAGCTGTTTGGAACCCTCACTACCTCAATGGCGTGAATAGAATCGAGTCGATTCAACGTAGATTCATTCGATTCGCTCTTCGCCGTTTACCTTGGACCAATCCTCATCAACTACCGAGCTATGAAAGTCGCGGATTGCTAATCGGTCTAGACACACTGCAAGTAAGACGGGAGCTATCGCGTGCTTTAATGGTAGCAGACGTTTTGACTGATAGAATCGACTGCCCCACTCGAGCTCTCCGCAATAACGCTTTTCTTCGACTTCCTTTACGCCGCACTAACTACGGGATAAACGGTGCGATTATCGGCTTACAACGGTCATTCAATCAAGTGTCATCTGAGTTCGACTTCAATCTTTCACGGCATAAAACAAGGACCAAATTCTTATATAGTATTAGAATTAATCATTAGGACCACATCGTGTCTATTGATTTTACAATAAATAAATAAATTAGAACTTTACATGCTCATTAGCGCAACTACTGTCTCGTGACACTAGTGGCAAAATAGTAGTTTTTTCAATTATAGTGGAATTGAATGGAATTCTTTTTTCTTTTAAAATAGAGGATCTACAAGTTCGATTAGTTTGGCGATCAGTTTTGAAGATTTCGTACGATTTTTGCATTGTCACTTTGACGGTTTGAAATTTCAAACACACATCACCCTGTTATTTTGAAACCGGAAGTCGGATTCGGACAGAACCTAATAACAATCACAAAGATGTGGCGTATTGCCTCTGGGTGAGCCTCACGTGAGTTCTTTAAACGGTATGTTACTAACTGTTCCATCTTTTTACGATCAACGTTTTCTTGGTGATGCTTATTCATAAAAGAATCCGTTTTAATCTTCTCAATGGTGTTATGATGCTTTTCTCATCATAGTTAATAAGATGCAAGTGCTATTTTAGAATTCATGACCACAATTTCAAGTATTTCTGGAACTGGAGTCCAGGGCGTGTATAAATTCTGTGATTGTCAACTATCTGGACCTATATTGGGGAAGAGTTTGATATTTTTTTTTTGCGTTTTTCGCATATTCTTTTCAAATGAAGACTAAAAATTTTTAACACTAATCACGGACCGATAAAAAATTCGTTTCATTTGATAAAATCTTCAGTATTTCCGATACATTCTGAACCTGAACCCGGGTTCAGACAGACCCACAAATTAGAACAAGTTTCAGTACAGGTTCCAAGAGAACCGTAATCAAAAGTCGAATTCGAATAACATCCAATAGTCACCTTAGGGAACATAAAGCCTTCCTTATGAAAGTAAATTTCTGAAAATTTGTTCAGCGATATCAGAGGAATCAGTTCAATTTTAGAAAAACGTGTTTAATCCACCTAGCAGTGAGATGATACCTTTTTTTATCAATCCGCATGTGGTTTTTGCATGAATATTCTTCGGTGTTTAAGTTTTCATGACATTATTTTAATGACCGTCGTTTTAAGCGACAATTTGAGATTTTAATCACTCTTTACTCTGTAATGTCGAAACTGTAAATCGGATCGAATTTGAATCTAGAAGTGTGATAATCGATTAAAGATGTCATGATATGTAAGTTCCACTTTAGAGTTTACGATAATTTAAGGTACTTCCAGAGCCGGTATTCAGGAACCAACATAACCCAAACCGATTCGTATGGCCATATGACGAATAAATTACAACAGTTTTGAGTCCAACTTTTAAGCTTTTCGGGATTGTCATCTTCTATATCGGTTTGAATTTTAAAAATTCATCATCATGTAATTCGAGAACCGGAAGTCATAATTGGATAAAATTAATTAATTTTTGTGTGTATGTATAAAATTAATTAATTTTGTATATAAGTTTGTTTTAATTTGAATTCTTGTTTCTGAAATTTGATTAGGCTTTTTTTGAGAAAACGATTGAGCTTTGAGAAACGATTTTATTCTGGAACCAGAATTCTAAAATCGGTATGGCCGAAGTCAGATAAATTCACCTGAGTAGCTGTATAGTTTACATTTGTTTCAAAATATTTGAAAATCAGTGAAGACATCTTTGAGAAATCATAGCACGATTTAAATTTTTAGGTGCCTTCTGAATCGACAACTGAATACCACTAAAACTGAAAAAGGTTAATTTTTTTTATCGACTATCCAAATCTGCTAACCCGATAAACCTGATTAATTTATGTTGAATAGACATTTTTATACCAATCACCCTGTATCTCCGAAACCGGAAGTTGGATCTGACTGAAAAACAAGATATTTTATAGAATCTTGAAACTTTTCATTTGAATCATAGATGATTCTTAGATTTCATTTGAATCTTAGATCGGTTCAGCCATCTACGAGAAGAATGAGTTACACAATTTTGATTTCGTTTCACATATAGTTTGGAGGTCGTAACCAAACATAATTCAGGAACTTTGTTTGGGAGCATACGACTTTTCGTATGAATCTGAATTTATAGAAAAGAAATTTTCAGAGAAAATTGAGTGGAGTTATTTGTCACACACGCATTTGCTGGACTCGACGAACTGATTCGAATGGTATATGGATGTTATGTTCTTCAGCATTTATTGCTGTAAGTAGTTTAAAACAATATAATTTAAAAAAATTCTGCCATCATCTGGTTTATATATGTCATATTCGAACGATTATGTTGCCAAAAACGAGCCGTGCTAAAATCGGTCCGAAGCTAAATGTCATGAAAAAAGATGCTGTACACAGTCTTTTTAGTACTTAGAAACAATTGTATGTAACAGTATAAAAATCGTGTTTTCCGTTGCTCCCAAGCAATTCTTAGTCATACAGTGCTGAAAACTCCTACTGCTGCAATAGGGGGAAAAGTCGTTTACACCAAAATTTCGATATCTCCGTTAAAAATGGACGGATTTTAACAATCTATGGCTTGTTGGATAGCTATTACCGTGCGGAATCTAAGGTCAATTGTGACAGATACTGTCAAAAAACTGAAAATTTTGGCATAAAACTTTGTATAACTCAAAAAGTAAACATCCGATCTCAAAACCATTCAATAGCGTTTTGGGTGACGGGGAGACCTTTCATTTGCGACTAGTTTGATCAAAATCGATCCAGCCATCTCTGAGATCTCGATCTCTTAGTTGACAACACACATACAGACACACACACATACACACACACGGACATTTGCTCAGTTCGTCGAGCTGAATCGATTGGTATATGTCATTCGGCCCTCCGGGCCTCGGAAAAATTTTCTAAAGTTTGAGCGAATTCTTTACCTATTTTTTATATATATAAAAAAAGGTAAAAATGTAGGTTCTGCTGGTTAAGTCACTGATATCGTTATATATTCCGAATTGGATGTGACAGCCATTTGATCTTCGAACATGATCAATGACCTAATGGCATTTTTCAAACTATCCTCAGTTTGTTAAAATCAGTTTAGTCATCTCCGAAAAAAATGAGCGAAAAGAAAAGTCTTTGAAAGCTGCATACATACATATTTCGATTCCGTCGACGTGAGTCGAATGGTATACTGCACTAAGAGTATCCGAGACAACGATCGTTTTTTTTTCTACCAACACTTTATCCTTTCTATAGAGAATGGCAAATATTCTTATATACTGAGCAGAGGAAACCAAGACTATAGGCTTTAGCTTGGAATCTAAGGGAGATAAAATCCTACAATATTTACAGAATCGTTCCATAATTGACACATTGCTAGAAGTTAAAAGGGGTGAACATATTTGAAGTAATTGTTTTCCAGTTAATTTCGATCATTCAGATGAGTTATTGACCGAAGGGCTGAATTTTAATTGGAAAACTCTAATGACTCTAAAGTTTGAAGTTGGGTGAAAAAGGCCTAATTTCACGGGTTCGAGCATGATATAAAAATGGGAGCATAATGAAAACATAAATTTAAACTCTCATATGAACACAAATATACCCTATCCAACGTTCATAACCGTATTTACGGGTTACGATGTCCCGGTTTGCTTAGCAGTGTAAATTGTAACGCACCGACTGGTTTCTATACGTCCAGCCGAGTCGAATTTTATTAGTGCGTAAATTGCATTCCCTCTGGGGAAAACGATTTTGCACAAGTGCAATCTGTGTGGTATTGCTCTGAAAAAGTGGTGTTGCGGGAATAAAATGCAGTATGGTGCACACCACTAAATTAACGAAAATTGAAATAAATTCATTCACTGTTTGTGGGAAAATAAATTAGAAGAATGTTATTATAATCAATCAGACTGGAATGTTGTAAATATAGGAAAAAAGGAAGAGTAGCCAAAGTTTACTAGCAGAAATAATTTACAAAACACCATTTTCCAATAACACCAATCGATACAAAAATCTTACCAGTCCAATGAAGGTATTTATTGCGTATGAAAAAAATAAAGTTAAATTCAACCTAGCTAAAAAAATGATTCAGAAAGTATAATCATAATCATATTACCATCATTTTAATTATATAGTTGTGTGCAATATTTTAATCTTAATTCCAGCAAAATGGCATCTGCATTGTATCGAACAGATACCTCGTAACACACCAAAAGTCCCAATTGAATAATTTCACTTAGAACAGTGCTAATTTGCGTGTTAATTACATGCGAAACAGTCCGCTTTTGCATCCTGCATCTAACCCATACACAAACCTCGATGTGGCCATGGTGGGATAAACCCTTCCTTTTCTTTTATCTCCCACAGAAGATGCTAATTTGAACATCGTCGCCGTCATCATCAGCACGGTCGTTTCACGAGTCATGAGTGAACGATAAAAATAGCTTAACCAATCGCAGTCGAGAACCAGCTCGAAGTGGAATGAGCATGTACATAAAAAAATTAAAGAAAAAAAAAACGTTTTCACGCGCGCTCTCTGTGTGTATAATTTAATTATCGTACTGCTGCGGATCGCATATTCTGGCCACCCACCCACAATCCACTTAACATTTCAATGATGGAGTCTTTGCGCCTCGGTTCCTCTCTTTCACATTCATTTTTCCACTATACTTCCGACGAATACACGACTGAAATCAGTACTCTGATTTAATTAAGCACGAAATAAAATAATAATAAAAGAAAATATTTTCACAAAAAAGTGGGTGGATTTAATTCGCTCTACATTTGCCAAACATATTAACCAATCTTGTTTTTATAGCAACGTGTAATGAGATTTTTCTTCGACTCTCATGCTTTCGAGATACAGATTTTTTGTTCGTGCTTTGTCATTGCCGTTGGTGTCACACACTCCTACTCTCATAGAGGACAATGAGCGGGGGATTTCATTTTCAGCAGACTTTGCTTCTCCCGCCAATTTTCTGCCGCTTTACGACCTGATGGCCAACGTTCCATTGGCACAGAGATCTCCTCCTCTTCGTCGTAGCAATTTTTTCTCCGTCGATGGTATGGCACATAATTCGACGTAATTAAACCTCTGAGCTGAAAGGCATATGGCGGGCATTGCTTTACCAACCATCGACACGATAGCTGTTCAACCGGCGAATGGCAAAGCAGTAGAAAAAAAACCAACAATCTACGAATGGGGAGTTGGGGGTTACAGATGGAGCGTGGGGTGATTGTCACTACTACAGATCACTCTTTTTACCCTGCCTAAGGTTACACCTCTCTCCATTGAAAGTAAATTTATCACTGAGCTTTGTATATGGGGCGGAACTTGTTAGAGATTTTGAGGAGGGGTGGAAAGAAATTTCGTAGACCATTGTGTAATGTTTGCAGTTGAACTGATGCAAAAGATTTGTTTTATTGGTGATTTTGAAACGGTTGTTCTAGCAGAAAATATGAAACTAAAAAGATGCAGATATAGACCGTTCTAGAAGAACCCGGGGAGAAATATGTGTTTTAAGATTCAAGAACAAAGATTCATCGTTTATGGTTTAACATCTCAATTCCCAGACTACCATTTCATCGAAGATGGTTCAAGATTCAAACCAATAATCCTAGAGTTTTTCAATGGAATTCCAATTTAGTATTTCAATCGAATTGTGAATATTAGTTTTCTGCATCTTCGATGAAGTCTTTAAACACGCAAGATTGAGAAGATGTTGGAATTACGGCTAAAAGTAAACTGATCGGACAAATTTTTCAAGCGAAATTTTTTTTTTCGTTTTGTCGAATAGATCATTTGTTCGAAAGCCATTTCACCGATTTCTTACAGAGTATGATTCATCGTTTAATTTAGAAAAGCAATTTCTGGCTCTTCACCGAAATTATTTTTTTTTTATGGCATTTATTTGTATGATGATTGGTGTGGTGTAACCGATTCTAAAGTGGCTAGCCGACCCGTCGTTTGAGGTGGCGTTTTATTGCATACAAATCAGTGACCATAGAGTACAACCGGTTCATCTGCCCGGTCTACTCAAAGTTAGTTTTTTTCAAACTCCGGTATTTCAAAAAAGACACAGCATTTCATATGTACGATTTGTCAACACCAGCACTCCAACACCATTTCTTGGTTTGAAATCAATTTCAAGACAATTGTATGATTCAGTGAAAAGACCCCATCCGTGAAATGGTCCTTTTGCTACACATAGTACAGGTTCACAATTCGCGTCTCGTGACCATAGAGTAGAACCGGTGAATTTTGTACGGTGATGTTCTTTACTCGATGATTACATTCCCTTTCTACAATCTGTTGACACTAAGAAATTTTCCGGGTCGACGTTTGAACATAGGACAACTGGCTTAAAAGACCAGAGTCCGAAACTTATTTCAGGATGATGCAAACAATACGTAAAAGTTTTTTTTTGGTTCTGGGGACTAGTCGTTATAGCTACTGCTTCGGGGAATAGTGACCAAACGATTAGGAAATAAATCTCCTTTTTTAAGATGACTGAACTGATAATTGAACACTTGGATTCAAATGTGCTAATGATTGCTTGTTTAACCCTTATGCACTCGAATGGGTACCCGGGTACCTTTTCGAATTTCAAAATAAGAAATTTCTGAGTTAGGTTTAAACTAAGATTCTGCAATTCGGTCAATTCCAAAAACTAGTTGGACCATAACTTCTCATGCTTTGACTTTTCATTTTACAGTAAGGGGGGTCGAATGGGGGGGCTCAAATTTTTTTTATTACGTAAACACCCGAATGGGTACCCGGGTACCCACAAATAAAAATGCTTGTAACTAAGGCAAATTCCATCCGATTTGAATTTTTTCAGTACGGGTAAATTCAGAAATTTATCCACTTTTCGATGGCCGTGTATATTGCTGTAGTAGGTTCTTCTGGTTCCCGTTAATCCGGATTTCCGTAGAATGTTCCGACACTTGTGTTTTCCACCATAAATGTCATTTACTAATTTGAAACTTTTCCAAACCAGCTATTTGAGAAAGGCCGTACCAAAATGAAACATATGTAGAATACACAACGCTGCCAACTGTTGCAGGACATCTCACTTATACATATTTACATCGCCTGAGGCCGAGGGGCACGCAGACCGAATTGATTACATGTTCAATTTCAAAATTTATTGTTTTTGTTACATTTTCATTACACTCCTTATATTTTTATTACCTGAAATTTACTACTGCTTTCACTAATTTTGATTGCATTTAATTACATTGCATACATAACACAAAATTTGGTATTGCGTGCTCCTCGCAATAGGCCTGAAGTACATAATAATTTTCAAACTGAAGATAAGAAAGTGAAGTATATAAGGGAACATACATAAAGTACGTCACGCGTTTAGGGGGGAAAGGTTTCAAAAATACGTGACAATACATGGTGAAAAGATTGAGAAATGCTCGACAAAGGGGGAAAGGAGTGGTAGAAAAATTCAAAATTTTATGTTACGTACATAACGGATGCCCCCTGAAATATATAAACATAACAACTCAGCATAGCACTTGATTTCATATAGCAATTCTTAGATAAGATTACAAAAATACGTGAAATCCGTGTATAAATGCCTCGATGTCGGAACTCATTTAGGATATCCGGGTTCCTGGGAACCAGGAGCACCATGTCCATCTTTATGGGTACCAATCCCAAAGAGCTTAAGTTCCTGAATCCAACAGTGCTAAAATTACTTCAATCGGTTGAAAAATGCTCAACTTACAGCGATTTAAAAAAATGGGTACCCGGGTACCCATTCGGGTGGTTAAAGGTGTTTTTTTTTTCGAGTGCACAACGGTTAATGAGGCCATTAGTGGCAATATTAGAACAGAACCTAGACAGATGTACACAATTGACATGGCTCAATTGACATATCAGCTTCACAAATTAGAGTTTGCAGGCGCTCAAACCAAAGCAGGAATGCGATATATAATTACTTTGAAACGCGTTTGCCATGAAATATTCGTTAGGTTTTTTTATAATCAAAAACTTTCCTCGGTATAAACTACCACCACCATTTCAATTTGTAAACAGTTATGTCAAGTTAATATAGATTTTAATGTGGCAACCCTGCACGTTATACAAAATTGAACTAAGCAAGCTGTGTGCTAGTCGGTGGCGTTTTCTTCTTCCTTACCAGCACGTACTTATGCGTACCGATTTTGCATCATTTTGTATGACAGTTTGAAAGTTTTGATACTCATTGACCCATTATTTCGGAACCGGAAGTCGAATCTGGATGAATTGCACAGTATCTTTTAAGACACTGAGAGCTTCAATTTGAATCATGATTTGTGAAAATCGGTTTAACCGTTGTTGAGAAATCGAAGTGAGTTCTGGTTTTGGAGCTTTTCTTCACTATTATGGGATTTTTCAAAGAATTATAAGACCCTTTATTTGCCTTTTAGTTCGTAAAAATCAGTTGAGTAATTTCCGAGAAATTTGAGTGCGCATTTTCCCATAGATTTGCACATATTGCCTTGTAATTCCGGAACCGGAAGTCGGATATACCACCCTGTAATTTCGGAACCGGAAGTCGGATCGGGATAAAATTCAATAGCGATCTATGGGACCGTGAGACTTTTCATTTGAATATGAGTTTGTGTAAATCGGTTCAGCCATCTCTGAGAAAATCAAGTGACATTAATTGTCACATGTATGTATGTATGTGTGAAGCCACCATCAGTTCAAGGCATTACCAGTGGATGCAGGTAGACTTACAGTAGATCCGAATTTGATTATCAGATAACTTTCATATTATTGCTGTTAAGAAGGCCAAAATGGACTTTGAGGACCCGGCGCCTTCCAGCAATAACATCCGGCCATATAATAAAAGAATTCGCTGTACCAGCTTAAACCTGCCTGATGGTTTGTTTGTTAGAAGGGTGCGTCTTACTCATTTCAGACCTTCTGGGGAAAACACACAGCTTTCCCCTGTGAATCGGGTTGACATTTCACTCCTTCATCCAGTCATTCACTTGTAAGATACCCTGATGCACTCCCATCCCTCTTCCCTTACAATGTACTTGAGCATAGTATTATATAATGTAACATAATACACTTTAATATAATTTCCGGCAGTATAATACAATAAAACACAATATAGTATAAAACGGTGCAAAATCGTATGGTACAGTGTATTATAGTCTACTATAATATTTTATGATGAATATAATAGTATCATAATGTTATGTGACATAATATAGTAAAATATACCATAATATATTATAATATAGTTTGGTCACTATACGACACTGAATATAATAAAATATTATTATGCATAAAATATAAAAATGTAATACATCACAATGCAATATAATACACTTATAATTGTGTATTAAAAAATGCATTACAATACTATATAAAACAATACCAAACATTGTACCATAATATAGTATAATATAGTACAATGTAATATAATATAATACCACAAAATATGACGTAATATAATATGATACAATTTAATAATATATGTGTAAAGTGAAATGTTTAGTATGGAAATGAAAATGTAGCTGATAATGATAAAGATTATAATAATGGTAACAATAGTAATAATAATAATAATAGTAATAATAATAATAATAATAATAATAATAATAATAATACTAATAATAATAATAGTAATAATAATAATAATAATAATAATAATAATAATAATAATAATAATAATAATAATAATAATAATAATACTAATAATAATAATAATAATAATAATAATAATAATACTTATATACTACAAAATAATATAATATAACATAATATAGTAAAATATATTTTAATTTAATATAATATAATACAATGTCATACAATATAATATATTATAAATCAATATATAAAATAACAGTTACTGTAGAGTGTCAGTTATGCTCTTCTATCTTCGCAGTACTGCAGGAAGTAGAATATTTCTCTTCTAATAAGAATAATAATATCCACATCTATAAAAATAATATATGTTATTATTATTGATGACAAATTAATAATACTAACAATAAATATAATAATGAAAATAATAAAAAAAACAACATAATATAGTACAATGAATTATATAATAAATAATAGAATGAATAAAACACAACAGGAACCAGTGAGGACCAAGCTCACCTTGTGATGACCTTGATCTTTAGTTAAAATTTACTTTAAAAATGATAACTTATAAGGAAAACAAATTTATATTTTGCGCAGAGGTACGTAGTACTACTCATAATAAACCCTATAATATAATATAATATAATATAATATAATATAATATAATATAATATAATATAATATAATATAATATAATATAATACAACATAATGCAATACAATATAACATAATATAATAGAATACAATATAATATAATATATTATAATATAATACCATATAATATGATATAATGCAATGCAGTATAATACCATACAACATAGTATATAATAACATAAAATAGTGTAAGCCGATAATATGTGAAATTATATGCTATGATACAATATAACAGTTAATGTCGCAGTGTAAGTTACGCTCTTCTAATAATAATAATAATAATAATAATAATAATAATAATAATAATAATAATAATAATACTAATAATAATAATAATAATAATAATAATAATACTTATATACTACAAAATAATATAATATAACATAATATAGTAAAATATATTTTAATTTAATATAATATAATACAATGTCATACAATATAATATATTATAAATCAATATATAAAATAACAGTTACTGTAGAGTGTCAGTTATGCTCTTCTATCTTCGCAGTACTGCAGGAAGTAGAATATTTCTCTTCTAATAAGAATAATAATATCCACATCTATAAAAATAATATATGTTATTATTATTGATGACAAATTAATAATACTAACAATAAATATAATAATGAAAATAATAAAAAAAACAACATAATATAGTAAAATGAATTATATAATAAATAATAGAATGAATAAAACACAACAGGAACCAGTGAGGACCAAGCTCACCTTGTGATGACCTTGATCTTTAGTTAAAATTTACTTTAAAAATGATAACTTATGAGGAAAACAAATTTATATTTTGCGCAGAGGTACGTAGTACTACTCATAATAAACCCTATAATATAATATAATATAATATAATATAATATAATATAATATAATATAATATAATATAATATAATATAATATAATATAATATAATATAATATGATACAACATAATGCAATACAATATAACATAATATAATAGAATACAATATAATATAATATATTATAATATAATACCATATAATATGATATAATGCAATGCAGTATAATACCATACAACATAGTATATAATAACATAAAATAGTGTAAGCCGATAATATGTGAAATTATATGCTTTGATACAATATAACAGTTAATGTCGCAGTGTAAGTTACGCTCTTCTAATAATAATAATAATAATAATAATAATAATAATAATAATAATAACAATAATAATAATAATAATAATAATAATAATAATACATGATGTAATAAACAACAGAATTATATGTTGTAATATACTATGATAAACACTGCACTTTAGGATGGGCTTCAACCTACAAGCCATTTCGCACCCTCTCATTCTGCTACTAACGCAGAAGGCGATAGCACCCAGTCGACGCCGTTCTATTGATCAAATGTCATCATAGACGCTCGGGGAGGCATGAGATAGGGACTTGTGAGGACTTAGTTATCTCACCATTTGACGACCAATCAAGTGACATTAATTGTCACATACACACATACACACACACGCAACCAAAATTTCGGATGAACGATATTTTCAATCAAACAGTTCAATCAATCGTCATATTACTTAATTTTTAATGTTTAATGTGCAATTGAATGAGTATTTCATTAGATCGAATTTTATTAACAACACAATGCTTTTAGTTTTCGTGTGTAAATTCGAAGAATATCAAACACGCGTACAAAAGGAATTTCGTGTGTTGATGAAACACTGCTTTTTAATGAAAAAAAGTGCTGCCGATACCAAAAAATGGCTTGATGAGTGTTATCCAGACTCTGCACCGGGCGAAGCAACAATTCGTAAGTGGTTTGCAAAATTTCGTACTGGTCATATGAGCACCGAAGACGATGAACGCAGTGGACGTCCAAAAGAGGCTGTTACCGATGAAAACGTGAAAAAAATCCACAAAATGATTTCAATGACCGTAAAGTGAAGTTGATCGAGATAGCTGACACCCTAAAGATATCAAAGGAACGTGTTGGACATATTATTCACGAATATTTGGATATGAGAAAGATTTGTGCAAAATGGGTGCCGCGTGAGCTCACAATCGATCAAAAACAACAACGAATTGATGATTCTGAGCAGTGTTTGGAGCTGTTATATCGAAATAAAACCGATTTTTTTCGTCGATATATAACAATGGACGAAACATGGCTCCATCACTTCACTCCGGAGTCCAATCGACAGTCAGCTGAGTGGGCTGCACGCGATGAACCGAACCCAAAGCGTGGAAAGACTCAACAATCGGCCGGTAAGGTTATGGCGTCTGTATTTTGGGATTCGCATGGTATAATTTTCATCGACTACCTTGAAAAGGGAAAAACCATCAACAGTGACTATTATATAGCGTTATTAGAGTGTTTGAAGGACGAAATTTCAAAAAAACGGCCTCATTTGAAGAAGAAAAAAGTTTTGTTTCATCAAGACAATGCACCGTGTCACAAGTCGATGAAAACCATGCTGAAATTGAACGAATTGGGCTTCGAATTGCTTCCTCATCCACCGTATTCTCCAGATTTGGCCCCCAGTGACTTTTTCCTGTTCTCAGACCTCAAGAGAATGCTCGCTGGTAAAAAATTTAGAAGAGGTAATCGCTGAAACTGAGGCCTATTTTGAGGCAAAGGACAAATCGTACTACAAAAATGGTATCGAAAAGTTGGAAGATCGCTATAATCGCTGTATCGCCTCTGATGGCAATTATGTTGAATAATAAAAACGAATTTTGGCAAAAAAATGTGTGTTTCTATTAAACGATACGAACTTTTCAGCCGAACTGTTAATCTGGATGATTTCAGAGATAAGGAAAATAACGAATATATGATGCTATTCTTAATTACATTATTCGTTAGATGAATGAAAACATATGTTTATAGACGGGCAAAATTCCGATTCTACAAACGAGCTAAATATGTCATGATTTCAGGGAAAGAGTTTCATGTTATGCTTACATACCATAATAAACTGTTCTCGGATCCTGAACTATTTCATTTTTTTGGATGAAATTGAAGCGCAACAAACATTACATCGGTAGACATAACTTCCTTCCGTTTCCTCAGTAGCACAGCCTTCGGTCGTAGCCGGCGTCGTTACTGATCATTTAATGAAATGTTAGGAGTGAGTGGGTATGTACAGTGAAAATTATTTGCTTCTCCCAAACTTCATTTTCTCGGTTCATTGTACATTTCCACTCATTCGGTCAAATACGAAGTGCAACTACGGGCGATCTACTTCAACTCAGCTCCAAAGAGGTGAATGACCTTAAGGTTAAAACCTCTATAATCGAAACAAGAATAACGAATAAAAATTTAACCAGTTCTTCCGATACAAATATTGTCTGTTTCTTGGGCGGCATAGCTTTTATTTTATTTTTTCCTATAAACCATTTGAAAATGATTTTAAACATAAATAATATATACCTTTTAAACAAATCTAGTAATATAGACCTGTACAGAAAAATATTCCGCTGAATAGATACCGTCTGTGATATTACTATGAATACACCAAGTGATTAGGTGAGGTCGTTTTATGTCTTTTATTAAATGGTGTCAGAACTTCATCTTTTCTGACGGTTGACAATAATATAGTTATACATACATTTTCATATTACAATTGGATTTTTTTAAAACTACCTGCGATACGGATACTTATTTTACACAGGAATCGCGTTCGTACACATTCGAGTGAAAACAAGAATGGCTTGTTCGTATTCGTTCGAAAGTATGTGTTCGTCGAATGGTCGATACGGACGTAAACAAGAATGATGATACAAAATCTACCAAAAAAAAAAGCCAAATGACAAATGAGATCAAACATTTTTCATTACAACTTAAGTCTGTACCAGAACTGTTGGTTTAAAGTTAGATTGACGTTGTTCTTATGTATGTATAATGTTTGAAAGTAAAACGGCCGTAATCAAGAATGAAGGTTATTATTCTAACAACACCAGAAATATGAAACCTATTTTAATACACCTAGTGGTGTAATGATGCCTTTCTCATATTACTCATTACATCATATATATATATAACCATAAAATTCGCAAAAACAACTGTTTATTGAATAGAAATAGGAAAGTTTGTTCGAACCTAATCTAACAAACTCTATAAAATTTGTTTACCCTGTAGTTCCGGAACCGAAAGTAGTATCCACAACAAATTAAGGAATTCTGTATGAAACTGTAAGACTTTTAAACCTATAAGTTTGTGAAAATCGATTTGGCCATCTCCAAGAAAAGTAAGTGAGATCCTTTTTGCAGTTTTTGATCACTATTTCCAATTCTTCCGAGACCGGATTCAGATAAACGGAATAGCCGAAGTTGGTTCGTTTACTACCAACAAATATGACCTTCAAATTGGAACAGTTTTGAACGTAGTTGAACCTATACTTACTATCTCATACTATATTTCGATTAAACCAAACGAAACGAACCTGCGTTTTTGTTACTTCTGCATATGTAAGTCAAGCTAAACAGCATAAAACATGTAATAGGATTATTATTATTATTATTATTATTATTATTATATTATTATTGACATCACTACACAACGTGTACGAAATAGAACAAAACATGCCTTGTTCGTTTTGTGTTTTCTTCTTCTTTCGGTGTTGTACATATTGTCACTCTATATGGCGATTTGAAAACTTTGACACTCATCGCCCTGCAACTGCGGAACCGGAAGTCGGATCCGGATGAAATTTCACAGTAGGTTTAAAAACAGTATGAACTTTAATTCAAATCAAGATTTGTCAAAATCGGTTCAAGCATCGCAGAGAAATCGAAGTGAATTTAGTTTAAGGAGTTTTTCTTCTTCACTTTCGGTGCTCTCGGAACAGGAAAAGAGGGGACCAGTAGTGCTGAATTAAGTTTTCATGCCCACAAACTAACAAACTATGTAAACTAGAAGAATTTATCAGGCAGTTTTAAGGGATTTGTACCTGTTTTTAACCATCGTTCGTGAAAAATACTTATAAAATTGGTAATTTCCCACTTATCACGCTTTAGTTCCGAAACCGGAAGTCGGATCCTGATAAAATGTTCCACAAATTTTTAGGATATTATAAGACCTTTCATTTGAATCTTAGTTTGCAAAAATCGGTTGAGTTGTTCCAGAGATAATTGAGTGTAAACTTTTTCTCAAATTTTCACATATTATCATATAACTCCGGAACCGGAAGTCACATTCAAATGAAATTCAATAGCAAGCTATGGGACCATAATACCTTTTATTTGAATCTTAGTTTGTGAAAATCGGTTCAGCCATCTCTGAAAAAAGTGAGTGCATATTTTTTTCACTTTTTTGTTACATATCATCCTATATCTCCGGAACCGGAAGTAGGATCGGAATGAAATTCAATGGCAGGCTATGGGACTATGAGACCTTTCATTTGAATCTTTGTTTGTGAAAATCAGTTCAGCCATCTCTGAGAAAAGTGAGTGCATATTTTTGTTACATACACACACACACATACACACACACGGACACACACACACACACAGACATTTGCTCAGTTCGTCGAGCTGAGTCGAATGGTATATAACACTATGGGTCTCCGAGGCTCCGTTCGAAAGTCGATTTTCACAGTGATTGCATAGCCTTTCTATATGAGAAAGGCAAAAAATACAAAAATTCCTTCGGTTGTATTTATTTAAAATGTTACTTCAGAGTTAAAAAGCCAAAAAAAGGTGTATTCGCACTTAGTCCGTTCATGATCTTATATGATGTCAATTGCCTATTAGTCAGTTAATCGGTATAAACAATTAATTTATAATTAATGAATAAATATATCAAAGCTTTTCACAAATTAATGAATCTATCAGATGGTCACTTGTTTCAGAAGGTTCAAAGTTTTATCCGGTAAGAACATTGTAGTTACGAGTTTCGAATAAAATAAATTCCGCAAGTAACACATATTATAATCATGATAGATTTCCATGGGGGAGAGGTACTACTCATGGTTGGGATCATTTTGATCATAAAATCATGAAAAAATGTCATGGTTTCATGAGAAGATGAAGTGATTGGTTTTTTGATTCTCAAACCATTACAACGGTCACGGATTTCTGTCCGTGTATGAATGCGTAAAAAAGGCCTTTTTATTCATTTCGCATAAGATTCACAAACTTATTCAACAGATTGTTGACTTTTTGCCTTGGTCATATAGAAAGGTTATGCAATTGCTGTGAAAACCAACTTTACAACTGAGGCCCAGAGGTTCGAGTGTCATATACCATTCGACTCAGTTCGTCGAGATCACAAAATGTCTGTGTGTATCTATGTATGTATGTTTGTATGTGTGTGACAAATAATGTCACTCAGTTTTCTCATACCGATTTTCACAAACTTAGATTCGAATGAAAAGTCTTAAGGTCTCATACAAAGTTCAAATTTTCATTTGGGTTCGACTTCCGGTTCAGAAATTACAGGGTGATATGCACAAAAAAAGTAAAAAAAAATAGTCACACACATTTCTCAGAAATGGCTGAACCGATTTTCACAAACTTAGATTCAAATGAAAGCCCGTATGGCTTCATACAATTTCCTTGAATTCCATTTAGATCCAACTTCCGGTTCCGGAATTACAAGGAAATATGTGCAAATTTATTAAAAATGCGCACTCAATTATCTCGAAAATTTCTCAACCGATTTTCACAAACTAAGAAACAAATAGAAGATTTCGAAATTCTTTAAGAAGTCTCCGAAAAGTTGATCCACATCTGACTTCCGGTTCCGGTATGACAGTGCGATTAGTGAAAATTTCCAATTACATGTAGTATTTTTTCACAAGCGATGGCGAAACGAGGTGCACATTTTTATAAAACTAAATTCATCTTGTTGGTTAATGAAAAAAAATTCATCTTGTTAGTTAATAAATATATAAAACTACTTTGGGATTACTAGCACCGATAATAGTGAAGAAAATTTCCAAAAACGGAACCGATTCTAACGAGTCATGGTTGAAATTAGAGTTTGTCTTCAAATATATTGTGCAATTTTATCCAGATCCGACTTCCGGTTCCGAAATTATAGGGCGATGAGTGTCAAAACATTCAAATGGAAGGTGCAAAACAAGTACGCGACGGTACGTGCGGTTTTGCTCCATTCGCAGCGTTCTTTGTTCAATTTCGTATAGCGTGCAGGGTTGCCACATTAAAATTTATATTTAAATTTCAAATTCTTTTATTCAATTTGTACCTACTTGTTAGTGTTATTACAAGAACATGATAACAATGCTTTTCTCAGATATGATTTGATCGATTTCCACAAACAGGCACTAATAAAAGTTCCTCTAGTCTCATACGTTGCTGTTTAATTTCATTCGAGCCCGACTTCCGGTTCCAGAGCTATAGGGTAAAGTATGTTACATCTTTTAGTGCGGGGATGCAAAATAAAGAAAAAATCTTATTAACTTGACATAACTGTTTACAAATGGAAAAGGTTATGTTAGTTTATACCCAAAAAAGTTTATACCCAAATTTTATCGAAGATCGAAAAAAAAAATTTCTTCATAGAATCTTTTAGTGATATTTTTGAAAATATAAGTAATATGAGAAAGGCATCATTACACCACTAGGTGGATTAAAAGAGTTTTTTTAGTATAATGATGAGATAATAGTGTTGTCATCGGTTCAATCAATTGAGTCTAAATTTTTCTAGCTAGATTTTTTTAATCGACTTCATGTGCCCTTGTTTATTTATTGTTATTTCCATTACCAAACAAAACTTTTTCGGTAACAACCACTTGAAAACTAAAGCAGTAATATGATACCAAAATTTTAACAAAGATAAAACCCAACTGTATATATAGCACTTTTCTCATATGGATCACATGTAAGGATTAACCTACAACAGGATTTACAGATAAGAAATTGAAAGCAGCTGTTCGTGTGGAATGGAAAACTTTCCAAAGTGCAATAAATAAACATCGTAACTGGTTTGGCATGAATGGTTTTCACTTTCAACCTCTGGGATCACCAGTAAAACCATCATGAGCTTGTAAAACCCACTTAGCCACACCATCTACTTATGTTTAGGATTAGCAGTAGTGGTTCGAAAATTGACACTTTGCAAGACTTTTGGTTTTGGGAGTTTTCTGTTTCATTATGTTGGAGTTTTTTTATTGATTAAATCAAGTACACATTTCTTCAGCGTGAAATAGGCGAAACAACAAATTTTATACGCTAACCTACCGGTTGGTATGTCAGTAGCAAAGAGTCCAATAGAACATCGACACTCATCGATGTACAACATCGAAATCTCTAGCTAAACAATCTATTTTTGCGAGGAAAATAATTTGCGTTATTCTTGTCGTAGTATCGTAAGATGTTGCTAGTAATCTAACCCGCACGAATGAGCTGTACTACAGAACGTCTGTTAGCTGTACCATGCTGTTAACTAGCTTGACCACCAATATGAAATTAGCGTTTTCTTGTTCCATCAATAGCAAACCGTCCGCGGCTGAGACGATGTTCGCCAGTCGGTTTTTTGAAGATTACTTTAGTTCGACATTAGTGTTAAACATGATGTGTTTGAGAAACAACGAGGCGGTTGACGTAGACGGTTTAGGGAAAAAAATAGAACTATTTGAGCTTTCAACAGCATCAATTTTTTCTGTTTGAATTTTAAAAATAATTGATCAATTTTACTAAAAGTACTAATATCAATTATGTCTTCCCGCAGTAAACAGACCTTTTTTTCGATTCTTAGAAAAACATCCATCCAGTGAACGGCTATCTACATCGTGTCATAAACCGAATGTTTTCAAGAGCCTTCAAGGACCATTTGACAGTAAAAAAGTGCCACTTCATACTTTACACGAGAAAGAAGCTACTTACTGAGTCAGGGTGTCAATTTTCAAGCGGTCGGTCGTACGCAAGAAGTCTTGAAAACTACTCAACAAATCATTTGTAAATGAATTCCAAGAAAGCCAATCACGACGAAACGAAGGAAGAAGGGGAAACATGAACCGAAGTGGAACGAGGGTACTGGCAAAGTGTTGTTTGTAAACATATGCTTGTGCGTGGCGAAAAGCCATCACCGACTGGCGGCTTGATACGAAACGATACCATAAATCCTGTGCGCATATTGCAAAGGACTTGTTAGCGCCGGGTCGAAGATGGCAGGAAACCATCAGTGTTTTACAAGGGCAGAATGCTGCCTGGAGCTGCGCGTTCGACACTTGTAAGACGATCTGGAGATAGTTCGATACGTCGCAACACTTGTGTTTACATGTAAACTCATAATGAGCGTGTTGATCCATAGGTCAAAATGAGGTTTCACTTTCCTACCCTACATGCTTTGTTTTGATTTCTAGGAAGCTTGAATGGTGCTATTGGCAGCACAGAAGATCCAATATGAATATTTTCTTAAAAATAATATGAAAATTTATGTTGAAGGAGTCACCCAGTAGAAAATTGAAATCTCATATGTGCTACCCTAGGCAAGCTCGAATATCGACTCACCGGCAAATGCAACACTAGTGGGTACAATATCTTCAAATTAGCACAGCACATTCCTATCTGGTCACAGTTTCTGCAGCCCCCTTTGACGAAACCAACTCTATCCCCTTTCCTTTAGAGGCAAGAATACGCCACATTAAAAACATGTGGCCAGAAACACATATTTCAGTTTCAAATTAACTTTATAATGGGTTCATAATAAACAAAATTAAGCGAAATAAATGTAAAATTTGCGTTGATTTGCGGCAGTGTTGGATCGCTCTTTTGCACCTGGTGACTTTGTTGTCAGGTTTTCCAGCGCCGCCCGTGCTGGTTTCGATCCAACGCAACGAGTGTGGGCAACGTTCATCGTTTTACATTGAGTGTGAACTTCCCGAAAGTTAACACTTTGTTGGTGTCACTGTTTCTGACTTATGGTACACCTGCCACGCACATCTGGCTAATTACTTATGGGAATCCTAATTCAAATTTGCTTGTATGAGCTAACCCGTGAGCAGTGTAGTTCTGTTTTCGCCAACAATGTGAATATGTATGTGCCATTATTTTATGGTTTGTGTAGCACGAGGATATTAAGAAATGAAATACTTTAATGCGATTCTGGGTCGATCAAGAAAACAATGGAAAATAAAGCTCGTTTAAGCAGAATATGGAAGGCTAAAAGTAATCGAAGTTTTGTGCCACGAACAGTTCAAAAAATTTTCAGAGTATTAGGTTAGATTTACAGTTGTTCCCATATGATTCATCCATTCTGCTTTTTATTGTCAAAGCGATGAAAAATATTTTAATGGTTTTTATAGTTAGGTAAAGCAACGGTAGGCATATGAAATTAATATTTCATTATCGCTAAGGAAATAAGACATTGAAAATAGTACATTATTAATCAACAAGTCCCAGGTTGACGGTTTAATGCATAGTACGCTGGTCTTACAAGCCAGTTGTCGTATGTTCGAGCCCCGACCTGGAATGATTCTTAGTGTCAGTAGGATCCATAGTACTAGCCATGCAATGATTCTGTACACTAAGAATCGGCTGCGAAGGCTGTTTAAACAGAAAGGCCAAATTCCACAAAAGGAATGTAATGCCAAGCTTTTTTAATCAACATGAGTAATGAGACTACGAGGTGTGACAATTAAGTAATGAGACTGATTCCATAAAAACCGTATATTTTAAAATTATTTCACATCTCTAACATACCCTTCGATGTAGTCTCTTAACATAACATTTCGTTACATGTCTGGAACGTTTCGACTGGGATATCAGCGAGCACCCTCATCACGGCTGCCTGGATCGACTCAAAATGGGTTTCTTCGACCACCGATTTTGTTCTAGGGAACAAGAAAAGTCACAGGGTGACAGATCGGGTGATTGAGGCGGTTGCTGCAAAACGGCGATCCCTTGAGGTACCAAATACTGGGACACGTTGATGATGGTGTGGCACGGGCATTGTCGTGATGAAGGATCGAGTTACAAACGATGTTTTAGCGCACCCTGTTGACTCGTTTTCGCAATCTTTCGAGTACTTGGCGATAGACGTTATTTACGGTTGCCCCAATGGAACTCCAGTCAGTCCGCACCTCGACTGGTCTCCTGCACCGTGCCTCGTCTTCTATGCTTTAACCCCCCTCCTTAAACTATTCATGCCAACAAAACACCTTCGAATGATTGAGATCACCATGCACTTTCACAGTTTTGGCGTACGTTTTCGAAGCTGTTTCGCCCAATCTGACGCAAAATTTTGTCGTGACGCGTTGCTTTTGAGAAGCAACGCTTAATTTTCGTCACGAACATTATTAACACACGTCTACTCAACACGACAAAGCTGGCGAACTACACATGCTAGAGCGACCGAAAATTTATTAATAGAGAGGACAAGGATTCTGGGGAAGAGGAGAAAATTGTCCCAAGATCGCAGGTTTACCACAAGCGTGATAATAAAATCAGTATCATCACTTGTCACACTTCGTACTTATGAGACATATGATTGCGTAATTATGAGACATGCCAGGCATATTCGAAATAATAAAAGTAGTCACTGGGTGCAAGGTCGGGATTGTACGGTGGGAGGTTAAAACGTTCTAAACGGAAATTTTGCACGTTCAGTCATGAAGGTGGATTACATCGGATAACAGTTTACCACATTGTCGAATTTGGATCGCCCATCTCTTTACAATAAAACTAGGTGTAGTATTAATTATAATTACAATATAATATTAGGCAGCGGAACCAGTTGCTATTCTTTTTTATAATAATACCCTATCGAATGTCCGAATCGGTTAACGAAGGCGAAATATACTGGTCATTATACTTTTAGGAAGCAATTATTCAAAAACATTGGCAATTATGATCATTTAGAAATCATAGGCGAAGAGTGTTAGATTGTTGTACTACTCTAGGAATTTAAAAAATAATATAAAAATATGATATGGAGGCACAAATCTCCAACAAACTAGGCGAACGTGCCACTTGTGCCAAAAAGGTCTGACGTATTTTCAAGCAGGAGAGAAGGCTTCTACCTCGCGAGATCGAAATCATGCCGTTTCTTCTAGAATGTTTCATTGGTGGAAATCACATTAAAAACCTGTTTTAATCCACCTACTGGTGTAATGGTGCCTTTCTCGTTAACATTTTACGAGAAATCGATGCAGTTTGATTGGAAATTTTGGATTGCTGTTTTATGGAACCGAAACCGAAACGATTAAATAGTCAGGCCTATTAGTTCGAATTGACTGATTAGTTTTAAGGAATTTGTTCTATTTTCAATACCCCCTAACAATGAATTCAATGTAAAAATTAATTCATTCGGAATATTGATTATATAGACAAAGTCTTTGCTTTGATTGCAATTGTTTGGATTACCTCTCATGTTATATTGCAATTGAACCAATTATTCGAAAATAATCGAACCAAGCGAAATCCTGCACTTATATTACTTTTGTGTATGAAATTAATGCTAAACAGGGTATTGTTTTTGATTCAGTTGCATAAAAACTTTTTTGTGATAGGATTTTTTTTATCAATTTTAGTCACAGCATGTATGTAAATATTATTTACAGTTTTCATTGATTCAATATCTTTTCCAATAAACTTGAACCGATTGAAATTATTTATTTCTTTCGGGAGCACATCTTTCGGGCGCAGTAGATTTGTCTCTACCTAAGTACCGTATTCAACAAAAATCACACTCCGGTAACAGACACTCGTTTGTGTGTCGTGATTCTGTTTTTTTTTCAAAGCGGTTGAAAATTCGAGCTCATGTATGCAAGGTAATTTCGGAACCGAAAGTCAGGTGAAATGATGAAATTCAGAAGTTTTGAATAGGACCATAAGACCATTCATTTGAATCTAAGTTTGTAAAAATCTGTAAGACCTTCTTTGAGAAAAGTGAGTAAGTAATTTGAAATTCGAATTTTTACACTAATCACCCTGTAATTCCGGAACCGGAAGTCGGATCAAGATGAATTTCAGAAATTTTCTATGGGGCGACAAGACATTTCATTTGAATCTAATTTTATGAAAATCGATTCAGCCTTCTCCGAGAAAACTTAGTACACATATTTTCATATTTTTCGCTCATTTATCCCAGAATTCTGGAACCGGAAGTTGGATCCTAACAAAATTTAGGAATTTTTTATGGGATCACAAGACCTTTAATTTCAATTTAAGTTTGTGAAAATCGGTCCAATCATCTCCGAGAAAAGTGAGTGCAAAAAACCTTACATAGATATACAAAAACACACACAGACATTGTGTGTTCTCGACAAATTGAGTCGAATGGTGTGACATTCGGCTCTCCGGGCCTTGGTTCAAAAGTCGGTTTTCAAAGTGGTTTTAAAACCTTTCTATATGAGAAAGGCAAAAAGCACATAAAATCACAAAACTCTGCATTAACCACCGCATAACTTTGAAAATTTGCATAGAAAACCGCATTGCTTCTTAAATTGGCATAAAAAGACTAAGAATCGGATAAGGAAAACAATATGATTGGGAATGATTTTATTGAACTTCCAAACAATACCGGTTAATATTTGAGTCCGACATATCACATACTTGACTTCCTATTCGTTAATCATATTCGATTCTGAGATATTCGATATAAATATTAAATATTACTGTGTTGTAAGCTAAAAGTAACAAATCTAGTTTGAATCATCAAATACTGCATCAAAGCTGCATGTTTAATTTATTCATCAGTATTTATTGTTTGAAAGTTGAATAATGACCAATTTGAATAGAATATAACAATATTTTTGCTAAGCGTAATATAGAAGTTTGACAAAGAACGAAACAAATGAACTTTTGTAATTTTACATCTAGGGCGAGATGGGATAAAATGAATTCGTGGAGTCAAACACACACCTTGCTTTTCTCAGAAGTTACTTTTTTTTGTCGTGAATACGACTTACTTTACTATGGGGTGCCTTTTTAAAATTTACCCTCTGAGAGAGTGATAAGTTTTTGATCGTGAATATCTCTTGTTGTATCTAACGAATCAACATAATTATTGCTACATGCCATCGGAAATATGATCACAATTTTATGATAAAATTTTCAGTTGTGAAAAATGTTACTAGGGTGGTCCTCATTTAGATTGAAATCTGAAATCTAACTTTCTTTATTGAACTCAAAAATGATTTTGTTGCACAATAAAGTTGTAGGAAATTTTATTTTGAGCAACTTTGTTGAGAAAAGCACCTCTCTAGTTTTTCATTTGATTGAGTTACATCAATTTTCCCGAGTAAAAGTAGGGTGACTCCTGAAAAATCACATTTTTTGTTCTAACTTTTTTGTGAAACGTTCTACGAAAAAGTTTTCTTCAGAAGAGTTGTTGTACTAATTATTGCGCATAATTTTGCTTAACCAAGCTTTTTCATATGAGCTACCAGTAAAAAACTATGATTATTTTCTCATCAAAAACTAGTCAAGCTTCAAATATCAATATTCATTAGATGCCAGATCGATGAAAATGTATCCTACGTGGTTCCTTAAAGGTCATAATACAAATAAAAATTTAAGAGAAAATTGGAAGAGTGTTATTTTTTTAACTTGTTTAAATTAGTTTTAAAAATACCTTCAAAAAACTCAAAAACATTGCATAACTCTTAAACGTCTTAACGTATCAATATACTTTCTTTAGCAAAATCATAGTATCAAATTAGTTCTACAAGTGTTCCATACATTGTCCTTTCGAGAAATGAAACACACAGCAATTACAGCCTAAAATACATTGAAGAACAATTTTAAATAATTTATTACAAAAAAACTACTTCAATTGAGTTTGAGCAACTGAGGATTAGAGATACTGTGAAATATGGTTATTCCGAACTAGTTGGCCATGATGAATCAATGAACAGAAATTTTCATGATCTCGACAACCATTCCAACAAGCTGGTGCAAGTTAGTAAAATGCGAATATTTTTATCCATGTCGTGCCGAGACGCCTATGACACTGGTCCTGTCAATGGAATTTTGGTTCGAATAAATACATTCTACTCATTTTAACAAACTAATGATTTTCTTGGGTTTCAGGAAGTGCTTTAATTTACAACAAATCTATTTTCGGCTGTAGTTTTTGTGTGTCTCATTTCTCGAATGGACAATGTATGGAACACTTGTAGAACTAATTTGATACTATGATTTTGCTGAAGAAAGTATGTTGATACGTTAACGCGTTTAAGAGTTATGCAATGTTTTTGAGATTTTTGAAGGCATTTTTAAAACAAATTTAAATAAGTTAAAAAAATAACACCCTTCCAATTTTCCCTTAAATTTTTATTTGTATTATGACCTTTAAGGAACCTCATAGGATATATTTTCATCGATCTGGCATCTGATGAATATTGATATTTGAAGCTTGACTAGTTTTTGATGAAAAAATAATCATAACTTTTTACTGGTAGCTCATATGAAAATGCTTGGTTAAACAAAACTATGCGCAATAATTAGTACAACAACTCTTCTGAAGAAATTTTTTTCGAAAAACGTTTCACAAAAAAACTAGAACAAAGAATGTGATTTTTCAGGAGCCACCCTACTTTTACTCGGGAAAATTGATGTAACTCGATCAAATGAAAAGCTAAAGAGGTGCTTTTCTCGGCAAAGTTGCTCAAAATAAAATTTCCTACAATTTTATTGTACAACAAAATCATTTTTGAGTTCAATAAGGAAAGTTAGATTTCAGATTTTAATCTAAATGAGGACCACCTTAATAACATTTTTCATCAAAAGGAGCGCCATTTGATTACAAACAACTTTTGTGAAGACACCAACTACAAAAAACTAATATTTGATAGTGAAAATATTTTTGTCACGCTAATTTCCCGTTTCGGATAATAGTGCAATGAACTTGTGTGCCAGTCATTCATTTTTCGAAATTCTGTTTAGATACAAATGAGAATAAACAGAACAATATAAAAAAGGTAACGTCTCTTGAACATTTAGGGGTTTTTGGATTGCAAAAATCAGTTTCACCAGTAGTTGAAGTAGGTGCCCCATGTATGTTCAGATACATGTGCCTTCGCGTAATGTAAGATGTAACGGCGTTCACAATCATGTGTGTTGCTATACGGAAATGTTTTTTTTTTATTTTGCAAAATAAGACATTGTATAAAATCTTTTCTTTAGTTGAAATATAGTAATATTTCTCTAGAGATTCATCCTACCCTCACTTTCCCTACCTCTATGTTTGTGAAAATCATTATTAATTTTTGAGAAAATCTTGACGAGATGACCTGGTATATAGCAAAAATCCCAATCAGCAGATTATTACATTCAAAATAGTATATATTTTTGATATTTGTTAAAAATTTCTGCTATTTCATCTACTAATGAGACCAAACCAGAATTTGTAACTAAAATTGCTTTTTGTTATAAACTTTTTATTGCCTGCTGAACGGAAAGTTTTCTTAATAGCGAAATGCATCTTCATCATATCTTTTGAACCAATGCAATGAACAGTGATTCCATAATCCCATCAACAGAGGTGAATAGAGGAGTTGAGGTGAACATGGGTACGGTTATTCCATAAGGTATTTGTCCTTAACGAGTCCCATCAACGTATGATGTCCGTGCTCAGTGTACTATAACTCTCTTAAATGAATAGAATACTGAGAGTTTTTTTGTCTCTTTTACAAATAACACTCTCATACTAACCATCCACTAGAAACATGGAATATTTCCAAGCATTATCAGTATTGAGCGTTATCAGTACCTTGGCAATGTGTACAAGTTATTAATAAACTTCAATCCAGAATGGATTGAATGCAATCAATCGGCAGGGTAATTGAGTTCAAACGATAACTCATTAGAGTGTGAGTTTTGGGATACGAATATATAGGCTTGCGATGAAATGACTAATAAACGATAATAGCGAATAAAACTATTTTTGCTCAATTGGTGTAATTTTTGATAAATTTTTCATATAATCTAAGAAAGTGATAGATCTCTTATCAATATGAACGGTTTACCCCAGCTTCGCCCTGAACCATTTCAAGTCACGTTCAGAGTAAATTACTGACCGATCGGGCACAATTCAGTAACAAAGTTCATAACGTCTGTGATACACGTGAATCATTCGGATTGAAACTGGTTAATTGAAGCACGTAATTGTGAAACAAATGAGCAAGTTACTTAGAATTGGATTCCTCGGCGGAGGAAAAATGGCACAGGCCATGGCAAATGGTTTCATTTCTGCTGGTAGATATTGGATATTAAAATCGCAGTTTTCGTTGATATATTGTAATATTTGTCTATTCCTATTTCATAAAAATAAAACTGAAATACTGAATACCAACGGTTTGAATCGACCTGTTTAAACGTGTGTTCAAGGAAATAAAGAGCCGTGCCGGTATCTTGATTTTTATACTGTTGACTATTGCCACAATAAGTGTATGATACTTTCGCAAGAACAGATTGCATTTTTTTAAGAACAGAGTTTTTAATACTGTGAGCAAACTTACATCTTGTATTGAATGTTTCGAATAGGTTGTACCAAAGTGTACCTTGATTAGAATTCAGCTGATTTCCAACCTATTTGTATTATGGTGCAAGAGGCATATCATCACCTTGTTTATAAACAGATCGAATCATCATTGATTAGTATTTTAAATGCTGTGCTCTCTAACGAGAATCTATTGAACAAAATACGCTACTTTAGAAACATAACGTTTACAACGAGACGTTTTTGACGTGTTTATGAGTTTATCAGTTTAATTTCTTATTTCGACGATGGAATAAACGTATAGTTTATATCATTACAGGTTTGACGAAAGGTGAAAATGTAGTCGCTAGCTTTCATCCATCCGATGAACCAAACATCAAAGCTTTCAAATCGTTTGGGGCAGAAACCTTTGTGGAGAACCTTCCCGTAGTGAAGAAATCTGAAGTCATTTTCGTCTCCGTCAAACCATCCGTCGTTTCAACCGTCCTCGAAAATGTGCGTCCTGATAGTGAAGGGAAATTATTCATCTCGATTGCAATGGGTGTTACGCTCGCTGAACTGGAGAAGGTGACACATTCACATTAGAGACATTTGTTAGAAATATAACAATTTAATTTTTGCACAGTCTCTTTCCCCAAAAGCACGTGTCATCAGAGTAATGCCAAACACCCCTGCTTTAGTTCGAAGCGGGGCTTCAGTATATGTCCGTGGTAAAACCGCAACTGTCGACGATTGTACTCTAACCCAGTCGCTGTTCGAAGCAATCGGCACTTGCGAAGAAGTAACTGAATATCTAATGGATCCAATCACTGCACTTTCGGGTAGCGGGCCGGCCTACATATTTGTGTTGATAGAAGCACTTGCAGACGGGGGAGTAAGAATGGGTTTACCAAGAGATCTGGCATATCGGTTGGCATCACAAACGGTGCTGGGATCTGGAAAACTGGTGCGAGAATCTGACCGGCACCCAGGACAGCTGAAAGATGACGTAACAAGCCCAGCCGGATCGACCGCTGCAGGATTGGCATTCTTGGAGCAAAATGGTAAATCAAAGCTATTATTTTTTACGAGTATCACCAACTGAAAAGTCGCATTCTTTTGCAGCATTTCGACATGCCGTGGCCGGAGCCGTAGAAGCAGCAACACTTCGATGCCGTCAAGTTTCAGGCAATAAATAAAATCTATAGCATTCCTTTCCTCACCCTTCCCACATACATGAATATGCATACATGTGAAACTAAGAGCGGTTATATAGATAATAAATAATACCAAACATCACTCTAAGACAATAAAAATGCCAGAAGAATCCCCAAACAATCACACCAGAAGAAATATTGTCCGTTTAGCTAGGTTCGACGTTTCTCAGTTGGAAAACTGTCATCATCAGTCAACTCTTTCTGTGAGTGAACGTTCGAAATAGCTCACATTTTGGTAAGTAAAATTTTATGTTCCGACTAATAATCTCAGGAAAAATACACTGAAGCGATTTTGAATTTTTCCCTGGGCCTATTCTGCGTTTATAATAGTGGTAAACTAATTTTTCATCGTCACGTTTTTCTAAAGATGGGTACAAGGGGTTTCCCCTTTTTTCTAAGTTTCTCGCTCATTAAGCTGCTAATAATGCGTCACTGATGCTGGCTTCCTAAATGAATGAGTGTTGGCTTTCGGCGAGGCATTTATCGTTAATAGTCCAAAAAATACAGTGTCATAAAATTATAAATCTCAACTTTATAAGAGCTGACTTTGAAATTATTGTGCATGACATCAATGAATGTTTTGTTAACTTCTGCAACTACGAAAACTAATATGTATTTCAAATTAAATCCACAATCAGTTTTCATTAGGTTCGAAGTAAGGCATTATACAAATATACTGATTTATTTTATAAGTAAGAATGTCAAAAGAAGCGATTCCCAATCAACAGAGCACAACAGGATTCTATAAAAATTATATATGAGCTTAATATTTATATCTCATCATGTTTTAAATATGATTCCAAATCAGAAGCAAACACTCAGATTTTATTAAGATTATAGCAAGTCCAGATATTATATAAAGGGCCGTTATATTTCAGGTAAAACTATACTAGAGAATCGAAAAAAAAGCGTTCAAACACTTTTGTGGATCATGGTTTTGACTTTCAACCCGAAAAATGCTATGCTTCAATAAAGAGCAGTAACAAACATTTTTTCCAATTTCACATACCTGAAGATGCTTTTGAAAACAATGATTTGGTATTTGATTTTGCAATGACAGCCTAAATTTTAAATTTGAGAACGTTCCTAAGTAATTCCTACTTAAATTGTGCAATGTTTTAATTTAAATATTAATTTTAAATTGAAAATAAATATTTTTCAAGGTGATTTTGCGCTTTTTCTCTCATGAACAAAGAAAGGTAAGGCAAAAGCTTTAAAACTCGACTAATAAATATTGCAAATAGTGATATAGCATTCGACTCAGTTCATTGAATCCGCAATGTTTCCTAAAAGATGATTTTCACAAGCTTGGAGTAAAGTGAATGCTCAAATTGTTCAATTTTATCGGTGGCCGATTTTTGTTTCCGAAAACACAGAGTGATAAGTGTTAAAAATTTCAAAACGTCTTCAAAAGTGTCGCTGCAGTAAACGGAAAACAAAATCTAAACTGGGCTCAAAAACAAAATCTAAACTCAGCTCAATACTTTCTCGATTTATAGGTCATTTAGTTGCAGATTGAAAATAGGTACTTTAGTTTAAGGGGGGGGGGTCTAAATGATGAAAAATATCATCATTTTTGAGATTTTTTTAGAGTTATCGTGCAACAAAATAAATTCAATTTTTTTGCATAATAAAAAGCATCATTCGAACAACATTTTGTGAATTTTTCGTGGAAAAATATTGAGAAATAAGTCGGTGAAGAGGTATTTTTGAGAACGCTTCATAAAAATCATGATTTGCGGTGTACACTGTATCTCAGCGCAGACTAATCAGAAGTCAACAAATCAAAGCAGCATAGATAGACTAGATGTTTTTCTAGATCCCAACGTTTCTGTTTATTTTTTTGAATTTTTGGCGGTTGTTCAAAGTGGACACTACGATTTTTCACGAAAAAATTCGCCATTTTGTAGCTGTAAAACCTCCCCAAAGCAACAAACAAGGAAAAGGAAAACGTTGGGGTCTGGGTTTTCATATGTAGAAAGGGTTTGAATTTGAAAAAAATTGGTTCAGTAGTTTTTGAATGACGACACGGACACGGACTTTCAAAACCTGCTTTCGAGAAAAACGCGTTCAAAGTTTTTTGTCTATAAAATCAATGGAAACAAATTATTACTCAAGAGAGCCCGTAGGGTCTAACATTTTCACAAAATCATATTTTTTCTTTTGTATTCTTTTATAATGAAACATTTCGAGAATGTTTTGTTAAGTTTTTAAGTCAATCGAAGCAGAAATCTTGGGCCTGTGTGCGCAGCTCTTATTTCTTCGTAGTATGAGATCGGCAAAGATAAAGGCCCCTAACTTTCTTAGTTTTGTTCCGATAGGCTTCAAAATTTCACAGAATATTCTTGAAATGTTTTACTATCAGAAAATAGAAAGAAAATAATAAATGATTTTTCAAAAGTGTTAGACCCTACCCGCCCCTTAACGGACCCCGGATGTACTGAAAATAGAGAAAAAAATCTTAAAAAATTCGTATCGATTCATGTTTAGTTTTTGCTGTACATTATACTTTGTTAATATTACATTAAAAAATGTTCACTGGTGGCGCTGATGATATCATCATGGCCTAACGCAAACTAAAGTAATATCGAATCACTTTCACAATTTTTGGATCAAAAATCAGTAAAATCGAAATGAGTTGGTTAGGTCATCAATTAATAAGATCTACGAATTGAAGATATCGAATTTTGCCCGTTGTCATCTATATCATTGCATGAACATTTTTACATTAATGAATCAGACAAAAACGATTTATTGCACCATAATACCTTCGATTTGAAAAGTTCAATCTATCCATATCTGATAAATTTATGATAGTCGCATTTCGTAGTATTTTGATTACTTCCAATCCGAAACCATCAGCTGGGATTCGAAATTTGCAATGTAGAGTTTAAAGCAACCGACCCGCATTATGAGACTTTCCATTTGAATCATTTTTCTGTGAGTCCATCTAGGTAGATATCAAACAATCAAACCGGAATGAAAGTTCAATATTGATGGTTTTTGAACATTATCTGGCTGCGAATATCGCAAACTAATGTGACGAATAGGCAATTGGTTGATCATCAATCATAAAAACTTGCTATTCGAATCGATGTTACATACACTTCTGATTTTTCACTGACTTTCAAACGAATTTTTATTCTAATTTAAATTCAGCCATCTCCGAGAAAATTAAGTGCACATTTTAATCAAATATACCCGCCAATCGACAAACATACACGTACAGACAATTCACTACTTAAATTGAACAAGCGAGCCGATTCGAATTGAAAGTCGGCCCTCTTGGTACAAAGAAGAAAAAACTGAAAAACTATCATTCATTAGTTAATTACTTCAGATTTTATAAGGTAGTTTTGTTTCACTGAATTTAATCATTTCCGTTCAAGTAAAATAGCCCCTTTGCCATTCCTTTGCCGGTTGGTAGGAAACGACGAAAGAGGTGGAGAGCGATAGATTATTTTTGTAGCCATATGGACTTACAGTTATATGCCCCGATGCAATCGTAGCGTATGTTGGCAACTCAAAACTTCCCGGTTCGAAATTAGTCGCATGAAACATGAACAGTTAATCATGTTTTGTTATTGCAAATCAAATCGCCTAAAGGTATGCAATTTCATCTTACTTCGCGAAATCTATATTTCCACAAAAAATGGATAATAACAACTGAAAAGTCGTACTAAATTTGTAACTAATTTAGATATAATATTGATATTCACATATTAAGGTTTGTAACAAATTTGTTATCACCTAGGTTAAATTGAGTTATAATTTTTGTTATTTTAACTATTAACGAGGCCAAGATTATGACTAATTTAGATAGAAAAAACGAAACAACCCCAGATACAATTTTGTTATCCCTTGTTGATCGGGTTCCCTCAAAATTCGTATAAAAATTCTTGTAGTTTTTCAGACCCAGTTAGCTTGAACTGATCTGACGTCGGCTATACCGGTTTACTGTTTTCGGCTCCATATGTTACGAAAATAGCTCATAGATGGCTGGGCCGATTTTAGGTTCTAACGACAGAGTTTGTAGTCTCTGTTGTGATCCGACTACCAGTGACGCTTGTTCAAAATCTCAAACCATCGTTTAAAATCAACTCAACTGCAATCAACTTAAAATCGCTTGGAAACTCCAATTCTTGTTAGTTGCTTACTAAACGAGCTGACTTTGACAAAATCAGTCTCCGGTTTTGTACTTGAAGTACTACAAAATCTTTCATTTGAATCTAAATTTTTTAAAATCGGCTCTATCGTCTCTAAGAAATTTAGGTTTCATTTTAGAGTTTTGTTCTGCTATTTCCGGTACTTCTGGAACCGGAAACCGGAGACCGGCATAACTGAAGTGCGATCATTTGGGCATCTGCCAACAAGATCTACTAACTAGAATAAATTATGAACAGTTTCCATGGTAATTTCAGCTCTTTACATGGTACTAATCATCCTGAAATTCCGGAGCCGAAAGTCATATCGAAGAAAAATTCTGGAATTTTGTTACTCTGCCATCGGAGGGATGACTCGTGATAAACCTCGATCTCTGGTCACAGCCACGGAGATCTAATGAGGGTGGGTTCTACAATAACCTCTTTTACGGCGACTAGCTAGGCTATGGGTAGCGCTCTCGCTCTCAGAGTCGGCTTTCACAAGGATCAGCTGATCAAAATGTTCAAAAACACAGATTTTCTTTATTAGACAGATTTATTTTACCTCGTGTGTACATATCTGATTCGTGTATGGTGTAAGGTTGGCCGGCCGGCAGGTGACACTGATGCTGCTTACTCCGATCTGGAAGCAAATGTCGTGCTTTTTGATGAATGTGCTCACGCTGATAGTGATGATGTCCGGGGGATCGTGTTGCTGTTCAAGGAGAGGTTATCTCCGCCTTACAGGTTGAGTGTTCTCAGTCTAGGGGGTTTCCGTTCCAATTCTCAGCCGGTGGGGTGATGATCCGAACGACTGGCGGGAGGCCTACTCTCGAAGAGATTTGACCGCCCCAAGTATCATGGATTGGCGGTTAGTTTGACATGGTGAACTGGAACCACGACCAATCTAGGTCCTCCGACCAACACGTGGTTGTTCTCGGGTCGTCTCGGTATCCTACAGGCTTAATATTCGCTTGGTTTGCTCCTTAACAGACGAGTTATCGAGCTATCAAATATGACGGGTCCTATTTTTATCATAAAAGATATCACTTTGCTAAAAGTCGCCTTTAAACGGAAATATGTTTCTCGTCCATACCTGATTCGACGCTTTTGAACCGTAATCCAATTTTTATGGCAATTCGGTTTGCTCACTTTGCCTATTTCGAGGCTCTACTTTTACTTTTATACTTAGACGTGTTTCTCAGTAGAAATCTTAAAACGGAAAGACCTTTCGACTTCTATCGACCCAGTAGCTCTACCTCTATTCCTTTTTTCTTCTCCTTTCCTTCCTTGTACTATCTATCGCGACAACAATATTCTCTTTTGGTAGCAGCGTCAGTAGAGGATATAGTGTATAGTGTATAGTGTGTGATGTTGATATATTACGTACTAGAATTTTAACATTTATTGGTGTGTCTATACAGTGACATTTATATTTTATTTTATCCTAGCTTAAACTATATATATATTTTTTTACAATTTTTAATATCAATATACATTTAACCAATAACAATAATTAAGTTAATTTATCCATATGAGCTCTGTGCCTCGACGGTAACAATTTGGGATGGTATTTTAAGACCTTTTATTTAAATCTAACCTTGAGAAAATCGATTCAATCATTTCCGAGAAAAGTTAAGTTATTGCTAGCATGTTTTTAGGAAAAATTAAGAAAAAAAATTAAGACTGAGACTGAGCACCTTTCAAAGGGGTTTATCTGTTTACACTAATCATTATAGAATATTCATTTTTTTCCCTTCATGAACCGAGCGAGAATACTTGAACAGTGCCACAGTTGCTTTATGTGAACATATGAGAATTGAAACATTACGTCAACAGTTGGATTGAAACAGATTTTTTTGAGAACCATTGCAACAGTCAACTAGTTTCATCCTCCTTTTACTACAAATTCTCTTCGGAAACCATTCTAAGCCTCTTTCACTTCCCTCATTAGCCTAGATGGCGGCATTAAATAATGCGAGCGCGTCATGAATTTTTCTTCTACCGCTTCCGAAAAGGTACTCACACATTCTCAAGTTATGCGACTCCTGGTACGGACGATGCGGTGGCAGAGTGAGATATGCGGTACAGATCTAATTTACGATATGGAAACCGCATGACACTTCACTCGCACTCGGGAATTGGCCACTGCCGAAGAGGCCACGTTGTTTTGACGTGTGGAACTCGCGCGCATCATTATTCCGGTGGTGATGAGGCGAAAACGGCGGCCCGAAAGAACCCAAGCAATCGTCATCCCACCGACGACTGATGAAACTCGTGGGATGTGCAGGATGTTGAGTAGCAGAGGGAATATTTACGGTTCAATTTGTGTGACACTGATGACGTGCTGGTGCAGCGAGAGAAAGAGTTAAAACGCACCCAGTCTCAGCTGAATGGTGTGTTCGCTTTGGCGGTGTCCATTAGGCGGACGGTTGGTATGGCACGGTTCCTGTCTTCTGCTGTGCACAAAAAGCAGATAAAAAGACCGAACTTCGTCTCGATATAACCACAGCGAGATAAAACTTACATCAATTATATTAAACGATTATTACTTTGTGGACAAATATACTGATCTTTGGGACAATCTTTTAGCCGATTGATGTGCATGCCGTCGGGAAATCCTGGTGGCGTTTTGTCAGGATAATGTGACTTGCTAGAAACTGATAAATTTGTTTCGGGTGATAAAAATAAGCACGACAATTGTTTGCAAGACAAATCGATCTAGAGTTTGTAATATAGTCAATGAATTTAGTTCAATCGCACAATTTCATTGATTAGATCCTATGTTTCTTAAAAAGTATTCATATTACGAATGATAAGATTATCATATTCAATTGGAATTTATAAAATAGTCACAGATTAATTAACATTAGTACGGAGCTTTGAAGTTAGCATCATTAGCTAGTTTTAGTTGAGAAACCAATTTTTTTATTTTTATGCATTTTTTTCAACATACATTTTTCAGTTTCGGATAAAAATCAGAAAAATACGATAAGAATAAATTTTCGGTTTGAATGGGCTTTTGTTTGTTTTGTCATCACCATCGATGTCGTAGTCGTTGTCGTCATCGTCATCGTTGATGTCGTTGCTACCATCGTCATCCAAGTCTCGGTCGGGTTGTCGTTTTAACCCATCAAAATAATGGCCGTCGATGGCAGTCTGTCGTCATTTCGTTGCTGCCGGTGCTTCGTTTTTGACAGGACGTGGTCGGGTTGTTAGTGGTGAAAGATTTCGTCAACTGGCGGCGTCAATCTCGGCAGCCGACGGTGCCACCCAGATGGAATGGATCAGCGCGGCACGGCACAAGTGGGCAGCAACGTCAATAAAAGACAAAAGAAGAGTTACCAGTCATTCATCGTCGTCGTTGCTTTCCTCACCGCTTGCTAGCTGTCAAGAGTTTCGCCTCTCAATTTACGAACGTAATTGGTTGAAATTTTTCGAATTGAAATTAGCTGGATTATGGGCGCACATGGTAAAACAGATGGGAGCAATCAAGAGAGTCATTATTGACTTCCGATTTTGCTACATTTTTACTATAATTTTTATCTGGCCCATAGTATATTTAGAAGCCAATATTTTTATACAATATAATTGTAAATTGAAGGCAGTGTTGATGTAGTAAAACTAAGATAAACATACATATTGAAATATAAACTAAAAACTCAGTTTCTATTATATAGTAGTTAAATATTTTAGGATAGGATAAAAACTGATGAATTATATTCTGTTCTTGAAAACATTATTTATTTAGCAGCAGGAAAAAGTCCAATGGAGCTAAACTCTCGTAGTCTTTCACTCTTCAGCAAGCATGAATCTCCTCAATTTCTATTCCAACAGAAAACCATAACCGTAATATCATAATTTAGGATATATTCTCATAGACAAAAATATACAAGAAAGAGAGTTTAGAAATAAATATTTTACAGCGTTGCGAGACAGGCAAAAATCGAATCGGTGAGCACATCGATTAAATAGATAACACATACTATAAAAAGGTTCGTTGAAACCGTAATTAATGCGAGAATATTGAATTCTCAGAAATGAATTAGATCGAAGATTACTATAGTGAATATTCAGTTTTTGGAACAATTCGGTGCAATCAGTTCGAGATTGTAGCAAATGCGCCACAAAAATTGCGTTAGAAAGTATGACATGTTGAGATCAGTAGGTTTACAGCATTCACGATAGCTGGGTAGCGTGTAGGGATCCTGAGTTTTTTTGTTTCGATTATAGAGGTTTTAACATTGTGGTCACCTCTTCGGGCCAGAAAAGTTTTCTGACCCTATGTGCGGGGTTGGGAATCGAACCCAGGTGGGCAGCTTGAAAGGCATCGACTTACCCATCACGCTATACCCGTTCCCCAGTGTAGGGATCCGTCCAAGGAAGACTACGAAGAACAAACCAGATAAATTTATGTTGAGTAGCTTCGATGCGTTGGTTCTCAAGTTTATGATAGCGAACCAAGACGAATGCTGCATATTCAAAAATACGCGCAGAAAAATACCAGTTGTTTAAAACATCAATCAATTAAACCAAAAAAACAAAGACTGTCAACAAAATAATTCGCTAACGGGCGAGACGACAGAATGAATGAACACTATAGAGAGCCAATTTTGAAAGCAGTAAACGCATCGAACCAAAGGGGTCACCAGCACCAAAAAAAGTACCGTTTTTGTTAACTTCAAACGGGTTTCTTTTAGACCTTCGGTACTAGAATTTGAAACTTTGCTTTTGCAACTGGACAAAATGAATGATGTAATCTACATTCAAGTGTGAAGTAATTGAATTTGCTAGATACAACAACAACAACTACGTGTTACGTAACGTTCGACCAGGATACAAAGATTCCATATAAATCACTTGATCAGCAAATAGTCACATGGAGATATTGTCGAAAACTTGTTTACTGTTTAATGAAAATCTCTTTTTAATCCACCTAGTGTAGTGATTATGCCTTTATCTTGTCATTCAAACAGTCCCATTATAACATACTTTTATCATTAAGATAATTTCTAACGAAAATTCATTCAGATTATTTCGGTTAGTTTACAAAAGCGGACATTAACGCTTAGCCGACAGTTAATACATTTGAACTTGATCATTGGTTACTTTCTGAAAAAATGTGTGGATAAAATTAGCTTTCTATAGAGAAAGGCAAAACAGTCTACCAATGTTCGACAATTTAAATGTATTTCTTTTGCACATTCTGCATACTACATTCACATACTGCAGACTGCTTGCCAGAACTTGACTTATTTTATTTGAGATTTTTTTTCATTCCAAGTAAGTGCCGTGGTGGTAATACATGGGTACCGCGTTGTGCTAAGCGCACATGTCTAATTTTTTATGCTTACGTTTCGCCTTCGATTAATCAGTGCTTTAGTAACGATTTGTGTTTTAGTCAAAATCTCAAATCAGTGTTGGCGCCAAAGTAGAAAGAGGAAAAATATACTTGTGATCAGTGTGTGTGTTCTGTTGAATTTGTTTTCGTAGATATAGGACTGCAAATGAATGCCGTGGTGACCAAGTACAGCGAAGCATGCTTGGTTCTTCTAATCAATTGGGTTATTTCTTCGTGTGTTTTCATATGCAGGGTAGTAGAATTTCCTCGGTTTGTCTTTGCGGTAACAGATTTGCTTAGCAATTCCAGAAATGCTTAGCAGATCATCAGACTCGACCTTCTCCGATTTGGATGAAACTTTGCACATGGCTTCAGTATGGCAAACCATAAGTTTTGAACCGATGGAGAGGTCCATCCGACTCACGACTGATTTTTAAAAAGGGCGTATGTATTTTTGCATTTCACCAAAATTGTCTTTTTCAAATCGTTGTAACTCGGAAACCGTTAATTGTACAAAAATGGCGCTCAGGAAGAAGTTGTAGGGAATCGATTAGGCAATCTAAAAACAAAAAAAACTTTGAAAATTAGTTTTGATTTTTTTTTTCTCAATAATTACAAAATAATCCGAAAAAGTTAAATAAAAAAAGCATGGTTTTAATTTTCTTTTTGATAATTTTTATTTTAAAGCTGTTATTAAAACTACAGATTGATGGCTATCTCATCCGTGCCTTTTGAAAAATGAAGAAGTTACAGCTAAAACAGTTTACGGGTCTTATTGTAATTCGGAAACCGTTCATCGTACAAAAATGGCGTCCATGAAGAAGTTGTAGGGAATCAAAAATATACACTGAAAAAAAAATGATTTTTTTTCTCAATAATTTCAAAATGAACCAAAAACCTTAATTAAAAAAATCAGGGTTTCGATTTTTTTTCAAAAATTTTTTTTTAAAGCTCTTATTAAAACCTACAGATTGATGGCTATCTCATCCGTGCCTTTTGAAAAATGAAGAAGTTACAGCTAAAACAATTTACAGATATATTCGAAATTTCAAGTTCTCGTTGAAAGATAATCATTTAAACAGTAGAATATTATTCTACAGGTTGAAGGCAATAAATTTGTTCATGATATCCTTTCTTCTAAAAGTAGCTGTTGTTGAGATACTCTGCAGAGAATATGAACGGGCTATGACCGAGTATAGTAGTGTTTATAAGGATACCAAAATGATTCCAGGCACACAGAAATACCATTCTTTCGTTCCGATTTCAGAAACCACAATCGTCACAAGACTGTATTCGAATGACGGCGCACGTAGTACTTACCTTACCTAACAGTTATAGGCCTGGGGTGTTCTTCGCTGTATAAAGCATACGTCTACACATAACTCGGTCCATGGCTGCTCGTCGCCAGCCACTCAAGGCACGGATGCTTCTGAGATCACCCTCCACTTGATCGATCCAACTTGCTCGCTGCGCTCCTCTTCTTCTTGTACCAGTCGGATTAGATTCAAGAACCATTTTCACTGGGCTGTCGTCCGACATCCTTATGACATGCCCAGCCCATCGTAGACGTCCGATTTTAGCTTCCGTACGATGGGTGGTTCTCCTAGCTGCTGTTGCAATTCGTAATTCATACGCCGTCTCCACGTTCCGTCTTCCATCTGCACTCTGCCATAGATGGTCCTCAGTACCTTTCTTTCGAAAACACTGAGGGCGCGTTGGTCCTCTGCCAACATAGTCCAGGTCTCGTGACCATAGAGAACAACCGGTCTAATGAGCGTTTTTTAGATGGTCAATTTCGTGCGGTGGCGTTCTTTTCTCGATCGGAGGGTTTTTCTGAGTCCAAAGTACGCTCGATTCCCTGCCAAAATACGCCTATGAATTTCTCTGCTGGTGTCATTATCGGCGGTCACCAGTGAGCCCAAATACACGAACTCGTCAACCACCTCGATATCCTTACCGTCTATCAATGTTCGTGGTGGGAGGCGTAGTGTTTCTTCTCTAGAGCCTCTATATGTATTTTGTTTTTGACGCATTTATGGCCAGTCCGATACGCCTAGCTTCAGTTTTCAGTCCAATGTAGGTTTTCGTCATCTTCTCAAGGTTACGTGTCACAATATCAATATCGTCAACGAAGCCAAAAAGTTGTACGGACTTTCGGAAATATAAAAAATGGTGTTATAATTAAACATCCAAGTATCTCAAGAACAGATACTTTTAGAAGAAAGGATATCATGAACAAATTTATTGCCTTTAACCTGTAGAATAATATTCTACTGTTTAAACGATTATCTTTGAACGAGAACTTGAAATTTCGAATATATCTGTAATTTGTTTTAGCTGTAACTTCTTCATTTTTCAAAAGGCACGGATGGGATAGCCATCAATCTGCAGGTTTTAATAAGAGCTTTAAAATAAAAATTATCAAAAAAATCGAAACCCTGTTTTTTTTTAATTTTTTTTTTGGTTCATTTTGAAATTATTGAGCAAAAAAAATCTTTTTTTTTGTTTAACTTTTTCGGATTATTTTGTAATTATTGAGAAAAAAAATTAAAAATTTTGTTCAGTGTATTTTTTTTTTGAGCGCCCAACCGATTCCCTACAACTTCTTTCTGAACGCCATTTTTGTACAATTAACGGTTTCCGGGCTACAACGATTTGAAAAAGGCAATTTTGGTGAAATGCAAAATACATACGCCCTTTTAAAAACTTAGTCGTGAGTCGGATGGACCTCTCAATCGGTTCAAAACTTATGGTTTGCCATACTGAAACCATGTGCAAAGTTTCATCCAAATCGGAGAAGGTTGATTCTGATTTTGTCACTTTTTCATCTACTCATTCCTGGAATTGCTCTACTATCTGTAGACAATTAGAAACTCGTCGTTGTTAGAAAAATAATAATCCTTCGTTTTGACTATTATTCTAATAGATTCGCTTGATAGTTAATAGTATTAGCTATTCAAAGAATCTTACTTAGTGGTCCATCTGTAAGAAGCATATGTTTTTCCATGAAGTTTTTCAAATGGATATGAAAACTTGTTGAATGTATTATTTTGAACTGATTTTATCAAATTATCTGATTTGTACTTGTATATTTTTTTCTCGAATGCACACTTTTTGCGCAATCAGAAAATCTTTTATTTTGGCTTCTAGAGTTATGGCGAAAATTTATTTCGGAAGAGAAATATAAATACTCATTCAGTAATAGCCGTTCAACCGAGAAGGTTGTGTATAGAAGCGTACAGTTTAATAACGCTGGTTGGTTTACACGCGTTAAATACGACAACGGTTGAACTACAGGTAGAGACCTGTTGGCAGCAGCCGTTAAAACGTATAGTCGTGCTGCATAAGAGAGCCCTAGTGCTGGGCCAAGCTGGTGAAGGAAACAACAAAGGGCGTTTCCCAAACTCTACCCAGGCCGCAATATACAGCCACAAGTGCTGAGCAGGAGAGTGCAAAGGCACATCGAAGAGGAAGAGTGCAAAGGCACATAGAAGCAGGAGAGTGCAAAGGCACACCGGTGCGAAGGCACTTCGGTGCAGAAGCATATCGGTGCGGAGCACTAGGAAGAAGGAGACAAGACAACTCGGTCTTTCCACTGCCATACAACACGCAGGTATACACCGGTGACCTGCGCTGGTTACAGCTGGCGAAGACGAAAGCAAATCGGAATTCGAGTGGTGCTGGATGTCAGGTAGCAGTAGCATCACATCATATTCTATCGCTACAGTGAGCTTCAGCATTGTATCAACGTCCAGATACATCCAACAAGAACATCTAGAGCAACGAGGATCTACACGGCAGTGCAACGGAGATAGACAACAATTTCAAGATAGAAGTTTTTTCTTTTCCTTTTGATTGAGTACTGTGTAGTGTTGGTTTCAAATTTTATTTTAAAGTTTAGTTAAAAATTTTAATGTAATGGATGAATCCATGGACGTAAATCCTAGCATGAATCCGATACCCCCACGAACGAAAAAATATCAGGAGAGCTCTTCTGGGCCTTGGATAGTCTTTTTTAGACGTATATCAAAGCCATTAAACATTTTTCAAATTAATAAAGGTTTGACATCACGATACTCTTCAATCAAAAAGATCATAAAAGTAAATAACGATAAAATTCGTGTTGTGGTAAATAATTTGAAACACGCGAATGATATTGTCTCTTCGGAACATTTCAATAAAGAGTATAAAGTTTACATACCCTCCAAAGATGTCGAAATTGACGGTGTTGTTACCGAAGCGAGTCTTTCGGTAGATGATTTACTCAAGCATGGTGTTGGTCGTTTCAAGAACTCTATGCTTGAGGGTGTGAAAATACTGGAGTGCAAACAACTGTACTCAGTAGTTCATGAAGAGGAAAAAAAAGTTTATCGCCCATCAGACTCGTTTCGAGTGACATTTGCCGGGTCTGCGTTGCCGTCCCATGTCTATGTCGATAAAATTCGCCTCCCTGTTCGGCTTTTTGTTCCAAATGTAATGAATTGTACGAACTGCAAAAAATTCGGCCACACAGCTACTTACTGTAGTAATAAACCAAAATGTATTAAGTGTGAAGGGCCTCATAAAGATAATGATTGCAACAAGGAAATTGAAAAATGTATTTACTGTGGGAATAGTCCTCATGATGATATTTCAGTATGCACTGCATTTAAAGTGCACAAAGACAAAATTAAGCTTTCTTTAAAAGCACGGTCTAAGCGCACATATGCAGAAATGCTTAAAACGGTCATTGATGTCCCCCCTTTGGAAACCGAAAACGGGTTTTCAAATCTAGAGGAACCAGAGGACTCTGACTCTGACGAAAATAGTGAAGGTAATTCTTTTATCACTACCCAAGGGTCAGTTAAGAGAAAGAAGTCTTCCTCCAAATTACCAAAAAAGACACCTAAAATTTCATCTTCAAAAAAAGATCCCCGTGTTAAACAAAAAAAGTCAAAACCAAAGACTGTGCCTCCTGGTTTGTCAAATTCACAAATCAATCCAGGATCTAGTACAGAAAAAGATAATAATCCAGTGGGCTCCATTTCACAGCCACCAACAGGATTACTGAAGTTTTCGGAAATTGTTGAATGGATTTTCTCAGCATTCAATATATCTGAACCCTTAAAGACCCTCATAATGGCATTCCTTCCAATAGCTAGAACCTTTTTGAAGCAGTTATCAGCTCAATGGCCAATTGTCTCAGGTTTTGTATCTTTTGATGGATAATTTATCACCCGTCGCAAATGATACAATCACTGTCCTGCAGTGGAATTGTCGAAGCATCATGCCAAAACTTGATTCATTTAAAATATTATTGCATAGTCAAAAATGTGATGTATTTGCTTTATGCGAAACATGGCTTACTTCAAACATAGCTTTAAATTTTAATGATTTTAACATTATACGTCTCGATAGAGACTCTCCGTATGGTGGAGTGCTTTTGGGAATTAAGAAATGCTATTCCTTTTATAGATTAAACATCCCTTCAACTTCTAGTATAGAAGTTGTTGCTTGCCAAATAAACATTAAAGGCAAAGATATTTGCATAGCTTCGGTTTATATTTCTCCAAAAGCACAAGTTGGACAGCAACAGCTTAATGAAATGGTTGAAGCCCTTCCTGCACCACGATTGATTCTGGGGGATTTAAATTCGCACGGTATTATGTGGGGTTCCGTTTACAATGATAGCAGATCATTTTTAATACAAAACATTTGTGACAATTTTAGCATGACGGTATTAAATATGGGTAGCATGACACGGATCCCAAGACCTCCGGCACGCCCAAGTGCATTAGATCTATCTCTTTGCTCAACATCAATTCGACTAGATTGCACCTGGAAAATACTGCCTGATTTACACGGTAGCGATCATTTACCAATCATCATCTCAATTAGCAGTAGCAATTGCATTGCTACTTCCGCTAGTATTCCATATGATTTGACAAAAAATATCGTTTGGATTAAATACCAAAGTAGTATCTCTAGTATTTTGAATTCAATGGAAGAGCTCCCTCCACTTGAAGAATATGACTTCCTCATTTGTTCGATTCTGGAGGCAGCAGAACAATCCCAAACTAAACGCTTTCCTGGGCCAACGACTAACAGAAGGCCTCCCAACCCCTGGTGGGACAAAGAGTGCTCAGAGGCTAAACTCGCAAAACAAAATGCTTGCAAGACGTTTCTAAAACGGGGAGGAGGAACTCCTCAGAATTTTGAAAAACTTATGGTTTTAGAAACCAAGTACAAGAGCATACTTCGAGCCAAAAAATGTAGCTATTGGAGACATTTTGTCGAAGGTTTGTCAAGAGATACCTCAATGAGCACTCTTTGGAACACGGCCAGACGAATGAGGAATCGTAACGTGGGCAATGAGAGTGATGAATACTCGAACCGATGGATATTTGACTTTGCTAGGAAAGTTTGCCCAGATTCTGTTCCTACGCAGAGCATTATACGGGAATCTCCTCCAAATAATGGTTTTATTAATAACCCATTTTCAATGATGGAATTTTCTATAGCACTCTTGTCTTGTAACAATAACGCTCCAGGGTTGGACAGAATTAAATTCAACTTGGTGAAGAATCTGCCCAACCTCGCAAAAAGACGTTTGTTGGAATTGTTCAACAAGTTTCTTGAGCAAAATATTGTTCCACCTGACTGGAGACAAGTGAAAGTTATCGCCATTCAAAAACCGGGGAAACCAGCTTCCAATCACAACTCATATAGACCCATTGCGATGTTGTCCTGCATCAGAAAATTGTTCGAAAAAATTATTCTACGACGTCTCGACACTTGGGTCGAGACGAACGGTTTGTTGTCAGATACTCAGTTTGGCTTCCGTAGAAATAAAGGGACGAATGATTGCCTTGCATTACTTTCGTCTGACATCCAAATTGCCTTCGCTCAAAAGCAACAAATGGCATCTGTATTTTTAGACATTAAAGGAGCATTTGATTCAGTTTCCATTGATGTTCTTTCAGACAAGCTTCACCAAAATGGACTCCCAGCGGTTATAAATAATTATTTGCACAACCTTTTGTCAGAGAAACACATGCATTTTTCACATGGCGATTTGGCAACACTCAGAAATAGTTACATGGGTCTCCCGCAAGGCTCATGCCTCAGTCCGCTCCTCTATAATTTTTACGTAAATGACATTGACAGCTGTCTAGTAACCCCATGTACACTAAGACAATTGGCAGATGATGGCGTGGTTTCAGTTACTGGACCCAAAGATATTGATCTGCATAAACCATTGCAAGATACCTTAGATAACTTGTCCGATTGGGCTGTTCATCTTGGTATCGAATTCTCTGCGGAGAAAACAGAGTTAGTCGTCTTTTCAAGAAAGCATGATCCCGCGCAGCTTCAGCTCCATATGATGGGAAGAATGATCCAACAGGTTTTAACTTTTAAATACCTCGGGGTGTGGTTCGATTCCAAATGCACGTGGGGAGGACACATTAGGTTTCTGATAACAAAATGCCAACAAAGAGTAAATTTTCTTCGAACAATAACAGGATCTTGGTGGGGTGCTCATCCGGAAGATGAAATCTAATAAAATTGTATCAGACAACGATACTTTCAGTGATGGAATATGGATGCGTTTGCTTTCGTTCCGATGCAAACTCTTATATTATCAAACTGGAGCGAATTCAGTATCGTTGTTTGCGAATTGCTTTAGGGTGCATGCATTCGACACATACAATGAGTCTTGAAGTTCTGGCGGGAGTTCTTCCATTAAAAGATCGATTTTGGGAGCTTTCATCACGCCTGCTAATAAGATGTGAGGTGCTGAATCCCATGGTAATTAATAATTTCGAACGACTAGTCGAGCTTCGATCTCAAACAAAATTCATGACAGTATATTTTAACCATATGTCACAGGAAATCAACCCTTCAAGATATATTCCTATCCGTGTCAGCCTCCTAAATGTCCCTGACTCAACTTTATTTTTCGATACATCCATGCAGCGCGAAGTGCGTGGAATCCCGGATCATCTACGTTCGACGGAAATCCCAAAAATATTTTCAAGTAAGTTCAGGCATATTGACTCTGAGAAAATGTTTTACACGGACGGATCGCGAATTGAAGAAGCGACAGGGTTTGGTATGTTCAACAATAATGTTTCGGCCTCATTTAGGCTTCAAGAACCTGCATCTGTTTATATAGCAGAGCTAGCAGCAGTTCATTATAGTTTGAGTGTAATCGTCACATTAATTCCAAACCATTATTTCCTCTTCACAGATAGTCTGAGTGCAATTGAAGCCATTCGCTCAAACATGACTGGCAAGACTGAACCGTTTTTCCTGGGCAAAATAAAACAGTGCCTGAACGACATATTGAACAATAATTATCTAATCACTATAGTCTGGGTCCCGGCTCATTGCTCCATTCCTGGCAATGAAAGAGCCGATATTTTAGCCAAACGTGGTGCTATTGAGGGTGAAATTTATGAGAGACCAATTGCTTTCAACGAATTCTATAGCTCGTCTCGCCAAAGAACACTTGCCAGCTGGCAAGCTTCTTGGGATAAAGATGATCTGGGTCGGTGGATGCACTCAATTATTCCGAAAATATCGACAAAGGCATGGTTCAGGGGACTGGATGTGAGTAGAGATTTCATTCGTGTGATGTCCAGACTCATGTCCAATCACTACACGTTAGATGCACATCTCCTTCGAATTGGGCTCTCCGAGACTAATCATTGTGCTTGTGGCGAAGGTTATCGAGATATTGATCATGTCGTTTGGACATGCGTGGAGTATCGTGATGTCAGATCTCAACTAATAAATTCTTTGCGTACCCAAGGTAGACTATCCAATATCCCAGTTCGAGACATTCTTGCTTGTCGTGACCTTTCATACATGAAACTTATTTATCATTTCATAAAGAAAACTGGAGTTTCAATTTAATAAAGGCCCCTTTCAAGACTTAGTTCTGATCCCAGCTGCGTCCATGAGTTCAACCAATAGCTAAATTAGAATAAAAATAATGTAATGATACAAACAAACTCGAAACAGTTTATGAAATTATTAACAAAATGTCTGAAAATAACAGCTTATTTTATAATTTATAGAAGTTAATCGTTTGGTTCAAATAATATTTCCGAGTAGATTTCATAATTAATGACGAGTTACCTAAGATGATATTTAAGTAATAAGAGAATATGTTTTAATAAATGCAAAACGTTGTGACTATGTTAGAATTAAATTAGGATAAGAATATTATGTAAAAGTGATGCTACGGCGAAGAAAAACTTATGTAAACTGCCTTAAGAAATAAACGTATTTATGAAAAAAAAAAATATAAATACAGGAGAGAACACCGATTTCGGAAGTATGCAACAATGGTTCCGAACCATCCGTCGTGTGTTGACAGATATCGAGATGAAAAAATAAACTCGCTGTCAACCGCCGATTCGTAATAATACTGACGCAGCACAGAATTCCAGCACAACACGATGGCACAATTTACGAGTCAGCAACTAGACAAACACAGAGCTCGACATGTGTTACGAAAAACAACCGTTTAATTGAGTTCAACGATTTATGGTGGAAATTTGTGAATTATCGTTTCAGTAATGGTCGATTCAATCGTCAGCAAATGAACAAACATGCTTCCACTGAATTTGACCAGAATTGTGTAATCAAACGAAAGGAGAATGGGCGCCATCAGCACAAATGAAAACTCCCCTTACTGGCGCACTACTATAGAGGTAGCGGGCTCACAGTACCGGGCCATGTCGTTTGGAGGGACTAAATTATCTACAGCCTGTCCGGTTCTGGGTTTGCCGAAATTGCATTCGGAACTTGGCACTTGTGGTAATAGCGCGAGAGAGCTTCAACCTTTCAAAATCGATAGGCAATAACAATAAAACAATAAACCGAAACTTAAATTTATGAATGAATTTTGGCCACATATATTATGAAAAACAAACGAATAAATTTCAAAGAGGAAGAGTGAAAAGTGCCGACCCGTGGAACGTGACTGGAGGTCAGTCTCTGATACTCGGTCGGATACGTCCGATCTAGGCCTATCGTATTGAATAAACCGTTTTAATTAATTAACCAGTGCCAGTAATTTTAGCACCATCCAAATCCAAAGCTAACCAATGCTACTCGGCCGGTCGGTTTTAGCAATTGGGAGGCGTTAGGTACCGTGTGTGGTATGATGCACCGCTTGTAGGCATTGGTGGACGGATGCTCGGACATAGGGAGTCTTGTGAAATAAATTGGCTTGCAAAAGCGCATTGAAAAAGTGAACTCACCTGCAACTTGACCAGATTCGGATAGTCGGTCGAGAGTTTGGCCAGCTCCTGGTAGTTTGCGTTAGCTGCTGCAATCAGCCACTCTTTCGCCTTCGGATGTTGAGCCTACAACGGGGACGAAATAAAGCGGGACGGACCATAATCAATTGATAAAATAACATTTTGCGAAGGTGCATTCATGCGGAGGCTTCGTTCGCTTCTGATGAAGCTTGTTGTATGTGGAGCTGTTGTTCTGTAAATTTTGCACCATTTCACCGAAAAGTTCCGCTGTTAGTTCTGCTTTTGTTCGTCGCGGTCCTTTATTTGCATTATGAAATGCTAATTAAACAACTATATGCAGATTACGCTGGTAGGCATATAGCTGGAAATATTATTCTGCTCTGCCGCGAGTTGAAATCCATAAAAAGCACAATAAAATGAAAATTGCAAATTAGGAGAAGTGAGGCTCAGTAGTCGGCCAATATTAATACAAGCAGAGTCCAGTTGGTTTCATTGTCGAATCAAGCCTTCGCGTGAATGTTACAAACTTGATTGTATGAAACTATTCATACTTACCAAATTTTCAGTACTAAGAGAATCTTCCGCACTCTAAAATGTGATATGGAAAAGAGAAAAATTAGTATTAGTATGAGAATTAAATTGATAGGATCGTTCATTCATTAGGACTAATAACAACGTAATTGCATTTATTAGGACTTATTTTTACGCAAAGAGCATTGAAACATTGTAAATATCTATGAAAAAAATCTTCCCAATGCTCGTAGTTGAGTGATAATGTCTTTTTCTCGTTATTCGAACAGATCGAGTAGTTCATAAAAGCGTACTTCAACGCTTACGTCGTTTAGCCGGTAACATTCCCAAAAGCAAAAGTATCAGCAACAATACATTTAAGTTTCATCATTGTCCCTCTGATAAAACAGAATGCGAACAAATAAGTCACTTATACGGTTATATCTGCGTAACAAAAAGTGTTCACCATTAGTATTGTGAACTTATCAAATAGCCTAAAAGTAGCTTTCAAACGCGTTCATGGAGCGGGTAGGGTCTAACACTTTTGAAAAATCTTTCGTTTTTTTTCTTAATCTTTTCTTATAGTAAAACAACTAAATCTATTTTATAGACAATAAACTTTAAACGCGTTATTCTCGAAAGCAGGTTTTGAAAATCTGTGTCCATCGTCATCCGAAAACTACTTCACCAGTTATTTTCAAATTTTGCACACAATTCTTACATGAAAAATACTTGTTGACTTCTGATTAGTCTCAGCTGAGATGCACCGCAAATCATGCTTAGAAACATCCTTAGAAATACTCCTTCACCGCCTTATTTCTCAATATTTTTGAACGAAAAAATTTCTAAATGTTCTTCGAATGATGTTTTTTATTATGAAAATATTTAAATTTATTATTTGGAACGATAGCTCAAACAAATTTCGCAAAAATAGTGCTATTTTTCATCCGATAGACCCTACCCCCTTATGATTATGAAATCGTTTCGGGCATCTCCGAAAAAATTTAGCGTATTGAACAAAAAATTGAGGGTTTTTGAGTCCTCCTTTACATAAGTCTCATTGTCCATCAAAACGCATCAAAACACTTTGTTTCGAGATTTTCTGCTTCTTGTAGGTCTTCAGGTGATTTCCTCTCTTGATACGCTGGATCGTTTCGACACTCGTTCCTGCTTTTTTGGTCAAATCACGTATTGACATTGATTTGTTCTTCGTGATTAGAGATACCACTTTCTGATCCAGTTTCGGGTTGGAAGAACCGGGTTTTCTGCCTCTTCCTGGTAACTCATCCAAAGAATAGTGTTCTTCAAATTTATTGATGATGGTTTTAACACTGGCATGATGAATTCCAAACCGCTTCGCCAATTTTCGTATAGTAATACCCTTCTCACTTAGCCGTTTCTCCAGAACCTTAATTTCCACTTCCTTTTCAACATTCGACATTTTGAAAACGCAGAATTTCAACCGCACAAACAAGTAAACAAACGAAAGCTGACAGCCAAACGCACAGCATGCTTTGATCCGAGCATATAAAAAAAACAATCCAAATACATGCGTACAACACAAATGTATGTGGATAGCTTATTTTCGATACCCTTTATAGTATGTAAGTTCCGTCATCCTATTTAAGTAACGATTTCGATCTAGTATATTACAATGCTGACATATACCGATCGATGTCGTCTATTGAATCTTGAGCCATTGGAAACACGACGAATCATTGCTCAAGCTACATTTGCTGCTAAACTGCTTTTGGGGGATATTGACAGCGCACCTTTGCTAATGCGGTTAAATCTCTACGCACCGGAAAGATCACTTTGTCAACGCAACTTTCTGCTCCTGGAATCAAGGAATACGGTTTAAGGACAGCACGAACCTTTTCGCTCAGTCTGTACGAGATTCAATGATTTTTTCCAGTATTTCGATTTTAATATGTCGTCCCGTGTGTTTCATCAACGTCTACTCGACCTTTTTCATATTGTGTATCGTGATAATTAATTTTAGTGTACTTAGTTCATTAATTTTTACTCATTAAGACAAACTACGTCAGATGAATCATAAGAAACAAATAAACTCAAAGAGTTTTTAAATAGATCAAACGCTACATAAAAAGCTGTTTCAATCCTCTTAGTGGCGTAATAGCGCCTTTCTCATTAAGACAGTAACATATGACGAGAAATCGATGCATTTCATATTGGAGATTATGTTGAAGTATTCATTGGAGATTATGTTGAAGTATTAAGAAATTTATTCCATTTTCAAAAAAAAAAATAAACGAAATCAAACGAATCGAGCGAATCCTGCGTTTCAGTTGTTTTAGTATATGAAATTCAATCTAAATAGGATATTCTTTTGAAATCAACTGCAAAAAACATGCTTCGAGATTGAATTTTTAATCAATTCGGTCACAGCTCGTATGTAAATATTATTTGCAGTTGTCATTAACATGACTACCCCAACGACACGTAAATAGGTTGTGATTCTACTAAGCCGCAGTTCAACTAAAACCAAACACCGATAACAGACATTCGTACCAGTACCATGATTGTTACATCAACACGGCTAAAAACTTGTGCTCAGGTCCTGTTCCCATGGACTCAGTTGTGTTTTCAACCATAAGTTACGGTGTCGGTTTTCTTTTTCTTGATAGGGTTCACGAAATCAAACACCGTACGCTGTGTGCTTCGTTCGTAGAGGCGGTGTAACTTTATGGGATAAGAGTCTCCTTTAAAGACACCAATTAGTCGAATTTATTCTTCTATTCAAATTGCTTGCCAAATAAAAACTATGGCTACTGTCGTGCTAATTTTCTGATCTGTTCATTCTAGTAATTTGATAACAATAATCTGATTGCAGAATCTGTTCAAAATATACTGTATTCACCCTTGGCCACTATTTGAAACTGCGGAATTCCAAAATTCTTACAACGGAAAAAACAGTTGGCAAGGATTATGGGACAATTCAAATCTCATTTTATAATTTAAAATAACAAAAACAAAATAATTAAATAATAGAAAACATGTGATTAGAAATATTGCATTCAATTGAAAAATAAATAGAAATAAAGTGTTTTTTTGTTTACTTGCCTGTGATTATTTGGTCTTCCTATTGTTGAAACTTTTGTCAATTTTGTCGTGTTTAATTTGAACTCTCGGTGTAGTGCAATTTAGAAATGAAAACACCATTACAATGTTATAAGTAGACGAAGAATTATGCAAACAATTTAAATCTAAATGTTAGGATATAGCCCATAGAAAAATTCTCCATAAAACATAAAACAAAACATAAAACCGACTCCGACTTTTTCGAGGTTGTTGTAGTTAAATCACAAGCGGTTTGAAAATATGCTGATGATTAACAACACCAGAGGTGACCCATTTTGACATTTTATCAGACGAAAAATGTGGTTAAATAATTACTAGATTTTGATAGTGGTGTAGTGGATAATAAAATTTACATTTTACTGAATTGCATCGAAATTTTTTTTTTGTAATAAATTTTTTATTCTGGCCTTTTTGCGTAAAAGCTTTACGTGGCCGATTGGCTTACAGTTTTGTTACTTAAAATTTTTTTTTTTGCTATTGGATCTCGTTGTCGCCCTTTTTCTAGGGGGAGATGAGTTTCCATTTCCATCCAACGAGGATCGGGGGTCACTTCGTCCGCGGCTTATCTCATCATCCATTGCTTCATCGTCGGTGTTGTGTGTGATTTCCGTTTTATTTTCGTTGTCCTTGTTGATCGTAGTCGTGGGCTCGTTGAGAGTTGCTGTAGATGCGCCTTGTTGTACATTGGTTGCAGTTGCTGGTTGGTTGGAGGGTAAGTTGTTAACTGCAGCTGGTGTACTTTGTTCTATAGGGGATACTGATGGTTTCGTTGAAGGGGATGCTTCATTGTTGTTGGTGGCTGTCACAGGTGTACTAGGGTTGCTTGGGGTTGGTGTGAAGGAAGCACCGTTGTCCTTTGGTGTGGTTGTCTCCTTGTACAGTTTATCACATGGCTTACCGTAGAGAACAGCTTTTTGGCAATATTGACATGTGGCCATCTGATTGTCATAGGTAACAAGTGATTTGCACGGAATTCTTGTATCTTGACCGCAAATCACATAAGAAGGTATAGGCCTCTTCAAGCGCATGCGTAACAAACGTACTCCATTTAGAATACCGGGGAAAAAGTTCTTCCACTTTTCTTTTTCGATAGAGAGAATCTCTCCGTATTGGGACATAGTTTTGCGAATATAAGAATCGTTGACGCTTGAGGGAAGATCATGCACACGCACTTCTATAGCACTATCTTCCATATATACTGGAATGTTGTACTTAATTACTCCACATAGTGCACATTGTTTTGTCTTTTGCAAATTGAATTGCATCCAACTCTTTATAAAACTGGATGTAAACAACATTATTCGTCTTATTGCATTGAAGTAAATGCATTGAATTGAAGTAAACGTTTAATGTCAAGATGCATCTGTTCATTAAGCAAACCTTCAAGTTCACTTATCGAAGGTCGAATTTTGCACTGCCTAAAGTCAACAACAATTGTATTCTTTCGAGTCGGCGGTAGCTTTTGTTCGTTTGGTTCACTCATTTCGAGGTCGTTCTATTGTTCACTACACAATACTGTACTTGGATTCTTCCGTCCCGAACGTAAGCGGTTTTGTTATATCGACTGACTTGGATGCGATGTGAATGCGAACTGAATTGCATCGAAATGAAGAAGAGCATATTAATGAACGGTTTTGTACTCAAAAACGGGTAATATACAGGTATTAATAGAAGATTTATCCTGCAAGGAGAATTAACTTTTTCATGATCATACATAAATGAATTTTTGTAAAGATATTATGATTTGCGAGTAGAATAGATGTTTTTTTGTAAGTAGTTACAGTGGCAGCAGTACCTTGCTTCGGTTCTACATTGGACCCGTGATAAGATTTGCTTCTATGAGCTTCTACTTTAAATCAACACACAGACGTTCCTAGGCTATGGTGCCCACTTGGCCACTGTTTTTTTGTGCTGATTCAAATAGATTGTATAAAATTGTTCTTATAATGTGTGATTGTGTTTTATAGTTTAGTTGTTGTTTTTGTAATGACAATGGTCGTAGATCTGATTTTGTGAGAATGTAGATTGTGTGCTCGTGTTTCTTAGCACTTCTTGTAATGGTCTGTTTGGAATGTAAATGTAATAATGTAATAATGGTAATAGTAATAACAATAATAATAATCTTTTAAATAGATTTACCTGTTGGGTACTTGAAGTTTTGTTTGCATACTTATCTTATTTGCGTTATTTATTCGTTTCTTTTTTATATTTCTGGTATTCTGCATCATTCTTCTTCTTTTCGTCTTTCTTTTCCAGTTTTCATATGGAATAAAAATGTTGAGTTAGTAATTATTTACACATGCAATTTACACAAACATATACATATACATATGCACATAAACATACTCACACACATACATACGTACATGTACTCCACAAGCAAATATCGTAACATTGAGCTGTTTCTATTCTAATAGATTCTGACTAGGGTTATTGTACCAATAGTCATATCATTATTAGAGTCACCATGTTATTTTAGAAATTACTCGACTTTTAATGAATGAATTGTGATCAAATCGATTACAATATCTTTGCTTTGGATTTGTGAAGCATTGCCGCAGAAAAAGTAAAGGGTGATTTTTAAGAGCTTGAGAACTTTTTTAAACAATAAAACGCATAAAATTTGCAAAATCTCATCGGTTCTTTATTTTAAACGTTAGATTGGTACATGACATTTACTTTTTGAAGATAATTTCATTTAAATGTTGACCGCGGCTGCGTCTTAGGTGGTCCATTCGGAAAGTCCAATTTTGGGCAACTTTTTCGAGCATTTCGGCCGGAATAGCCCGAATTTCTTCGGAAATGTTGTCTTCCAAAGCTGGAATAGTTACTGGCTTATTTCTGTAGACTTTAGACTTGACGTAGCCCCACAAAAAATAGTCTAAAGGCGTCAAATCGCATGATCTTGGTGGCCAACTTACCGGTCCATTTCTTGAGATGAATTGTTCTCCGAAGTTTTCCCTCAAAATGGCCATAGAATCGCGAGCTGTGTGGCATGTAGCGCCATCTTGTTGAAACCACATGTCAACCAAGTTCAGTTCTTCCATTTTTGGCAACAAAAAGTTTGTTAGCATCGAACGATAGCGATCGCCATTCACTGTAACGTTGCGTCCAACAGCATCTTTGAAAAAATACGGTCCAATGATTCCACCAGCGTACAAACCACACCAAACAGTGCATTTTTCGGGATGCATGGGCAGTTCTTGAACGGCTTCTGGTTGCTCTTCACTCCAAATGCGGCAATTTTGCTTATTTACGTAGCCATTCAACCAGAAATGAGCCTCATCGCTGAACAAAATTTGTCGATAAAAAAGCGGATTTTCCGAATGGACCACCTAAGACGCAGCCGCGGTCAACATTTAAATGAAATTATCTTCAAAAAGTAAATGTCATGTACCAATCTAACGTTTAAAATAAAGAACCGATGAGATTTTGCAAATTTTATGCGTTTTATTGTTTAAAAAAGTTCTCAAGCTCTTAAAGAATCACCCTTTAGTTCGAAAATTGTTCAATACTGTTGTTATGGCAACGCGAAAACTTGAAGCGAATGCTCCTAATTTCATCTTACTTTTGAAGTCAATCTATCGAACAGAGACAACACTCTAACTAATGGTTTTCGTATATGAGATGACTAATGGAGCTGAGATAAATGAGGGTACCGTTACCATACTTTTATCTCTACTATTGGTCGATCGTTAGTCCTGAGCTGAAATGGTGGCCTTTATTACCGTTCTTGTTCCTGTTACACTTCACTCACAAATCATCTCACCCATCAGGTCTCACATGAAAACGACACAAAATCACAAAATGAACTGGATGAACATCGTTTGACAGCTATCAGTGGTTTGCTCATTTGTTCAGTATGTATTTTTTTATTCTATTCTACAATATTCTATCTCGTTCTACAGTATTCCATGGTACACAAACTCCCAATAAACATCAAAGATGGACTACATTTACCGTTCGTTTGATGTCATCGTGTGAAACGCAACTGGGATACGTTCACTTCACTTTATTTCTACTTCACACTGGTAATAAGGGCCGGTAGAATGAAAATGAAACATAAAACAGAGCTCAGTTAAGCCCTACCGGCCTCTCCAAACCCCGGAGCGTTTGGAGCGTAATGTAATCAACGTCTTATTTAAGTCGTTCCGTATTTCATTCATCAAATTCAATAATTATATATATAATTATATATATATATATATATATATATATATATATATATATATATATATATATATATATATATATATATATATATATATATATAAATATATATATATATATATATATATATATATATATATATATATATATATATATATATATATATATATATATATATATATATATATATATATATAAATTCTAACTCTAATTGATTGTATCTGATGATGTTTGCTTTGCTTCCGCAATTCTGTGATTTTTGTGTAGGGAAAATTCTAAACCTACTTGTATTGTGTAATGGGAAAAAGGAACTTATATTCTAACTTACTAATACAGAGAGCGATTTGATTCACTTGAAGATTGCATCGATTTTTGTCGGAATTTGCTTATAATATTATGTGACATGACATCTAATGGTTCAATATTTGTGAGTCTGTGTAACTCATTTGTACTAAACCAGGGAGGACGCATCAAAATCATTTTCAGAATTTTATTCTGAATTTTTTGAAGCGTTTTCTTCCTGGTGGAACAAAAACTTGTCCAAATTGGTGCTGCATAAAATATGGCTGGTATCTGATGATGTTTGCAATACCGTCAAGCCCACCAACCATGGGTGGGGATTTGCGATTAGAATAGATGTTGAAATAATATTTATGGGTTGTTTTATCGTGATAACACAATACTTCGTTTATATTTTTCCGTTGCTGAAAAAAGAAATAACTTGATCAGACAAAACAATGCGCATCTTCCACGCACCAATGATTTTTACGTTAATAAGAAAAAATAAAAATAAATAAAAATAAAACAGAATAAAATGATACAATCAGTACTCGAGTATGTCTCTATTCTCTGGTAAAACATAACAATTATTGTATGATTTTATATATCTGAAAGTTTTATAAACAATGCTCACAAACTGCTGCATCTTTTCGCCCAAATATAGTTGGGTGGGGGATGCATTCGAGGTGTCAAACCTGTGGCCTATTGCCTAGTCTTCTTTAAGACTAATTGTAACTGGAAGGCCGTAGGATCTAGTCATAGCAAGGAGTTTCTTTGTGAAGAAACGATGTAGATCTTATTACTTATATTATATGCCATACCATGGAACTACCAAGCACCTTTTTGCTCATCAATGCCGTGTCTAACTGATAATGTTCAGAGGGTAATGATACCTTAAATCGTGATGTAAGAGTAGTCCGTTGCAAAAAAAAACAACGTTTTTTGTTAGTCGGTGTTGAACAGTCGTTCGCACCGCACGCGTATAGCTCTTGGCTCCTGGAATTTTTTTTCTGGCTACCTAGAGTTTCATTGATTCAAGGCTTCAGTCTTTTTCAAGGCTACCTGAATCACTAACTAAGTGACTAAGTGATACAAAGAGTGATATTAGAGTGACTAAGTGATACAAAGAGTGATATTAGAGTGACTAAGAAATTAATCAGCCTTTTTTAAGGCTAGCTAGGAGTCTAATCGAAGACTAATTTAGCCTAGTTAATTTAATTTAAAAATTTCATTAATTTCAAAAATGCCTGCGTCCAACCGGAAAGGCAACAAGCCTAAGGCTAAAAATAATTCAATACGGAATAAATCACAATCCGTTATTCAACATTTTTCTAATAACATTCACGATCTTATAGAATCTGAATGTAAAAATAAAAGACAACGGACGGATTTCCCTTCAGTTGATCCTATGCCGTCTAACAATATTTACGAGATTCTTCCTGAATCCGATTGTAGCGACATAGAAGAAAATTCTTCAAAAATTCCCAAAATGGACGCTTGTCGTTCTGGGAAGAAACATCAATCTATGCCACCAGTGACGGTGATGATTTCCGACTTCAAAGCATTCCGTACTGAGCTTTCTACTTTTCTCCCGGAAGTAAAAGTCTCATTTCAAATCGGACGAAGAGGAGAATGTCGAGTCTTGGTGGATGGATTGGAAGATTACGAACGTCTTATTCGATATTTGTCCGAGAAACTTCATAAATTTTATTCATATGATATAAAATCAGACAGACCCTTCAAGGCTGTCTTGAAAGGATTATCAAATGATCAAAGTATTGATGAAATTAAAAATGAACTAAAAGAATTGCTTGGTTTTGCCCCTTCCCAAGTAATACTTATGAAAAAAAGAGCGAATGGTACTTCTAAACCACGCTCTGGAATTTCCCATGAACTTTACCTAATACACTTCAATCGAAGTGATGTAAACAATTTGAAAACTTTAGAAAAAGTACGTTTCATTTCCCACATTAAAATTCATTGGGAACATTATAAACGGCATAATCGTATTGCAAACTTAACGCAATGTCGTCGTTGCCAAGGCTTCGGTCATGGAACCAAAAATTGTCATATGGATATACGGTGTTTGAATTGTGGTAAATCGCATTCGAAAGACGTTTGTCCAATGAATGAAACCACTGATAAATTTTCATGTTCAAATTGCAATGGAAATCATAAATCCAATTATTTGAAATGTCCTGTCAGGGAAAAAATTTTAAACGCTCGTTCGCTTCGACAACAAGTCAAATCAACGACCTTAAATTTACAGAACATACCTGAAAATCAAAAAACCGTTACAATTGCCACGCCTAATTCTTCTAAGGCACTGATTTCTACGAAACAAAAAACAGGTACGCCTGGCAATTCGTCTTCTAACGAAAACAATTTATTGACAGGTAGATCGACCTCGTCATCATCTTCTTCTAATGTCAGTTATGCTGGTATATTAGGTAGAAATCTATCACCTATTTCTTCTAATGTAAATAATCAAAACACAGGACCGCCTTGCAGTTCTTCTTCTAACGAAAACAATTTATTAATAGGTAGACCGGCCAAATCATCTTCTTCTAATGGCAGTATACCTACAAATATTCCTTCAATGCCTTTCGCTTCTTTAAATGAAGTTGATTTAGGCGATATAACTGAAAATAAAATGATCTACCTACAAGATCAACTTTTTCAAATGATCATCCAAATGAATTCGACTTCATCACTTTTTGAAGCATTTCAAATCGGATGGAAATTTGCAAATAGTATTATAATGAATTTAAAATTTAACAGTGATGTTAAATAATTATTTGAATATTTTAAATTGGAATGCTCGATCTTTGAAATCGAGTGAAGATGAATTTTATAATTTTCTCAAAGTTCACAAAATTCATATTGCCATTGTGACAGAAACTTTTCTTAAACCAAATGTAAAATTGAAAAGTAATCCACATTATGTGGTTCATCGATTTGACATGTTTACTGGAATGGGTGTTGGAGTTGCCATTTTTGTCCAACGGCAAATTAAACATCGAATTTTACCTTCTTTCAATACTAAAGTTATTGAAAGCTTGGGAATCGAAGTTGAAACCATTCATGGAATTTATTTCATCGCTGGAGCATATTTGCCATTCCAATGCACCGGCGAACAATTAAATTTCTTTAAAGGCGATTTGCAAAAACTTACAAGATATCGATCGAAATTTTTCGTAATAGGGGACTTAAATGCTAAGCATGTCCAGTGGAATTGTAGGCAAAATAACAGTAATGGTAAAATACTTCATAATCAACTCTCAGCTGGTTACTTTACAGTTCTTCATCCCAGTAATCCTACTTGTTTCTCTTCCGTGAAAAACCCGTCTACAATTGATCTGGTTCTAACAGATCAAAGTCACATTTGTAGTGAACCGATTACTCATGCTGATTTTGACTCAGATCATCTTCCTGTAACATTCAGACTTTCCAACGAAGCTATAATTAATCCAATTAGTTCTATTTTCAACTATCATAGAGCTAATTGGTTGGATTACAGATCTCACATTGAAAATCATGTGGATCATGAAACTATTTTAGAAAATTCTGCGGATATCGACACAGCAATTGATAATTTGAATCATTATATTATCGAAGCTAGAAATCTTTCAGTTCCCAAAGCTCAAACTAAATTAAATTCTCCTATCATCGATGACAATCTTCAACTGCTCATTCGGTTGAAGAATATTCGTCGACGACAATATCAACGTTCTCGTGATCCTGCTATGAAAAACATAGTTAAGGATTTACAAAAAGAAATTAAACATAGATTTACTCTTTTGCGAAATGAAAATTTCGCTAAAGAAGTTGAACAAATTAAACCATATTCTAAACCTTTCTGGAAACTTTCTAAGGTTCTTAAGAAACCTCAGAAACCAATTCCTGCTCTCAAGGAAGGAAATCAAATACTTCTTACAAATGGTGAAAAAGCTCAAAAACTTGCTCAGCAGTTCGAGAGTGTCCACAATTTTAATTTAAACGTTGTGAGTCTTATTGAAAATGAAGTCTCACTGAAATATGATCATATTTCAACCCAAGTGTTATCACACGATGACATTATTGAGACGAATTTTGATGAAATTAAATCAATTATTAGGAAACTCAAAAACATGAAGGCTCCTGGTAATGATGGAATTTTTAATATTCTTATTAAAAATCTTCCCGATGTTGCCTTGAGACTCCTGGTTAAAATTTTCAACAAGTGTTTTTCATTAGCTTACTTCCCAAAAAGATGGAAAAACGCTAAAGTAATTCCTATCCTAAAACCTGATAAAAACCCAGCAGAAACATCAAGTTATCGCCCAATTAGCTTACTTTCTTCTATCAGTAAACTTTTTGAAAAAATTATCTTGTTGAGAATGATGACTCATATAAATGAGAATTCAATTTTTTTACCAGAGCAGTTTGGATTTCGTCATGAACATTCAACTACTCATCAACTTGTCAGAGTAACGAACATGATAAAATCAAATAAATCTTCTGGGTTATCCACTGGAGTTGCTCTTCTAGACATAGAAAAAGCATTCGACAGTGTTTGGCACAAAGGTTTAATAGCAAAAATGTCTGATTTCCAGTTTCCTATTTATTTGATCAAAATGATTCAAAATTATTTAACTGATCGTACTCTTCAGGTTAGCTATCAGAATTGTAAATCTGAATTGCTACCCGTACGAGCCGGTGTTCCGCAGGGTTCGAGTGTAGCTCCAATCTTGTATAATATTTTCACTTCTGATCTTCCAAATCTACCCGTTGGTTGTCAGAAATCGCTATTCTGTGACGACACAAGTCTGTTAGCCACAGGTAGAAATCTAAGAGTGATCTGCAGTCGCCTACAAAGAAGTTTAAATATTTTCAGTGATTATCTGTCAAAATGGAAAATTAAACCAAATGCAGCAAAAACGCAATTAATTATCTTTCCTCACAAGCCAAGAGCTTCTTTTCTTAAACCAAACAATAATCACATTCTCAAATTGAATGGCTTGGAATTGACATGGTCTGATCAAGCTAAATACTTAGGTTTAACGTATGACAAAAAACTCACTTTCAAGGATCACATTGAAGGAATCCAGGCAAAGTGTAATAAATATATTAAATGTTTATATCCTCTTATAAACAGAAATTCTAAGCTCTGTCTAAAAAACAAATTGTTAATTTATAAACAAATTTTCAGACCAGCCATGCTTTATGCGGTACCAATTTGGTCAAGCTGTTGTTCCACCAGGAAGAAAACGCTTCAAAGGATTCAGAATAAAATTCTGAAAATGATTCTGAAGCGTCCTCCCTGGTTTAGTACAAATGAGTTACACAGACTCACAAATATAGAACCATTAGATGTAATGTCACATAATATTATAAGCAAATTCCGACAAAAATCGATGCAATCTTCAATTGAATCGATTCGCTCTCTGTATTAGTTAGTAAGTTAGTATATAAGTTCCTTTTACCCATTACACAATACAAGTAGGTTTAGAATTTTCCCTACACAAAAATCTCAGATTTGCGGAAGCAAATGATGTCTTCATGGTAATAACCAAATCATATATATATATATATATATATATATATATATATATATATATATATATATATATATATATATATATATATATATATATATATATATATATATATATATATATATATATATATATATATATATATATATATATATATATATATATATATATATATATATATATATATATATATATATATATATATATATATATATATATATAACAGGGCTGAAAAGTCACCACTTGTGGCTGAACACCCAATTTAAATTCTTAATAATTTAATTTTAATTTATTCCAATAAATAATTATTTTAAAAAAAAAAAAATAAAAAAAAAAAAAAAACGTTTTTTGTTACAACAGGTGGTAGTACCACATCATACATCATGATATCAGGTATAATCATGAACATAAATTCGATATTGAAGATGGACTTATTCTTAAAAACCAATAATTATCTGAGAGTACGGTGAAGTTTGTGATACCGTTACAGTTCGCTTCAGTGCTTCACAGGAAAATGTAAGAATGTTGCTGCAAAACCTCAAATCCATAAACTATTTGTATTCGTCATTCTGTCTAATCATGGAAGAAGAAAACTGATTTCCAGTTGTTTCAGTTTTACTAGCGCAAATGCTAATTTTTCAAATTTTATGCTCGTTTCAAATCGATTTTGGACTTTGACGACTGTTTAGCCAACGGGGCTCGTTATGCGTGATGGATTAAGATCATTCACCGGTGCAAACAAATCGAATCGTCTCTCCCTGGCCGGCTGGCTTACCATAGGAGAACCGAGGATGAGTAAGCCAAAGCAATAGGAGACGAGTGAGATAGCTTGGGAGATGAGCGAGGAGAAAACGAGACCGAAAAACAAATGGCACATAATTTGCATATATCGACAAATTGTAAATCAATTGCAGCAGTTCCTCTGTCTCTGTCTCTGCACCTTCGCATCTTTCTGGGACTGTCTTGTGTTAGGCTTCAGGGGACAAGCCGTGCATTCGAGTTCATACACATATGCCAGTAGAAACGACAGCAAATTCATACTTGTCCAACCCGTTGCTGCCGTTGCAGCGCTCTTTATTCAAATGATAGCAATAATCATAAAAACGCGAATATTATTTGCCATTTTTTACTTTTACACACCACGTATCATCACCCGACGGCAGTAAAGTGTTATACAATATAAAAAAAAAAAAATTAACTGTTATTTCTTGTCCCTCAACGAGAATTACTGTTTCTGAGTTTTGTTTACTTTTCCATTCCAACACACGCCCAATTTTTTATAGGTGATAATCATGATAAAAAGAACAACTTAAATTGTAAGACAACGCTTTTTATGGAACGTTTTAATTTCATTGCGACTGATTGGCTTTTTGTCAAGGTTTCTGTGGGGCAAAACTTTCATGACATCATTGTGAACTCACTATTTTACAAATCGATACGTATCTGAGTCAAATATAAAATTTTTGGTCCGTCGATTGTGCATTGGTTGACGAAAAGAGCAGAGCAAGATGTTAAGGTGTTTACAAGGTCTTTAACTTGTTTTATAGATCGTACCTTAAAGTTTATAAAAGTCAGTTTTTATTACCAATCGGATATTTCGTTTAGACTTGGGTCGAAACTCTGTTTCAGAACAAACGACAACTATTCCATCGTCTTCATCGATTTGTGTATGGGCTCCGAAAATTACCACCCAGAATGCGACTAATGGTGCGATCAACGGTTAACGAGTTCGTGGCAAATCACTTTGATGAACAAAATGTTTTCAAATGACGGCATCCGAATTGAATTTCATTAAACGGCGGAACGATGAGCTAGCAAATTTCGGACGATCTTAGAACATGGTATGGAGACTTGCGGTCTAAGATGTCTATATGCTATCGTGCTGGACACGAGGTGTAACTTACATGAATGGAACTAGACAATTACTAAAGTAATACTAAATAAACAATCTAATCTACCTAATGGTGTGATGATGCCTTTCTCTTACCATTTAAATAATCTTAATAAAACTTTTGTAGGAATCTATTCTCAGTCATTGGGATTGTGAGCTCATCAAATAATCCAATAGTATATGGGCAAAATTCCAATTCTATAAATGAGCAAAACGAGTCATGATTTGGGTAAAAGAGTGTATTTTGTGTTATGATAATACACCATGGTGAAAAGTTCTCGGATCATGAACCATTTGGATTAATTTCGTTGGAATTTAAGCGTAACGCACCTTACACTGTTTGAGCGTGTCTCTGCTATAATTGTGGTCTTTGCAACATAAACTGTGTTATATAAAATCAGCATCAAGCCGTTTTTCTGTTTAGTGAATCAAAGTGTAGCCAAAAGAGATTTAAACGCTTATAATAATGAACAAAAATGCATTCTAAAATCATTTTTCACGTTTATTTCAAAACAAAGACCGAACCTAAAAATTTAAACTAATTAGTGTTTTTATCTTAGCATAAAGTTATTAAACATCTGCAAATATGGCAACACTGTAAACAGGCAGTTGGTATTTATTCCACAGGGCGAAGATGACGAAAAGGATGACTCGTAAGGAAGAATAAGAAACCAGTTGTCAGGTCTAAGTTTTTAGTCAGCCTTTAGCCGTGAAAGTTGATTCTCATCAACTATCTTTTCAGCAAAACGAAGTATGGATGTGCAAGATGTACTTTATGAGGTGGAGGTTGGCGACATACCTATGCAAGTCACGGTGGTAGATTTCCTGGATTTATTTAATTTTATGTTTTTGTTTGTCACAATTTTCGAACAAGATCTGAACGATATCAAGACATTTGTTTCCTTCTTAGAGGCAGACATAAAGGAACTGACAAGAGAAAGCACACTGGGAGCATGAATAAGGCTCAGAAAGTGCGTTCAAAAGGTAAGATTAAAAAATATTTAAGTTTTATAAGCTTAATGATTATATCACACGTTTATAAATACAGCTGCACTATATTTACTTGCAGGTTAATAAGTATTTAATTGAATCTTCTCCTGTCCAACACAAAGAACAGTACAGAACTCCGGAAGTATGGTTGGAAAATGTTTTGATTCCGAATCCTGCAATATTGGTATAATTGAATCGTTTATTGGCAACTGTACATGGAAAGATGATTCTGCAACATTACCATGCTCATCAAAGCCTTGATAAACTTCACCGTAGTTTCGTTCGGTGATAGTGAAACATCTTGTTGCGCATATAGAGTTGAAAGCCCAGAAAGCTCAATGGAGTAAAATCATTCACGAAGAAGTTGTCCACAAATTTCCTTCAGAGCACAAGGTAAATAAAAGCCAATAATGTTTTGAAATAGTTTAAAAATAATACCGTATTTCGAATCGATATGAACTGTATCGGTATAAGTATGAAATTCACTTTTGATCTTGCAACAGTCCAGCCTAGTACTAACTTCATTCAGGGTATGTTACAATGAGAATGAGGGTATGAGAAAATTGCGCTTGGATAACGTTATTTCTCCCCGTTTGCGAAAATTTTTGTATTTGTTGGACAAAGGACATCGCTCAGGCTACAACTACCGCCACGCGACGTTATCCGATTTTCGATGGTCAAATGATGTATGGACAACTTATATTCGCGGTGCATTTGAACATATTGAATTATGAAGATTTCGCCTGTGGTGATGTAGCAACCTTTAATTTGTATGTATTTTTTACAGCATCTGGAATACTATATGGCAAAAATACCATCAATGAAATATAAGCTACAAAAAAGAGCGTGGGATTTCTACTCTTAATCAGCCATTAACAGAAGAGTATACTGGTATAAATTGATTAAGCATTTTAGAACATGTAATGATTACACTATTTGTTAAAAAGACAAAAGAGTGGTTAAAGTATGGCCGTTCCCCAACGGAAGAAAGCGTCTCACGGTGGAAATTATGTTATTCCTTGCGTCGTCAGAAGTTTAAAACCTTGAGTGGAAAGGAAATCTCTCAGCTTTGGACCGAGAATATGTGGTCCATTTTACTACAACCGTTGGATTTTGTAAGTATAACGAACAACTCCATTTGCATATCCATAATGAAGTAGGTGCGAGTATTCTGATCAAATAAATATCAAAATTTGAAAACGCTTCGGCGCAATCAAATAGAAAACAGTGAATTCATCACAACCCTTGTAAATTGCCTGGCACCTTGAAGACATGCTTTCGACAAGGTTTTTTAGTAGAGCTGGTTAAAAGAGAACATCAAATCTTCCAAAATTCCCGAGAACATTCGAGATTACAACCTAGAAAAATCGTGTCAATTTACGTCTTTTGAAACCGATATATTTGAACATCAAAAATTGACTCATTTTTATATATGATCTAACAAATATTTATTGCATCACTACATATTTTTAAATTCTTTCATTTCTTACAGATGTCTTATGATTTCAATGTTGAATACAATACAGATACCGATATTTACTAGAAAAGGCCAGTTTTAATTAAAAAAGTTTGCGACTACGCCAGAAAATTATTGAGAAACATATGGTGGCTGTACGTGCATACGCACATATTTAATATCAAATTAATATAGAAAGAGTAATTCGATAATATCATATTGTTTCAGACACATAACGATATTGGATCGTCAATTCAAAGATATAAACATGAAATAGCACTGGACGGACTGCGAACACAACCACATGTTATTGTTGTTGTTAACGAATTGAAAAACAGTTACTTTGCTTATTTTGAAGAAGATAAACTTCACAAAACCAATTGTCTGTTAAGTGCGATAGGCGCAGTTTTTAAAGGTTGCATGGTTTTAAAAACAGCATATCCCGCAGAGTCGAAATCTGTGTGGACATTCATACAACAATATTGCTATGAAATGAGAATCCCTAACATTGACCCCGATTACCAATGTGTAAAAACTTTATTATGAGAAATTTAAACATTTATTTTTTGGTTAACGATTATTTTGTACTTAAAACAAAAGTGTTATTTCGAAAACTTCACATTTCGAGATCGTTATTGAAATGTTCGAATAGTTTAGTTTAGTTTTATTTATTAAAGAGACTTTAAGCCGGTGCGATGTTCGATTATTTATTATGAGAGTTTTACCTATCGAAAAAGATTTTTATAAAAAATTTTGGAAAATAAACAAATCAAAATATACATAATAAATGACACTGGCTCAGTGCGCTTATTCAAAAACTTTTTTTTTGTAATTTGATGATACATACTAAGAAATTTCGTTAACATTTTATGAACTAAATTTTAATAAATTGCTTTTTCTAGTTGAGTTTTAGATAGAATTAAACGTATTACTAAAAGATATCGTAAAGATTATAGTTGAATTTTGTTTAAATCAGCTGTCAATATTAATTCAAATCAAAATATTTTTAAATGGAATCAATAACGACTTTAGTTACATTCAACACTTTTAATTGGGTGTAATCACTAGAACTAATAACAAAATCAACTAGTATTATTGCTAAAATCACCTGTTAATATCAATTGAAATAAACAAAAATGTTATTGATTACACATGCACAATGGGATCGTAGGACCAAGGAGTGAAGATCGAAGTGATATATTCTTAGTAAGAAATTTACTTGATGTGGTCGGGTTTGCTAAAATATGTATGAGTGTTTTCCACACAGTCGTATACTCAAATGAGTTGGAATGTTCTCGGGGTTGTCCATACATATTTTTTCTTGCGTTAAGCCAAATGTGCTGTTCTGATGCCTTTCTTAAATTACTCACACCTTCATAAATATTATACACCAGAGAACAGAATGATTAACCGACAATAGACAGAATAGAGTGCTCCGTAGCGGCCTAGGTAGGCAAATTTGGGAGGAATGGTTATGAAGTCGGTTCTTTGGGTTTGTCTCGGTATACTTTTCGTGGACTATCTCGAACAAGGAAAAACACCTTCGACAGCAAATATAAGTGTACATTATTGGAGCGATTGAAAATCGGGTTTTTCAAGATAATGCACAGATACACAAGAGTAGAGTGTGAGTTTCATTTTGGAGTTCTGACCGCTTCTTCCGGACCTGTTTCAAAACCGGAAGCCGGTACATTTGTGCAAATCGTCCTAGTCATCTCTGAGAAATTTATCGTTTCAAATATTTGCTCTTTTTTACAAAATATTTGCTCTTTTTTACTCGTGAACACATAAGAACATCCTTGAACACACCCTTAAAATTGAAGGTTTTAATAATAATCACTCAGTTTTTTAGGAACCAGAAGTCGAAGCCGAACTATGAGACTAGATGCTAAAAGAAATGTAAAAAAACGGTCCCTTCCCTTTGACACATATAACTTCTTACTTCAATCCCTCATTGGCCAATCCAAAATATGTGAGAACATATTTACTTAAATTGATATTTACTTGCATTGATAATCACTTGCACTCTTGCATCAGGAATCAGGAATCAGAACAAATTGGCTCAAATGGCACGTTCCCCTTGATATTTGGAGATTTGTGCCTTGCCATCAATTTGTTTTTAGCATCATTTTCCCGATATATAAGAGGGAAGGATTGAAAGGAAATGGTAAGGGTTGGACTAGGAGGATGGGAAAAATTGACGACACAAAAACACATAAAAGCAGAAGTAAATTCTGCACCCCTAAGGGATGCTGAACAATCTGCTGAGGATCACATTTAGTGGAAGCAGAAGGAAATTCTGAACCTCTACGAGGTCCCGAACAGTCTGCTGTTAATAAAACCTCCAACCCCCGAGAGGATTTAGAGATCTTACAAAAGCGACACCATTCTGCACTCCCGGAAGAATGCAGAACGATTCGCAGTATGTACGAGCAGAAGTAAATTCGGTACCCCCAAAGGATGCCAAACAATCTGCTAAACCCTATTTAAGGTGAATACAGAAGGGATTCATTCACTCCAGGAAGAACGATGAACCCTTCTGACTATAGCTCCTTACCACATTGGGTGAGAAACGAGAGAATATCCTTTTGCGGGACAGTTACATATCAGATGATATGAAGTACCATAATCGCATTTACACAAATCACACGAATAATACTCAGCACGTTGAATAGTAGCCATGTGATAATTGAGTTTGCAATGTCCAGTCAGAGCTCTGACCAGAATACTTCAATGATACTTGGAGAAATGCAGTAGACACTTTGACATTTTCAGATTTAAATCTGGTAGAAATGCTTTTGTCTGAGCGCAAGTTTGCAAGCTGCGCCAGTAGCTGGCATGTTTGGATGCAGCCCAAGAACGTATCTTGTGCTTTATCCAACTAGTTGAAAGTGGTAAAGCTAGTTCAGGATCAACGAAATCATTCGTTGCACCAGCTCTAGCCAACTCATCAGCCCATTCATTTCCAGTAATACCAGAATGGCCGGGTACCCATAAGAAGTAAACAGCATTTGAAATGCTGAGGTCTTCAATTTGAGTTCGACATGCGATCACTAGATTCGACCGTGAGTCATTCGAACTGAGTGCTTTTAAGGCTGCCTGACTGTCGGAACAAAAATAAATACGTTTACCACAGATCCTCTGCTGAAGTGCCGATTGTACTCCACACAGAATTGCGTAGATTTCTGCTTGGAACACAGTACAGTATCTACCAAGTGAATGAGACTGCTCCAGCCTCATTTCACGACAGTAGACACCAGCACCAGCACGACCATTCAACAGAGAACCGTCCGTAAAACAAACTATGTGTTCATCAAGTTGTCGTTCCAGACAACCAGACAACCATTCCTAACGAAGAGGATAGCTCACATTGAATGTTTTAAAAGGAAAACTGCATGTGAGAGTTAGGTCACTAGGAGCGAGTAAATACTCATCCCATGTAACCATTTGAGACCACAAGCGAGTGTGGCTGGTAGCATAATCTAATGGGTTACTGTTCCAAAGCCCTGTAACCCTAAGACGGTATGCACAAGATAATGCTTCTTGTTTTAGGAACACATGTAGTGGTTTAATACACAGTAGCGCCTCTAGAGCTGCATTAGGAGTTGTCGTGAATGCTCCTGTCATCGCCATTAGGACCATCCTTTGGAGATGATTTAGCTTTGACTGAACTGTCGCGACTTCTCCTTTCTGCCACCATACAAGACATCCATATGCTAAAATTGGTCTAACAATAGTTGTGTAGATCCAATTAATATATCTGGGTTTGAGTCCTCATGATTTTCCAAAAGCTCGTCTGCATTGGCCGAAAGCCATGCAAGCTCTTACAATCCTGAAGTCAATGTGAGCAGACCAATTCAGTTTTGAGTCAAGAATAACCCCGACGTATTTAACTTGATCGACCACAGTGACCTCTGAACCAAAGAACTGCAACGGACGAGCTCCTGTAATTATCCTACGATGAGTGAAAAGCACCATTTGATGTTTTGCCCGGATTTACAGATAATCCAACCTGACAACACCATTGTTGAACAGATCGCAGGGCTTGCTGCATTAAATCAAAGAGAGTGTTAATGCTTATACCGGTCATCAATATATGATAATCGTCGGCAAAACCATAAGTCGGAAATCCAAGGTTATTAAGTTTCCTTAACAAACCATCAGCGACTAGGTTCCATAAAAGTGGGTATAGTACACCACCTTGAGGAAAAACCCAAGATATTCCGTTCACGACTGCAATGTTTAACCTCCTGCAGCCATTCAGCCATCGGCACGGAAATACACCTTGACTTAGGAGTTCCTATTTTTGTGGCCTTTTACGACATGGAACAGGAAACCAGTGGATCAATTCTTGGTAAAAAATAATTCCGCCGGATACCACACGGCTTACCTGTTTGGTGGACTTATACCACCGGTACAGGTGGACCATAGCGTTATTCTTAGCCAGTTGGGAAACCGCTACCGACACTACACGACTATCTAGGCTGCTCAGAGAGGGAAGTTAACATTGATGGTCAACTTCCATGGATGGCCGAGCAGCATATTTACTTAAATTGATATTTACTTGCATTGATAATCACTTGCACTCTTGCATCAGTTAGATGCATTATATCTTATTTGTGGGCCCCTCCCGAAACGAAATCCTGGGTACGGGCCTGCAGTTATTGATCACTATTTCCGGTAGTTCCGAAACCGGATTACGAGGACCGGTATAGCCGTAGTTGATTCGTATGGCCAGCAACAAATATGAGTCATATATTGGAATAGTTATGAGCCTCTGTGAAAATTTGTCCCGCCATCTAGAATAAAAGTGAGTAAGTAATTTGAAATTGATTATTTTACACTAAAAACCCTATGATAATAATTACGGATTAGGAAGTTGGATCAAGATGTACAGGACCATGCGCAGGAATCATTCAAGGGGGCAAATTCAAGAGAGTTCCAAAAGGGAAAGCAGGGGAGGGAGGGGCATGGTTGAAAAGGAGGGAAAGGGAAAAAATTTAGTTCTGTGAACGAAGTATGAATTGTCAAGTTATTGATCAAATTTTATGATCACATGACTATCACTTCTGGTTCCGGAGATGTAATGGTGTAAAAGGCGTAACCGACAAAACGCTCGGCTTTGTCTTTCTCTATAGAAAGGTAATAGAATTGCAGGAGAAACCAGCTTTCGATCGCAGTTTCGGGTATATTAGTATTATATACTATTCGACTCAGGTCGACGAGATCGGAAAATGTTTCTGTGTGTGTGCGTGTGTATGTATTTGGTAATTGTCGCGTTTTGTCTATAAAAATGCCTTACTCTTCAGGCTCTGTAGATATAATTGTATAAGTGACACAACCGACAAGTAGCTCAACTTTCTGTTCGCACAATACTATCATATTAAACCAGTGATCAAATTCAAATGTATTATTTTCTATACATTTGGTTTGGGGAATGTTGCCGAATATGTGACGTAAGCGCTGAAGCATACATTTGTTATCTACCCGAATCAATCTGAATGAATTTATATAAAAAATGAGCCTGAATTCGTGTTGGAAATTATCTTAATAACACATGGATCAATAAGTCCCGAGACTAAAGCAGAGATGGCGCTCGCAGTAAACCAGTAACCACGTCTTTCTAGAGTACTAACCTTTGCTTGAAACGGGTCAAAATTTTAAGTCGATCCGACCAGAAACAGCTGAGTTATCGAGGTTGGAGTAAAGTCGTTTTGTAGTTTGTTTAAAAAATGAAAAACCGAGTTTCGTGTTTTGATAAAACATTGTTTTTTAATGGGTAAAAACACCGTGCAGCGAAACAATGGATTGAAAAATGTTATCCGGACTCTTGTCCACCAAAAGCAACGATTTGTCGGTGGTTCGCCGAGTTTAAACGTGGTTGTACCGACACAAATGACGCGGAACGCTCGGGTAGACCTGTGGAAGCCGTTACACCGGAAAATGTGAGTGAAATGACAAAAATTATAATGAAAGATCGTAAAGTGAAGCTCCGTGAGATTGCTGAGATGACACAGATATCATATGGAAGTGTATTTACTATCCTTCATGAAAAATTGAGCATGAAAAAGGTTTTTTCCAGATTTAGCCCCCAGTGACTACTGGCTCTTTGCTGATCTTAAAAAAATGCTCCAGGGAAAAAGATTTGGCTCGAATGAGGAGATCATCGCTGAAACTGAAGCTTATTTTGAAGCGAAAGATAAATTTTTTTATGAACATGGTATTGAAAAATTGGAAAAACGTTGGAACCATTGTATCACCCTAAAAGGTGATTATGTTGATGAATAAAAAAAAATTTTGCAAAAAAAATGTTGTTTCCATTGTTAGTCTCGGGACTTATTGATCCATGTGTTAAAATAGTCCTATGAGACTGTGTGAATGAGAAGAGAGAGGCAGATCACGCCACTAGGTGGATTAAACATAGACTTTACGAAGTGAATTCGAAGTACCGTAAACTTTTTTACGAATCTACTTTGTGAAAAAAAGAATTTTTCATAACATAAAAATATGTGCTTTGACGATATTCGTATAGTTTCAGAGAACAATGTTTTAACTCGATTCAAAATCCAAGATGCCGACTACTGGTTAATCGACATTATTTGAAATTTTTTACAATACAAGTATTTACAAGTATTTTCGTAAAGGATTTGATCCGTAGATGCCAGAAAACGATAATTGTGGAAAAATCCTAGATGGCAGCTTGGTACAGCAACTATGAACATATCCTGTAGTTATAAAGGAACGTATAGTTTTAATAATTTTGGTATTTCCTAAATCGGAAACTTCTACGTCAGCAGTATCGCTGTGCACTGTCTCGTTGATGAACTTAAATGGTGACGGGATGAGTTTTCACTCGGTCCTAAGAAATTAAATGTCACAGGCAATTTTTCACTCATGGTTGGAAATGGAAAGGGACATGGTTACCTGATAGTTTAAAACGAAATCTCGATGTATAGTTTTTTTACGAGAGGCTCTCTGTTGGAAAGTCACGCTGGTGTCTATTGCCGTAAAATGAGATTAAAGCAATAGATACTGCATTCTGTTTCAATTAGACATTTGAACGATTATGTGTGGTTTACAGTTAGTTAAAATACATATATTCCCCAGTGTAACAGTGACGTAATTGAGCAGACCGTGACATCAAAAGCGCCGTCTGGTGTAGAATGGGTGTGTAAATGCTCCTAAAATGGATTCATAAATGCCTGCGCATTTAACACAACCACAGTAGCTAATAGAAAAAAGTTCAACCGTTTCTCACTAGAAGCGCTGTTAGTGTTTTGGTATAGTGGGAGATCTAGGTTTATTTGATTTATGCTAAAACTAAGCAACCGAACTTTAGAACCTCTGTGGATATTCTTTATAACATACTATTCGATTTCATACGTGAACACGTAGTATACTCTTTTTTTCTTTACTTAAAATTTTGTAATATGCTAAACACGTCAAATGAAATGCTGATAAATAAACGGATTTTCTCGAATTGTTTTATCGCAAATGGAAATGTGTACATCAAAAATGAAAACTATAAACAGAAAATATGAAGAATTTAATGAAGTTGAAAGGAATTTAAGAACCTATTAGGTTTTGGAATTATTTGATATAGAAATTGGTTATGCACGCTGTTCACGCTATACAATCAAAATGTTTCGATGATATTTTACTTTTTTCAGGGAATATATAACGTGTTTGAATTTTTTATGTATGAAAATAGTATGGCTATAAAAAACAGTCGTTAATTTCATGATAAAAATCGTGAAAAAATATACACATTGAGTGCAGTTAAAGGCAATTCTTGGTGCGATATTATAACGAAGATGATATACCAAAAAATGAACATAACGCATTGAAGATCGATAAAATTTTAGAAGCAATCAAACCTTTCTGTGTCGAACATCGAAATATGTGATGTTCTTGTAGTATGGAGTATGTAGTAAGGCTTTTGTTATGCGTGTAGCCACACGAGTTCAAAGCCATCCAACTATGTCTTTACGAAATGTATGTTGCTACATCATCCTTTCAAGTGAGGATCAGCAAACGTTCATCACAAGTATGCGGAACAAGTACGCACGAGTATATTGCCGTAGGGCTATCCTATCCCATCCAAACGACATGCGTACAGCGAATGGTAATGCCAATGGTGGCTCCTATTAGGTAACGTTTTCAAGTCAAACCTGTGAGTAAGGATTCATTTTGCCACATCGCCCTCCCAAACTTCAGAGATGAAAGGTAAAAATATTCACTGTGGCTCAGTAGGTGGATGAGAAAGGGAGCAACATTTACATAGAAGTGCTCATCCCATAGCTTCTACCCTTTCATCTAAACAGAATGAAAATATTACCGCGGGGACTAATGAAGAACATGTTTCTGTGACTGGGTGCAGTACCTGCTACTCGTTTCTCTTGCACCAGAGTGGTCCAATGTCGTTACTGCTAAAGCTGGCTAAACTGGCTGGTAGGTAGAGCGTAGACAAAAAATCTCCCGTCTCTAGATGAATGGATTCAGTTTTTTGTGAACACTTCATCAAAATGTACCATGTTCTCAACTACACAAGTGCGTATAGTAATATTCTCTGCCTGTCAAATGTGTACATACGTTGGCCTGGAACACAATGAAGCTGCCCAGTTTTGTGTAAAAACCAATCACTGAACAAGTCAATTATGTTACTCAGTATGTAAAGTCTAATTTTTTCAAGCTGCCAGAGACAAGCGAATACTTTCAATAGAGTTGCATTGAAACAGTATATAAAATTAGGTATGAGAAAATATATTTAAAAAAGCCATTCCATCATTTTCGTCCACAAATTCGTGTGATGAATGCCTTTCTCATATACTCACGTAATTGATATAATGATACAAAACACGATATGACGCTTCTAAATAGACTGTTGTTTAAACCTATCGATAATTGTTTGTAAATATCGATAGGTTTAAAAAATATCTCTTTTCAATGGGTTAGGTAATTAATTACACTCTTAATTCGATTTGATCGACTGTATTAAATAACATACTTATCAGGCACTACACATTTTGTCATAAACACACGAAAAGCCGGTTTTCATAGTCATTGTCTACGTTTAAGCTATGCACGAAAAAGACTGCACTCTTTTGTTCCCGTTTCATCCAATCCATTCGCAAAACGAACGACAGTTTATAGTTATAATAATTAAATAACCTCATGCTTCTTTCATGGTAGCCGACTGCCAAGAGATTGACAAGAGAACAAAATACCTGTTTTAATCTACATAGTGGTGTAATGATGCCTTTTTCATATTAATCATACTATTATATATAATACTGTGGTATTCTTCGATTCTTAAAAGAATAACCGAAATCGGTTTGTTTGACAGTCAACTGATAAAAACTATCAATTGGAAAAGATTTGAGGTTGATTTAGACATATTTTAGGGGTTTTCACCCTTTTCAGTGATGGTATAAATATTTTAACACACTTTACCTTATATTTCCGCATCCGGAAGTCGGATCGGAATGAAATTCAGGAATAACGTATGGGACAGGACCTTTCATTTGAATCAAAGTTTGTGAAAATCTGTTTAGCCATCTCCGAGAAAAGTTAGTGTAAAAAAACGTTACATACACATATACACTCACTCACATACATACAGACACATACACACACAGACATTTTGCGTACTCGACGAACTGAGTCGAATGGTATATGACACTCGGCCCTCGGTTTTCACAGTGATTGCATAACCTTTCTATATGAGAAAGGTAAAACTTATAATATTTAAGAATATTACATTTCGTTAGAAATTTATCGATATAGTTCGGGTATCACAAATCAGACGCTTATTATAGATGAGTTGTCAGTTTGTTTTTCTGTATATTTTCGTGTATTAGAATTTTTCTGGATATCGCGTTTTGGGATACGATTGACGATTCAATTGATTCCAAATAGATTGACTACCGTGTTGAGAATTTGAGCGCAAATCGGAATCGTTTCCGGTTACACATTAGCGACTAAATTGTGAGCATCGTTTTCTGGTGTTTACATTATTAGATAATATTATCTGCCAAGATAAATCCTATTCCATGTTGTAAGTCAGTTTAGGGTGCATATTGAGCATGAGTAGTACTCACAAGTCTAATAATGTTTATAGTTATAACACTTCTAAACAATATGCTATCTCACTTTGGCTATCTTAAAATTCAATTAGTTTTTCTTTTTATTTAACTTTGCGTGTTGATCTATAATCTTCTAATTTGGCATAGGACTGTTAAGAAATTTAAGTGTCTGATAGTTATATTCAAAATGAAACGTTGAAATCATATCTTAATAGCGATGAGCATTGTGAACTTATCATAAACCTAGTAGTAGCTTTCAAACGCAGTTACGATTTTTGAAACCGGTTCATACATCTCCGAGAAAATTTAGCGTATTGGAAAAATAAACTGCGATGTATCTGTTACGTCACCAATAAGATTTCATCTTCCGACCAGGAAATATTAACTACAAAACTTTCGGAATTGTCATAGTAGTAAATGCTACTATGAGTCTAAGTTTATTGAAATTCATTGAACGATCTCCAAATGATCTCCAACCGATAGATAAAAAGTGCAGTTCATACCATACCTAATGGTAGCCGGAAGTGTCCACCATTTGGTCTTCGAAATCGTTCAATAAACCAAGAGTTTTTTCAAACGAATTTTCAGTAATTTTCAGTTCGTATAGAGAAAATGAAAAATCGTTGAAGCTGTAAAGAAGTGTCTGGAAAGGACATTCTCATAAGAACTCTGTGGTTGGTCATAAAATTTGAACGATTTTGTTTATTTCTACAAACTATTCGGAATAAATAATTGTGTACCAGAAAATATTCAATAAAGTTGATTCGTATACTTTACTCGGTATAATGATCTATAGTGAAACATTTTCGTATATCATTTATTTTACCCCGACTCAAACATTTTTGGTCGTTCACGCTCTTCCTAATTTAGTATATAAGAGTTTCAAAAGCAATTGGTACGACTCAGTGATGTGTTCTGAATAGTATTTTTTTCCAAATGCGTGCGGAGGTAAATAATATATTCGTGGTTATAACATGTTATCTACCCAATTAGAAACGAACTGAAAAAAAATAAGTGCGAATTTATCCAGATAAGCAATACATCTAGATTCTTTTCACATGTAGCGCAGTTTTAGGCATCTACTTCAATTAAGGTAAAGGTTTTTGCCTTCTTCATGTGAATATTAAAAACTACTCTGATTCGTAAGCCTCATTGGCAACTAATAAAGTTAATGGTCATACAAAATACCTTCGGTAATACCGGTTACAGGTTCCGGAAGCACCGAAACAGCGGTCAAAATTCTCAAAATGAAGCTTACATTGGTCAAAAATGGCTTATCCGATTTTAATGAACATGGATTCAATAGATAGGTCTTATGGTCGCATAGATTCCTTTTCCGGAAATACAGCATGATGAGAGTTGTATGTTTCAAAACGTCATATTTAAAGTATTTTGAAGATTGCCACAGTATAAATAATTACACTAGGTGGATTAGAACAGGCTTTTCCGGTTGTGGATCTTTTCTACAGGTGCACCAAAAAGTTTCTTTCAGATATCGCTTTCCTAGATCTCTTCGAATCTTATCACCGCTTCGAATATCTCAATAAAACAATATAGCTAACAAGTTTAAGATTATTTAAAGCATCAGAATATGAACGATTTAACTCAACTTATGATTTTCAATTTGCGGCTCAGAATTTTTTTTACCTTGGTCAAGCTCACTGACCAAATGAGATTTTAGCACCCGTTGCTTTAATGATCAGTATACATGCAAATGAGTGGCGACTTATAGCGTGCAGACCGGTTGAAACATGCTTTCTCACTCCAATATTTCCCTCCATTATCCTAAAAACAATAAAAATGTAAATGCTATCCAGCATGCGTGAATAAAAACATGAACTGATAACAGCCCATATCGCGAAAATTATCCGCGTCGCCGTTCGCGAGGAAACTGGAAAATTAATTTCGCGGAATATAAATTACCTGCAGTCAAGTTGAAGCATCTCGACCAGGCCAATAGTCTGCGATGGTTGGCCCCAAAACAATAAAAACGGCTACTGCACGCTACTACAGGGGTCCGTTCGATGTATTTATTCATATTAGAGCACGCTATAGTCTCTCTATTGCTGACTTAGTGTATGGTGATCACCATATCTATATAAACTACACGGAAGAGTGAGACAGGATGAGCTGAAAGATCTTTGGCTAACTGTGGTTAATTAACCGCTAAACATTTCTGCATGATAATAATAATACCACTTTAAAAATTAAAACTTATAATTTCATCATTTCCTGGTCTAGTGTTTTGAATAGCTTTTGAAATTATAAACCAACAGCAGACAGTAGCCGGACCTGATATCCGTGGTCGTGTCGCTAATTATTTTATTCTGTCCGAGAATGTTGGCAGCGAGGCACTTGAATTTCAAAAACATTAACGCATAAATAAGTTGCCTCGCGGGGATGCTTCATTTTAGATTCGACCAGCCAACCGTTACTTCAATAAGAGATACTTGTAAAACGGTGCCCTCTGAATAGGATTACTGGGCTAATCTGATATGTTTTCCCATCGCAACTTTATCGTCGTATACCATACAAAAGTCACGCTATTCTAGATGACTGCACACGATTTTGGTCCTTCGCCACAAAAACGTGCGAACCATCATCAACCACTTGAGCTCTATGAAAACATAACAAAATATTATAACCACTTCCCTTGTTTTTCGGTTGACTGGTGAGGGCTCTTTCATTGCCTCGTTTTTGCAGACTTTTGACAGGCAACCAGGAACTTTTTCGAACCCAAAACCTGGCCTGCATTTGATGTAGCTGAACTGTTTTGCATTTTATTTAAAATCATAATGATAATAAACAGCAAATAAAGTGCATCCGAAAGTCTCTCTCGTGCACGCGTTGACGACCGATTTCCGGTTCACACTCGAGAGCATGAGTGGCAGCAGAAATCCTGTTCAAGTTGCCACAACACACACCGTTTCCCACAAACTGGTCTCGTTTTCCCTGATGTTCCCACCGGGGCGGACGCTTTTTCCTGGTGCTCATGTACCGCTCATATGCTTCGGTTGTTTCGGCACAAGCTCATCCTGCGTCGTCGTTGTCTCAGAAGTGGTTTTCATTTATTCTGCATGTGTATGCATTGCACACACCAACCGCAACCACTCCCGTTCCGGATCTTTTACTATTTGAGGTACGTAGAGACACTTGTACTGGCTCACTCTTCCCAATTTCGGGAAAAGCTTCCAATGAGAAAGACATGGGCATTGGTGGTGGCGTCTCACCCGTTTTCAGCCGTCCTTCAGCTCTGTTTGTTTTCTATGCAATTTGCGCTTACGGTATTAAAACTTATTTGCCCTAGCACTTCCGACCTAACCTCCACTGCCACCGCCAGTTGTTTGCTTTGGGACTCGATGGATCGAAGGAATTGTGGGTTTGCTACTACTCGAGCTAGAGCTAGCAACTTGGCACTGGGGGTTGTTTGTGTTGTGGGAGATTTCGTTTGTCAAGTGTCTTGTTTTCAGAGCAAAGATGCAACTTTGCGTGTTTTATAATCGTCGTCATATAACAATAATAACAGTTAAGTTAAGCTCATTTCTCCCCTGTTTCAGTTACTCATGCTTGCAGGAATGTGTAGGAATTTTTTCAAATATTTGCATGAAAATTTATTCAGAATATCCATATAGTGATACTTTTTTAATACTACCAGCAGTATGAAAATAAAATTGATATGATCATTAACTAACAAGAGCTACAAATTAGAATATTTTCACATATAACATATAACAATAAACATTGACATATAACAATAAACATTGACGAACAAAATAGAACAAATAATCAATGATGTGGTTTTCGAAATTATCACGTGCAAATTTCAACACGTTCTTTAAACGTTGTTTTTTTTTAACATGGCACGTAACAACCGTTTGAAAACATGGTGTACCATTCGACTCAGTTCGTTGATATCACAAAACGTCTGTATGTGTGTGTGTGTAACGAAATTAAAGTTCTTTAGATCCCATAAAATCTTTTAATTTCAACTGGGTTTGATCTCCAGTTCCGCAATTACAGGGTGATGAATGGATAATAATTGCATATTCAAAAGTTTGCTTTTGCAAAAGAAGATGTAATGTTGAGGTTATTTCTCAACAGTCAATAAAATCCTCTAGTTCACTGGTCTTGCGAAGGAGGGTACTCTATGAAACGATTAAAAAATGGTAATTTCCATTATTTTTTTAAACAGGAAAAGACAGGTAAATCAATTATTAGTATCTGTAAAAATACGATAAGAAAAACAGTTTAGATAAAAAAAATCAAAAGGGCGGAAGTTGAACTCTGATTCATCCAAGTGACATATTGAAATGATCAGACTTATCTAGAGTGTATATCTATCGATTGAAGCAATAAATTAAAAAAATCATAATCACAAAGACTCATGGTGGATAGACTGGTCCCCGGATTCCGGAAGTACCAGAAATCAATGTATTTTTGTTATTCGTTAACCATTTTCATAAAATGTAGAATCGAAAATTGAGAAAAAAAAAAAGTTATTACTGTCCTTCTTTGATACATTTAATAGCTGCTTTTAAAATTTCCGGGTGACCACAGATTCAGCATTACACTAGCCTTCATTTTATATTGGGTGGGCATTCTGCATACTGTAAATAAGAAACAAAACATTCATTTTTAGAGTATTAGACGCGTCTTACAAAATGCGCCACTTAATTCCAAATGACGATGAAAAAAGAACTTTGTCTGTGATTGTAAATATATCTTCGATAACATTTTATTTGTCACGAAAATAAGTTATGTCCTTATTTTGAGGTTGAATTTCGAATAAAATACCATCTTTTACGCGGCGCGAAATTAATATTTCGGTCACTGCAAAGGTACTAACAGTATACCATCGGTTATGAATATTTACAGATAAAATATAATTCGCTACTTTTATCTTTTTGTTGTCGTGAAATCACACACGTTAACAACTCTAGAGCACTTCTATGACTACAAACTAGAAAATACGGCAACTTTCAGAGCGGCATCTCATCCTACTTTACCCTATATAATAATGAGAGCATCAGGGAATCAATCGAATTAATAACGGGATGAACACATTTATTTCAGAAAATTTTATACGAACCTGACGAATTTTACCTTCTGTGTCAACAGACTTCGCAGCCGATTCAGAGTGTACAGAACCATTGCATGGCTAGTGCTACGATTCTACTGACACTACGAATTCTTCCAGGTCGGGACTCGAACATACGACAACTGGTTTGTAAGACCAGCGCCCTATGCATTGAACCGCCAACCCTAGACATTTCTAGACGGATATTTCTGAAACTCTTACGGAATAATTTAACACATATTAGTTATATCTAGACAAAGTTGTTTTAGTCAACCTCCAGTTGATGGTACCGGTGGGTCAGGGTCATTTCACCGAAAGCCGTTCCGCCGGAAAACCATTTCGCAGGAAGGGTCACCGAAAAAGTAATATTGCGGAATATTTCAATTCTCTTAAAATCGTAATTCGAATTGATTTAAAATAAAGACAAATGAAAGATGATAGCGTTAACGCCTGTTTTCTTTGACCTACAATTGTACTTCTGAAATATCTCACATTTAAAATAACAGATAAATTCATTTTCCCGCGTTAACACGTTGACTGCCACGACCATTCGTTTCCGAACGGAATATACGAGTTATCTCGTAGTTTGGCAGTCAACGTGTTAAATCCCGAAATACTACTCTCTTGAATAAAGATTGATTCATGATCCTCCGAACGGAGTTCCCAAGAAAACTTGTTGACTTTATCAGCTACTGATTTGATGCGCTTATTAGCTACTAAGCTTCGAATCATTTGCATTGGTGTATCTATCAGCCAAATGTTTGTGATATTTTTCGTTTACTGAGTGCAAACGGGAAAATATCTAATGCCACATCGTTCTGGTTCGTGTGCTGTCCGACCTCGCTACCACTTGTTTGGACCTAACTAAAGCAAAGAAACCTAGCTTTGAGTAAACCGGACAAACGAGGCGGTTACAGGTTTGTATGCGAGAGACTGCCGCTTCCGACTCTCGGCGAAATGACCTATTCGGTGAAATGGCTTTCGGCGAAACGACTTTCGGCGAAATGGCTTTCGGTGAAATGGCTTTCGGTGAAATGGCTTTCGGTGAAATGGCTTTCGGTGAAATGACCCGCTCCTTATACCGATCGCTATGTATGGCTTACTGAATTCGTCTGCCACACAAAATATTGTTAGGCAAATTATTCTCTGGAACATTCAGGTTTTACTAATCACTTGCGGTAAGTTCGGCCCGCTTCGGATGTCGTACTAACTGTGCCAATAAACAAAAATAAGCGATGTGGTCTATTTCAAACTATAAACTTGCGTGTTCATCTATGTCTGGAATCTTTGAAACACATAGGTAAAGCTATAATTAATTGACGCAGTGTCAAACAATAATTGTGCTTCGATTGGCTTATCAGGGGGTCTGATCTACACATGTCTTAGGTAAACCATCGTGACGAGGCACAATGCATTAACACCGAAGATCAGCCTATCAAGGTATTTCAGAATCGTCGACTTGGCTTGATGAAGGCTAGATGTTGCAACAACCGCGAGGCACCATCGGAGATGATGGTGTCAAAAGTTATTTCCCCTGTTCCTGCAATAGAAAACAAAACGTTTTCGTCCGCCCAGACCACTGTGACCTCGTGATGGAATGTTGGGTTTGGCGAGTGAAGAAATGATTAGATTCATTGGATGATTAGTAACAGCGGGAACTCCCGCGAAGGCTTCATTCATGATTAGTCAGTCGATCGTCGTAAATCCACAAGAGCCACAAGATAGAAAGCATCGGTCTCGTAGGAAATGTTTTCAAAAGGTAAAACTATCGAAATATGCATAGCAACAATTATGAAAATTCAATTTAACTAAGATGAGTGTGCAATTTCGGTACATTCTGAAGGAGTAGCAAAGCAACTAACTTCCAGCGATTGGTTTTCTGATTCGGATGATAAATTGATTTTGAGCAGTTCTTGTTACGAAACATATTACCATTCGTCTATAAAAGTCGTTTGATTGATAATGTTGAAAAGAAAACGAATTTGGAAGTTTCCCAACTGTTTGATCCATATATGACATTGTATTCAATTCAAGTGATGCTATCAAATAATCAAACTCTTGAAAAGTTATTAATTACAGCGATGATCGATGTACTGATTAGCATATCTGATCATTGGTAACTGACAGCAGCTTGGGAGGTCATTCGGTGCTCAATCTGGTAGGTCTTTAACTGTAGTTCCAATGTGTGAACGATTTCTAAAACAAATCAAATTATATGGTTTCCAATTGACAGTGTCGTTCATGAGTTAATACTAAAGCTGTGTACTCATGAATTTCATTTCGCACAATTGACTCAACCTCAGTGAATAAATTAAACCGAAATAATTGTAATCTCTTTCGTAATGCGATTGGGACAATGCAGGTTGCTCACCAGGCATTGGTAATAATTTATAGGTTTTTTCTTTCATTTATATATTGCCTACGACCCGTGAGACAGCGGCAACGGAACGCCACCATAGAATCGAATCGATCGATACAGTGAGTGTGCGGAAATATTTTGCCTAGTCATCGTTGAAATAACACTATGTCAAAATGTCATTTTCTCGCCGGGAGACAAGCATTTGGGAAACTTCATGTTCGATAAAAAGTGATGCTTCCCCCCACCAACCGGCTATTGTTGAGCTTTTCAACACGCGTGTAGTTCGTCCAATCTCAACAATCGCAATAGTCTGGGATAGTCAAGTTTTGGTGTTCGTGCATGTTGCTTACTTGAAATGATTGCATCAGTAAAACCGCTTCATGGGAGGTTCAAAATGGGAAAAGAGTTGGTATCTGTAAAATACTATACATTGAAATAACTATTTCTAAGTACAGTGTTTATATTTTGTTTTTTTTTTGTTCTTACAAAAGTGTGGTTTTTTAACTAGGTTGGTGGTTCAAAGCATCAACCAAGATCGATCTTAAAAGAGAGTTGACATATGCTCGACTCTTCACCCGGAAGGCTTTATACTTTAAAAAATGACTTGATACAGTTGAAAACTCGTAAATAGGCATCTAGTTTATAAAAATCAGTTTTTCATTTAAACTTTTTTTACACTATATTTACAGAAATGGTTTGTACAACCTTATGACATTTTTTTTAATAGTTATGGATAGTTTTATAACAAATGGTCATATTCCGTACTTCATTATTTCAGAAGGTTTCAAAAAGTTGCAGGTCAAACCACCCTAGTTTAAAAGTACTTTTTTGCGATTTTCTTCAAAAAAAGCATACAATATTAAAATATATTTTGGATATTTAATTGAATAGGAACGCTTTTCAATTTATTACGAAGAAGAATAAAAAATGCACATTATTTTTTATTCAAATAAATCTGCAGAATTGGATTCTTTATCCTAAAAAGATTTTTATTTTCTTAACATAGTACAAAGCATTTCGTCAATGATAATACGTAGGGATAGTGTGCCAACAGTAATTTCATTAGTAGAGTTACCTTGTTATTTTGCCGATTACTCGACTTTCAATCAACTGATTGTAATCAAATCGGATATAATATCTTCGCTTCGGCTCTAGGAAGTAATACTGCAGAAAAAATAGTTCGAAAATTGTTCAATATCACTTTTATAACGACCCGAAAACTCGAAGTGAATGCACCTATTTTCATTTCATCGTTAAGGTAAATCTATCGAACAGAGAGAGCAGATTTCATGCTGGAGCTGTTAACCTATATCAATGTCGAAACGTCGAGCAGTACGATGATTAAAATTGTTTGAAAGCAGTTTTTTTAATCTAATCTAATGTTGTAGCGCTACGAAATTTTCAGGGGTCCACTAGTTTTTTAAAGTATTACTTGGAAAGACGCAAAACCAAGTACTTCCTTTACTAGGTATACATCTAATTAATTGATAGTCGGATGAGACCATCCTTTTCTGCCTTTATATTCTTTATATTCTAGATACACACACAGCATGACCTTTCGACCATTCGAATTGGCCTTGCCGTCGATGTTGATGCTTCACCTGGTTTCCCATATATTTGACATTTTTCGTCACCAGTCACAATACAATGCAGAAAAGACTCTTTGTTGTACCGTTAAAGCAGCGTTTCATATGTAACTTTTCGGCGCTCCATCTGTCTCTCGGTCAGTTTATGCGGAACTTATTTTTCACACTTTTCCGTGGTTTGTAGACGTTTGGAAATTGCTTGCTGTTGAACTTCATTTCATCTATTAATGCTGGCGAATCGGCATCATCAAACAGCTTTCGCTTGCCGGAACGTGCGACGTCAGTAACGACGAAGATTCCTTTGAATTGTTTGAAACCGTGTTCCATATCCAGCGCACCGACACTTTTTTAAATTGAACTTAAAAAGCACTGCATGGTGCATATGCTCAAAATTTGGCTCAAAAGCAGACATCTTTCACGCACGATAAAAACTGATTGAATGAACTTTTTTGAAAAATGTCAACACAGCTTCGACTATTGATACAACGCAATGAGATGACACTGGTGATTTACCAAAGACAACACAAAGCTTAGAATGCCATTTATCGAAAAAATCCTGAAATATTCCTATTATCGGTTAAAAATAACTTATGAGCTACTAGTTACCGAGGAATTCTCTGTATCATCACAAGTCTGTATTAAATGTACAAAACGACGAATGTAACAATGAGAGATTCTCTTTGTTTACTTTCTCTTTCGATTATTGTTAAATATTCCTGCTTTCGGTAATGTCTTCAGTGAAGCTTGCTTCAGATAGAATTGGAACAAAGACAATTGCCTGTATTTCAGTTATTTATTATTGAATTCAAGATCTTTTTTTATACAAATGTAGCGTTTTTGTCACACTTTTAAGAAAAAATACGGATAAAATTATTCGTCACGGTTTTGAAGGAGGTTTTTCGGAACAAACTGGACCCCTTTCTCTGCATACCATTCTTGAACGACTTTGCTGTAATGACAGCTTGCCAAATCTGGCCAAAACATTACGGGATGGTCGTGGGATCGAATGAACGGCAAAATTCGTTTTTGGAGAAACTCTTTTTGGTATAGTTCCGATGTCATTGTCTTATTTGTAACGAAAACTTTCGTTTTTTTGCCACTGCAGCAAATGCCCTGCCAAATCAATAATTTCCTTGCAAATTTGTCGGCAAAAACAAATTAAAATTCGGCTGGAACATCCCCCCGAGCCATTGTCAAGTAAAATTTTTGACCTGGGATTTACCCGAAGTCAGCCTTGACATAGGTTTCATCGTCCATCAGAAGACATCCGTCGAACTTGGTCAGCACCTGGTCATATAGTTTCCGAGCACGAATTTTGACCACACTATTCTGTTTTATGGTCCGATTTGGCTGTTTGATAGCTCGATACGACTTGATTCCTTCCCGGAGTCGAGTTCTCCTCACGGTACTATGGGCAGCACCGAATTTTCTGGCCAAATCACGGTTCGACAGATTAGGATTCCTCTTAATCGTCTTCAAAATCTTACCACGCAGTTTCCGGTCGACAGTTCCATTCCGACAATTGGCTTGAGGCTTCCGAATCGTCGTCAATGTTTCCTTGTACCGTTTGATAACGCGCCATACGGTAATTCTGGGCAATTTCAGCTGTTTAACTAGCCTAGATGCAAACCACAATGGATTTTCCAAATAACTGTGCACAATTTTTTCCCTTCTTTCGGCTTCCATGTTGATTGTTTACAAACTACAGTCGATTTGCGGAATGTCAAAAATCATACGTGAAGCTGACAAAATTCCCGACACGTGGGCGCTAAGAACTTCCAAATCCGTCCATCAGGAGCGCAACAATATGACCAAAAGTTTGTTCCAATTCTAAATGAAGCTCTACAGATTAAAAGATGATAGCTTTGTTATTATCATCAGTAAATAATTGGAGGGAAGGATTGCTAAGAGTACCGTAATAATCAAAAGAGAAAGTAAACAAAGAAAAGTCCCAGAAAGTATGGACGCAACCAAAAACCGCTGCCATTTCGCAATGGTTCAGAATCTGTCAATTCTTATGGATGCGTCCTGTTGTTTACACTCTTCTCTAACCACTTGTGCAGTTGTTTATTTGTTTTCATTAGTTTGTTTCGAAATGCGTTGAACAACGTTGAAAAATTGTGTACAAATGGTGCACTGAACGCGGACTGTCACTGAGAAAGATAGCAAAAATAGAAGGAGTAAGTGAAAAAGCGAAATGCAATCAGGAAGTGCGGTGAGGATACCACCTTTGAGGATAAACCGAAAACGTGTCGAAAAAAAGGTCCTGCTAACCCTCAGTTGGATAAACGTATACTGAAGGCGTTCGAGCAAAAGAAGGAGGTTTCAGTTCGGGATGTGGCCAAAAAAGTGGGCACTTCAAAGTCAAATATTCTTCGTGCTAAAGAACGTTTGAATCCTCGAACCTATAAGAAGCAGAAACAACCAAAACGTAGTCCGAAACAAGAAGCATCGATCAGGCCCGACTCATTAGCATGTTCTATGAAGGGTCGCGAAAGTAGTAATTTGCGATGCGATTATAGAAACAACTTTTGGAACTATACTTTTCCAAGTGATATTGACAAATAGTTTCATCCTTACAATTACATATTACACCCAAGAGTAAAGTTTCAATGTTATATCAATTCATTTAACTCGCACGTTGAAACGGTCAAATAAAATAGCCGTAAAGCAACACGAACAAAATTAGAAATATTATGCTAGAACAAATTGAAAGCAAATTTCGTACAACTATTTCAGGCATTTTCCTCTACCACACACTTGTTGAAAACATTTTTTTTTATTCTCTCAAAGAAAAAACTATGTCGTCGAATTTCGTGTTGTTCGAAATTGCCACACAAGTGTTAAAGTGTCATTTGATGGATGCTGCCGGAGACTTGAACAAATATTTCTAAATTTTTAAATAGATCCTCGTCGAAAATGGACTCGGGCAAGCATAGCGAAGGAAAAACGACTCTAAAACGAACAATTTTTCACTGAAAATTCAACGCCCAACAAACAGGGAATAGATCGAGCTACAGCAAACGGGGGAGATATTAAGGACCAGTAGCAACGTTTCGAAAAAATAAAGACCTTCCGAAAGCCGTGCTGTAATATGAAGCGTAGCCAAGTCGCTACAAATGACATAATTTCCTCCAACCATTGACAGACTCGTGTCAATTGTTGTTTATTTTTGGCGGCACTCTAACATCATGAAATGGGACTATAATTCATAGGATTTTGTCACGAATCACACGGATGTTTGTGGACTCTTGGATCTAAATATAGTGCTCTTGTAAGTTTACATTCATCAAAAAGGCATTCAAGTGTGAGAAATAAAATCCCAGCTGCTGTGGAGTTTTCTTGAACTTTTTGATCCGAAGCTGACATGCTGACATGAACTTGGCTGCCTTTCGAACTTTGTACTCTCTGTAGCATATCGTAAGCAATGTTAAACTCGAATTTTTCAGGCTGACGGGATTTTATGATAAACATAAGACAAAGATGCATTTATGAAGTTAAAATGAAATACGAAAACTCATACTGCAACAGTTTATTTATCTTATGAGATGCTTTACATTGGAAAAGCACATTAGGTTAAATTTAAGAGATCGAAATACTTTAATTGTAATTAAAAATCATAACACGGCCATAGTACCACCTGTTAATTTTTGAAGACAAGTTCCAGATGAAGAATGATCAATCGACTATAAATTTGTGAGAGAGAGAGAGAGAGAGAGAACTACTATGATTCGTTTGCGTTCGAATTTTCCCTTGAAGTGGTAATTCATACGTGGATTGTCGGTCGTCGAAAAAGTAACATTCTATATCCATCTAGTTGTTTAAAGTGTCAAACGTTATGAAATAATCCGTTTTTCTCAAAGTCGAAGGGTATTTTCTCCGATATCAATCAATCTTACAATTTGTTTAAAATTTATTACGTAACGAAGAATAAATTTATGTTTATAATTAATTTGTTGCGTTTTCATCATATAAGAAAAACTTTCTGAACATTAATTTTATTTTACATGTTCTTTCACATGTTTTCAATTTTGGTTGCATTACACAAACTGAAGGCATTCGGAGATTCCCATTTTCCTTACAAAACAAGAGTTTCTTGAGTTTCCAGTTCTAAAATAATCATCAAGTTCAAGGTGATTTTTATTGTGATGTAGATGGGAAGTTTATTTAAAATCGATTAGTACTCAACAGAGCTAAAAAAACCCGACAATCCAAAATTATCGGTGAACAAAAACTTTACCTTAAAAATCAATAGTGTTTTCTTCATCACAAGTGATTTTAGCAAAAAAAAACCTGTTTCAATCCACCTAGTGGTGTAAAGATGCATTTCTCATCACTATTTCATTAGAATTGATGCAAGTACTGATGGAGTTTTTGATAAACTATTTCCAGACCCGGGATTCGGAAACCGCGACAGTCGTAAAAAGTTTTTACGGCCATCAAATAGCCAAGCCTAAAAGTTCTAATAGTTTCAAAATCTATACCAAATTGAACGAAGCACGCTGTGTGCTTCGTTCGTAAATTCTGAAAGGCGGTTTGAAAGTTTTGACACTCATCGCCCTATAATTTCGGAAGCGGTAGTCGGATCTGGATGAAATGGCACGGTATATTTTAAGACAATGAGAGCTTTAAATTGAATCGAGATTTGTGAAAAACGGATTAACCGTTACTAAGAAATCGAAGTGAGTTTCGTTTTTACAACATTGCTTCACTATTATCGGTGCTTTCACTAGTAGTCTCAAAGTTGATTTATATAACCACCAAGTAACAAGATCTGCCAACTAGATGAATTTATCTGCGAGTTTTATAAAAATTTGCACCTCATTCCATAATCACTTGTGAAACTCATGAAGTTGAAATTTTTTCACTTATTGCGCTGTGATACCGTAACCAGAAGTCGCATCCGGATCGACTTTTGGGAGCCTTAATTAAGAGTTTCAAGACCTTTTATTTATTATCTCTGAGAAAAGTAAGTAGCAATTTTTTTCTATTTTTTGTACATATCACCTTGTAATTCCGCAACAGGAAGTTGGATCGGGAAAAAATTCAATAGCAGCTGATGAGAGATTGATATAAGTTCCATTTGAAAATCTTTGATCACGATATCCGGTATCAAAAGAGCCAACTAAATTTGTATGTCCATAAACTAACAAGACCCATAATGATTTAAATGATAAGTTTAAAAGTAATATGCATCGTTATTTTGAATCGAGGCACCACTAGCACGCCTCTAGTGTTGGAAATCTAACATCTTTGAAAGTGGTTTGCTAACATTACTATACAGAATAGCTGGTGCAAGTTTGATCAAAAGTAGTCGATTGTGTTGAGAAATTACATCAAATGAAATTCGAAAGAAGACAAAAAAACTATGCACAAACATCTGAACAACCCAAAGTAGTCTGGTTACAAGCTGGTTAAAATGTGTACAGGCCATGAACTCTGGATGGCAAATCGATTCAGCGTATATGGATCTTAAAGCGGTATTTGATCGAGTAGATCATAAAATACTCCTGTCCAAGCTTCAACTACTGGGTGTGGAGTGGTTCAGATCGTATCTGACAAACCATTATGCACGGGTTAAAATCGGTTCTTCAACATCATAAATTTTCTCCAGTTTTTCTAGAGTTCCGCAAGGCATCAATCTTGGTCCGTTGCTGTTTTCGCTTTTCATGAACGACATTTCACTGCTGTTATCATCGGAATCCAGATAATTTTATGCGGACGATGCGAAAATTTTGAAGGTTATCAGGCGTCTCACGGACTGTCTTGAACTACAACGTATCAGGAAACAGGAATCAGAACTAGTTGGCTCAAGTGGCACGTTCCGCTACATATTTGGAGATTTATGCCTTGCCGTAGCATCACATCAATTTCCTGATGGGAAGGAAAGGATAAAAGGAACATGGAAGGGAATTGTGAAGTGGGTGAGGTGGGAAAACAGCACAAAACATAAACAAAAAAAAAAGGGTTCGGCATTCCCGAAAGAATGCTGAAAGATGTGCAGGTGCGACACCATTCTGCATTTTCGGATGAATGCAGAACGATTCGCAGTATGTACGAGTAGAAGTAAATTCGGCACCCCATAAAGGATGCCAAACAATCTGCTAAAACCAATTTAAGGTCAATATAGAAAGGATTCATTCATCTAGGAAGAACGATGGACCTCTCTGACTATACCTTACCACAATGGGTGCGAAACGATAGAATATCCTTTAATTTTAGTTCCGCAAACACAGACTCAACCATGTAGGAGAACCAAGAACCCGGATACGTAGATGCGTCAATGCGGGACAGTTACATATCAGATGATATGAAGTACCGTAATCGCATTCACACAAATCACACGCTGAATAGTAGCCATGTGATAATTGAGTTTGCAATGTTCAGTCAGAGCTCTGACCAGAATACTACAATGATGCTTGGGAAAATGCAGTAGACACTTTGACATTTCCAAATTCTGGTAAAAATGTTTTTGTCTGAGCGCAAGTTTGCAAGCTGCACCAGTTGCTGGCATGTTTGGATGCAGCTCAAGAACGAATCTTGTGCTTTATCCAACTAGTTGAAAGTGGTAAAGCTGGTTCATTCGTTGCACCAGCTCCAACCAATTCATCAACCCATTCATTTCCAGTAATACCAGAATGGCTAGGTACACATAAGAAGTAAACAGCATTTGAAATGCTGAGGCCTTCAATTTGAGTTCGACATGCGATCACTAGATTCGACCGTGAGTCATTCGAACTGAGTACTTTTAAAGCTGCATGACTGTCGGAACAAAAATAATTCCATTTACCACAGATTCTCTGCTGAACTGCCGATTGTATTCCACACAAAATTGCGTAGATTTCTGCATGGAACACAGTATAGTATCTACCAAGTAAATGAGACTGTTCTAGCCTCATTTCACGACAGTAGACACCAGCACCAGTATGACCAATCAACAGATAACCGTCTGTATAAAAAACTATGTATTCATCAAGTTGGCGTTCCATTCCACCATTCCTCACGAAGAGGATAGCTCACATTGAATGTTTTGAAAGGAAAAGTGCATGTGAGAGTTAGGTCACTAGGAGCGAGTAAATAATCATTCCACGTAACCATTTGAGACCACAAGCGAGTGTGGCTAGTAGCATAGTCTATAGGGTTACTGTTCCAAAGCACTGTAAACTTTAGACGGTATGCACAATATAATGCTTCTTGTTTTAGGAACACATGTAGTGGTTTAATACACAGTAGCGCCTCTAGAGACGCAGTAGGAGTTGTCGTGTATGCTCCTGTCATCGCCATTAGGACCCTGCTTTGGAGATGATTTAGATTTGACTGAATTGTAGCAACTTCTCCTTTCTGCCACTATACAAGACATCCATAGTTGTGTAGATCCAATGAATGTATTTGGATTTGGTTAAATGATAAAACGATATATCTGGGTCTGGGCCGTAAGCCATGCAAGCTCTTTTAATCCTGATGTCAATGTAGAGCAGACCAATTTAGTTTTGAATCAAGAATAACCCCGTAGGATTTAACTTGATCAACCACAATAACCTCTAAACCGAAGAACTGTAACGGACGAGCTCCTGTGATTATCCTACGATGAGTGAAAAGCACCATTGATGTTTTGCAGGGATTTACAGATAATGCAAAGGCTTTTCCAACCACTTCGCTCAGACGATCGAAGAGCCCTTCGAGCCGACATGAATGCCTCCGACCCATCTCTGTGTCGGTGGTTCCAAGCTCTTCTGCATGGTTTCCTTAGACGGTTCTAATTCATCATTCCACCAAGGAGCTCCTCTAGTAGCTGGTACAATCCGAAGTGGACAAGCTTTTTCATATGCTGCAACTATGAGTGAGTTCGCCAAGCCTCTTCATAGAGGTCACAGTTTGTGGATTCGGGATAACGATATGTGACATCATCAAATTTAATGTTATGTTAACGTTACAAAATATGTCAAATGAAGTTATACAAATATACAAATATACTTTAAAAGAAAAACTAAGCTTTTTTTAATTATACTGTCTTGTTCATTGAAAAATTAATGCATTCCAATTTAATTTTACTACGATCATAGCTTCAAATTAGATTTTTGATTCAACTGATTACAGACGTTTTTGGCAGCGTCGCTCTTAACGACGATTCGAAATGTTTAACTCATCACCATGAAATTTTGTATTGTATCTGAGTTTGTGCAAATTGGTTAAACTATCTCTTAAAAAATCTTCGGAACCGGAATCTGGGACCCAAAGACGGTTCTAATGGCCACCAACTAAACTGACTTGCAAATTGGAAACAAATTCAAAAGATTTTTTTACGTTTTTAGCATGGTGGTTTTAAATGATGATTTGAAATTTGCTTGGAATTCTGGAACCGAAAGTCGGATCCGAATAAAATGTCATAGCAACATATGGAATCATGTGAAGCGCTTTTCCAAAATTTATCCTTTGGAAGAGTGATGATTTTTTGATATTGAATATCTTTTGTAGTATCTAACGTATCAAGATAATTTTTGCTGCATGCCAACGGACTTATGATCAGCAATTTATTATGATTTTTAGTTATATGACATAACCACAGATATTTCAAAGTCGAAGTTTTCTGAAATGTATGGTGTCAAATAGTGTCAAAAAGAAAAACTTATGAAGGGTGTTAGTCTTTCTCGTACCCGCAACGACGGTACATATTTAAGTAATAAGCAACATTTCATTTTTGCGTTACCTACCGAGTAAAATATCTCATTACATTGTGTGTATTGGTTTGGTGACTTCAGGATACAATGATACAGGATGCAATGATTCTGTACGCTATGAATCGGCAGCGAAATCTGTCGAAGCATAAAGGTAAAATTTCACAAAAGGACTTTGCGTTTTGTCAGATACTTTATTGTTCCCGGCGAACGACCAAAATTAGGTTAAAGCCGGGTATAAATAAACGATATAAAATAAAATACTTTATTGTTAAATTAGAGGATTTTTTTCGAATTCACGTCAATTCGGTTATTTCTCTGACTTTACCCACCCGTATTTGTATTCGATTATTATTATTAAATTAATTGACAAATATTGGAAGTCCGTAAATTTTAGTTTTTAAATTTTTCTCAGTGCTTCTTTGTGTCATATTTGTTTTCGTCATTTTCAAAAATAGTCTGATTCTTTGCATCGTTACCTATCTACTGCAAATTTCGATCGTATAAGTTCCTTAATAACTTCGAATTCGATTCTGATACCGATATGGTACAGATAGATTTTTGCGCCGAATACAGATTTTTGGAAAAATGACCTGGCAACGCTGATACCGAGACGCTTTGCACGATGGTAAATAAACAGATGGCGAAATTTTTCTACGTGTGAGTTCGGCTGTCATTTTTTTAGAAAACCAGAAGATATGGGGAAGACAAGTGTAAACATCGAGCGTTACAGGATCATCCATCGAGTCACATCCAGTTGCTATAACCGAGAACAAAACTTTATTTCATTTATACCAAGACTGGAATACTTGATACACCTCGTATTAGCTCTGAAAAGAATTTTGAACCATGTTTTGTTCCGATGTTTACTTGCGTGGATCCCGGCGCCATACCTAATTTCGTGAAAAAATTACAAACACAGCCAAAACCGCCCTATCTTGTCACCAGTGTTATTTCTGAATCATGGACGTTCATAGCCGTGCAGATTAAAATAAAGTGTTTGTTATAATTTTCCACTATTGTACTAATAATTCATCTTATCTTTTGCAATTCCATCTCTGGAAATTTTTTTACACAAGGAAGCCCTGTCTTAATCCACCCTGGTTTTAAGATGCCTCACATTTTTTAATATACTACTATGGGATTTAAGTTTATTTGGGCATAAACTAGGATTATCTTTTGACAGTTTTGAGCCAAGTTTAGAAAAATTAAAAATTTTTTTGTCGTTCTTCTAAATGACAGGTGGCTATTTCATACACACTTCACCTTGTAATGCCGGATCCGGACAAAATTCTATATCAAGTTAACGTAGAGACGGGACTCGAGCCCATGAAATCGTTTTGCCAATTAAATTACGCCGCTTGTGAAACACACAAGGAACAGTCTGATTGAACCAGAAGAACCGAACATGTTCAGCTGTGCTCGAGCGCCACGCTGTTCGTCTATAGTCATATGTCTAGCACTTTTTTGAATTTTTTTTTCAAAAACTTTTGAGTTTATGAATTTAAAAATATGCAACCTTTTATTCAACCTGAATTCTTTGTATATTTGAAAAAAAATGCAAAATTTAAAAAAAATTTAAAAAGACTACTAAAAAGAAGATACACGAATTCAACTGTTCTGTCACTTACCTTGTCCGGTTTCTTCTTTCCAATAGGTGAGGGAATCTTCGCTTCTTCTTCGGAAGCGAAACGATTAAATTTCATCATTTTCTCCTTAACACTCAATTTATTTTCTTCTTGCTGTTCTGCACAAGGATCAACAGCATTTTTATTATCAACTTCACTATGGACATTGTTTTCTTTATTCGATTCTGGTTGTACTTCACTCACAACAAACGAACTTTTGATCAGACCAGGATTTTTTTCCTCCACAGAACTGTGTCTAGATCCGGAATAATCGACGGTGGAACGCTTTCTTGGCGGTATCGCTGGTGCAAGTTCTTCCTGTGTGTCAAAACGATACAACTCCACACTGGCCTTTCTGGACACTTCGGACAGATAACGTGAGTCACTACTGTCACTTCGCATCAGTACAGGGCCGATTTTACGCGATTCAATCGAACTCATTACTTCACTACCGAAACTATATTCGGAACCACTACGACCGGCATCGGAACTGTTTTTACGTGACAAAGCAATACTACCGCGAGGACTTTCCTGATATAGATGTATGTTGCTGATTTCCGAAACATCAGGTGGTGGACGATAAGGCGGAGGAACTTTAAATGGAGAACTCTCGCCATCGGAAGGAACCACTGTTAGAGAACGTGCACCCGGACTCATCGGGTAGCTGGTATTAAACGAATCTTCTGATGGACACTCGGTGACATACTTTTTACGTAAAATCAAGTACTTTTCATTACCTTCATTTTTTATTGACGCTAGCGTGTTGACGTAGATCTTAAAAAGTTTTCTCGCTTCCTCTGAAATGAAAAGAAATTGTTGCACCAGATTAATTATTTTTGTCCACGAGGTATCAAATTTCAATTCAGCAAGCAAAATGATTCGATTCAGGTGAATCAACAAGTAGCAGTACGCTGTGTCAGTCATGATGTAAACAGAACGGAAACTTTAAATTTTACTTACCTTGCGTTTCTTTATTGGTTAGAAAGGTACGAAAATGTTTTACCAGTGCATGATTTGTCACTTTACAGTTGTTTTTCAACATAAAATTGCGGATTTCAGTTAAAGAAAGCTCTTGAGGTACCGAATCCATGTTTACGTCCTAAACGAACCAAAACAAAACAAACCTATCTCCAGTTAAAACGTCAGCGGTCTAAGCGTATGGAAACACAAACCGGATGATTTTGACGTTTCTCCTCGTATTGCTGCTTTGTGCGATGCTTCGTTTGCACAGGGTGACTTTGCAGTGCTGGCGATGTGTTTGCCTGCGGCATTGAAGAACTTGTTTGCAGCGGCATCGAAAATGTGCGCAAGTTTTGCCAGCAGTTATGTTGTATTGGCAGCGGAGAAAATTGATTTTGCTCTTTTCAACAAAGCCTGTTTTCCTAAAATTGTAAACGGAAACAAAATTTACAATCGCTGACTATAATTAATTGCTGTATCCATTAAACGCGTATAGTATGATTTATATAAAATAAAGTTTCAATAGAACCCGATATTTCTTGAAAATTGACAAACATGGCATATGATACTTTTCTAATACTGTTTTCCTTTTAATATTTATTCAAATTTTAGATAGATAAATTCTCGATTTTTAGATATTATTCTAGAAATATATCGCACTTATTATTATAACCACATTTTTGTGAGTGTGCGAGTGTGTGAGAAGTAGTTTGCGCGAATTGTTAGTTGTTGATCCGTGGCTCCGGAATCCCTGGCTGCGGAATTCGGGACAGAGGTCAAAATTTTTGAAGATTGAATTGATGTCTCTGAGACGTCTAAATTTATTTTCACGAGCTAAATTTCAAATTAGAGATGATATTTCAAGCAACCAAAGAATCCGAAAATCGTTCTTTATCCACCTAGCAGTGAGATGATACCTTATTTTTATCGATCCACAAAATATTTATTCTCTTGCATATAATTCAGTAATACGTTTTTTCGGTTGTAGTAGTTTAAAAAACAGTTACCATCGATTTAATTATAAAAATGAATGGGTTGTCACTTTGAATTCGCTGATAATGCAGAAACTAAATATAAGGTTTAACATACCACATTCGAGCAATTATGTTACCCAAAAGGATCCGTGCTAAAAGCAAATCAAACGAAAATATTATGCTGAATTGTAGCTGTTGTCAATGACATAGCAAGATATAAGACAGCATTAACAAGGTTGAGGTTCTTCTTGACAAAGGTTCCACTTCCCGTTGCTGGGTTCCCATACTAGCGCTGAAATAATTACTAGAGTTAGTATAGAATATAGTATAGTTTTCCGTCCTAGATATCGGAGACAATTGTGTCTGCTCATCGATTTGAGTTGAACAACAGAACAATATTTCTCATGTCGATTTGCGAAGTTATTTGTTTTGTATCAAAAACAGTAAATAGTTTTTTTTTTGCATGAATATCCGAGGTTGTGTTTTTTTGCCTTTCTCTATAGAAAGGTATTAGAATTGCTGGAAAAACCGACTTTCGAACGGAGCCTCGGAGACCCATAGTGTTATATACCATTCGACTCAGCTCGACGAGATCGGAAAATGTCTGTGTGTGTGTATGTGTGTGTGTGTGTGTGTGTGTGTGTGTGTGTGTGTGTGTATGTGTGTGTGTATGTGTGTGCACTTTTCGAAGATATTTGAACGCGCTCAATTTTCTCAGAGATGGCTCAACCGATTTTAACAAACTTGGGCTCGTTTGAAAGCTACTATCGGGGCATTGATCAAGTTCGAAGATAAAATGACTGTGACTTTTGGTTCCGGAGATATGATTGTATAAGTGACGTAACCGACAAAAAGCGTTGTATTTGAACGCGCTCAATTTTCTCAGAGATGGCTGAACCGATTTGAACAAACTTGGACTCGTTTGAAAGCTACTGGCGGGCCATTGATCAAGTTCGAAGATCAAATGGCTGTGACTTTTGGTTCCGGAGATATGATTGTATAAGTGACGTAACCGACAAAAAGCGTTGTATTTGAACGCGCTCAATTTTCTCAGAGATGGCTGATCCGATTTTAACAAACTTGGGCTCGTTTGAAAGCTACTGTCGGGCCGTTGATCAAGTTCGAAGATCAAATGGTTGTGACTTTTGGTTCCAGATATATGATGGTATAAGTGACGTAACCGACAAAACACGTTGATTTTTACCGCTCTTGTATATATAAGGGTGCCAAAATTTTGGGATCAACTCTATTTTCGTAAAGTTCTAGTGCTCAAAAAATTAAGCACCTCGAAAAAAGCCTTCATGCAAAATTTGACCTAAATTGGACATGCTTAAGGGGTGCTACCCGGTGGTAAAGGTTTGACAATTATCGATCTTGAAAAAGCACCATAGGGGGGAGTACATGAAATTTCCAAAATCGAAAAATTTTTTTTGATGCCAAAACTCTTAAAACTGCATAAAACATCGAAATTTAGTGTCATCTCAAAAAAAATTTTTTTTGAAAAAATCAACTTTCTGGACTTAGAAAAATTTTCATATTAGTCCCAAAAAGTCGATTTTTTCAAAAAAAATTTTTTTCGAGATGACACTAAATCTCGACGTTTTATGCAATTCTAAGCCTTTTGGCATCAAAAATTTTTTTTCGATTTCGAAAATTTCATGTACTCCCCCTTATGGTGATTTTTAAAGATATATGAAAATTCCACTAAGTGGACTAAGAAGGGTTTTGCCTTTCTCTATAGAAAGGTATTAGAATTGCTGGAAAAACCAACTTTCGAACGAAGCCTCGGAGACCCATAGTGTTATATACCATTCGACTCAGCTCGACGAGATCGGAAAATGTCTGTGTGTGTGTGTGTGTGTGTATGTATGTGTGTGTGTGTATGTGTGTGTGTATGTATGTGCACTTTTCGAAGATATTTGAACGCGCTCAATTTTCTCAGAGATGGCTCAACCGATTTTAACAAACTTGGGCTCGTTTGAAAGCTACTGTCGGGCCATTGATCAAGTTCGAAGATCAAATGGCTGTGACTTTTGGTTCCGGAGATATGATTGTATAAGTGACGTAACCGACCAAAATCGTGCTATTTGAACGCGCTCAATTTTCTCAGAGATGGCTGAACCGATTTTAACAAACTTGGGCTCGTTTGAAAGCTACTGTCGGACCATTGATCAAGTTCGAAGATCAAATGGCTGTGAGTTTTGGTTCCGAAGATATGATTGTATAAGTGACGTAACCGACAAAAAGCGTTGTATTTGAACGCGCTCAATTTTCTCAGAGATGGCTTATCCGATTTTAACAAACTTGGGCTCGTTTGAAAGCTACTGTCGGGCCGTTGATCAGGTTCGAAGATCAAATGGTTGTGACTTTTGGTTCCAGATATATGATGGTATAAGTGACGTAACCGACAAAACACGTTGATTTTTACCGCTCTTATATATATAAGGGTGCCAAAATTTTGGGATCAACTCTATTTTCGTAAAGTTCTAGTGCTCAAAAGTTTAAGCACCTCGAAAAAAGCCTTCATGCAAAATTTGACCTAAATCGGACATGCTTAAGGGGTGCTGCCCGGTGGTAAAGGTTTGGCAATTTTCGATCTTGAAAAAACACCATAGGGGGGAGTACATGAAATTTCCAAAATCGAAAATTTTTTTTGATGCCAAAACTCTTAAAACTGCATAAAACATCGAAATTTAGTGCCATCTCAAAAAAAAAATTTTTTTGAAAAAATCAACTTTCTGGGACTTGGAAAAATTTTCATATTTTTTCTAAGTCCCAAAAAGTCGATTTTTTCAAAAAAATTTTTTTCGAGATGACACTAAATCTCGACGTTTCATGCAATTCTAAGCCTTTTGGCATCAAAAATTCTTTTTCGATTTCGAAAATTTCATGTACTCCCCCCTATGGTGATTTTTCAAGATATATGAAAATTTCACTAAGTGGACTAAGAAGGCTTTTTTTTTTATTTTAGATTAGCATAACTGTTCTCATACAAATAGGCAACGCAAATGTCAAGCACTAGTTTGGAAAAATGATGCTGACTGTGTGACATAAACACTGAAGCATGCTTTTGTGAACTACTCAAATCAATCTGAATCAATTGGCGTCTAAAATTATTTAATAAATGTATGAAACATATTTTCATGAGACTGTTATGAAGGAAGAGAAAGGCATTATCACACCACTAGGTGGATTAAGAAGGGTTTTTTTTTATTTTAGATTAGCATAACTGTTCTCATACAAATAGGCAACGCAAATGTCAAGCACTAGTTTGGAAAAATGATGCTGACTGTGTGACATAAACACTGAAGCATGCTTTTGTGAACTACTCAAATCAATCTGAATCAATTGGCGTCTAAAATTATTTAATAAATGTATGAAACATATTTTCATGAGACTGTTATGAAAGAAGAGAAAGGCATTATCACACCACTAGGTGGATTAAGAAGGGTTTTTAATTTAGAAACAATAATATATGAGACCAAACGTCTTTTGTTTGAATATAATAAGTTCTGAAAAATGTTTTATTTCAGATCTTAGACCATCATCAAGATTTGCGAGTTGAAGGAAATTGGAATACAGTTTTAAAGATTTTATTAGTTAGTTTAGTTTTATAAATTTTATTTATACCCGGTTTTAATTGAAAGATTTTATTGTTTCTTATTGACTTTCATCCTTATCAACCTATAACTCGAGTTCCAGTAGGAACAATATTAACAAATCGATAGTCCCACGAGAAAAGGTCCTAACTGCAAATGAGAGCCTCTCCTTCTTTACGGAGCCATTACTGCAATTTCTTGAAAGTTTCCAATATAAATCGAAAGCTGGTGGTTTTAACTGGAAAGTGTTGCGAAGATTGAGGCGTCAGATATGAAAATAAATCCGGTAAATCATGAAAGCGAAAATAAACAGATATAAACTGTCATTTGCAGTTGGGCCTTGTTGTCGTGGGACTATTGAATAGAATATCATGAACTTTGCACAGTGTATCAATAACGCAATTCCAAGAATTAACTACAGAAAAGTTTGTTAAATTAGGATCGACTTGTTCCGATTTGAATGAAAATTAAAACAGTAATTAGTAATTTTGCACAAATAGAGAGACCAATTCAACTCAAGTACGGTGTTCCTCATACACGATCCAATATTATTAATTGTGACATATAGCAATACATGTAGAACATTTATATATTAATTTATAAAAGTTTCATAAAAGGTAGAATGACAACTTGTGTTGAATATCTGAGCTAGCGAACCTATTTACCTTCTCAAATGAGAAGATGAGATATTTTAACGTTAGATTAAATGCCAGAGTAAATTTTACCAGCAGAGACAGCATAAATTTGAACGATCGCTGGAAAATTCTCCTTGCGCCCATTTGGCGCTATTTATAAATTAAATTCTATTTCAAACCCGTGACCATCATTCGTGTACGATGCAAAACAACATCATCGTGCCGATGTTGTCTAGATTGAGCCAAATGAAAGTTTACATCTTGTTAGCGCAATTAGCAACGCACAAAAAGAGCAAAAAGTTTGGTTTCGGCTCAACTAGAGTGAATGGCTTTTCTACTGCTAATTAAACTAAACGTTTAAAAATCACTTTCGGTGGTCCCATCCCATGCTGTACCGAAATAAGCTGCATATCTTCAACGAAACATACTTATTTTCACATTTTAATTTTATCGGTAAGTCTTTTCAGATTCAGCAGAAAGAATTATGATGAATAGTGCTAGGATTATAAGTATTACTATTAGTTCACTATATAAAATATGATTGTTTGGAATATTGGAACACAATATTACTATGTTAATCTTGAACATATTTGGGATATTATGTAACAGAAGATAGTTTTTTTATATACATATTTTTAGTTGGACAACTCGAACATATCTGCACCAATCATTTTATTGGTAATCAGTAAAAATTTTCATGGAAAATTTATCAGAGTATTTCGATTTACCGTCTTACCTCTCTGATAGCTACTCCAAATATTCTGAGTTCTAATAACTGGGAAATTAATTGAAAATTATGTTTGTCATTAGCTGTAAGTTCATACATAGTTCACGATGGTAGCAAAAACGATTTCATAATCTAAATATAAACTTGTACCATATAATATCTGTTTGTCAGTGGTCCTATTTAAAGTCGTTCTGCGCACTATTCATTTGATTTAGGGCATTCTCGTGATTACTCCAGGGAGCTTACAATTAATTCCAACACTTTTGAGTAATGATCGAGATGAAAGACACAATTTTAATACAGGATAGTAATAAAAGATAGTTTGTACGTCTTTCAGTTTCTTTGGTCATACATCCTCCATTCAGCTCGCAGTTCTGTTTGCCGGAAATGGTCGTAGATCGTAACACATCTACCGTAATGACATGATTGAGTGCAACATCATGAAAATTAGCGCAGTGTGACAGAGTGTAGCAATATATTATGATCATCACTTTCCACTGTTTATTATTAGTTCACTTACGTTTAGTTCTAAAACCGTGTTAAGGGTTTTATTGATACTAATTTTCACAATTAAATATGTAACGGATGTTCTAAGAACTACAAGCATTATAAAATCATTGCAGTGTGATATTTATTCTTTTTAATTAAATCGAATATTTTATTGATACTCCGCATGTGCATATTGTTATATTCCATAACTCAAATGTTTTTTCTCGTATTTAACACACATGTAGAATATTGGGTTTTTAAGAAAGATGTGTCACTTTATTAAAAATAGTAGAGGAAAATGTTCGATTGCCGGCACCCCAACGTAACTTTTGACAGAAAGCAGATAGTATCATTCCGACAAATGTCATGTGTGTGTAATCGCAGCACGTTCTTTTTGTGCCGAATACTAAAGCAAACAGACCCTTGCACTTTTTGCTGCGCTTAAAACAAATTTTAATTGCGTGAAAATCAACATAAAAGTTTTTTATGACTTTTTTTATAGTATTGAAAAGCATCAATCGAAAAGGTGAGTGGATTGAATATTTATGAAGTGAAATCAATCTATTTCGTGATTTAATACCGGTTGCTATTAAAATTTTCCAAACCAAAGTTTTTTTTGTAATTTTCAAAATGTCTACCGATTTCGGTTACCGGCACCCCATTTTTTTCGACAAATCGCAAAAAATTGTCAGTGATATGCAGAGATGCAAATTTGTCCGTAAATTATCAAATTTCGTCTTTTTTCGTCTAAAGACTTTTTACAGACTTTTGAAGCTTCGATTGTTTGCAGACATTCGTCAGAAATTATAGACTTTTGAAAATTGGCGCGATCTTTTCGTTTTTGCTAGCTCAACTTATTGTATTACCTGGCATCTCGGGTGATATGCAACACGTGGACAACTTGACGGCTTCAATATATCCGGAGGGATCAAAATTCCCAGAAAGTCGATTTCAAAAAAAAAAATTTTTTAGATGACACTAAATCTCGACGTTTCATGTAATTCTAAGACGTTTGGCATCAAAATAAATTTTCGATTTCGGAAATTTCATGATGATTTTTCAAGATCGGGTACGTCACTTATACCATCATATCTCAGGAACCAGAAGTCGCAGTTATTTGATCTTCGAACTTGATTAAATGCTTAATAGTAGCTTTCAAACGAGCCTAAGTTTGTTGAAATCGGTTTGGCCACCTCTGAGAAAATTGAGCGCGTAAAAAACAACGCGTTTTGTCGGTTACGTCACTTATACAATCATATCTCCAGAACCAAAAGTCACAGCCATTTGATCTTTGAACTTGATCAATGGCCCAATAGTAGCTTTCGAGCGAGCATAAGTTTGTTAAAATCGGTTCAGCCATCTCTGAGAAAATCGAGCGCGTATAAATATCTTCGAAAAGGACACACACACACATACACATTAGAGATGGGCAATTCGTTCGCGAATGGTTCAAAAGAACTAGTTCTTTTGAAAGAATGAACGAGCTATAGTTCTTTTATCGGGAACGGTAGTTCTTCAGTTCAAAGTCGTGGGATCTTTTTTTTTGTTTTTTGAGTCCGCTTTTTTCAAGAACGATACTGATAAGAAAGTTCCATCACGAAACCTCATTTCTACCTCGAGGGACCTTTTTTTTGCTCGCTTAAGCTTACAAAAGTAAGTTCTCGTTTAGTCTTTGAACGAACTAACCAACTATGAATAGAACGAACGAACGGCTCTGGAGAACTAGTTCTTTCAACAGAACTCTGCATCACTGAACGGTTCTTTGAAATGAACTGTTTTGCCCATACACATATACACACAGACATTTTCCGATCTCGTCGAACTGAGTCGAATATATAACACTATGGGTCTCCGAGGCTTTGTTCAAAAGTCGGTTTTTCCAGTGATTCTAATACCTTTCTATAGAGAAAGGCAAAAAACTATTTATTTTAATACTCGGTTATTTGTAATTAGTAAATGAACAAAATGTTGTAACATATTTAATGTTTAAAGAAAATAACCAATACAGGACTTCCATAATCTTTTTTATCGCCGTGTATTGAGCGGAGCATTTTCCTCTCACAGACGCCGAGTACTCGAATATCGAACAACCCCGCTCGAGAGCATGGTTATTTTTGACAGCTCGATAATTATTTTCCGACATTTAAAAAAATCTTTGTAGAAAAGTTCCTATTTCTGAGCTTTAGAAAAATTACTTCTGTGTAATTTCTTTTTATTTTTTCAGTGAAAGAAAATACCTCACTAAAAAGATCTTATGAATAGCAAGTACTTTACGTCTGCTTAGCGGATTATGTTGATTCGTGACGTAGCATTAGCAGATCAACATAATCTGTTAATTACACTGATGAGCCGAAAACGAAACGTATAAAAATAAAATCAGTCATGTGTACTTTTGCACAAACCGGTACCCTTGAGGTACCAAAATTCCTAAACGTTTAAATAATATTTGTGGCATTTTTTCTAGTATAGTCCTTATCCAACACGAACACAGAGCAGCTATCGCTTCTGAAGCTTTGATTTGAAAATTATAATTATAAATATCAAACTAGTCACGATACGTGAATCGTATGCCTCGTGTGCAAATACCAACAAAAAGTTTTATCAACTCATTTTGAGCTGATTGATCGAGCTCAAATTAAATAGTTTGTCAATTTAGAATTATTTACTGTTGTTACTGTTATTTTTATGAACATTTTTGTGATTTTAAAAGTAACATGCAGAAACTCGACGAAACAAACTAATTTGTACTTCTAATGAAGAGCTCAGTTATTCGCCTCAGCAATAAAATTATAATATTTATTATGTAACATTTACCTGAAAACGTATGAAATCGGATACATATAATTGACAAACTATTTAATTTGAGCTCGATCAATCAGCTCAAAATGAGTCGATAAAACTTTTTGTTGGTATTTGCACACGAGGCATACGATTCACGTATTGTGACTAGTTTGATATTTATAATTATAATTTTTAAATCAAAGCTTTCTACAAAGATTTTTTTAAATGTCGGAAAATAATTATCGAGCTGTCAAAAATAACCATGCTCTCGAGCGGGATTGTTCGATATTCGAGTACTCGGCGTCTGGGAGAGGAAAATGCTCCGCTCAATACACGGCGATAAAAAAGATTATGGAAGTCCTTTATTGGTTATTTTCTTTAAACATTAAATATGTTACAACATTTTGTTCATTTACTAATTACAAATAACCGAGTATTAAAATAAATAGTTTTTTGCCTTTCTCTATAGAAAGGTATTAGAATCACTGGAAAAACCGACTTTTGAACAAAGCCTCGGAGACCCATAGTGTTATATATTCGACTCAGTTCGACGAGATCGGAAAATGTCTGTGTGTATATGTGTATGTGTGTATGTGTATTAGAGATGGGCAAAACAGTTCATTTCAAAGAACCGTTCAGTGATGCAGAGTTCTGTTGAAAGAACTAGTTCTCCAGAGCCGTTCGTTCGTTCTATTCATAGTTGGTTAGTTCGTTCGAAGACTAAACGAGAACTTACTTTTGTAAGCTTAAGTGAGCAAAAAAAAGGTCCCTCGAAGTAGAACTGAGGTTTCGTGATGGAACTTTCTTATTAGTATCGTTCTTGAAAAAAGCGGACTCAAACAACAAAAAAAAAGATCCCACGACTTTGAACTGAAGAACTACCGTTCCCGATAAAAGAACTATAGCTCGTTCATTCTTTCAAAAGAACTAGTTCTTTTGAACCATTCGCGAACGAATTGCCCATCTCTAATGTGTATGTGTGTGTACTTTTCGAAGATATTTATACGCGCTCGATTTTCTCATAGATGGCTGAACCGATTTTAACAAACTTATGCTCGCTCGAAAGCTACTATTGGGCCATTGATCAAGTTCAAAGATCAAATGGCTGTGACTTTTGGTTCTGGAGATATGATTGTATAAGTGACGTAACCGACAAAACGTTTTGTCGGTTACGTCACTTATACAATCATATCTCCAGAACCAAAAGTCACAGCCATTTGATCTTTGAACTTGATCAATGGCCCAATAGTAGCTTTCGAGCGAGCATAAGTTTGTTAAAATCGGTTCAGCCATCTCTGAGAAAATCGAGCGCGTATAAATATCTTCGAAAAGGACACACACACACACATACACATTAGAGATGGGCAATTCGTTCGCGAATGGTTCAAAAGAACTAGTTCTTTTGAAAGAATGAACGAGCTATAGTTCTTTTATCGGGAACGGTAGTTCTTCAGTTCAAAGTCGTGGGATCTTTTTTTTTGTTTTTTGAGTCCGCTTTTTTCAAGAACGATACTGATAAGAAAGTTCCATCACGAAACCTCATTTCTACCTCGAGGGACCTTTTTTTTGCTCGCTTAAGCTTACAAAAGTAAGTTCTCGTTTAGTCTTTGAACGAACTAACCAACTATGAATAGAACGAACGAACGGCTCTGGAGAACTAGTTCTTTCAACAGAACTCTGCATCACTGAACGGTTCTTTGAAATGAACTGTTTTGCCCATACACATATACACACAGACATTTTCCGATCTCGTCGAACTGAGTCGAATATATAACACTATGGGTCTCCGAGGCTTTGTTCAAAAGTCGGTTTTTCCAGTGATTCTAATACCTTTCTATAGAGAAAGGCAAAAAACTATTTATTTTAATACTCGGTTATTTGTAATTAGTAAATGAACAAAATGTTGTAACATATTTAATGTTTAAAGAAAATAACCAATACAGGACTTCCATAATCTTTTTTATCGCCGTGTATTGAGCGGAGCATTTTCCTCTCACAGACGCCGAGTACTCGAATATCGAACAACCCCGCTCGAGAGCATGGTTATTTTTGACAGCTCGATAATTATTTTCCGACATTTAAAAAAATCTTTGTAGAAAAGTTCCTATTTCTGAGCTTTAGAAAAATTACTTCTGTGTAATTTCTTTTTATTTTTTCAGTGAAAGAAAATACCTCACTAAAAAGATCTTATGAATAGCAAGTACTTTACGTCTGCTTAGCGGATTATGTTGATTCGTGACGTAGCATTAGCAGATCAACATAATCTGTTAATTACACTGATGAGCCGAAAACGAAACGTATAAAAATAAAATCAGTCATGTGTACTTTTGCACAAACCGGTACCCTTGAGGTACCAAAATTCCTAAACGTTTAAATAATATTTGTGGCATTTTTTCTAGTATAGTCCTTATCCAACACGAACACAGAGCAGCTATCGCTTCTGAAGCTTTGATTTGAAAATTATAATTATAAATATCAAACTAGTCACGATACGTGAATCGTATGCCTCGTGTGCAAATACCAACAAAAAGTTTTATCAACTCATTTTGAGCTGATTGATCGAGCTCAAATTAAATAGTTTGTCAATTTAGAATTATTTACTGTTGTTACTGTTATTTTTATGAACATTTTTGTGATTTTAAAAGTAACATGCAGAAACTCGACGAAACAAACTAATTTGTACTTCTAATGAAGAGCTCAGTTATTCGCCTCAGCAATAAAATTATAATATTTATTATGTAACATTTACCTGAAAACGTATGAAATCGGATACATATAATTGACAAACTATTTAATTTGAGCTCGATCAATCAGCTCAAAATGAGTCGATAAAACTTTTTGTTGGTATTTGCACACGAGGCATACGATTCACGTATTGTGACTAGTTTGATATTTATAATTATAATTTTTAAATCAAAGCTTTCTACAAAGATTTTTTTAAATGTCGGAAAATAATTATCGAGCTGTCAAAAATAACCATGCTCTCGAGCGGGATTGTTCGATATTCGAGTACTCGGCGTCTGGGAGAGGAAAATGCTCCGCTCAATACACGGCGATAAAAAAGATTATGGAAGTCCTTTATTGGTTATTTTCTTTAAACATTAAATATGTTACAACATTTTGTTCATTTACTAATTACAAATAACCGAGTATTAAAATAAATAGTTTTTTGCCTTTCTCTATAGAAAGGTATTAGAATCACTGGAAAAACCGACTTTTGAACAAAGCCTCGGAGACCCATAGTGTTATATATTCGACTCAGTTCGACGAGATCGGAAAATGTCTGTGTGTATATGTGTATGTGTGTATGTGTATTAGAGATGGGCAAAACAGTTCATTTCAAAGAACCGTTCAGTGATGCAGAGTTCTGTTGAAAGAACTAGTTCTCCAGAGCCGTTCGTTCGTTCTATTCATAGTTGGTTAGTTCGTTCGAAGACTAAACGAGAACTTACTTTTGTAAGCTTAAGTGAGCAAAAAAAAGGTCCCTCGAAGTAGAACTGAGGTTTCGTGATGGAACTTTCTTATCAGTATCGTTCTTGAAAAAAGCGGACTCAAAAAACAAAAAAAAAGATCCCACGACTTTGAACTGAAGAACTACCGTTCCCGATAAAAGAACTATAGCTCGTTCATTCTTTCAAAAGAACTAGTTCTTTTGAACCATTCGCGAACGAATTGCCCATCTCTAATGTGTATGTGTGTGTACTTTTCGAAGATATTTATACGCGCTCGATTTTCTCATAGATGGCTGAACCGATTTTAACAAACTTATGCTCGCTCGAAAGCTACTGTTGGGCCATTTATCAAGTTCAAAGATCAAATGGCTGTGACTTTTGGTTCTGGAGATATGATTGTATAAGTGACGTAACCGACAAAACGCGTTGTTTTTTACACGCTCAATTTTCTCAGAGGTGGCCAAACCGATTTTAACAAACTTAGGCTTTATATATATATATATATATATATATATATATATATATATATATATATATATATATATATATATATATATATATATATATATATATATATATATATATATATATATATATATATATATATATATATATATATATTTATATATATATATATATATATATATATATATATATATATATATATATATATATATATATATATATATATATATATTTTTTTTTTTTTTTTTGCAAGGTGGAATGCATTTAAGGAATGCCGAGGTCGATCCGGTGATTCCGGCTGGAGCATAGCTTCCGGTTCACTGGCGCCCCGACGAGTCGACTTCGGAAGTTCTCCCGTAACCGTCGCTTCCGACCCATGAGCGAATCGATCGGCAAGATGCCTGGGTCGCTCCAATGATTCCGGTTGGAGGATGGCTTCCTGTTCACTGGCGCCCCGACGATCCATACCGTAGCTACTTCGCAATCTACTCGTCTAATTCCCGGCGAAAGATTTAGACTACACCGACGGAAAGTTTCCCGACAATGGAAAAACTCCCGAGCCGACGCTTGTGGCATCATGCACGCCACCACGCAGGCTACGTCTCCAGATACCGTACCACCGTGATCACGCGAAGACACATCAGTCTGTGCGTGCTCTCCATTTTGTGAATTTTGCGTTGCGTTCCACCCGGAGTGCCGACTCCCATTCCGGGCTGCCGACTCCCGTACCGGGCGTCCGTACCTGAGGATCGAAACTGCCACTCCTGCCAGTAACCTGCGTTTGCTAGAACGCACCGGCGAGCTATTGGCCATCATTCACGAGAGCGCCGCAATTGCCATTAAAGCACGTTTACAGGCATATTCAACGTGCTAGCCGAAACTGAGCTTGTCGTCAAGCATCACACCCAATCAGTGATCTCTTGGAGGGAATCATGCAGTCTCCAGCATGATCTCCTCCAAGAGACAAGTTTAATCGAACTTCAATGTTTAAATCAGGTTAAAAATACACCGTGGTCAAGTCTCATGACTACGTCAACTGAAAGTTACCAGGATTTTGGGTGAGGAATTGTAGAACTTTGTTTTGATAAATGTGACTATCATTAGTATTGAAAGTTTTTTTCGCCTTCGAAGCCTTTCATGACAAAATAGTTTACTAAAACAAGTGATCTGATTAGTTAAACGTACGGGATTTTAGAGTTTGCGTGCGAAATGAGATAACATGGGCGATACTGAAGTTCAATTCAATCGGATTATCTTTAAAGTTGTGTTTCATCACATCTTGAGTAGTTCAATTGGAAGAACGATTAACCAAGTTTGAAAAATAATTGCGAGTTCTGCCTACAAAGATATTTTTCGCTAATTTCTTTGTTCGATATTATTGAATAAATCCCGCGTATTATATGAATATGTGACTTTAATTTTTTCAATAAAACAAATATCGATTTTTTCGAAAAAATTGTTAGTACCTCGCCATAAACGAAAGCGCAAATTTGGGTACGATCGAGAGGTTATGAAGAATTGCATACACATCTAGAAAAAAGTCATGAAAATTCACATCTTCTGAGACCGACATAATCGAGCGTATATTTATTGCATTCTGACATGCTAAAATACGTCACGTTCTCGCGAACCAACGTGCAAGTAAATGTAATATTGTGTGATTTAAAAAATTCCGCCTCATGAAATTCGATGAAATGGAAAAAAAACTTATAGCGACTGCGACGACTTGAACCGAGAATTATTGGTCTACAAAGTACGTCCGTTAATCGGCTGAGCCACAGAAGCACACATCTGCTTTACGGGTAAATGGTGCATTAAAAAATCCATACAGTCGTCCTTGCTAGCCTAATGCAAATTACAGTCGGAAACAGTCACCTGTAAAATTCAGAATTTGTTTGTATGTGGATGACGAAGAACTAGCACATTTGTTATCATATCAACAAAACAACAAAGTCTTGGTTGATTTTTTCATCATAAAAATATTCAATTTTTTACGGCGGTCTACTACAACTAGTTAGGATGGTAGGTAGGTATGGTTGTATCGACTTTTGATAGATATAAGGAATAAAATATATACAAACAATCATAACATTACTCTTGTGTAGTTGCCTTTTCAGTATGTAGGACAAAAAGCTCTATAAAAAAATGTTACATTTAATCACGTATCAGATTTCATTCAAACCCATTCGCGCATAATCGTAGTACAGTAATGCATTAATTGTATTTAGATCATATGCGTGTTTCTGTGTACGCTACTAAAGAAAAGTATGCTGGAAACTTGTTGAACATGTATTGCCAACGAGCGAAACGAAGACGATTAGTTGGAAAGAAGACATCGAAACGGAAATATATTTTTATGCACCTCACAGCCTACACAAATGGAAAATCGAAAAAAGCACTCCAATAAATGAAACTCATTTGAAAATACAAAATTTCCTATGGAAAGGCCTCAACTTGTTACATTCTTGCGCGTAGATATTACGGATGAGATCACCTTTGGCATGTTCAAACCGAAACACTTGGCCACTAAGGCAGTGTTGCCAGTAGAAGAAATGAAATGATATGCTAGTATTTTTTGTTTCCTTCTATCAGAAGTAAAGTTGTATGACATAACGAAACCATTATGCACAATTATTGGGATTAGCCAGTTTATATTAACCATTGATACACAAGCAAAGCAGGTTAGAAATAAGCAGACTCACTAAACACACATTCTTGGAAATAGACAATAAAACCAGTTGAACGCAAAGTATATATTTTCATTGCGATAAATTCACACTAATTGAACATAGATGTAAGCAACTGACAAAAGGTCGTAGCATGGTTCAGTACAAAACAAAAGCATTCAAACCGCGCAGAGATGTACCGTGAAAAAACTACAACACTCCAGCGAGCCTACGCACCGGATAGTTTTGTTTGTCTGGCTGCAGTCATCAGCCGGCAAAAGATACAACAGCGGCCGGTTTGATACACATATTTGAACACACATACATACGTATCACTTATGCGGTCGACTTTGCTAACCACCCTAATTGAACAAAACCGGCTGAGGACTCTTTCGTTGTTTGCTATCCGGCGGAACCATTTTTTTGGATTCTATTACTTAAAATATAAACCCATTAATGGAATGATGCTTTCTTATGAAGTTTCCGAAGCGACGTCAAATTTTGGATTCATAAACAAGCGCTGTGTGCAGCTCTTATGATAATGAAGAATAAAGTATCAATAAAAATAAACTATATGCAGTTAATTCCTTTTTATTTTCTCTCAATTCTCACAAAAAAAAGCTTAAAACTAGTGTTAATGACCGGGTTGAGAACCTTTGTTGAAAATAGCAATAAAATGTTTAGAATTGATTCAGAAGTTTTCTTATGGTGCCGTAGATGGGACTCGTGACTAATTTATAGACAATTTGTTGTAGTGATAATCCATTCTGCACGATAATCAGATGTTTAAATTATAATCTAGGAACTTCCAAAACTTGTTTCGTTATTATAAATTTGGCAAAGAGCCTTCATGGTTTTCGGCCTTTTGAGATTAATGTGGAAATTTTTACTACCGTTAAGAATAAGTAGTCATATATGAACAATAGCTTTCAATGCTTCACCAATTTCCGAAAATGCTCAGTATAATTAAACTTCTTGTGGTAATCTTAAGCAACACGGCCTGACGTTTGGATTTCAGAGTTTTCAAATACATGAAATAATTTGGTACTTTAGTGAAACTTCACGAATTCTAAGCTTATCTTACTTCCAAATATTTTGTGCATAATGATCGCATAGGAGTATCATAAAGAGTATGACAACTGAGCAAAAAGACAGTACTTATGAGCAGTTCCAGTTGGTTAACTCTTTGAATACGCAAATAATAACAAATCTTTAACTTTGCTGTCTTCAAAGTAAATGTTTTCGTTGACTTTTCGTGTTAATCCATTGGGTGATGGGACGCACATAATAAAAATATTCTTCATACTTAAACGTTAACGTCTTCCTCACAAAAAAGGTAATATAAAATTAGTGTTAAATTACTCCTTCTAGTGACACATTCGACATCCAAGTGTGTATTCTTTTTGTATCGCTCATGCAGAAAAAATATATAGTTAAAATAAATAAATTCCGGATAATTCTAACCAGGAAGAATTCTTAGTGTCACTATGATCATAGTACTATTAGTAGTACCGCTTCGGAATGTAGTGTAGTAGAGGTTTAGTTTTTAACTATCTTTATTCTAACAGAATTTCTCATCCGAAATGACCGCGCTCGTTTTTCTAGACCCCTACGTGTTTACTTGATATCTTTTATCTTATTTTAATATTTGGTGGTTGTTTAAAGACAAAAGTGCGATTTTCCACAAAAAATCGTTATTTTGTATTATAGCTATCAAACCTCCTCGAAGTAAAGAAAACCGGAAAGGAAAACTTTGGGGTTGGGTATTTTATTTGTAGATAGTGTGTGTAAAATTTGAAAATAATCTGTGAAGTATTTTTTAAATGACAATGGACACGGACTTTTAAAACGTTCTTTCGAGAAAAACGTTTCTAAAGTTTAATCTTCATAAAAAAAACAAAACATTATATTTTTCTGGGGGTGCGTAGGGTCCAATCTAGATTATTTATAAAATCGTTTGAAGCGCAACGAGCTGTTTTGTGTGGAACTTTTACTGATCCAACTTGATCCATGTGCTTCACTTTCACGAACCACATACTCAATCAAGTATGGGCGCCAAATGAACAAGGCAGGTTATTTTATGATTTTTGGTATTCTTGAAATTTCATGAATGTGAATCTTCACGTGCAAGTAGCAAAGTCAAATGATCACCGTTAACTCAAACACCAAAACTGTCCAGGTCTCAATTTGCATAAGCATTACTCATGCCCAAAAGTAAGTGCATTATCATTTGTAGACATAAACTGTAAATAAAAACCTATTTTAATCCACCTTGTGGTGTAATGATCCTTTTCTCATATATAATATTGTGATATTCTATTAAAAATTTTTCTCTTCGATTTTTGAAAGAAACCAAGAGATTGTTTGTGCATTAATTAGTATAACATACAGAATGAAACAGTGCTTTGCTCCCAAAGGTCATGTTTAAGAAAACAATGTGGGTTCACTTTTATATGCACTTCCGGCACCGGAACCCGAGAACAGGTATGATCGAAGTCGGTTCGTTAAGATTTGGAATAAAGGTTTTGAGTCCAGTTTACAACATTTTTTATGATTTTTGTTTCGCCAGTTTAAGTGACGGTGTACAATATTGAACACTCTATAACTCCGGAACCGGAAGTCGGATTTGGATGTAATTCAGGAATTCCGTATGGGACTGTGAGACCTTTTATTTGAATCTAAGTTTGTGGAAATCGGTCAAACCATCGAGATTCATTTGGAATATATGACCGCTATTTTCGGTGCTTCCGGAACCAGAGACCGGGAACCTGGATAGCCGGAATCGATTTTGTTTAGTTGCCTATTGATAATGGCTATCGATTTGTGTAGTTTTAAGACCAGTTTAGAATTTTTTCTACTTATTTTGTTTCGCCGGTTTAAGTGACGGTGTACAATATTGAACACACTTTACCCTATAACTTCGGAACCTGAAGTCGGATTCGGATGAAATTCAAGAATTCCATATGGGACCACGCACACCAACATACTCACACATTGCTCAGCTCGATGAACTGAGTCGAATGGTATATGACACTCCGGGCCAATTTTTACAAGACGGTTTTTCAAGTATTACATAACCTTTCTGTTTGAGAAAGGCAAAAATGAACTTCTTGAACTTCATAAGATTGACCCAAACCAGTCACGTACCCAGAGGGGGGGGGCCCGAGGAGCCCGGGCCCCTCCCGAAATCAAAAACAGACATATAATTATTTAGAAGGTCTAAGACATGGTTTGCAGAAATAACAAGACAGTAAACGTAAAGAAATGTAATACAATAACAGTTCCAGTGGAAAAGTTTAAAGTGTCTGTTAAAAACACCCGTAAAAGGCACACCGAGAATTAGGAATATAAGCCATCTTCAGTAACATTATTTTTTTATCTTTGGGCCCCTCCCGAAACGAAATCCTGGGTACGGGCCTGACCCAAACCCAGCTGTGTTGCAAAAGTACATTCGATTGATAAATGTAAAATTTGAGATAAATGTGAATACAATCCGGTACATTAGATCATAGTCGCTGCAAAAATACGAAACTTCTTTCAAATGTTGTTTCATTCCATTGATTACTTTTAGGCAAATACATCAATAACAAACCCATCCACATTCAGCATCAATAACGGCTACAAATTACTGTTACATTTTTTTTAAATGCCTAAAATTGCAAGTTCGGCTATTTTTTTGAACCCAAACATTTTCAATTGGCCCAGACATGTCATGATTTACGATACAATCCGTAAAATAATGATAAACATGAAATTCATCGCTGATCCAAACAAACATACTCACCTATACAGCTCACCGCTGACATTTAATTATGTTGGTATTGATGGTTCTCAGTTTTGATTTAATAGCATCTAGCCCTCATTCCTAGTTTTAAAAAGTGAGTACTGAGTTTGGCATCACCGTCCCGAGCTACATCGGTGAGTGTATGCTTAAACCACAGAGCTGACAATACAACCCAGATTGTCAGCTTTTGTTTTCGCTGGTACTCAAAACGAGCACGATCATTAATGTACGAAAACAAAAACTAACCGTAGCCTGATGTATACAATAAACGATTGAATTTCATGTCTCGAGCTAAACTTAACTGGCTAATGAACGAAATGCGTTTTCCAGCATACGAGAACATGTGTTGAGAATTGGATTGAAATGCATCGATTCGAACGTTGGCGCCCAAGGCAACTCTGGTGAATGGGGAATACAAGCGAGGCAGTGTTATAAGAATCTGTTTCAATGCGTTGATGTACAAACACATCAAATCACAACTTACCAATCGGCTCTCAGTGGGTTCTAATATTTGATGTGCACTCAGCGCTCATCTGCTGATAGTTTGACACTACGATGTTGAGACGATGTTTTATCTACACAAATAGTTATCCAGTTACTCAACTCGCTCAGCGATGCTTCTGAAACCTCTCTTAGAAAAAAACGTTCAACGGTGGTCCTTCTTTGGTCTAATACGTTGGATCATTGGTCCAATGAAAGTATAATAAATCGTTCAACGGGAGGCCAACACGGGACCTACGTTTGCCGATTTCGAAACATACCGTTGAACCGATTGCAATTTTTTTCGTTCAACAAACCCGGCAGACAGCGGTTCATCGTTGAGCCATTTTTAATATGAGGAGTTGGAGCCCCGTTAAACTAGTTTTACTGGAGAATTTCCGAAGTTTTTTCCACTTTCTTTAAACTAACACTACATACCTGTACAATACTTCTATTTTTTTTTTATTTAATAACATATTTTAAGGCACATTGCGTTAAGCTATAAGATGCCGAGGGCATATGTTTAAACTACTTAAACTAGATTTTTTTTTTATTTTCACACCATATGATTTTGATGGAGGAGATCAGCTTTGGGAGATCTAGTCTTCAACGGGTGGTCGGCAGTGGCTGGATGGATCTTGTACGCTGGAGTAAACTAGAACGACGTTGGTACGCATCACTGTTGGTCGCATCTTTTCGTTCGTGTGGGTCCGCGGAAAACACCCCCGACTACGGGGGGCCGGAATACTTCTACTTCACGTAGAATAACAACATATTCTCTTTCTATATAAAGGTAAGATCTAATTTTCACACTATTTTTGTAAGAGAAAAAACAACAACAAACCGTTCCAGAAATCTGAACGAATATTTCGTGCAGTATGTCGTTCAACAAGCGCTCAACGACTAAGAAAATAGGACGGCCTGCTGAAAGAGACCGATTTGCAGGTGAGGTGAACCAGACCCTGTCAGCTTGGAGCGAAATCAATCTTCAGTTCAGCAACGCCATCGCACGGTATCACATTCAACATATCATGTCAATTGTATGAGCGCACAGTGCTGCTATTTTGGCGCGCACGAATTTGACATTTCTCTCCCCTACGCAAAAAAGGATGTTGCCAATGATTTGTTCGGGAAATGTGAGAGCTGGATATCTTGTTAATATGATGTATTTGGCTGACCTCAGTGATTATGAAGTACGGAGTTGATTATTGCCAGCCCTGGTTCAGAGAGTGCAAGAACAGGTACAGAAAATACATACAATACAGGAACAAGTACATTAACAATTTTGTGTGTATGTGTCTTTGCGGATGTGTATGTAGCAAAAAATATAATTCATCAGCTAGGCAGGTATGATTAGTTGATAGCCATATACGTTGATTTTTGGTACTCTTGGTTCTGGAAATACTGAAATACCGGAAATCACTCCAATTTCCAAACGGCCAGACTGTTTTTCACAAACTCAGATTTAAATGAAAGGTATTATGTTTCCATTAGTTGATGTAGAATTTAATCCAAATTTTTCTTCCGGTTTCGGGAATACAGGGTAGTTTATATGACATTGCAAACTGACATATAGAGCGATACAGAAAACGTAACAATTCTTCTAAATTTGGTTCCCAGCTCCCGCTTCCGGAAATGGAATTCGAAAACTGAAAAACGGATCTCTCTTAATTTTCTCAGAGACAACTGAGATGTATTTCACAAACTCAGACTCAAATAAAAGGGTCAACTGTTAGAAGAAACTATTATGGTAAGTTTTTTGAAGAATCCTTTAATAATATTAATAAGAATATTATTATATGGGGAAGGCATCATAACATCACTAGGTAGATTAAAATGATTTTTTAATCAAAAAAATTTGTTTTCCTGCTCACAAACTTACATCTACAGATACTCCAAAAATATTTTTCCTTCCTATTTTTGTTTCTGTATGCTCCAGTAGTTATCTCAGCTCCAGTAGTCATCTCATATACAAGAGCCATTAGTTAGAGTGAAATCGGCTGTCTCCGTTCGTTAGATTGATCATCACGATGAGATGAAAATAGGAGCATTTGCTTCGAGTTTTCGCGTTGCTAAAACAACAGTATTGAACAATTTTCGAACTAATTGTTGTAGTATCGCTACTTAAAATCGAAGCCAAGATATTTTACCCTATTTTATCACAATTTGTTGATCGAAAGTCAATTAATCGGCAAAATAATATTGCGATTCTACTAATGAGATGACTATTGGCACAATATCCCTGTAAGGAAAATTGTTTACCAGTGGTTCATAGCATAACTCCTTAAATGACAGTTCGAAAGTGCTCATCACTCTGTAATTCCGGACCGAAAGTCGTACCTGAATAAAATAAGACATTATTATTGAAATCAAAGTTTGTACAAATTGGTTCAGCTTTCTTAGAGAAAATCAACTGTCTTTTTTGTACACAAATACTCACACACATTTTGCAACCTCGACGAACTGGTTCGATTAATATGGTTTACGCCGTGATTACATAGTCTTTTTTGTAAGAGAAAGAAAGAAAATAATCATATAAATAAAAAATGATCATATAGCAAAAATATACGAAAATGTATGAATAAAAAAATAATGTTTTCAGGCTTTTAGTGTAACAACCTATGAATTAGTTTTTTTTCGAAAAGAATGCAAGAATATAATGCAGCAATGTTATTGGGTAATGTCAAAGCCTTCAATATGACACATATGATCTCACATTCCAGCCTCAAAGCTACTGGTGGTGCCATCTTTCTTAAATTATTTTTTTTATTTAAAAGATATTTTTATTCAGGCCTATTTGCGTACAAGCTTTACGTAGCCGATTGAGCCGAATTTTTCAATAAAAAATTTTTCTTTGTGTTCGATCTCGTTGGCACCCTTTTTCTAGGGGGAGAGGAGCTTCCATTTCCCTCGTGCGAGGATTGAGGGGCACTTTGTTCGTGGCTCGTCTCGTCATCCTTTGCCGCATCGCTGGTATTGTTGTTGATTTCCGTCTTGAGTTCGTTGCTAGTTGCTGTAGATGCGCCTTGTTGTACATAGGTTGCAGTTGCTAGTTGGCTGGAGGGTAAGTTGTTAACTGCAGCTGGTGTTGCGAATTGAATTGCATCCAACTCTTTATAAAACGGAATGTAAACAACATTATTTGTCTTATTGCATTGAAGTAAATGCACACGTTTAATATCAAGATGCATTTGCTCTTTAAGTAAACATTCAAGTTCTCTTATCGAAGGTTGAATTTTGCACTGCCTGAAGTCAACAATAATTGTATTCTTTCTTACCGGCGGTAGCTTTTGTTCGTTTGGTTCACTCATTTCGAGATCGTTTTATTGTTCACTACACAATACTGTACTTGGTTTCTACCGTCCCGAACGTAAGCGATTTTGTTTTATCGACTAATTCGGATGAGATTTGAAAGCGAACTGATATTGATATTTTAATAATAATATTGAATGTAATGTTTTTTAAGTTACTGTTATGATTTGTACATAGCTTTCAGTTAAGAAAATTAAATAAAAACGAATCATGAGAATTATTTCTAAATTATTTCTTGTAACTAAAATAACAGTTATGTAATTATAACCAAGGTTGCTGATCCTATCAATGAAACATTACTCGTGAACTATTCTCTTCACCGGCGATGCTCTACCCGTGCGGCGAGCAGTTTGTATATATTCCGTGTCTGCTTTATTCATTCTTTCCTTCCACTCAGAGAATTGAACCGCTTGGCAAAGCAAGCAAGCATCTTATATGCACTCTGTTGGCTCACAGTGAGTTCGTTTCGAAGCATTTAGGTAGAAAGCTATTCGGTGGTGATGATGACTCGCGTTGAGTCGAATTTTCTACTCACGGTGATTCGTTCTCTGCGACGTATGGCAGTACAACTGAATGACCGCCCAGGATAAAATTTTATTCCTGTATAGAGCTTATAAGAAAGATGTCGAATCTTTTTGAATTGTCTTCACTGCACATTTCTTCGGTGTTTGCTATACTTTAATCGTGATTTGTAGCGTTAGGGACAACTTTGATACCTACCAGAATATGTTATTGATTAAACATCAAACTGTAAAGGGTTATTAATGGAGCGTTTTTGTGTGTCGTAAATATGTAACTTTCACTCCTATTCCGTAGTTCTATAATAAATTCATTTTGTGTTTCGATCGAGTTCGACTTTTCCAAACAAATTATACCTCATTCGAAATGCCAAATTGGTATTTTTCATTCGGTCGAATGTAGGGTTGTTTATTATGCCTGAGAAGTAATAGTCCCAAGTTTTTGTCAATTATTATTGTTTCTCATGATCGTGAAACTATTTATATACCGATTACAAAGCCATTCGACGATCGTTTCCTTAATAATTATAAACATATGTGATGATTGCTTTTAATTTCATGTTAATCATTCATAATAAACTAATAGTATTTGTATTGACTTCGAGACAAGTTGTGTCGAACCAAGTCAACTACCAAAAAAGTTGAGACCAACTTTGATGATAAACACTATCAGTTCGTACAAATACTAGAAGAACCATAAACACCAAATAATTCCGTCACATTCAATATACAGGGCGTTAGAGCTACAATATAATAGAAACTAAAACCGAAATAGAACTTCTATAATTTTGTATAAGGCACTAATTTGGAGGCCAACATAAGATTTTACTGAAGAATGATATTTCTATTATTATCAAAAACAAACAAACTCTCTACAGTTACTTGTTGGAAACTGTGCCATTGATAATCGTGCAATGAAGACCTTCCGCAGTTTCCAATAACGAAATAAATATCTAAAAATCAAGTATCATACAATCAAACACAACAAAATTATCTGTCTCGTGACATTAGTGACGTTAAATAAAGTGGAATTAAATGCATATTTTTTTTCTTGATCCTATATTCTCCTACTATCTCCTGATTATGTGATAACAGAATTATATTTCATTTGGACTCTTTGTATGTGATCCTTGAAGTATTCACGTAAAAATTTTTTTGCTCAACACAGTTTTAAGGTAAATAATACAATGAGTAGTTTCAAAACTGAATGTGTGATATGAGTAACAAAAATTCTAAATCGCACTATCTGACAAATCGATAAACCACGCGGATTGTGTTATTTTTCAAATTGAAATCGTTTCCTCTGTAATATGAATATTGTAAAATGTTATGAAATTGAATTTACAATTTCTTCTAGCGGATGTTCTTTTTTAAAAAAAAGCTAAACCGATCACTTCGGGAGTCAATCGTAGAACATTTTATTTTCAATACATTTTTGACGGCAATATCAGATTGTAATCTTAATTTGATTTCAGCTCATCAATTTCTCAACTGATATCACATTACGTTATTATTTTGCTGTTTGCTTTTGGAAGCAAAACTTACGAGGCAATAGTTTTGTGAAACTCCAAAAATGATAATATTAAATGCAAAAATTTAATGAATGCATTAAAATAGGACTAAGTTAATAAGGCGATACAAAAATGCAAAAGTAAATTTCAATGGAACATCTATTCCTCCAATTTTATGTTGCGTTTTACAAAATGCTTCGACATCCTGTGGCAGTTGGACGGAACCACAACCGTGATTCTCAATTTAAAAGTCTTAATTTCCTGATCGTAGTACAGTTATTCTAATCGATAATTTGCGTAGATATATGGTAAAAGATGCTGAATGAGTATTTAGTTAGTAATGACTATTTCTTTGTTAGCCATTCTTCTTAATTGCTTTGATTTTTGCAGAGCAAGCAGTTACATGGCGTCTCAGTAGGTTCAAACGTTGTGGAAAACCCTGCACTCCTATTATTTCTATAAATCAAATCTATGCGAAGAAGCGTTAAATTGTGTTTAATATAATAAAAACATGAGAAAATAAATCATCCCTGGAATTAAAAGATTAGACTTGCCTCTATAATCAATATTCAGAATATATTTTTGTCACTCTATTTGCATTGCATATTGATATTGCGTATTGGACTTGATCATTCATAACCATATGTGATTTTAAAAAATATCACTGTAGATATTTCAGTCCATTTTCAAAATCATAAATAAAATAAATATCAAACCAACCCGAAAGAGAATCAAAAGTGTTGCTACAGTTATATGTGGAAAATAATTCCTTTTATTTTATTTCTTATATAAGCCATATAAACTGCAAAATTTTCACTTTACAAAAGTGATTGCCCTCAGGTGATTCAACTCCAGCTTTTTTAAAATCTATCTGCCATTACTTGCCGCAAAATTTCAACAGCACGGAGTACGAACGTGAGAATAGTATTCGGTGAAATCTGAATAAACTGTTTCATTAGTTTTATTGCAGTAGGAAGTACATTATATGTACATTAGTATACGATTTCAAACGACGTTTTGAAGTAGACTATCAGTTTTATTTATCAGTTTAATTTTTATCCAACCCAATCGTTTCGCCATCTTCCAATAATAAGTAATGATATTACGTTTAAAGTTTTCCAAGCTAATTTGTGATGTTCAACGCACACTTTTTATCAGGGCAATATCTACGAGACAATTAAACTAAGCAAAATAAAAAATTGCTTCCATCGCATCGCTAATTTTTGTCTTCAATTTTTTTCGTACACTTGCATTCATGATTGCTGGCATTTTGACTCGCAGTGAGTCAAAAATTGACTCAATGTAAGCGCTACTCGTGCCTGATGATACCTGCTCTTGAAATGGTAGAGAATGGCTCACGGCGGAATAGCAACAAGCATGAAAAGCAAGATCTCTTCTCTCTTGCGAGTCGCTCAGGCAGTCACATATTGAGCATAGCTTTTGCCTCGTCCGGCATTACATGCTTTGCTGTCTCCGTTCTTGAATTGTTCGCAGGCGATGAACGTTAATGAGTTGCGTGAGGCGAATTTCAGCAACCCTGATTATAACGCAATTGCATTCACATCCTGTTCACAGTGGAACAAAATTTATCGCGCTAGTTTTGTTCTATTTTTCAATTGAAACAAATAAAACATTTACTATTTGTCGCTCGGTTCGTTCAATTTGTTTGCGTTGGATGAAATGTTTTCAATGCTAGACTGTTAGTTTTAACAATCGACTTAGATATTTATGTCGTTATCTTAGGATGAATTCTGTCAAAATCTCCAACTTTACGGTACCTATGGAAGAATGTGATGAATTATCGTCCTTCCGTAAAGTTGGCAAAACATTTTCTGTAACTTCATATCTTTCATCCTTTCCAGATTCTAACATCAATGGTGAGATGGGCCTAAAACTCCTCAAAAGTTCCCCAAAAATATGTATTTCAGAAACGGTTATTTTTGATAATTCTAAGGTCTATGCAAAAAAAAAAATTTTTACTTGCGCTATAGACACGTTTACTCGTTTTTATACCTATTAAATTTTTAAATAAAACTTTTTCGAAAATGTAATCGGTCGGCCTGAACTGCGCAATCAGCGAAGATTATGTTATAGCACTGGAGTAGGCAACAGTAAAAAGTTAACAAACATATGCTCGATGTAATAAAAATTGTAATCTCTATCGAAAAATTGAAAATTTATGTAGTTAATGTAGTTGGCGATCCTGTCACTGCATTGCTCATCACACTGGTTAGGAATTAAAGTAATAAAATCTTATAGATTACACAATTTTCTAGCACATCTTGAAGAAACATGGCCAAAAAACCCAGAGAAAAGTTTTTCGTAAGAAACCACCCTCAACGACGCTGCATTTATTCAATGCGTTATTCAATGTTATTAAAACATTTCAAAGGATCGTATTTTCTGAGGGTACAAATTAAACTTCGTAAATCGACTTTAAGCTTTTAAAATAGTCCTTAGTGTAGAACTCAACTTGTATTTTTTGTTTATTTTCAATCAACAGTTTGACTAATTCTGTGCAATCTCCGATGTATGGGATTTGTCACTTTTTTTATTATAATCATTTGAATGAAATCGGTAAAATAAATTTAGCCCTGTTCAAAAGACAGCCTAGATAAATTTTGAAAATATACAATATGTAGTTATAAATTATTGCAGGACACCTAATCCAAATCATAATCTGAAAAAAACACAGATTTTAATTTTTTTTTGACCTACCAGATTTACAAATTGTGCATCCACTAATTGTAGTATGGTGTTATGACTAATGCGATGAATGTTCGTACAACTGACTGCCCTGTTGCGTTTAGAATCTGGGAGCTGCAGCTGGTCTGTCTATATTCAACCGATTTTCTTGCATTGCCTTTCCGAACCATAAACAGCTGTCGTGTGACACCAGTGATCGCTATTGAAAATATTACGTTTCTTGAATCTTTGAAAGCCGAAACCTAACATACGCCACATTGTAATGAATTGTAGCTCGGTTTTCCTTCCGGAACAGTTTCGAAAACAAACATTCAGCAACATCGCAATAATTAACTCTCGTTTTAACTAATTAGATGCAACCTTCCGGGAACGGTAGGCTATCATCTTGGAAAGAATCTATATTCTGCATTTCTGTTTTCTATGTTGATATCTACTCGGAAGGAAAAACTGTTACAATTCTCCTAATCGTCATGGCCATATATGGACCTTCAGAGATCAACTAAAATAACGCAACATAATACTTGAAAGCTGATGGTGGCGGTTTTCGTCACAGTTTCTAGTGTTTTGCGAGAAATAATGCATTCCGAAAACGACGAAAATGACGTAAAATAGCTTTATTATGATGTATTGAACGCAAGTTTTCGTGCTGAGTAGACATAGCTGATTGATTTTGTTGGTGAATCCGCTTGACTATCATCAAAGGGAAATCGTTAAGTTAAAATATAATAACGCCATGCAGCACAATGCACTAGGATTTTTTTCTGAGCTCCTTGTTCGTTAACTAGGTTGTGCACTGTTACAAAGTATAGTGTTATGCTGTTTATTTCAAATTCCTACACAGACGATTCTTTGACCGTCATATCCGTTTGCCAGTCAACCCGACTTGCACGGCCGGTGGACTACATCATACGTGGAGCCTTTACATATGAGTGAATTGGAGTTGCTGTTTTTCACCATGTACGTACATAAATTGTGCACGTCGCTCACCTACGGACGTTTTCCACAATTCAGCTATCATCCGTTCGGACGACCACAGCAAGCCATGTGCTTTGTGTGAGAGCACGCGAGAGTGCCTTCGGATTCTATGTACCAAGCGAGCGCATGGTTATGTATCCCGAGTCCCGACTCAGTGTTTGTCTGTTTTGGAGCCAGCCGTTTGTTGCATGGGAAGAGAGGAACATAGCCGGCGTTGTATTACGAGATCCAGAGTCGCATCGCCGCAGCCGCGCACATGGATCCTCTGGAGCAAGGCATCCGGCTTCAAGCAAACACGGCCGAAACATCCGAGTGGAACAGTTGGGGCTATGAGTCACACACGGTTCTAACTTTCAGTGCTTGATTGCATATCCACCAAGTCAAACATAAATAGCTTATACGATAATTATATGCTCAGTCAGTGTTTTAGATCGACAGGATCTATTAATAAGTAAAAAGGAATAGGAAAAACAAGTTTTTTTCCTGTGCTTGGTTCCATTATATATTGAAGGTGTACATTTTTACACACATCGACACAAACATCTTGAGGTGCAACGGATTTTTCTTCGCATATAAGTGTTTGTGATATAGCTGTACTTGTGCTACATAAAGTGATCGAGATCACTTGCAAGTTTAACGGACAATTGATCTTTATCTCGTGCATGTTGTTTTGAATTTTTTTTTCGCTTGAAGCCTTTCAATAGTGATTAAAACCTTATCGCAGCAAAATAGACGAAATACAGAAACAGCAAACCGATAGAGTCAGAAAGTCATGGGAAATAATTAATTGAATTGATAAAGAGGAAATCGATGGCAAAAAAAGTTTTAAAAAATGATAAAAGATGATAAGTCAGACAGTTGAGTAGTAGAGGGAAGCCGACAAAAGCCGGGACGAAATCAATCGTTAAAGACGAGTGGTGGAAAACTCGAATCAAAAACAAGTTTTGCGCTCCGTTTTTCATCTTTTCCCGCCTTGTTCTGCTTGTTGGTTAGTTTGACGGCACAGTGCGTGACATTATGGGGTATGGTATGTTTTATCTACATCGTAGCGTCATCGTCTGAACTTTGATAACCGAGCTAGGCAAACAAGCGGCTTGATTTAGCAGCTTCGGTAATGATGAGAGATGACAGTTGACAAGTTCACCTTTACAGTGTTCAGACTATAGACGAAGAATGATTTGAATGACGAACCGCTAGCACGTGTTGAGTTGGAATACCAAAATAAAATGGGAAATTTTTTGAATTGCTATCATTGACCGAATTCACTGCATTTCGCGTCAGTTTATGTTGTAGGAGAGAGAGTGTGTGTCGATGTTTTTGAAACTAGAGTAAACAAACTATTTTGGCTATACACTGTTTGAAGGATCGGCTGATCGGCTGGCAGAATAGCTGAAGTGGTCCTGTTGTGCAAGTGAGCTTTGATTGACACCGGTTACGAATGATGCAAGTAAATATCGTAAGTAAATAACCTTTAGATGACACGGTGGTAAAAATCTGAGCCCGTTGGTAGAAAGTGATAACTGGTGTACGTGGGCAGAGTGCGTCACTTAATAATGGACATACCGGGTGTTAACGATGGCTGGGAACTGGAGGTCAATCCGTTAATTCAGGAAATGGCTCATCATCGAGATGATGAGTACTTCAATCCACAGGAGGTACGTAAATTTGATAAAAAAATTTATCATAATGACCGGCATAGCTAACAAACATTTAACTGATTCATTTAGGGGTTAGCCAAATTTTGTGCTAGGGCACATAACCGTTTTTATTATTTTTACGTTTCGTCTTTGACTCATCAGTGCAGAGCAGTTCAAATTGAACTGCTTAGTGCTAAACTCGGCAGTTCAATTTGAACCGCTAAGCAGACGTAAAGTTTCTGCTACTTACAGAACACTTTTGGTTTTGCAACGGAGTGCAATGTCTTTTCTGACGTGCCGAACGAAAACGTGTTTTCGACTATTTCTAACCGATGCAGGTATGGTCATTTAGGGGTTAGCCAAATTTTGTGCTAGGGCACATAACCGTTTTTATTATTTTTACGTTTCGTCTTTGACTTTGAAATAGTCGAAAACACGTTTTCGTTCGGCACGTCAGAAAAGACATTGCACTCCGTTGCAAAACAAAAAGTGTTCTGTAAGTAGCAGAAACTTTACGTCTGCTTAGCGGTTCAAATTGAACTGCCGAGTTTAGCACTAAGCAGTTCAATTTGAACTGCTCTGCACTGATGAGTCAAAGACGAAACGTAAAAATAATTTAACTGATTGTTTTCTCTTTAAAAAGAGGTGAGTGTTTTTAAATTTTGAACTAGGACACTTTTAGGTTGGTTGTTTTTCATAATAGTAAACCCACACTGGGTACTAGAACAAAAACTTCATTTATTGTCCAAAAATTGTAGGCACAACAATCAATTACAATTACACTTAACAAAAAAAATTGGGAAAAGACGTTTTTACTTAGAAGCTATTCCATACATTAGCAGCGGAAAGGGTGATACAATCAGGAATTGCTACGATTCGGTTGAAGCTTTGCACATGTTTTCAGTATAACAAACGAATTGTTTTGCTTTTTTTAAACTCAAGATACATGTTCAAAAGTCCCGTTCTTGAAAATCAATCTTGAGTTAAAAAAAGCAGGGTGCTGTTTTTGCATGAATTTTTTTCCACATCGTTGTAACACGGAAACTGGTAGAAAAATGGTGTCGAAGAAGAGATAGGAAATCGATCAGCCACACATTGACGTTAATGCGATTTGTGTCTTTTGAAAAATTAAGTAGTTATAACTGAAACAATTATTGTATACTTTCAAGAATTCAAATTATTGACGAAAAATAGCCATTTCAACACTTAAAAAAATGTTTTACAGGTGAAAAGCAATTAGTTTTTCTCAGTAACTTTTCTCCTAGGAGTAGCCGTTCTCAAAATATAAAATAAAATTATAAAATAAAAACCTTCACAATCCACCCAGTGGCGTAATAATGCCTTTCTATTGTCATTCAAAACATTTATAATACGTTATCCTCGGACTTTAGTATTGTTAGCTTATCAAATATCCTAATAGTAGCTTTCAATCGAGTCTAAGTATTTCAAAATCGATTCTTTCATCTACGAAAAATTTTGGTGCATTAAAATATACTGGGATTTATCGGTTACGTCCATTTAATTATTACATCTCATGTTCCTTTTAACCCTTCCAAATTTGATCAACATTGTTAGCTTTCAAACATTCTTTGCACTTGATCAATGACCCAATAGTAGTTTTCAGGCAGCCTAAGATTGCTAAAATCGGTTCATCTATCTCCGAAAAAATTGAGCGGTAAGTATGAAAGTGCGTTTTGTCGGTTACGTCACTTATACCATTATATACAGAAGTGATAGCACTGGTATCTTCGAACTTGATCAATGACCCAATAGTAGCTTTCTAATGACGAAATCGGTAGAGTCATCTACGAAAAAATCGAGCGGTTAGAAAAATCTTTAAAAGAGGTACACACTTATCCACACGTACATGCACACACAGACATTGTTCGATTTTGTCGAGCTGAGTCGAATAGTATATAACACTAGGGGTCTCCGGAGCTCCGATCGAAAGTCGGGTTTTCCAGCATCTCATTCTATAGAGAAAGGCAAATCTTAGATTAGTGTTAAACTACGCTGTTTTTTCATATCATCGGAAACTGTTGATTGTGCAAAAATGATGAAGAAAAAGTTGTTCGATCGATTTGGCACTCTTAGAAAAGCATACACTAAAAAAGAATACATTTTCAACAATTAAAACACTAACAGGAAAAACCAAACCAAAAATTTTCCGTTTAAAGGTTAATTTTCACTTAAAAAAATTAGTTTCGATTAAAAAGTTAAGAAGTAACTACTGAAATAATTTTCAGGGTTTCAGGGTTGTTTTATTTAAAAACAATAAAAAAAGATTTTTAACTATTTTTAACATAAAATGCAATAAATATACTCATTGTGACATATTTAATCATGAAATGCAAAGAAATAGTTGTAGACTTGTTGTAACTTGTTGAATCGGTGTAATTCATTAAAACTCTGAGATTTTTCACTTAAATATTTCGCAAAGCGCTACTCTTCCTAGAATGTCACAATGAGTATATTTATTGCATTTTATGTACAGAATCATATTCTATCGTTCCATCAGAAACATGAAACTGGAAAAATTTCTTTTAAATGATTTCAGTTGTTACTTTTTCACTTTTTAATCGACACTAAAACTTCATTAAAATTTACTGTTTCTGTTACTTATTCATTAAAAATATGAGTTCTTTGCTTTTCATTAGTAAATATTTAGGAAACGGCGACTTCTAAGTAGAATGAATTAGTTTATTACTCTTTATCAGTAAAATTATTTTCTGTATTTTGAATGACCAAAGTTTGAGTTTTAAAGAAAGATCTATGATTTTTTTTAAATTTAAGTTTTTCGAAAATGTTTCTTATTTTTGTAAAAGTATTCGATTTCTTTCAGTGTATATCGCTTGTGGAAAGGATTTCGTTAAGTTTCTTTTTCGACTCTATTTTTGTATAATTCACAGTTTCCGAGCTTCTGTGATATAAGACAAGCGCATACAAAACTCATTCGTCCGTTTTTAAAGTTAATTTCTTTCGATCCATGAAAAATAACTTGTTTGTCTTATTGAAGACGTTTACAAAGTTTCATCTTATTCTAAGTATGCAAAGTCTGACGACCTGCTACCCATTTTCGGAATTGCTCTTAGCAGGCACGTACCCAGAGGGGGGGCCGAAGGGGCCCGGGCCCCTCCCGAAATCGAAGTAAAGTAATTTCCATTTTGGGTTTTTTAACTTTTATTTCCGGAATCAGGAACAGAAATGAATTTTTTGGTTATCAACTAACAAGATATGCCAATTAGAAGATTTCATCAACCAGTTTTAAATAGCTCGCTTCTTTATGCAATCGAATTTATTTTCGAGGATCGAAAGTCGGGTTTCACAGTGATTACAATCAATGTCAAACTTAAAGGAAATGGTACTGGATGATCAGAAAGTGCCATTATGATTAGTACTGAGCAAACATATCATAGTTTTAGCAAGATTCTGCGAATGAAAAAGATGTCCTGCCGCTGGATGTTGCACTTGCATACTCAGGATAAAAAAGATGAACGCGAGCACGCTTCAGAAGCATGTTCGCCTATGCTGATAATGATGGTGTCGGTTGGTTACTGTTGACTTACTCCATTATTATACGCCAGAGAACAGGACATTACCGATTTCGGTAATATAAGTATAAGTGTGAATTATTGGAGCGATTGAAAATCGGTGTGAGCTCTGAGAAATTTATGTGAGTTCCGTTTCGAAATTTTTGAATGCTACTAAGAAAATTTTTCTTTTGTTACATCATCACTCCCAATTAGGAATTTAAATTTTATACTCATCACCCTGTAAAATTTCAAATATATTCATGCATATATTCCCCTGAAAATCTCAAATATATTGAAAAATTTAAACTCGAAAAAAAGTACGCGAACTCCAAATTTTGTTTAAAGAATGAAGCACGGAATTGGTATAGCGAACAAAAAAAAAGATCGCGGCGATTTAAAACTAAAAATCTACTAAAAACGTGATTATCAAAAGTCTACAAAAAAGTCTGCAACTGAAACATGTCTACAGCTTATTTTATAAATCTGCTGATTTACAAACAAATCTGCAGGCATCTCTGATCCAGACACGGAAGTTGACTCGATGAAATTAAATAGGATCTCGTGGGATTATAAGGCACTTCATTTGAATATAAATTTGTTGAAATCAGCTTGACCATATGTTCGACAAGTAACCAACAAATTTTGCAAAACTAGAAGAGCTTACTGAATAGTTTCGAAATATTTGTTCCTTCTTACATCGTGGCTTATAAGAACACACCATTGAAATTGAAGGTTTTAATACTCATCACTCAGCTTTTCCAGAACTAGAAGTCGAATTCGAACTATGGGACTAGGACTAGAAGAAATGTAAAAATCGATCCCTTCCCTTTGATACATAGAAATTTTCGCTTAAATCTCTCATTGTCCAATCCGAAATATGTGAGTACATATTCACTTAAAATGCAACATACTTGCACTCACTGTTCAATAAAAAATAAAACAAAAAATACTAAATGCACAAGAATCATCACTTAGACGCGTTATTTCTTATTTGTGGGCCCCCAAATACTGTCAAATATTTCTAGAGTTACAGGAAAATATGTATGTTTAAAAGCATTAAGAACAACGACTCAGGCGACAGTTCTGGAGTTTGCAAATTTTTGCTTGACAGTCTTTTCAATTTGATAAAAGCAGCACATCAAATCAAAAGGAATATTCGGTAACATGTTAAATTGAAATATTGCAACTTTGCCTTTATTTTCATTCATAAGGATAATGATACTCACCTTTGTCTATGATGATAAAATGATGATGATATGATGATGATTTTTCATCATTTTCTAGAGCGTTGTTCCCGATATCACTGTCACTTTACGTCAATAGCGTTGAGCCAAGACCCGCGACTTGTTGATATATTTTTGTATTTTAGTTGATATATTTTTGTATCAAAACCATCGTTAGAATTTTTCAGGTCATAATTATGAGCACTTATAACTCAGTTTTTCGAAGATGAAAGTATCCAATGTAAGAACTAATCGATTCAAAATCTCTTATCACAAATACTTATTGTAACAGCATTAAAGTGTTTCAATAGTACGCTATTAATAAATCTATTTGAACTAAACTATGTAAATAGATGTTCAGTCCGTTTTTGACGTTGGACTACGTCTTTGTTTTTTAAATAGGGGTGCGCATTAAAAATACGGAAAATAAAACCGTACAAACTGTCGTCAAGTTTTGAACATCTACAGCTCAATCAATTTTCAAAAACTTTGATATCATCACACCTACTACTTGAAAATCTAACAGAGAACAGTTTCGTATACACAAGTTCAAGGTTTTCCTAAGATTTCCGTTTTTTAATGTGTGCGTTCGTATTTAAGAATATTGCTCACACAAAACAAGTATCAGTATCGAACAGACTTGCACTCTGTGCGTTTCGTTAATGCTGTAGCAAAGATTCATCATCAACCCCAACAAACTAAATTATTACTTAATTTTTCAGGATAAACAAAATTCCTAAAGAATTATATTCGAAGATTGGTTTAGAAACAAATAAGTTTATATGGAACACAAAAATACTGCAGCCTTAATATTCAAAACAAATATGATGTGTTTTTTAACACTATTTATGTAGTCCTACGTCAACTGTATGAGCAACCCCAAAGGGCTGTCACATGTAGTATTTTAGTTCAGTCAGTGCCTGCCTGTAAATCAAACAGGTCGTATATCCAGCAAACGAACGACAATTTGCGTTGATTCACTTGACGGATTGGCAACTCTGCACCGATCAGCGATGCCACCCGTGTGGTTTTATTCTTAGCTCTAAGGATGTCTTTTTTACGGATCTATGGATAGCCATCTACAAATTTACGGATTATGAATTTTTTCTTCAGATTTTTTATAGTTTCTCCAAATATCTAAGGAAAATAATTATTTATTTTAACATTTTCATAGATTTATTTTTGTAAGTCCAGTTATAAAAGAAATAATACGTCTGTTTATCACCGATCAGTTATTCTTTGGTGTTAATCAGCTAATTTTATAAACATAGATGAATACGAGTAGACTTGAAACCGAATTTGCGGATTTGACCGCTGAGAAGAGTGGCATCCCTGGCACCGGTTGCGATGTATAGATGCGAGATCAGAATAATGAAGAAAAGGTGGAAGTTTTTGGATTTGGTTTTGAGCGACGTGAAGAGTCAAAATGATATTACGTAACTTTTCCGAGGGATACACAGTATGGTAGTACGCATTTCATTCAACCAACAGTACCGTTTTATATTTTAGAATTGACAACTGCACTACTACATACACAAACTCCAGATATGCTGCATCGACCGAAACAAATAATAATCGAAAGGACTAATGTCTGGGCTATGGTTATACGTTGTCTGGCATTTTGGGTAATCGTAATGGACTCACTTTTTATCTCCAGTAACAATTGGATGTATGATCTTGGAGCAGTTGTTCGCACGTGAAGAATCGGAGTTTGACATCCCGACCGTATTATTCCCATTGCTTTTAAACGTTGACAAATGGCTGGCTGAGTAATTCCGAAGCGCTTCTCGCGTTTGCAATGGATCTTGATCGAGCAATTCGTCCAAGACGTCATTTAAAATTTTGTTGGCGCTCCGGTTCGTTCTTCGTCTTCCAAATCAAAATCACCACTTTAAAACCATGTCAATCACTCAGCTAGAGCATTTTCACCATACACTTCCATTAAAATACTATGACTTTCGGATCCAAAAATACAGGGTGAAGTGTGTATGAAGAAGTTTCAACCCGTCTTGAAGTGCGATAATGCAAAAATAAAAATGCAAAATTCTAAATTCGGCTCAAAATTATTTAAGTTTGTAGGTTGTATTAGTTGCTGGTCAAACAAGATTGAAGAGTTGGAATCACTTGAAGTACGCTAAAGGCTAATTTAAAAATGTGTATCAAACAACTAATAGTAATGTAGTTGGTCGAAACAGTAGTTTTGAGTGATAGTTCAGCTGTGGCGTCCCGGGTTGGCGGTTCAATCCATATGACGCTGGTCTTACTTACAAGCCAGTTGTCGTATGTTCGAGCCTCGACCTGGAAGGATTCTTAGTGTCAGTAGGATACATACACAATTAAAAAAATTCGTGTGATTTTACATCATGTCAGATGCACATAAATGGAGCGTCATATTTCACACAAAATTATATTGAAGAACATGTAAAATTGGGTGATTTGAAAATTACACATGGCTTTAAACGAAAGGAATAAAAATCAAACGATCGACATCAACAACGCGACTTGAAGCGAAAAACATTAGATCACAAAGCACACCAGTTAGTCGACTAAGCCACAGAAGCACATATTTGCTTGGCTGGTAAATCGTGCATATAAATTCATACAGTCTCACTTGCTAGCCGAGTGCAAATTACACTCGGTGCCAGTAAATTTCTGCACGAATGGAATAATGTCACAGACTAACAGACATGACAGTATGAGTAAATTCTTATAAAAATATTTTTTCGTGATGCACTAGTTCCACCTATATTGTACTGCGCGAACTATTTAGTATCTGTACACCCCTTGTGATATGTACAAGTTTTTTTACTAGTTGGTTTCCCCTCGTTTGTCAACACCGATCAGCTGCTTGCAGGGACGCCTGATTTCATCAAAATATTTGAAAATGAATCGTCACAATAAATTATTGGATTACGTTAATAATATATTTAACTTTTTCGCGATGTTGGAAGGTAACCATTTATTTGACTCAACGTTGTTCATCTAGACTATTTTTTATTGTGTTGGAAGTTTTCACCCGAAATTGAGTGGCGGCAGACCAGAAGCAAGTAAATATTGGTTCGATTTTGTATTGCGTTGGAGGATGAGAAGTAGGCACAATTATATATATAGTTTTGGCAATATGAATTAAATCTGTATCCTGCATGAAATTCGCATGAAGGTATACAACTCAATACATTACAGGTAATTCTGTATGAATGGCAACTCTGTTGGTAAATGAAAAAAATAAACACAGTCTAGATGACAGACAGGATGTTTTTGATAGGGTAACGTGGCGTCATCATGACATATGTGAGTACTGTCCCAAATAAAGGAATATTCAAAATGACCGTTAAAATGATTGAAGAATCTAATTTGAGTGTCCTGTCTGTTAGTCTGTGATAATGTGTCATTTGAGAAGTTCAGTAGTTATGAATTGTATCGTTGAAATTCATAATTTCTTTCTGTGTAGCACTAGCCATGCAATGATTCTGTACACTAAGAATCGGCTGCGAAGTCTGTTGGAACAGAAAGGCCAAATTCCACGAAAGGAATGTAATGCCAAGACTTTGCTTTGCAGCTGTGGCAAGTGTTTGTTGATTAGTGAAAAGTGTTATTCATTAATTGAACTATGTCAACTGATCGTCTGCATATTATTGTCGATGTTACCAAATTTATGTTATCAGATTTAAATGGAATGTGTAAAAATTTACGAATCAATCGTGTGATTCAAACTGAAAAATCTAAAATTTGTTTGCAGCAAACCTATCTGCGAGTGTTCATTTTTTTTATATTTTCAGTAGTTGTGTGTCATCTCGAGTTGTTTACAGCAATGCGAATAGAAGAAGCAGGATATTGATGAGATTGTTCCTTGGAGATATTTCATATTTTTCTTGTTAACAGTCTTATTATATTTCTCCTTGCTAAAAATCGGACTAGACTAAACTCCATCGATTATTCGGGGAACGTTTGAGCAATGGATCTATTTTCCTTCGGGTTAAAGGCTAAGTTTAAGACACGCGCGTGTAGTTTATAATCGTGCTAATATTTCTTGCGACCGTGCTTAACTAGGACGTATTTAATTATATGTCGTTTTCGCTTGGGAAAACTGAAACTGACCGAAGGTAGTTTCATCAAACATACACTTTTCACGAAACTGTGTTGATTTCGCACTTAGCAACGGGGGTTTGAGCAAACATGATATAAAAACCAGGTTCGAAACTTACTCAATTCAACTATGTTGAAACTAGGTTCGAAACTAGCTTCAAATAAACGGTTTGACAGCAGTTAGAGCGGAAACTGGGTTAGGTTTTGCATCAAGCGAAAACGACAATAGTTTAGACTGAGAGGAGGATCCATTTGATATTTTATTATTTTGGTTAGGGAGTACGCATTGACATTAATTCGTATCGCGTAAGACGTGAGTGATATCTTGCCAGTATTACGGCTGTCGATTGAAACAAAAAGAACATTGAGTTAAATGTATGAATTGATATCAAACCTCCCAACAGCTGTCCCGAGTTTTACGAGTTTCGGAAGAGATTTCGGCTTGAAAGTAGGAAGCACATATTAATTCAAACGCCATAAACAATCCTTCCTCCCCAAGTAGATCTGCCTTCGGACGTGACCGGCGTAGGTATTGATCAGCAAGCAGGTAGAAGTGGCAAGAGTGTAAACATTAAAAATGAAGAACCATCACATTCTAGGTAGGCCGGCAGGCAATGTAAAGGCCTGTGATCGGACTGGAGAGCCTGCAACGGCAAACGATGCGTGAACCTTGCTGCCTCCCGCGGAATGGTAGTCTGAAATACCTTCTTCCCCCGCAAAGATATCCACAAAGTCATCTGATCAACATATGGTAAATAAAATCGACCACGTTCTCATCGACCGGCGATTGTTCTCCAACGTCATCAATGCCCGCACCTACCACAGTGCCAACATTGATTCTGACCACTATCTTGTTGCGGTTTGTATGCGCTCAAAACTATTAACGGTGGACAATATTCGTCACAAGGAACGCCGGGACTCAATCTCGAGCAGCTACGTAGCCTTCGTACTGTCGAGGAATACGCACATCAACTGGAGCTAGGTCAGATTTACGCGATGACTCTTGAAGATGGCTGGAGGCCTGCTATGAGAAGCACTGCTGCAACCCTACTAGGTACGAGGTTATTGAGTCATGAGAGTGACTGGTTTGATGGCGAATGCCAGCAGTTGGTCGAAGGAACGAATGCGAAGATCACATATTAGCGATAAGACAAGTACTCCAGAATTGTCGTGTACACACGCATCACCCATTCATTGACTTCAAAACGACATATGATATATACGATCGAGAACAGTTTTGGCAGATTATGCACGGTTTTCCGTATAAACTGATGCGATTGGTCAAAGCAAAAACAAAGAGTGATGTACTACGTCCGCGTATCTGTGACACTCTCGGGTTCCTCCGAATTTTGGAGAGGGCTACAGCAAAATGATGTTTTTTTTTAAAGATTGTTATGTTACGATTTGATTCGAAGAGCGAGGATCGACAGCTTTTTGGTTTCGTTGACGACGTTGATATTGTGATACGTAACCTTGGGAATATGATTTAAATATACATCGAACTGAAAGCCTGACTATAAATACATCGAAAACAAAATATATGAGAGGAAGAGACTCTAATGAAGGAACACTACGCCTCTCACCTCGAATATTGATAGCCGGTGACGATCTCGAGGTGGTTGACGGGTTCGTGTATTTGGGCTCACTGGTGACCGCCGATAAGGATACCAGCAAAGAAATTCAGAGGCGTATTTTGGTTGGAAATCGTGCTCACTTTGGACTCAGAGAAACCCTTCGATTGAATAAGAACCAACGCGCTTTTAGTGTTTTCGAAAAAAAAGGTGTTGCGGACCATCTATGGCGGAGTGCAGATGAAAGATGGAAAGTGGAGAATGGATAATGGAGAACCACCTATTGTATGGGTAGCTAAAATTGGACGGCTATGATGGCCTAGAAATGTCATTGCAATGGCCGACGGCAGCCCAGTAAAAATGGTATTTGAATGTGGAGGGGGATTCACGAAGTATTCAGATCTTGAGTGGCTGGCGAAGAGCTGCCATGGTTCAAGCTACATTGAGACTAGATACAGCAAAGAACATCGGAGGACTTGCCTGATAGGTAAAGTAAGTAACCGTCACATTCTTATGATTACAGTCCTCAATCGTATTTGAATATTCTATGATGAAAACTCCAATATTTATCACAGTATTTATGCAGTTAATGATTTGGGGATTTGGACTTCAATTCACTTCGCCTTCTCAAAATTGCTATTCTTTTGAAAAAAAAACTACATCAGCCATCAGGATCAGCCCCATGTGGTTGTTCGAGCCATTGATGTGGAACAAGGCAAGCAAAATTTCTAATGATCTACAATCAAACAGTTCAATCAATCGTCACACTTTTGAATTCGCTTTTGCACGACAGTCTGCCTAGATTTATCTTGATTAGGAACCAACACCGAACATTGTTTATTTTATAGCCGACGAAATTACACCAATATCCCAAATGTATGTAATTATATCTTTGTACATACTTGCGATACGGATTTTTATATTAAAGCTTCTCTTCGTCAAGCTTGTGTTCAAGTTTTGTATTCAAGCTGTGATTTTATAGCGTTAAATTTCTCTACCATTCTGCGATTTCGGTTGAAGCGATAAACTATTTCTCATTATCAATCGAGTTCATCTTATATAAATTAGAAATTAATCTTACGCACTCAACATTTACCCTGGGGTAGTTGTCAATTTCTCAGGCGAAACGACATAACATGGAATTTCATCCGAGCTTGCATGAACAAGATCAGATCATACCAATTAAAGCTTCAAATCGTTTTATGGCACTTATTGTCTTGCTGTTTAGCAACAACCTACTTCTAGCAGGCTATGCGTAGGACTGAAACGTTAGCATTTTGCTCTATTTATAGATTCGAGTGCTTCCTACCAGTGATGCCACTTTTCCTTGAGGTCAAATCCGTAGATTGGGTTTCAAGTACTTATGCTCGTAAATGTACGAGCATAATGAACAGCTTGAGGCACCAATCCACAAAGGCAGGCTTCCAACAACGACTGATCGATGGCTTATAGAGGCATCATTACTATTCTAATCGGACAAGCAAAAAAAATAGAGATGATAAAACAATAATTAATTATTTTCCATTGATATCTAGAGATATAATGTTGGATCTGGAGATTTCTGGTAAAATGATGCTAAATCCGTAGATTTCATATAATTCATCCGTAGATCCGTAGAAAAGACAGGAATCCGTAGATCTACGGATAAATCCGTAGGGTTGGGATCGCTGCTTCCAACAGCTTCGCTTTTGCATCGATTGACCAATCAGAGCGATGCTTTTCCTTTGATATATCGCTTACCCCTTCAAAACCGTCGTCTATGGAAGGGAAATCCTATATGCCGGAGATATTTAGCAGACAAAATACAACACTGCTCGCCACTAATCAAAATTTCAATCATTTATAATTGAAAATACGTGGTTTGATACATTCAAATCGAATCTTAGAAATATTTCCAATCAAATAATGAAATAATATTAAAAATTGATACATAATATACTGAGCTGTAAGTGTTTAAAACCTGACCAAATTTCTACGTGTACTTTTCCTTGAGTTTCTAATATGCTCCCCTATATATAACATGAAGATGTGTTCCATATCAAAACATCAAGAATCGTCTAAATGAAAATGATAACTAATTTTAAACTATCTTCCTTTGAAATACTATAAAATTTCCATTGTATTAAAAATATAACCGGGTTTAATCCAACAAGTAGTGTAATGATGCCTTTTTCGTATTACTCATTCTCTCATCGGAATTCTTAAAAAATCTTTTATTTGAAACAAGTCTTATTGGGTACGAGCTCACATGTTATATGAATTGGATCAGTTTTTAGTTCAATTTAGAAGTTTTTAATGTTTTTTCATCATCATTTTTTAAGAGTACATACGAAGTTGAGAGGAAAAAGTGAGCCAATGTAGTGATTTTGTAAGAGTTTTATACAGATTTTATTTAAATAATAAGAAAACCATTTGTTTGTTGTACTATCGAAGAAAAAAAATAGCTAAATTATACAAAATATAACTTCACCACCTTCATCGGAACATATTTTTGCTGAGGCTCTTCCAGGCAAACCGCCTAACTGAAATAAAAAAGTCAAAAAATTCAAAAAATCAAAAATTTGTATTGTGATATAATTCAACAATTCGGTTTACTAAAACCCATTTATATTATTCGAATTATGTAAATTTTAACACTAAGGTCGTTCGCTTCTTCGAACCAGCAAAGTTTTCTGACCCTATGTGCGGGGTTCGGAATCGAACCCAGGTAGGCTGCGTGAAAGGCATCGACTAACCCATCACGCTGTAACCGTCCCCTGAAAACACATTTTTTGCTATTAAAAGTCCATGTGTATCAAAACAAGAAATGATTTTCGATGTGTTTAAATTAAAAAAAAATTCATGCCATTGAAAATTTTTTGATGAAAAGGTAACCGTTTAAGAACACGAGCGTTTATATACGATCAATTCAAAACAAAACTTATTCAAACTAGTTGAACAGTTTTTTGGGAAACCACATTCACCTCAACAGTATATTTCTGAAAACTGTTTTCCGAAATATCCACGTTTGAGTTTTTGCTCATCAATGGCATATGGATAGAAGCGTGTCGAACGGCTGTCATTTTAATTCTAGAACTCGGAACTTTCATGCAGGTGTTATAAAGAGTATGGTATTTTAGATTCAGAATATGTAACAACTGTTTACAATTTTCTAACCTTAACTTTGTTTGTGTTTCATAGTCATGTTCATGTTTGTGTTTCATAGTCATGTTTGTTTGTGTTTCATACAAGGATGGCTTTTATCGTATCAAAGAACGTTCAATCTTCACTCTTCACACGATTCAATCTGTGCCATCAAAGAGAAATGGAAAACATCGCAACAACAAACACCCGGCATGGCTCATTTAACATAGAATAGACACCAGTGCGAGAGTGAATTTCTCTCGATGACATTTCTGAGAATCAAAGGTTAGCACGCCGCTGTGGAGATCCTCTCTGAAGCAACAAACGGTCGCTTATTCTCGTTTCGCGATTCGATTCTATACAGGCAGTTGATAATTGCGATAGAATCATTTCACTATTGCCGCTTATTCTAACTATGTGCATATAACCTTTGTATTAGTTGTGTCTATGAAAATGTATGTGAATGCTCCACACAAGGGTTTTGAAATATTGCAACCTAGTATGAGAAACATCAAGATGAACCATCGATTCGATTTTCTGCGATAATTGTCAACTTGCGATTCTCTCTTGGCAAATTCCACACAGCAACGATCATTATCAGACTGTATATTTATTCATGGGCCGTGAAATACTCAGAGTATGAAGTGGAGCGAAGAAATGTAGAAAAATTCTCTCGCGGTTCATGTATTGAGAGACTCGAGTTCTTATAGCATCTTCTACCGGATTGAAAATGTTGTATACAATATAGATAGCAATATAGCAGCTTCTGTCAAATTTTCGGCAATCACCAACACTGGTTTCATAGTCATGTTTGTTTGTGTTTCATAGTCATGTTCAGAAACAAGCTCTTGAAATTTTTCTCACGTGTCAGTCTGTAATTTCGGAACCAAATATCGTATCTAGATGATGTTTAATAACGTGAGAGATGAGATTTATTTAATGAGACTTCAACAATTTAAATATGAATCTAAGTTTGTGAACATCGGTTCAACAATCTTATACCGTTTTCGTTTTTGAACCTACATTCGGGCGACTCCGAGTAAAACGAACACGTGCCTAAACAACAACTCATATAAAAAGAAAAAATAAACCAACTCGCATGGATGTGTGGTGCAACCCGAGAAAATTTTCAGAGCGAAACTACGCGATAGGAGTCCGATCAAGAGCGAACCCAGGTTGCTGAAACAAACATATCAGTTGTTTGGGCGACTCTGGATCAGCTCTCGGGCTGCTCTGATCAATAAACGAAAACGGTTTTAGAGAAAATCGAGTTCCATATTTTTGGCACATTCACCCAAAAATATCAACACACACAAACGTTTTGTGATTTGAACAAACTGATTCGAATCACGAATAAAAAGCGATATTATTAATTTTTACTGTATTTTTCACACTGAAAATTAATACAAAATTTTAAATCTTCAACGTCTCGAATTTCGATTTGTGGTAGAACAAAGCAACAGAAATGACAGTGACAACACGTAGCGAATATGAATGTGAATATAAGCAAATAACAATTCTTTCATTAATCATTCTTGTTCAGAGCGCGTCACAACAATTTAGCGAAATTTTGATGATAAAACAATGTCTCAACCAAGCAGAATCATACGCTTCTCAAAAAATGTTTGATGAATGATTCGAGCATTTATTTATTTTTTGTCGAACTTAAAAATGCCATGAAAAGGAAATAAAAAAAATTAGATTACGAAATAATCGAATAATGATATGCGAATATGATGAAAACCGCAAAAAGCTACCGCAGAAACACAACTCGAACCCGTAGCTAGCTCCTATCTGGGGAAATCATTTTGTCAATGAACCTACCCTGCATGAAAAAAATGACTAAATTAGGGCTGAAACAACTGGCGGAGGTGTTGCCATAGTAAAATGACTACAAGTGAACGCCGTGGTGCCCGAGCACAACTGAAAATGCTCGGTTCCTTTGTTCAATTAGACTGTTTCTTCGTGTGTTTCACATGCAGGATAGTTTAATTGACAAAACGATTTACCCGGACAGGAGCTAACTACGTGTTCGAGTCCCGTCTCTGCGGTGGCTTTTTCGTGGTTTTTATTACATAGTTGTATTCACATGCCATTTTTTCAATCTGTTTTCCTCATAAGATGCTGATCAAATTTATTTGCTTTAGATTTTTATTCACTATTTTTAGAAAAATGCGTACTGTAAAATGTTCTGTTTTTTCAAAGTCGATGTACTGTGTTTTCTTGATTTTTACGCCAAATGTACTGTTTTGGCAAAAAAATATAGGAGCGTTAGGTATGCATCAACAAAAGTTATATATTTTTCGAAACCTGTGTTCCCTTGAAAATAACTCAAGTACATTTTAAGTTTAGTTGATGTATTCTGCATTTCAATGTTGTTGTACTATTGTGTTGATATTGGAAATACCTTATTTAAATATTACTTTGTTCATTTTGCTATTCGGAGACTAGGGCATAATAAGGTATGCATTGGAAATTTCCCCGGTTGGCGGTTCAATCCATAGGACGCTGGTCTTACAAGCCAGTTGTCGTATGTTCGAGTCCCGACCTGGAAGGATTCTTAGTGTCAGTAGGATCCATAATACTATCCATGCAATGATTCTGTACACTAATAATCGGCTGCGAAGTCTGTTGAAACAGAAAGGCCAAATTCCACGAAAGGAATGTAATGCCAAGACTTTGACTTTTGGAAATTTTTCCCTGGTCGGGATGCTATGTGACCCACTGGGCATCAGTTCAAAAGTCAGTTCTGACAGTGATTGCATAAACTTCCTAAATGAGAAAGATAAAAAAAGTATTATTCTGCGGAACTGGATGTGACATTCAACATGCAATTTCCACAGTAATGAAAGTTTCCTGCAACGCCATGTGATGTAACACATTGTACTTTTTCCAAATTGGAAGGAAACACTTCTTTGCAAAAATTATTCATACATAACTTTTTACTTTCTGAACGAATCCCTTTTTATCGAAAAGCTAACCATTTCGCTCACCTCATTGAACCCCTGTTCCACAGCCGGATCTCATCGTCATCATTGTCATATACCATACGGAAAGGTGTTGAACAATTTTGCTACTGTTCCGAATTCCTGAAACATGAAATTGTATAATGCAGACAAGGCTTCAACAGCGTGTTCCTACAACTTTATTTTTATTAGCCCATTCGAATCATTAATATTCTCGTCTCTATTAAGCCCATCCCGTTAGGTAGTGTCAGCAGGAACTGTTCCAGGGTGGAGTGAAATTTAAATATGGTTAGAAATTATAACTCAATGTTGGAAGGGATCCGGAAAAAAGCTGCGCTACACATAGACCAAAGCTAAAGGTTTGCCACATCAAGGATACCGACCATCGGCAGCACTTTGATGGGATCCTTGGTTTTTGAAGACGATTCTACAATACGGGTGGGTTGTGGCAAATGGAGTGGGTAAAGTTATAACGTGAGTCGAAAAATTGTTTCCAACTTACCAACGGGTGGATTGGACTTTCGAAAGGGTCGGAAATATTACTAAATTAGCAAAGGCGTCAGATACCGCACTGATAGTGGTGATGATTTGAATTTTACCGCTTTACTACAAAAGGGGTTCGCTACTTCAGGAAAATTGTTCTCTTTCCAGCAGATTGAAGAACTAAAATAGAGTAGGTAGCATTACGAAGAAATTATCAGTTAATGGTGAAAGTAATTGAATAGTTTTCAGTAAACCGGAATAATTAGCTTTACCGTCTGATTGATGAAATTCTCTGATGGTGATTTTAAAGTATCTAATTTCTACTTCCATATTTTAGTGGAATTGTGGATGAAAATATGTGAAACAACAGTTTTTAATATCGTATTTGTTTGTTAAGTAAGTTCCACACTTCATCAATGCTGTTAAATCTTTTCCATTCATGACTTTTACACATTTTCCCAAACCTAAACTTGTTTGTGCTTTTCGTATATAGTTTTTCCCGAATGCTTGAATCCACAGAAGAGTTTTCCACGAATTTTGTAGTTTATAAATTTATCTAAATACTGTTTCATGAAAACGATACCTTGCAAACTTTCTGTATTATTTTACTTTTTCTCATATAAGTATTTATTGGAATATGAGTTAAAATTAAATTATTAAATTTTAAATTAGATGTTCAGCCACAAGTGGTGACTACTCAGCCCTATTATATACATGATTTTGTTATTACCATGAAGACATCATTTGCTTCCGAAGTTCTGTGATTTTTGTGTAGGTAAACCTACTTGTATTGTGTAATGGGGAAAAGGAACTTATATACTAACATACTAACTAATACATAGAGCGAATCGATTCAATTGAAGATTGTATCGATTTTTGTCGGAATTTGCTTATAATATTATGTGACATTACATCTAACGGTTCTATATTTGTGAGTCTTTTTAACTCATTTGTAGTGAACCATATTGAGAATTTTATTCAGAATCCTGGTGAAACAACAACTTGACCAAATCGGTACTGCATACAGCATATCTAGTTGGAAAATTTGTTTATAAATTAAAAATTTGTTCTTTGGACAGAGCTTAGAATTTCCGTTTATAAGAGGATATAAACATTTAAAATATTTGTTAAACTTTGCCTGGATTGTATGACTTTATAGACTTTATAGATTTAGTTTTTATAGATTTAGTTTAAATTGTTAGTTTTAATTGTTAACGTTAAGTCTAAATGTATCTGTTGGGTCATTATAATCTGTTGATACAAACGATGAGGAAGTTGTATGCCTGCTGAAGAGAGAGACTGCCAAATTTCATCTCCATCGAGTTTTTCAATGCTCCCAAAGTAAATAAATAAATTCTGAGATCTTCGCCTCTTTATATTGCACACTCATACAAATATGTGTTGAGTTCGTCGAACTGAATCGATTGCTACAAAAAAGTTTTCCTTCCAAAAGGTAAAAAACTCTTGAAATCGACATTTTTATACCAATCACCCTATATCTCCGAATTTGTATATTTTTCTGTCTGGTTTGTATAATTTTCGAATGATTGATGTAGAAATTCATTTTTTTTTGTTATTGTGATATTCGTTTTATTCGATGAATCATTCCTTTGAAACAAAATGTATCGTTACACGATGTGGTGCAAAGACTTTAAAATATAAAAAACGTTTCTGTCTCTCGAATTTGCCGAAAATTTTTGATCACGAGTAGCCAAACTGATTTGATTCGCTGAAGAAGTCCTTTTCACAAATAGAGCAAAGTTAGAGCTGAAAGGAACGAGCATCTCTCTGGTTTTAACCACAAAATATTTTATCCATGCTGACAAAAAAGCTACTGAGTGCATCTGCAACCTTGTATCGTGGTTAGTTCACAACAGTTTTCACTAATTTATCTACTCGTGCTTTCCGCAAAAATAACTATTTTGATGAGCACAAAAAACTGCACCCATTTCCAGCAACCCGTACTGTTGCTATTTCGCTACACAGATATTTTCACTGCACTAACACCGTGGGATACGTCGCTTTTATAAAGTATACCTACTATCGCAAAATTGGTGACAAAGTTGGAACAACGACCGTACAAGGAACGCGGTTTACCACGATCGTTCTGGTAAAAGTATGATCCTGCCGGAGATGCGAATCGTAGTTACCACTGCAAACCCCACTGACCGTCAAAATTCGGCAGGAACGGGAGTATAAATTATTGTCCGTGTACGTACACTTGTCCCGGTAGCCAATACCAACCATACACCATCAGAGTGGCATCATCGTTGCTGTCCGGCCTGTGCTCCGGAACCGAAGAATGGGTCAGACCGAGTCCCGTTCTCCTGTATAGAATGATTTTCGAACGGCCCAGATGGCACTCAATTGTTCCGCTTTTGCTACTATACAACTACAGCAGCTTCCTCCACCATTGTCCCTAGATCGAGCATATGCAAAACAGTGGTTATCTTCCTGAAGTACTGTTTTTTTCGACGGGAATAATTTTTTGCGGATGTTTCCAAAAACATAATATTTTTTACCAACGCAGTGAAAGAATTTAAACGGATTTTTCAGCTTTAATTTTTAAATCCTGTCGAACAAGTTCCTATTGCCGTTTCGAACTTAATTAAATTAATTATGTTTGGTTGATTACGTGAGTGCTTCTGTGACGGGCTTTTATTTATTTTGAAATTCAGCATTTTTATGTGAAAGGTTTAATAATCGATTCCATTATTATATCTACATATACTTATATGAAAAAAGTTGTATGCTTAAGGTAAAATTTAACAATCTCGCTTGTTCTAATACTTTTTGGCCAGTGCATAACCGATACCGCTTTCGAAATTTGTTTGTTCAATAAAATGCGTGACTTCGGCAGTAGGCCAATTGGTAAAAACACTTTTGTCCTATCATTATTTAAAAATTTGTGTTTGCTCACTGGAAAAATGTCATTCAATTACATCAATCGTCGCAAAATGGCTAATTTGGCTTTAATTCATTTACGGTCTGTGCGTGTGTGTGTTTCTCGGGGAAAAATGGAAAAAGAACAAGCACATGCAAATTACACCGGAAATTTTCCTGCACATATGCGTACACACCTCGTTGCATCGACCAGACGGGTACTCGCTCAAGTATAATGCATATATAAAATATATGAATTAAAATACATTTTTGTGCATCCACTTCAGTAATAATTATATTTCAATTCCACAATAACAATACAAACGTTATTGCATTCTCCGCTGTTGTGTTCCGTAGGATGGAAGCGAGTGTGTTCATGTGTAGAATAAAAAAGGAGAATTTATTTCTTTCCGTTACGGTGATTGGCATGAAATCGGTGGAATTTAAATAATTATGTGATCAAACTGTAATAATATTGTAATTAAAAATAAATGAAATCAGTGAAAAGCTACAACCTTTACAGGATTTAGAATGGTTATGTTGGTTGTTCATTTTGTATTGAATGTACACCGAAAGGATTCGCATAAGTTCCTTGAGTGACGATTTCAGTCAAAAATGTCTCTTTTAATAAAATACAGCAAAACTTTAAAGAATCAGGTTATTATGTTCGATTTGTTCACTACTTATTGATTTAAGAGGGAAGTATGATTAAGGGACACTCATCCCATATATCAAAATCATTAGTTATAGTGAGATCTGCTATCTCTATTGAATGCTAGCCAATGCAATGCAATGCTAGCTAAGCGAATGGATAGAAATTATTGCACTTTTTAAGGTGATTATTCTATGGTATTGTTTCTTGATACCGTAGATACTGTCTCCGATTAACAGATCGATCGAAAAGTCCACGAATTTCAATTTTACTCATCAATGTATTCTCCTCGAAGAACAATTATTCCAGGGGCGTTACAAATGTTAAACATCACTAGTTTGAGCTTGAGCGACCACCCCTGGTTTCTACTCCGTTACTGGGATTAGCTGAAATTGTACAGGGAGTTTCTAGATGATCCGACCTGGGACTGGTAAATCATCCTTCAATGTACATCTTTGGGTAATCCCAGAATTCATTGATCAGTACCGTCGCCGGCCAGGCCCGAACGTAGATCGTCTAAGGAACGGGAAGGGATGTTAGTCCAACACTTGTTGTTACTAGAGGTCGTATATACTACTGTGCACTCCACAAGTGTTACGGGAGAAGGATATTTGTTAGTAAAAATTTCTGTATTGGTATTATTCGCGCGCGATTCAGTATGTTCCGGTTTCAAGATGCTCGGATGCATCACTAAACTCACTGACTTCCCGAGTGAACGTTTCAACAATATCCTATATTGAAGTCCAGGAAAGTATTGATTCACAGCTCTTATTAGAGGAAACTAAAGAAAAATTTGCAATACTACCGCGTAAAGAATAAAACTTCCCTATTTTTACCTATTTTTAGGAAACTAAATTCGAATTCGTTCAAACTTTCGAAAATTTTTCCGAGGCCCGGAGGGCCGAATGACATATACCAATCGATTCAGCTCGACGAACTGAGCAAATGTCTGTGTGTGTGTGTGTATGTGTGTGTGTCCGTATGTGTGTTGTCAACTAAGAGGTCGAGATCTCAGAGATGGCTGGACCGATTTTCATCAAACTAGTCGCAAATGAAAGGTCTCCCCGTCACCCAAAACGCTATTGAATGGTTTTGAGATCGGATGTTTACTTTTTGAGTTATACAAAGTTTTATGTCAAAATTTTCAGTTTTTTGACAGTATCTGTCACAATTGACCTTGAAAACAGAATATGTTTTCAGACTTAGATTCCGCACGGTAATACCTATCCAACAAGCCATAGATTGTTAAAATCCGTCCATTTTTAACGGAGATATCGAAATTTTTCTGTAAGCGACTTTTCCCCCTATTCCAGCAGTAGGAGTTTTGAGCGCTGTATGACAAAGCAATGCTTGGGAGCAACGGAAAACACGATTTTTTATACTGTTACATACAATTGTTTCTAAGAACCAAAAGGATTGTGTACAGCATTCTTTTTCATGACATTTAGCCTCGGACCGATTTTGGCACGGCTCGTTTTTGGCAACATAATCGTTCGAATATGACATATATAAACCAGATGATGGCAGAATTTTTTTTGATTATTTTGTTTTAAACTACTTACAGCAATAAATGCTGGAACAACATAACATCCATATACCATTCGAATCAGTTCGTCGAGATCAGCAAATGCGTGTGTGACAAATAACTTCAATTAATTTTCTCGGAAAATTTCTTTTCTACAAATTCAGATTCATACGAAAAGTCGTATGCTCCCAAACAAAGTTCCTGCATTATGTTTGGTTCTGACCTCTGGTTTCGGAACTACAGGATGATATGTGAAACGAAATCAAAATTGTGTAACTCATTTTTCTTGAAGATGGCTGAACCGATCTAAGATGCAAATGAAATCTAAGAATCATCTAAGATTCAAATGAAAAGTTTCAAAGTTCTATAAAACATCTTGCTTTTCAGTCAGATCCAACTTCCGGTTTCGGGGATTGTATAAAAATGTCTATTCCAAATAATTTAATCAGGTTTATCGGGTTAGCAGATTTGGATAGTCGATCAAAAAATTAACTTTTTTCAGTTTTAGTGGTATTCAGTTGTCGATCAGAAGGCACCTAAAAATTTAATTCGTGCTATGATCTCTCAAAGATGTCTTAACTGATTTTCAAATGTTTTGAAACAAATGTAAAGTGTACAGCTACTCAGGTGAATTTATCTGACTTCGGCCATACCGCTTTTAGAATTCCGGTTCCAGTATAAAATCGTTTCTCAAAGCTCAATCGTTTTCTCAAAAAAAGCCTAATCAAATTTCAGAAACAAAAATTTTAATTAAAGCAAACTTATATACAAAAATTAATTATTTTATCCAATTATGACTTCCGGTTCTCGAATTACATGATGATGAATTTTTAAAATTCAAACCGATATAGAAGATGACAATCCCGAAAAGCTTCAAAGTTGAACTCAAAACTGTTGTAATTTATTCGTCATATGGCCATACGAATCGGTTTGGGTTATGCTGGTTCCTGAATACCGGCTCTGGAAGTACCTTAAATTACCGTAAACTCTAGAGTGGAACTTACATATCATGGCATGTTTAATCGATTATCACACTTCTAGATTCAAATTCGATCCGATTTGCAGTTTCGACATTACAGAGTAATGAGTGATTAAAATCTCAAATTGTCGCTTAAAACGAGGGTCATTAAAATAATGTCATGAAAACTTAAACACCGAAGAATATTCATGCAAAAAACACATGCGGATTGATAAAAATAGGTATCATCTCACTGCTAGGTGGATTAAACACGTTTTTATAAATGGAATTACGGGACACAAAATAAACGAGTGAATAGAATTAAGACAAAATAGTTGATTCATTGCATTGATATATTCTAAACAGTTGTTATAAAATCATTTTAAATTACCAATTAAAGGTCAACAGATTTCACGCCCGTCTTGATTCTTTATTATTTCCGCTTTATTATTTTAATTATTTATTAAAATTATTAATTGGTTTTATTGGTTGATTTGGGCTGCAAGTGTTTTTTTTTACTATGTATTCAATATATCGATATTTGTTATCACTGTTATTAACTTTGAAATATCAACGGATTTGCGCAATAGTTGCCTTTATCATTCAATTTATAATCCTGGAAGACAATCAATAACATGGAAGAAGAAAACATTCCAAATAAAACTTTTCTCCGGAGCTAGACGGAAATTGATAGGTTGAATGAAGAGATAATTTAGTAAAATAGAGTAATCAGAAGTGAAACATTGAAAACATCTGATAACTGAAAGGAAAAAGAAACTGTAGCAATTGTCTCCTTTTACGACATGGAAGCAGGAACCCAGTGCATCTATTCTTGGATCATTTTTTCCGCCGGATTCCACACGCATCTAGGCTGGTACTGTCCGGAGAGAGGTAATAGGTACTATCAATCTCCTAGTGGACCCCAGCCCCTTTTAATAACACAAATTATATTTAGTCTCAAAAACGCTTCAGCGATGATCTTAGAATTCGACCTAAATCTCTTTTTCGTTTTACCCCAAATGCCCAGCAGTTTTAGGATTTTCTGTAGTATTTGTTCTGTAACTTGAAAAGAAATCGAGTGCGGTCTACTGAAGCAGCTTGATTTTTAGTAAAACTATCTGGAAAATCGAATGGGAGAGTGTACATTGGCCGCACAGAACGTTTTGATGACTATTTTACCCCATTTCCTCCATTTTATGGTATTTTATTGTGAATCGGTCTTGAATTAAACTTATTAGAAGTTTACTAAATCTAGCTTATCTTATGAAAAAAAGGCTATAGAATCAAATGCCCGAACTTATTCTGGCCGCACGAAACGTTTTGGTGGCTATTTTACCCCAATTCCTCCAATATGTGAAATTTTCATCTAAATCACCCTTAAGTCTTAAGCGAACCACGTTGAAAGCATACGAAAACTATCTTATATTATGTAAAAAAGTCTGAATAATCAAATGAAAGAACCTACACTGGCCGAACGAAACATTTTGATGACTATTTTACCCCATTTCCTCCATTTTATGGTATTCTATTGTAAATCTGTCTTAAATCATGGGAATACTTATTGAAAGTTTACTAAATCTAGCTTATCTTATAGAAAAAAGTCTGTAGAACCGAATGGAAGAACCTACACTGGCCGCACGAAGCGCTCTGGTGACTATTTTACCCAATTTCTCAATTTCATTATATCTTATTGTAAATCGTCCTTAAATCTCGGTAAAATAGTCATCAAAACGTTTCGTGCGGCCAATGTAGGTTCTTCCATTCGGTTCTACAGACTTTTTCACATAAGATAAGCTGGATTTAGTAGACTTCCAATAAGTTTTACCGAGATTTAATAGAGGAATTGGGGTAAAATAGTCACCAGAACCAGTGGTTCGCTTAAAACTTAAGTATGATTTAGATGAAAATTTCACATATTGGAGGAATTGGGGTAAAATAGCCACCGAAACGTTTCGTGCGGCCAGTATAAGTTCTGGAATTCGATTTTACAGACTTTTTTACATAAGATAAGCTGGATTTAGTGAACTTGCAATAAGTTTTACCATGATTTAAGACCGATCTACAATAAAATACCATAAAATGGAGGAAATGGGGTAAAATAGTCACCAGAACGTTTCGTGCGGCCAGTGTGGGTTTTTCATTCGGTTCTCCAGACTTTTTTACATGAAAATAGGCAGGCTATTCCTGAACTTCTTTTCAAGTTACAGAGCGAATGTTATAGGAAACCCCAAAACTGCTGCACATTTGGGGTAAAACGAGCAGGATTGCGATTTGTGCGGCCATTGTAAACCATTCCAATGAATTCCTTGGACATTTTTACATAAGAAACGCTTTAGTTTGTTGATCTATCTCAATTAGTTAATGAGTTACAGAATTCTTTGCGGGTTTTCATAGATTTTTCCGACTGTGCATTGTAACGAATCAACGCGAAAACTCAGGTTTATTACGCTCAAACATGACTACTGAGCAGTTTCAAAAAAGTATGGCAGGTCACATGCTCCGATTTAAATGAACGTGTTCATCGTCACGTTTTCAGTATGACAAACCATTTATTTTTCAAGTATGGAATAACCAATCGGACTCAAAACTGAATTATGAAACGTGCGAGTGATGTTTTGTATGCATTTCTTTCATATTACTGTCTCTCGGGAATTGTTAATTGTACAAAAATCGACTGATCATTCCAAAAACAACATCACTGAAGAATAAAAATTCACCTTTCAACATTTATTAAAAAAATCGTAATTAGAAAAAAGGCCTCTCTATTTATTCTTAAACAATGTAATTTCAAACATGAACTTAAAATTCTAATTGGATTTTCTTTGATTAGTGTCAATTAAAAGAGAAGATATAACAGCTGAAAAAGTTTTTAGGTTACATATACAAAAACCGTACTTTTAATGAAGCATACAACTACCTGTAACTTGTTTTATCGGTGTAATTCATTAAAAAATTGAGTTATTCACATTTCATGTTTAACTATCTTGAAAACGGCTACTTGTATGAGGGAGTAAGTAAATTGATTAATTTTTACCTGTAAAACCATTTTCTAACTCGAACCGTATTAACGTCAATGCATTATTATGCGTTAATTACAAGTTTTCGACCAATGTTTGAATTCTTGAAAAAGTATTTTGCTTTTTTTTTTAATGTACAGATTTTTAGAGTTTCCAGGTGACTTTTTACAACTCTATTTTTTGGCACTATGTTTCTACTAATTACAGTTTCCAAATTACAACGATTTGGAGGAAAAGTCATTTCACTTTTATATTTAGTAGAGTAAATCTGACTATTATCTTGAGAAACTTAGTTACGATAGAACTACTTTCCTTGCTATGAGTGCAAAGGAAAACAAAAAAATAAAGAAATAAATAAATTAAAAAATAAATAAATAAAAGATTAATACCAACTCTATCAATTGGTTACAGTAAGAGCCCGTAAGAAACATTTATCACTCAATTGAGTCAATGTAGTTATTACAGTAAATTTCCAATCCTGCTTCAACACGTATGACATTATTTATATGAATACATAGTTTAATGAAGACAAACTAGTTTCCAATCTATGGCGTATAACTATAACCATTCAAAAATTCAAGCCACCCAAAAACGCGCTTTTATAATCCTAAAATAGTAGCTTTGTTATTAACTCACTGGTTGAAAAGAATCGTTGCCAGATGTGTGCGATGAAGGAGACCTTCTATATATACAGCTTTATCATTAAACACTGCTTTAGGCCAGGGGTCGGTAACCTTTTGAGTCGAAAAAGTCTAGATCGTTATTTACAAAATTTCAAACTTTTTAAAGAGCCATCAAATGCTTTCTTATAAGCAATAAATAGTACTTGAAAATACCACAGATAACAGATATACAGGCTCGAACAAAATTTTTCAAAATCCTGTGTAAATTTCAAATTTGCTGTACGTTGGAAACACTACTGCCACCTACTCGACTGTTCGCCGCGATCTTTCAAAACGTTCCACTGCGTTCCGGAACGATAACAAAATCCTCCTGCATGTTGTAGAAAAATTCCAACTATAACAATTTTAACACTTATCACACGATTTCCCTAAGTGTTGAAGACAATTTTATTTCCATGTCGCATAAATCACACGAGAATTCGATCGGAATAAAACAAAAATAAACTTGTCATTTTAACCAACAGCAAAACAAAAATCTATGCAACTTCAGCTTCATATGATGGGAAGAATAATCGAACAGGTTTTGACTTTCAAATACCTCGGGGTGTGGTTTGATTCCAAATGCACGTGGGGAGGACACATTAGGTATCTGATAACGAAATGCCAACAAAGAGTAAATTTTCTTCGAACAATAACAGGGTCTTGGTGGGGTGCTCATCCGCAAGATCTAATAAAATTGTATCAGACAACGATACTTTCAGTGATGGAATATGGATGCGTTTGTTTTCGTTCCGCTGCAAATTCTCATATTATCAAACTTGAGCGAATTCAGTACCGTTGTTTGCGAATTGCTTTAGGCTGCATGCATTCGACACATACAATGAGTCTTGAAGTTCTGGCGGGAGTTCTTCCATTAAAAGATCGATTTTGGGAGCTTTCATCACGCCTGCTAATAAGATGTGATGTGCTGAATCCCATGGTAATTAATAATTTCGAACGACTAGTCGAGCTTCGATCTCAAACAAAATTCATGACAGTATATTTTAACCATATGTCACAGGAAATCAACCCTTCAAGATATATTCCTATCCGTGTCAGCCTCCTAAATGTACCTGACTCAACTTTATTTTTCGACACATCCATGCAGCGCGAAGTGCGTGGAATCCCGGACCACCTACGCTCTATGGAAATCCCAAAAATATTTTCAAGTAAGTTCAGGCATATTAACTCTGAGAAAATGTTTTACACGGACGGATCGCGAATGGAAGAAGCGACAGGGTTTGGTATGTTCAACAATAATGTTTCGGCCTCATTCAAGCTTCAAGAACCTGCATCTGTTTATATAGCAGAGTTAGCAGCAGTTCATTATAGCTTGAATGTAATCGTCACATTATCTCCAAACCATTATTTCCTCTTCACAGATAGTCTGAGTGCAATTGAAGCCATTCGCTCAAACGCTGCTGGCAAAAATGAACCGTTTTTCTTGGGTAAAATAAAACAGTGTCTGAACGACATATTGAATAATAATTATCTAATCACAATAGTTTGGGTTCCGGCTCATTGCTCCATTCCAGGCAATGAAAGAGCCGATATTTTAGCCAAACGTGGTGCTATTGAGGGTGAAATTTATGAGAGACCGATTGCTTTCAACGAATTCTATAGCGCGTCTCGCCAAAGAACACTTGCCAGCTGGCAAGCTTCTTGGGATAAAGATGATCTGGGTCGGTGGATGCACTCAATTATTCCTAAAATATCGACAAAGGCATGGTTCAGGGGACTGGATGTGAGTAGAGATTTCATTCGTGTGATGTCCAGACTCATGTCCAATCACTACACGTTAGATGCACATCTCCTTCGAATTGGACTTTCCGAGACTAATCATTGTGCTTGCGGCGAAGGTTACCGCGATATTGACCATGTTGTTTGGACATGCGTGGAGTTTCGTGATGTCAGATCTCAACTAATAAATTCCTTGCGTACCCAAGGTAGACTATCCAATGTCCCAGTTCGCGACATTCTTGCTTGTCGTGACCTTCCATACATGAAACTTATTTATCATTTCATTAAATCCATTGGAGTTCCAATTTAAATTTTATTTTATGTTAAACTGTTTTCTCTTCCATGAGTTCAACCAATAGCCAACTATAGGATATTGAATATAAGTGGTGAACTGATACAAACAATCCTGAAATAGTTATAAGATCATGTACAAAATAAATGTATTTTATTTAATGTAATTAAAATAGCAACTCGCTTGATAAAAACAGTGTTTAGATTAACTAATGAGTACCAACATACTAATATGATATTCGAAATGTATTAGGTTTAAACTACTATGTATTGTGGATGCCACGGCGAAGAAAAACTTATGTATATTGCCTATGAAATAAACGTATTTATGAAAAAAAAAACAAAAATCTAGCGTAAAGTGAATGTTACACCCAAAATTGTGGCTCATGTGAAAGCGGCACCCAAATAGTGGTGGCACCCCGTGTCGATCGTGGTGACATCTGCAAGTGTTCGCCACGCTGATTGAGCAAATTTTACACACAGTTCATATGTGAGCCTGTATATCTGTTATCTGTGAAAATACCATGTTTAAAAAAACAAACAAACTAATTAACTACAAATGACTAATGGATATTGTTACTATTTGTGTTGACAGAGTTGAATATAAAGTGATTTTAATAGCTTAAACCTGCACGCAAATTCGTCTTAATTTTTTGCTATAACAGTGCACAAATAATTCGTTCAAACAGTTTCGCTGGTTTTATCTGAGTATCGATTTGGAAATTGAAAATCACAATGAGATGAGGTATTATTTTATCAGTACATATTTTTGTTCAATCAATTTCCTAAAATTTATTTTCGACACACTTTTTACACTCAGCTAATACGTCTAGTTGTACTCCGGTTGTGAATTACAAACTGTCAAATATAGTTTGAAATTGTTACGCGCCTTCGATTGAATTCTAATTACAATGGTAATAAAATAATAACCATGAAATTACAAACACTTCTATATGAATTGGAGCTTTAGGTTTAACGTTTAACAAGGTATTTATTTAGGTAACGCTAAGCACATAATTGTCTTTGAAACTGATTCTTGGCCTATAGAACCATCGCTAGGCTACTTCTACAATCTACAGTCGACCAGTTATTTAATTTTTGACCACTCTATAATTATTTTCTGACACTGAAAACAATCTTGTGAAAAAATTCTAATTTTTAGCCTTTAGTTAAAGTTTCTTTTGTGTGATTTTTTTTATACTTTCAGTCTAATGGCGTTTTTCATTGAGAAACACTGGTGGCGTGGATAGCTCTGGTTTTGCACTTTCGAGCAGAAATGGCAATGAAACACCGTCAAAATATTGCATTTCTGCTCGAAAGTGCAAAATCAGAGCAATCCACGCCACCAGTGTTTTTCAATGAAAAACGGCATAAGGTTGATGTCAAAGTGAGCGCGGAATGCGGACCGAAGCGAAGCGATTCAATGCGATGTACTGTTTTCGCATCGGATTCACTCTGACAGGTTTGCTTTGATCAAATGCAACTAGCTCGTACGAGCGCCTCGACGCATCGCGTGACGCCTTCACTCTGATAGCAACCTAAGAAAGTACCCCAATGAAAAATTCCAATACATTGTCAAACGAAGTAAGTTTATCTCGAAGTTCTGTGCTCGAGGTGCAAAATAAATTCAAATAACTTTCCATCCGTCAAACTTGGAAAAGCTGAAATATTTGTTAAATTTAACTACTCGACCAAAAATAACACAATTCGCAAGATGGTCCACGGTCTAAGAATCATTCCAGATTCCAGCGCCCTGTTCAATCATTCCGGGACTGATTTCGTACTATTACTAAACAGGTGTTTTAATTGACGATGCTTTTCTAATAAGTGTGGAAATCATCAAAATCTATCTCTTGTTAAATGTTGGGGTTAAATTCCTTCTTCTAACCATACTTATATTAGGCTGTTTACGTAAGCTCTTCCGTTTTAAATTTATAACTGATTCAATCTAGAATACCTAACCGTCTTTTAATTTTAAATAATTCGCTTCTCTGTGTTAATATCTGACGAAAATAATCAATTCCATCGGTACAGTAATTTTAAGTTGTTGTTTCTATTGAACCTTAAGGGGCGGGTAGGGTCTAACACTTTTGAAAAATCATATATTTTTTTTATATTTTCTTATAGTAAAACTTTTCAAGAATAATCAATGAAATTTTCATGCCTATCGGAACAAAACTCAGCAAATTATTTGCCTTTATCTTCGTTTATCTCATACTGCGAATAGATAAGAACTCGGCGCACAGACCCAAAACTTCTGCTTTGATTGACTTAAAAACTTGACAAATATTCTTGAAATGTTTCATTATAACAAATTATAAAAGAAAAATATGCTTTTATGAAAATATTAGACCCTACGGGTTCCCTTGAGTAGGAAATTGTTTCCTTTGATTTTATAGACAAAATACTTTCTACATATAAAAAACCAGACCCCAACGTTATCCTTTTCGTTGTTTGTTACTTAGGAGAGATTTTACGTCTACAAAATGGCGGATTTTTTCGTGAAAAATCGCAGTTTTTACTTTGAACAACCACCAAAAATAAAAAAAAATCAAACAGAAACGTTGGGGTCTAGAAAAACTTCTACTCTAACTATGCTGCTTTGATTTGTTCACTTCTGCGCTGAGATACAGTGGACACCGCTAATCGTGATTTTTAGGAAGTGTTCTTAAAAATACCTCTTCACCGACTTTTTCTTAATATTTTTCCTCGAAAAAATCACAAAATGTTGTTCGAATGATGCTTTTTAACATTCAAATCATTTGAATTTATTTTGTTGAACGATAATTCTGAAAAAGTATCGCAAAAATGATGATTTTTTACCTTTTTTTATATACCTATATAAATAATAGGTATAGAATTCGCTCAAACTTTAGAAAAATTTTCCGAGGCACGGAGGGCCGAGTGTCATATACCAATCGATTCAGATCGACGAACTGAGCAAATGTCCGTGTGAGTGTCTGTATGTATGTTGTCAACTAAGAGGTCGAGATCTCAGAGATGGCTGGACCGATTTTGATCAAACTAGTCGCAAATGAAACTTTTTGTGTTATACGAAGTTTTATGTCAAAATTTTTAGTTTTTTGACAGTGTCTGTCCCATTTGACCTTGACAACAGAACATGTTTCCAGATTTAAGTTTCGCACGGTAATACCTATACAACAACCCATAGATTGTTAAAATCCGTCCATTTTTAACGGAGATATCGACATTTTTGTGTAAGCGACTGTTTCCCCTATTCCAGCAGTAGAAGTTTTGAGCGCTGTATGGCAAAGAAATTCTTGGGAGCAACGTAAAACACGATTTTTTTTACTGTTACATACAATTGTTTCTAAGTACCAAAAAGACTGTGTACAGCATCTTTTTTCATGACATTTTGCCTCGGACCGATTTTAGCACGGTTCGTTTTAGGCAACATAATCGTTCGAATATGACATATGTAAACCAGATGGTGGCAGAATATTCGAGTTGAAAGCAATTCCATAATTATATTGTTTTAAACTACTTACAGCAATAAATGCTGGAAGAACATAATACCCATATACCATTCAAATCAGTTCGTCGAGATCAGCAAATGAGTGTGTGACAAATAATTTCACTCAATTTTTTATCTTTTTTTCGAAGATGACTCAACCGTTTTCTACAAAATCAGATTCATATGAAAAGTCGTATGCTCCCAAACAAGGTTCCTGAATTATGTTTGGTTCCGACCTCTGGTTTCGGAACTACAGGATGATATGTGAAACGAAATTAAAATTGTGTAACTCATTTTTCTCGTAGATGGCTGAACCGAGCTAAGATTCAAATGAAATCTAAGAATCATCTAAGATTCAAATGAAAAGTTTTAAGATTCTATAAAACATCTTGCTTTTTAGTCAGCTCCAACTTCCGGTTTCGAGGATGTAGGGTGATTAGTATAAAAATGTCTATTTCACATAAATTAATCAGGTTTATCGGGTTAGCAGATTTAGATAGTCGATAACCAAATAAACTTATTTCAGTTTTCGATTCAAAAGGCACCCAAAAATTAAATTCGCACTACGATTTCTCAAAGATGTCTAACACATGGATCAATAAGTCCCGAGACTAAAGCAGAGATGGCGCTCGTAGTAAACCAGTAACCACGTCTTTCTAAAGTACTAACCTTTGCTTGAAACGGGTCAAAATTTTAAGTCGATCCGACCAGAAACACCTGAGTTATCGAGGTTGGAGTAAAGTCGTTTTGTAGTTTGTTTAAAAAATGGAAAAAACCGAGTTTCGTGTTTTGATAAAACATTGTTTTTTTAATGGGTAAAAACGCCGTGCAAGCGAAACAATGGATTGAAAAATGTTATCCGGACTCTTGTCCATCAAAAGCAACGATTTGTCGGTGGTTTGCCGAGTTTAAACGTGGTCGTACCGACACCAATGACGCGGAACGCTCGGGTAGACCTGTGGAAGCCGTTACACCGGAAAATGTGAGTGAAGTGACAAAAATTATAATGAAAGATCGTAAAGTGAAGCTCCGTGAGATTGCTGAGATGACACAGATATCATATGGAAGTGTATTTACTATCCTTCATGAAAAATTGAGCATGAAAAAGGTTTTTTCCAAGTGGGTACCGCGATTGCTTTCGATGGCACAAAATCAGCAACGAGTCGATGCTTCAGAAAGCAGTTTGTCGCTATTTACTCGCAACAAAAAAGATTTCTTGCGTCGTTACGTGACTATGGTTGAAACATGGATACATCACTACAATCCAGAGTCGAAGCGGCAGTCATCTGAGTGGCGCACAGCTGGCGAAAGCCGTCCGAAGCGTCCGAAAACGTAGCAGTCAGCTGGCAAAGTCATGGCGTCAGTTTTTTGGGATACGCATGGCGTGATATTAATTGACTACCTCGAAAAAGGTAAATCGATCAACAGTGATTATTATATTGACTTACTGGTGCGTTTGAAGGAGGAAATCGCATAAAAAACGACCACACATGCAGAGAGAAAAAAATCCTTTTTCATCAAGACAATGCACCCTGCCACAAGTCGATGAAAACAATGGCGAAATTGAACGAATTGGGCTTTGATCTGCTTCCCCAACCCCCATACTCGCCAGATTTAGCCCCCAGTGACTACTGGCTCTTTGCTGATCTTGAAAAATGCTCCAGGGAAAAAGATTTGGCTCAAATGAGGAGGTCATCGCTGAAACTGAAGCTTATTTTGAAGCGAAAGATAAATTTTTTTTATAAACATGGTATTGAAAAATTGGAAAAGTGTTGGAGCCTTTGTATCACCCTAAAAGGTGATTATGTTGATGAATAAAAAAAAATTTGCAAAAAAAATGTTGTTTCCATTGTTAGTCTCGGGACTTATTGATCCATGTGTTACACTGACTTTCAAACATTTTGAAACAAAGTAAACTATACAGCTACTCAGGTTGCTGAAACAAACATATCAAAAGTGGTGACAAGCGATTATAAATACACTCTCCTACTCAATGCTTGATCGGAGAAATAGGTATAAAGCGAGAAGACTAGTGTTTGATGGACAGAGAAGATGTTTGGATATAAGGTATCGGTCGGGTGACGGCCAGGATGTAGACCATGTTCGATGTACGTTCTACTATGTCTGTCTGGCGTTTTAGAGTGACCAAAACAAGATTCAGAGTGGCGAAATGGTAGCGCGTATGCACGGGGAATGCATAAGAACGCAGGTTCGACTCCTGTCTCTGAGCGTATCTTTTTCCAAAAAATCATCTTTTCTGTTAGTTTTTCATTCATTTGGCTTTTCCAATATATGTTTCCGCTCAGTCATTGCAAAACTGATATTAAAAGTTGTTTGGGCGACTCTGGATCAGCTTTCGGGCTGCTCTGATCAATAAACGAAAACGGTATTACCCCTCTACCCCTACCCCTCCCTTAAATGCACGATTTCCTATTTTGCTGTGAATAAATATCGAGCTTCTGAAAAAGAGAAACGATGATTGAAATACTACAATTCTTATAAAATCATTTTGTTGTCGATTGCAACATTATGCGATCACGCATGAAATAATATCAATTATGATATATTGCGTTTCACGAAAACTGTTTTGTTGCCAAAAGGTAACCTATGTATCTAGGGGTTAATTATCGCTAGATTTATTTCCGAATATATCAAATCAATATTGCGGAAGTAGCTATAAAAAACTCCAAAATGGGATTTCATTGATTACCGTGAGCTGATAACACATCACTCAATTAGTCATGGGTCTGATGCACAGATGGCGCAGTCATTGTCAAATCCATATGATGTTTATGAAGTACCAACTGCAGAAAGATTATGTGTGTATAAATTATTATTGAGTTGAGTGTTTTATACAATTTTTGTTTTTAATTTTGAATGATTTGGCCCTTTGGTATCTTTGATAATAAGATTATGTGTGAAATTTCATGACTTTCGATTAGTCCGAAAAAAGTGATAGCCCTTTATGTGAAACCACTTTTTCCATTTTGAAAATAATTTCTTGTGTTGATAAAGAGCTTTGAATAATCGAACATAGAAATGGACATGAGCAGTTCAGTCAACAAACGGCTCATATTCAAATTAATGAACGCTATCGAATTTCGCGCTCATTCTGGTTGAATATATAAGGGTAGTAGAATGTATAGATCTAAACTAGAAAGGATTTCAGGTCATTTGCCAACAACAGTCGTGAGTGCTAAGGGTATTATTACCGACGAATGGTGAAAGCTGAAAACACCTTTCATGAAGGTTCCATGCTTCCCCAATTCGATATGGTTTGTGGTTAAAAGTTGTATGCACTTTCCATTTCGAATGATGGACGGCAGATGGATTTCCCTCCATAAGCTTTTATACATCTACCGTGCATTGCCTCATTTTGCCTACGAGAAAATTGCTTAAGGATGCGAGAATATGCGCCTTCTGGTACACATTGCAAAAAAAATACTTGCCTATCATGTCCTCACTGCTTGCTGCCAGTATCGTTGAGATTTTTTGTCCTGGTAATGCGTCCTGGGAAAACGATGATGTGGCAGAAGTTCAACCGTGTAAGTGGGGTTCTTTTCCCATTTTTTTGTATACGATTTGGCTGTTACTGCCGAGTGCCCTTTTCTAGATAGAATGTGTGCATGGCCTGGTCGTATGTAGGCACTCGGTAAAGGTATGTACCAACCAATTCGGTGACGAGGAAAGTCAACTAAACCGAGGACGCTTTTTATGAATTTTTTACGACATAAGAAAGTAGACGCAACCAGATGAATATGAGTAATTTGGTTTAATGGAGTTTCTGTCATAAATCACATACTCCTGAATTTGTGTAAATTACACGACTTGCGCGTATTGTTTATTTTTATTTGGCTTCACGAGTACTAGAAGCTCTTTTCCAGGAAAACATTATTCCATTTGTACTTAACATTTGAAAGTGTAAATTATGATAATTAAAATCTTTCGATTTGATAGAGTGGTTAAAGGTTACCATAACGGCTCGTCAGCAAGTGGATCGTAATTAAACTGACACACTTGTTGCACACCGACTCCGAGTTCTGACAAAAAACACGTGAAAATTTACGATCCTGGGGAATAATGCTTGCACTTCGACCAAAAGTCATCCTGTTGCTACTTTGTCGGCGCTACGTACCGAAGAGGTCCGTAGAGCAAGCAAGATTAATGTTCGAACATAAAACTTGAACATTAACAGAAAACGGCCGAATAAAGTTATTGGAATGAATCTAATGTCGGTCGTTGTATGTTTCTTAGATGGTAAGAGCAGTGTTATTTGTACATTAGGAATGGACGTTTGTGTTGTGGCCCATTTGAGAGCTGGCGATGAGCTACTCATTTTTAGTGATTTGTTCTTGTAATACATTTTTATGTTAGGCTTTCTGCTTATTATAAAGAATTGAAAATAAGTACCAAATATAAATCCCTTAATTTAGGATGAATTTTCCTTAAATAATTATTCGAATAGAAGAGTTTGTGATTCGCTAATAAGATGAGAACAATCCGAGGAACAAGCCTTACATATAATGAATTTATTAAAAAAATGTATTATGATAGATATCAAAAAGTTATAGTAGTCTCATACACAGATTATTTTAAAATTTTCAAGTAATAGAATAATTTATATATAATAAGTTTCAATAACATAGAGGAACTTGCCCAATTATCAGATTGGGTTGGTTGCATCATGCACTTCCGATTTGGTAAACGATTCATAGCTAGGAACAAATATTTGAAGTTTACGTGACAAATGAACTTGAGCCTCGACAAGTTCATAAATGCCCTTACAACTTCATAAATGCTCTAGCGCGATTCGACAAACTCTGAGCCTCTCTAAAAACTAATAAAACAGCAAAAGTAACTCAGTATGTTTCAGAGATAAATTGGGGAAAAAATAAAATGACAGCCAAGCGTAGTGGATAAAAGATGAATGAAAATAAAAACTCTGTTTAATACCCCTTGCGGTGTAATGATGCCTTTCCCATATCGTATAATTCTCAAAAATAAAACAGTGAATTCCTTCATAACATTGCTCATTGTATTTTAAAAAATAACAAGTTTTTTTGGCCAGCATCAATTGAATGAGGTTCTCTTTTCCTACTATCAGCTACCAAATTGGACTTTTTTGAGACTCTTTTTACATTTTTATATAGGTATAAAAAATAGGCATATCATATATCTATTCGCTCAACTCTTAACAAACTGAGTAAATGTCTGTGTGTGTATTTAGGTGTGTCTGTATGTGTGCAAAATAAAGAGGCGTTCATCTCTCAGGTGGCTGGACCAATTTTGACCAAACTAGTTTTAAATAAAAGGTCTTTGTGGAAGTATGTACGCCATTTTTCTTGTTTTTGGATCTGATGATTTCTAATTTATACAGACTTTTATGTCAAAATATGCGGTTTTTCAACAATACTTATTATTTTCACCTTGAAAACTATATATAGTTCCAAATTTATCGTAATATCAATCAAATAAACCATATACTGTAAGAATCAGTCAACTATTCCCGGGAATATTTTTATGTTGTTTAGATTAGCTTTGCTTAGTTGACCGCTTATGAGTATCCCGTGATTTTTCAGAAACCGGTTGAAATTGAATATTGAAGCAAATGCATGATACTTGCAAGTAGTAGATCATGCTCAACGTGCAACCTAAACTGGCTTAGAGCATGAAACGATCAATAACGTAGATGGCCACGTCCATGCAAGTCACTGTAGGAAAGGAAGGAAGTTAGTTCACTACAAGTGGCGCATGAAAGGAATGGTGTTAGTGGTGAGGGGAAATCAGGATTTGTCTTGGGAGTTAATACAGTCTAATTGTTAGAAAACCCATAAGCGATTTTCGTAAGCTAAACGCTCATATGTAATCGACCTCAAAACTAATAATATATAAATTAAAAATTATTTGCAACGACGCTCAATTCATACTATGAGATATTTCCTATTTAATGATGTAACATTCTCATTTAGAAATGACCAGCAAGAAAAAAAATGTTTTAATCCCTAGTGGTGTAATGATGCCTTTCACATATTACTCATAACATCATAAATGTTACTGTAGAATTCGCAAAGACAACTGTTCATTGAATAGAAAAGTTTGTTCAAACTTAGCCTAACAAACTATACAAACTCTGTTTACCCTGTAATTCCGGAACCAGAAGTAGTATACACAACAATTTTAGGAATTCAGCGTGAAACTGTGAGACTTTTTCTTTGAACCTATAAGTTTGTGAAAATCGATTTGGCCACCTTGAGAAAAGAGAGAACCTGATCACTATTTCTAATTCGTTCGAAACCGGATTTAGATGTCCGGAATAGCCGTAGTTGGTTCGTTTGCTAGCAACAAATATGAACAAACACAGTTGGAACAGTTTTGAATCTAGTTAAACGTAGACTGACTATCTCATGCTCTATTGAACGAAATCTAACAAGCGAATTAGCGTTTCTGTTACTTTTGCGTATGTAAGTCAAGCTAAACAGCATGAATCCGCTACATAAAACATGTAGTAGGATTATTATTATTATTATTATTATTATTATTATTATTATTATTATTATTATTATTATTATTATTATTATTATTATTATTATTATTATTATTATTATTATTATTATTATTATTATTATTATTATTATTATTATTATTATTATTATTATCATTATTATTATTATAGTGTGTGCCGGTATTAGTGTGCTACCGGCTGTGAAAATTACTTATTTTTTTAAAATAAATTTCAATTCATTGACGTTTTTTTTCTTTCGGTTGCACTTATAAAATAACTAAAATTTTTATCAACCGCAGCACTGTCTTTTACCAATATCACACGCCAGTAGCAGACACCCGTAACCGTCTCGATTTCTTCATAGCGTGTAGTTTTGTGTTTTCTTTTTCTTTCAGCGTTGTACATATTGTCTTTCTATATGGCGATTTGAAAACTTTGACGCTCATCGCCCTGTAACTGCGGAACCGGAAGTCGGATCCGGATGAAATTTCACAGTAGCTCTAAAGACAATATGAGCTCTAATTCGAGTCAAGATTTGTGAAAATAGTTTCAAGCATCGCTGAGAAATTGAAGTGAGTTTAATTATTGGAATTTTCTTCACACTAGTTTCGGTGCTTTCGGAATAGGAAAAAGGGGAACAAGAAGTTCCTAATTACGTTTTTATGCCCACTAACTAACAAGTTCTGCAAACTAGAAGAATTTATATATGGGATTTGTACCTGTTTTAATCATCGCTCGTAACAAAATACTCATGAAATTGGATTTTTTCACTTATCACGATTTAGCTCAGTAACCGGAAGTCGGATCCAAATCAAATGTCCGAGAAATATTTAGGAAACTATAAGACCTTTCATTTAAATCTAAGTTTTTGAAAATCGGTAGAGCCGTTTCTGAGAAAATTGAGTGCACATTTTTTCTCTAATTTTCTTATAATACCTCCTCTCCGGAACTGGAAGTCAGATCCAAATGAAATTCAATAGCAGGCTATGGGACCATAAGACCTTTCATTTGAATATAAGTTTGTGAAAATCGGTCGAGCCATCTCCTAGAAAAGTGAGTGCATAATTTTTTTACATACATACACACATACACACATACACATACACACGTACACATACCCACACAGACATTTGCTCGGTTCGTCGAGCTGAATCGAATGGTATGACATTCTACCCTCCGGGCCTTGGTTAAAAAGTTGGTTTTCACAGAGATTGAATAGCCTTTCTATATGAGAAAGGCAAAAGTTATAAGAACAATCTACAAAAATGGAAATGACTCCTTATTTATAAGAGGTGTCTGATTTTTAATTTTTAGCAATTCAAAATCAGACACCTCTTATAAATAATGCATTTACGTTTCGTTTCAGACTCGTCAGTGCAGAGCAGTTCAAATTGAACTGCTTTATGCTTGTTCAACTTGAACCGCTTAATGCAGTTCAACTTGAACCGCTAAGCAGATGTAAAGTTAATGCTATTTGTAAAACACTTTAATTGGCACCGAAGCTTTTAAAATTATAGTTGTTAACCTCAGTCTCTAAGCGGCCCGTTACCAAGAGATAAGTATGTAGTTATTTTAATTGACTGCCGAATAATTCTAAACTGAGGTACTATAATAATAATAAAAGAAAACGATAGTTACCTTATTTGAAATTATATTTTACTTTTTTCGAATGAACCGATTATTACGAAGTTGTTCGTTCTAGTTTAGTAATCTATGGGTTTTCACACAGTGCTAATCCCAACAGTTCCAAGACAAATTTTGAGCTAGTCTTGTTTTGATTTTCTACCTCATATCTGGCATCACACTAAATACCAAAACACTTCAACTAAATCAACTTGAGAATATATAACACAACCAAATCGTATGAAGTGCTTGTAGCATAGTATTTTTTGTTTCATTTATAGAGGTTTTAATTATAAGGTCTTTCAACTCTTCGCGTGGTAAATAAATGAGAAATATTTATAAATATTCGTGAATTTATAACCGAATTGAAATTTTAAGAAATCATTTCTCGTAACTTTCGATGATGAAACATTTGATTTATAAGTCTTTTATAAAAAGACAAACACTAAAATTCTTCTTTTGGTGCCTTTTCATTCAGATGATGCGATGTAAGATCAATTTTGTAGTTTTTTCAACACTTATCACCCCATAATCCCGGAAGTGGAAGTGCTTTCTCAGAAATTATTATTTATTATCAATGTAGTTCATGACAAGAGATGAAATATGAAATATGAAATGCTAGTAGCAAACTGAGCAGGAACAAAATTTTTTTCGCGTTCAGAGATCTTCGAAACATTAGTTGTGCCAGAAATACTACTTTTATTTTCGTTTATATTAATTTTGGGGTGGCCCAAAAAAAATCACAATTTTGAAAAAAAAAAATGAAATTTGAACCAGATAGAAGAATACTTCTCTGGAAAAAAAAAATTGAAAAAACAATGTATCATGATCCGTTCTCATTTTAAACCGATTTCCATATATCAAGTTAGGGTGTTTCTTAAAATAACAGAACACAATGTACTACAAAATTAAAGAGTTGAATGAGCAACTTTTCAATCATTAAAAAAAAAACAATCATATTTTACATTGCACCATAAATTAAAAATTCTGATACCCTTCCTTTTTGCTGCCAAACAGTGTTGGTGATTGTCGAAAATTTGGCTGAAAGCGGCTCAATATTTCTCTACATTGTATACAGCATTTTGAATCTGGTAGATGATGCTTCAAGAACTCGCTGTCTCTCAATGCATGAACCGTGCTAGAATTTTTCTACATTTCTTCACTCTACCTCATACTCTGAGTATTTCACGATTTTTAAGGACCACCCTACCTCAATACATGGAAATCGTTCCAAAATGAGAATGGTGTGTGATACACATGCTAGTTTATGTTTTCCATTCAATGAACAGATTTTTCAAGAATACCACAGTTTTTTTCTGACAATACAAGTCACATGAAAAGTCATCATTACACCACTAGGTTGATAAATACAGATTTTTTCAAAGATTATGTTCAATACAGATGATGTTCATGATACGGAGCGAAATGCTAAAAAGGTATTCGCTAACAAACATAAAATAATGAATAATCGTGAGCATTTTTCTATCCCGAAAGTATTTCTATCACGGAAAGACAAAAACTTTTTTAAATTTTAGGAAACGCGTATGTTGTCCCGTTGTTGTCATGTGTTTTGCTTCGTTTTTTTATATCGTTTATTTATACCCGGCTTTAAACTAATTTTGGTCGTTCGCCGGATTTTGCTTCGTTCTTCATATAGGGTAAAGTGTTATAATACCTTATGATAAAAAATGAACCGGAATTTTATTAAAAAACGCAAGATTTCAATTTTTAATAAATTTCTTTATTATCGCCTTCAAAGTACTCTCCTCCTGCGGCAAAACATGCATGCCAACGCTTGATCCAATTTTCCATACAAGTTTTATAGGCCGCCGAAGGTATGGCCTTTAGTTCACGCAGCGAATTCTCTTTATGGTCTCTATGGTCCTAAAACGCGTTCCCCGCAATGGCAATTTGAGTCTGGGGAAGAGGAAAAAGTCACTCGGGGCCATATTTGGAGAGTACGGTGCTTGGTTGATGATATTGGTTGAGTTTTTGGCCAAAAACTGCGACACAACCAACGCTGTGTGAGCCGGCGCAATGAAATGAAATTAAACTCGGCACCAGCCGAGAAGCGACGCGTTTCAAACCCAAAACATCAGTTAAAATGTGTTCGGCTGATCCATAAGATATGCCCAACAACACAGCAATCACTCTAATCGGTACAGAACGATTTTGCAACACGATTTGCTTCGCCGATTCAATGTTTTCTTCCATAACAGATGTTGTTGGGCGGCCAGGGATCCACGCTTGTACCATCACTTGGACCACCTTTGAAGCGTTTATACCACTCGTATGCCTGTGTTTTTCCTAGACACGGTTCATCAAAGGCCTTTTCTTACATTTTCAACGTTTCGGAACACTTAAATCCATTTGCAACACAAAATTTGATGCACGCACGTTGTTCTAAATTTTCATCCATTATAAAAATCGCCACACGAAAATTTTTCAACTTCTTTGTATAGACGCCAAACAAAAACTAATCGTACGATATGCGTCAAAATTTGACAGAATGTGTATAAAAGTGTTGCCAACGTTGAGAGAATAAAAGTTTACCGATTGGACAAGCGCGGGAATTTTAAAATGAAAATTCCGGTTCTTTTTTGATCATAAGGTATGTCCCCCTTAGGAAAACATTGAGATATTTCTAAATGTACTGATATATTTTCTTCGAGAATGTATGTATTTCTTTGCAATACGTCTGAGTAACATAATTTTCAATGATTTGGGAAGAAGTGATGAGAATTGATTGATACAAACACATTTTTTCAAAACGACCACATTCTCAGTTTTATCGCTTGCCGTTGCCATAATGCCTCAGCAACCGTATAATATGCCTCACAACAAATCAGTGGTATGCCCCACAACAATGATGCAATATGCCCCTTGAAATGTCGGTATAGAAGAAAAGCAGATAAAGAAAATATTCTTTGCATCAGGAATCAATTGCATAATCAATTAATTAAAACTGGAAACCAACATTTTCCATCCTCCTAACGCTACTTTCTGTTTTAATAACCGTTATAAATGTTTAAAACAATATTTTAACTCGAAGCATACTGTTGAATCGAAGGTGGGGCATAATGTCCATAGAGTGATTGTTATGGAAAAATTCGTATATCAAAGAAATGGCTTTGTTTCTCTAGATAATTATGTTATACTGTAAATAGAGACATTAGCATTGCTGAAAATTAATTACTAAGTTTCAACCGACCATTAGCCGTTTTACACGATTAAAATACTTGTTTAGTCGAAGCAAAACCTTACATCGAAAAGCTATCTAATGCTTTTCAGTATTTTTTCATATTTTCCAGCAAACCACAACTGCCAAACTTGCATACACGGAACGACCGAAATCAGCATTTTGGCGAAAAATTTAGTTGATTTTCTGATTTTAGTTAGTTATTTTTTGAGACAACTAAAAAAATCTTACTTTTGCTAATTTGGATTTTTTATTCCCTTAATAATAATAAAATATTTGTTGAAATGGCTATTTTTTTAGTTGAATTCACAAATTAAACGTGCTGTCATTTCTTAGCTAAGGCACATTTCATTTCCATTCAACTAATTTTATAGTTGAATTAGAGAAATAAAATGTTGTTTTCCACCAACATAAATGGTTGAATTAGTTTCTGCAATCTGCAGCTATATGGCGCACTGTCACCGAAAAAATGGTAACACCGTAATGACTACTAGCCACTAGATGGCACACTACTTCCGAAAAAATTTCAGACGCGGTTGTCTTTTCTATATTGGCAGGTATAAATACGATGTTGTATTGGAGAAAAAGACATAAACAAAACATAAACTTCTTTTTGAAATTTTTTCTTCTAAATCACTGTTTTCTTCATTCTTCGCGAATTCGACTATCTCACTGAAAACTTTGAGCACTCGGAAAACAAAAACCGAATACAAGTAGTACACCGGACGGCGCAGCTCGGAAGGTTTGAAGATACAAAAAAACTTCATTTGACATATACAATTAGAGTGAAACATTCGAAATTCACTTCACCGTTCCGCGTAAAAACATTATTACGCACAATCGCTTCAAGTGCGCACAAATTCTGAATAAATACACTTTCCACTAACAGTTTACTGCATTTTTACATATCGGTTTAGAAATTTAAATAAAGATATATCGAACACATGCGAAAAACATCAAAACAATTTTCAAGCAGTTTCAACAAGACTGCCCTTTTTAGCTTTTCAATGGATTGTTTTACTTTGACACTTCTCATGAGTTTTTGGCTAATAAACTTGTTAATAAAACCAATTTCATTTTTTTTTCTTTGCACTGTCCTTCAGTAATGATGGTGATAGATAAATAGAAACAAATTTTCTGATTTTAATAACAAAATTAGTTGTCAATGAGAATTTCGTGTTGGATTGAATTACTGCTGGTTTGTGTCTGTTTGTGTTTCGCCAACTAAACACATTCTCTAATAATAAGAGTTTTGCAGCAGAGTAAATTCTCAATTTTAACTAATTTCATAGTTATTTTGGAAATTTTGTTGTTAAAATCAACTAATTCAAAAACAGTAATACGAATTAGGCGCAGAGCTAATTTCGGTCGTTCCGTGCTGTGAAAACCGACTTTTGCCCTGAGAACCGAATATCATATACCATTCAACTCAGTTTGTTGGAATCACAAAATGTCTATGTGTGTGAATGTGTGTATGTAACAAATAATGTCCACTCACTTTTCTCAAGGAAACTGCACCGATTTTCACAAACTTAGATTCAAATGAAAGGTCTTATGGTTTCATAAATATATATTGAATTTGATGTCTATTCGACCTCCGGTTTCGGAATTACGAGGTAATATATGCAAATCTATGTGAAAATGCGAACTTAATTTTCTCGGAAAATTCTTAACCGATTTTCACAAAGTAAGATGTATATAAAACGACTTGAAATTTAAAAAAAAAACACAGAAAAAGTTGATCCGACTTCCGGTTCCGGTATTATAGCGCGATTAGTGAAATATTGTCAATTTCATAAGTATTTTTCCACAAGTGGTAGCGAAACGAGGTGCAAATTTGTATAAAACATACTGGTAAATTAATCTTATTAGTTGGTGGATATATGATTCTACTTTGGAACTACTAGTACCCGGTTTCCGCTTCCGAAAGCACCGATAATAGTGAAGAAAGACTTCAAAAACGGAACTCACTTCGTTTACTCAGCAACGATGATGATTGAATGATTTTCACAAATCATGATTCAAATCAAAGCTATCATCGACTTAAAAGATACTGTGCAATTTCTTCCAGATCCGATTTCCAGTTTCGTAACTATATGACAATAAATGTCAAAACTTTTAAACCGTCATACATAATGACGATGCAAATCCTCTACGTGCTGGTACAGAAGAAAAAAAAACTTCACAACCTTTCGAACAAAACTTACAACGTGCGTTGTTCAATTTCGTATAGCGTGCATGTTTGTCACATTTAAATCTATATTTTCCAGGAAAAAATTAAATACTGTATTGAAACTCTATATATGCAAATGATAAATTAAAGCGCAGTAAATGAAAATGTCATTAAATCGAATCTGAAAATGACAGCTACTTTTGTTTAAGGGTAGCATTTATTGTAATGTGATTGATCTGTGTCTGGGTGTGTATGAATGTATGTATGTATGTACGTTGTTGAATTTCATTCGGGTCCGACATCCGGCTTCGAAACTATAGGGTAAAGTGTTTAAAATTTCAATCTGTCTTTCAGTACGACAATACGATATTCAGAAAAATTCTTATGTAATGTTAGCATATACCTAAAGAAAGTTTATTATTTTATTCCAGTTTGAAAACAAAGTATCTTTACAGAATCCTCTAGTGGTATTTATGAAAATATAAGAAAGGCATCATTACACCACTAGGTAGACGAAACGTAAAAACTAGAAATAAGTCATGTACACTTTGCACAAACTGGCTACCCACGAGGTACCAAACCCCCAAATGTTGGAGATTAAAACAGGTTTTTTTAGTTACGATATAGCAATCTCCGAAAAGAGCAAGTGCATATTTTTGTCACATACACGCACACTCATACATGCACAGATATTTTTCGATTTCGACGAATTGATTCGAATAGTATATACTCGGCTCTCAGGGTTCGGTTTTTTACGGTGGTTGCATATTCTTCCTGTATGAGGAATAGTTAAGTGGATTGAATAAGATTGACATCGTCACATTTCAAAATGCACTCGTTAGATTCAATAGTAGTTCCGGAACCGGAAGTTCGATCAGAATATAATTCAAAAGCTACATATAGAACCGCACAGATAAGAACATGTCGTAAAATTTCATATTTTTTCATGCACCAGTTCAACAGTTTAACATTTACTCAAACAAATATAAAGAACCGTGAGTTACTTTCCAACTTTTTCGCTTCATAAGTTTTCTGATATGAGTGATCAATCAAATAAATGCATTTTTATAGTTGTAGTCAGCAAAAACCGAACAAACATTAACCTATAACAATCAAAGGTCAAGATCGATGCTATCATATTTACAATCGTCATGATGGTAAGGATATCCTGTTTTTTCCTGAATTGCATGGATTACCTGAGCGCTAGAAAGTGCCATTTTGGGATTCTACAGTAGCAACAGAAAGTATCTATTTCAAGTACCTGGACTGTTGATCAATCACTTTTCTTTGAACCTGCTGGATTCTCATCGAGACAATCTACTTTTTTGGGATGGACAAGGCCGAAACTTTAGCACTGGGCTCGGTTTGACGCTAATTACGATCCTATCAGTTGCAGACGATAGACACTAAGAAGACGATAAACCGAAGCAGGCGTACCGTGCGTAAAACTAGACCATAAATTAATCCCCCGTTGCTCGCTCGACTACGCCATCAAAACTTTGTCATCAATGAAAAAAACATACTTCCTAACATGCTACCAGAGATGATGGGTAAGGGGAAAAATTACTGGCGAGAGAAAAGATTTTTTTCTTACCTTTCTTGTGTCGCCTTTCCTACCCTCCTACTGGAAATGACCATCCGCGGCACACCTCATGATACTCCTTGTTCTACCTCCCATGCCGTTCTTTCCTTACCGTTCTACTTCATTCTTCTTCGCGGTTTCGTCCCTTTTCTGTCAGATTCAGTCTGCGTCGACTGCAGACCGAGTTTTGAAGGCATTTATAATCCACTAATTGTTTGGCGCCATCCACTTTTGAGTGCACCACAACAACCTTTCCGTTTCTCATTCCTTTCGATTTTCCCCTGCTGGCTTGCGAAGGTGAAGCTTTTATTTCCTTCTTCCACGTAGAGGACTAACGTTGCATGCTCCCGGAAAGACCACAGATCGGTCTTAGAGTGCCAGCTACTTTGGTATTGGACACCAAAATGCAATTTTTCGGGTTATTTGATAGTCAATTTGTAATACCTTCAGAATCAGTGGGATGAAAAACAATGTGGCGTATGAAGAATTGAATAAAATATGTTTTTATTTGTAGATTTGTTGGAAACGTTGAAACCAAGCTGTGCAGAACGTAATCTGTTTTAATCTGTGGCACTAACTTAGTAGACAAAGAAACTCGTCATCAAGAACGCGGATTTGGACACATTCCGAAGTAAGAGCGATTTAACGAGGTTACCATTGAAGATGAGCATCAAACTTATATACGTACAGTTCTTATGAGAGGTGCGCCCAAGAATAACTGTCGTCAAAGCCGCGTAGCAGGATTAAAGCAGAAGTTTTTTTTTCCAATGTCAATCCATGGATTGTCGGTTTTGCCATGATTGAAGGTTTGGCTAGCATTCTGTCTTTTTTGTCTTCCCTTCTTATGTGTAAGATTTTACTGTCACCGGAGCGTTGATGTTGACCATACAAATAAAATTATATTAGCTTTTATTGGTGGTCATTTTGGTCCTTCGTTCGTTCGGCTGTCCTCGACATGGGCAGCCGGAAAGGTAGATGGCGTCTCGACCAGGACAGATCGGTCGTTGACAGATGCAAGGCCTCGGATTGCTATTATAAAAATCACTTTTTTATGCTTTGATTAATTGGTGCTGTAAACTTTGTGACAGTTTTCGGATGCCCCCGGAAAGACACTCAAAATCTTGATCTTATCTTCAGACTTCGAAATCGTGCTACGGAATGAAATCAGGTGGTCCTGACGGAAACAGCGTTCTAAAGCAAATAGTTTTGCTAGGAATGCATGAAAATGCCATCTTTATTGTGATACTAAAGATGTCATTTTCATGCATGCGTATCTTCATAGTTTAAGGAACAGTTCATGTTTTAATTTCGTGTCTATTAATACCTTTGAGTTCGAGTATTTTTGTGACAAAACGCGTTGTTTATTTACCGCCCAACATTATTAGAGATGGGTGCAGCGATTCCAACAAACTTAGATTCGTTTAAAAGCTACACACTTCGAAAAAAAAATTTGAATTTATATCAACACATAAATGGAGCATCGCATTTCACGTAAATTTACGTTCAAGAATATGTGAAGGATTTTCATTGAAATAGAAAAAAAACACTGATAGCAAGAACAGCGACTTGAACAGGGAATCATTGGATCAAAAAGTACGTCCGATAATCGACTGGGCCACAGAAGCACACATCAGCTTGGCTGGTAAGTGGTGCATATAAATTCATGCAGTCGCACTTGCTTGCCGGAAAGGCAATATGGTCGGAACTAGTAAAATTCAGTCTCATCCAACATTACAAATGGAATTTTCCGTCATATGACAAGTTAAGTCTAAATGAATTGAACATATGGGGCATCAGATCACCAGTAAAGTTAATTTTTTGTGTGTTTCTTCTGGTTTCAAAGTGACGTAACCGACAAAGCGCACTTTAGTTTTAACCGTCCAATTTTCTCAAAGATGGCTAAACCGATTTCAACAAACTTAGGCTACCATGTGTCATTAAAAAGATTTGAAGTTCATATGACTATCACTTCCGTTCCTCTGATATAATGGTATAACTGACGTTAACGTCAAAACTCATTACCGTTCAATTTTCTCGAATATGGATTAACTGATATCGATAATTTTAGGCTCGTCGAGACTAAAATTGGACTGCGGGCGATTTCGTGGATTATATGGCAGACACGTTGAGTTTCGGAAATATAATCCTACAAATGATTAATTATTTCAAATAGTGATCACGTTCAAATGTATTATTGCTGATACGCTTGGTTTGAGTAATGTTTCCGAATATGTGACATAAACGCTGAAGCATACTTTTGTGAACTACTCGAATCAAACTGAATAAATTGGTGTTAATAATGAGATCAAATTAGTGTCAATAAAAACCGCAAACATAAATTAATGAGACTGTGTGGATGAAAGAGAAAGGGATTAAGGATCGCTTTTTTGATTTTTGTCTATGCTGAGACTTCCCATTCGATGTTTATTGTTAGAACGGATTCTCCAACACACTTTGCAATGACCTTAAGGTTAAAAGCTCTATAATCGAAAACAAAAAAATACTATACAACTTTTTTTGTGAAAAAAATGTTTATTGATTGATCCATGAACTAGAAATTGTCTGAAAAGGGAAATAAAAAACGAAAAAATATATGAAAAATTATTAAAATAAATCATCTGATTATTATTTGCTGTTGTTTTTTACTCACTAATGCTAGATGAAAAGCGTACTGTAAAATATACTATTTTCTTCAAGGTGGATGTACTGTGTTTCTTGATTTTTATTCAAAATGCACGGTATTTCGCAAAAAAACTATACGAGCGTTAAGCATAACCTATAAATTGAAACAGTTTGGAACTAAATTTAGATTTTTTTTGTCGTGAATACGATTTACATTACGATGGGGCTCCTTTTCGAAATGTACCCTCTGAAAGAGTGATAAACGTTTTATCGTGAATATCTCTTGTTGTATCTAACGTATCGACATAATTTGAGCTACATGCCATCGGAAATATGATTATCAATTTATTAAAAACTTTTTCAGTTGTATGACATAATCACACATAATTCAAAATTTAGGTTTTCTGAAATGTTTGCTATCGTCGAGTATCAAAGAAGAAAATTAGTTCAATCTAACATGCGCAGTTGACTGAGGAGGAAGTAAAGCAAGTGCATTAATCCGGTTGGTTCAGGCCCAGAGCTCGGTTCCAGCTTCAGAATCGTTAATTCAGTTCAGTGTTGAATCAATCCGCACAGGAAGCAAAGTGATTGCGTCATCCAGCTACTGGTCGTTGGCATTGGAAAAAAATGTAACAAAAAATGACCAACATTATATAAAATCAGCGCTTCTAATTGCTTAAATGTTATCTAATGAAAAATAAAAAATAGTGTAAATCTAGAATAATTTGATTAGCTTTGTGTACTTTTCGCAGTGGGAACTTCGCACCAAACGAGTGCAAGTAAAACCAGCATTTCATTACTTCGCACTCGAGAAAAATGCCACTAACAGTGTTTAATATCGTAGAAAATTCCACTATTTGGTCCCTAAAAAAGCCAGAAATGGATCCTGTACAGCACTTTGATAGTTTCTGTCGTTGATATATGCAACTCCGAAATGATAATCAACATGAAAACTCTGTATATTGTTATTTTTATGGCTGCTAGGACCGTCTATTTGTGAAAAGCTACAAACGAAAGAAAACCCTCCACAAAAATTGCTTTGGTATTGAATCAATTCGCACTGTGATTAGTTCTGCTGCGGGACGTTCGCAGAACCAGTTTCGCTTCAAATAAGATCGATTGCGTTATATTGAATAAAGAAGTTGTATGACGTGTATGTCTTCCTGTTTTCTATTCAAACATTTTGAAATGATGGTAGTCAGCATCGATTAAAAATATTGGCTTTGTTTGCAACTTGCTTGAGCCGCTTTGCTAAAAACGTCAATGTAGGAAGCTTTAGATATATTTCATACTTTTCATATCATATCATAGATCAATCCAGCGAACTAATGTTTTCTTCACTACACACGATTATTATCGATTGTGAACGCTATACCTACCATAATCATATCAGTATCGCATCCATGGACAACAGGTCAGCCTGGAAATCAGGTCAGCAGCCTCCATCAAAATTCAAATTCAACTCGTCGCTTTTAAACACGAACGTCTTCATAAAAAAACCAAGCAAAGCAAAGTCATTACATTCCTTATATGGAATTTGGCCTTTCTGTGTCAACAGACTTCGCTGCCGATTCTTAGTGTGTTACAGAATCATTGCATGGTTAGTACTGTGGATCCTACTGACACTAAGAATCCTTCCAGGTCGGGGCTCGAACATACGACAACTGGTTTGTAAGACCAGCGTCCTATGTATTGAAACGCCAACCCGGGACTGTAATAAAAGAATCAACATTATTTTATTATAAAGAACTATACAAATTATATCGTATTATTTATTGGTGTGTTTGATTTACATCATTTACTAATCCGTATTTTAGTGTAGGTACGTCGTTTAAAATTTTAGCAGTGAAGAAGTGGAAAGCTCGCACAATTTGCACAATCGATCAACTAACTGGTATTTGGAAGTATGTTAGAGAACTCAAAAACAAACAAAAAAAAACATATTATTGCTTGTACCAGAATCAACTCCTGAGGCTCTACAATGCACACCGTTTACCTCAGTGAAAAAACATATCCCACTTTGAGCAACTACGTCTTAGGAACACCTCAATATTTTTACATAAACTGTAGCAGTCTCTGATGAAAAATGATAACTATATAGAAATTGAAGATAAGGCAACCCATAGTTATTTTTATTTACGCTTCAAATAGCAGTAACCAAATTGATTGAACCATAGAACTGATCATTCACTATTTATGACGGAACACCAATTCATGTCTTACAAATGCATTTATTTTTTATTTTTTTATAATTGCATACCCTTCAAGAAGGTATATTAACGTGGGATAAATATGTTTAAAGTAACAAATGACCAAAAAGTCTCGATTTAAAGCGAGTGCATTTGCTTCAACTGAATAAAATAAATGTTGAGGTATTTATGCAATTCTTCAGGAAGTATGTATGTATGTATGTATGTATGTGTGAAGCCACCATCAGTTCAAGGCATTACCAGTTTTAGCGGGTAGACTTACAGTAGATCCGAATTTGATTATCAGATAGCTTTCATATAATTGCTGTTAAGAAGGCCAAAATGGGTTTTGAGGACCCGGCGCCTTCCAGCAAGAACATTCGGCCATGTAGTAAAGAATTTCGCTGTACCAGCTTAAACCCGCCTGATGGTTTGTTTGTTAGAAGGGTGCGTCTTACTCATTTCAGACCTTTAGGTAGAAACACAAAGCTTCCCCCGCGTGACTCAGGTTGGCAATCCACTTTATCATCCAGTCATTCACTTGTAAGATACCCTGATGCACTCCCTGCCCCTCCTCGTTGTCGATATACTTGAGCATAATACAATATAATATAATATAATATAATATAATATAATATAATATAATATAATATAATATAATATAATATAATATAATATAATATAATATAATATAATATAATATAATATAATATAATATAATATAATATAATATAATCTATATATATAAAAATGCAGAGATCATTATTTGTAATCGCATCACGTAAGAACGGATGGACGGATTGAGATGCTTTTTTTTTGTTTCATCAGTTTTTACCCCCACCGAGCTCGCACATCAAAAAAATTTGAAAACTTACCGGAAAAGTGGGAAAAACCAATAAAGTTATTTTGTATGGACAATGGAATTTTCCACTGAAAAAGTCGCCAATGATTGCTAGATCTACAATTGGTGTTTGGCGCGCAACGAGTTGCATAAGTGTTTGGCCGTCGAAAGAAAGGAATACTAGATCGTTGGAAGAATCTTTTGGCGCGCAACGAGTTGTGTGCGTGTGAAAACTTGACTCATGTGGTTCTTCATTTCGAGCCACGTGCTTAATTAGGTATCTAAATTATTGCATGCCAAATGACTCAATGACGGAATGCATATGACTGGTCTAGAAGACCGCTGTTGGCAGGAGAAAATGGTCTGATGTCATTTACCAGTTCATTGGTCATCGCGGGCGCGAGTTTAATAAATCAGAAATTTTTTGAATGAATCAATAAAAAGATTGTGCTGTAGAAGCGCTAAGGTCACACTAAGAAATTTTCCTTGCGTTTTTCTTTCTAATAATTTAGATTAGACTAAGCGCAAAATTCTGTGAAGAATGTTCAAATTGGTATAATATCAAATTAAAATTTTAGCGTAGTCTCTCTAAGCAACCAAAAATTCCGAAGTACCTGAAAAGTATCCACTTTATTAGAGCTCTAAAGTACGCGTAGCACTCTATGGCAACTTGAACATACAGAACAAGTTCTGAGAAAACTTCCTCGCTGCATAAAATCTGTACAAAGAACTGCTTTAAAGTTTTTTCTGTTGCGTCGGGTGAACATTCAAGTATTCCTTAAAAACGGACTTTTCAGAATGCTTTGTATGCTGCTTAAGGGGGGGTAGGATTTGAATGATGCAAAAAATAATTATATTTGAGAATTTTTTTTCAGAATTATCGTGCATCAAAATAAATTCAAATGTTTTGCTTGATAAAAAATATCATTCGAACAACATTTTGTAATTTTTTCGTGGAAAACTATTGAGAAATAAGCGAAAAGTACGATTTTTAACGAAAAAATCCACCATTTTGCAGCTGTAAAACCTCCCAAAAATAACAAAAATCGAAAAGGAAAACGTTGGGGTCTGGTTTTTCATATGTAGAAAATGTGTGCAAAATTTGGAAAAAATTGGTGCAGTAGTTTTTGAATGACAATGGACACGAATTTTCAAAACCTGCTTTCGAGATAAACGCGTTTAAAGTTTTATGTCTATAAAATCGAAGGAAACAATTTATTACTCTAGGGATCCCGTAGGGTCTAACATTTTCCAAAAATCATGATTTTTCTTTTATAATTTGTTATAATGAAACACATCAAGAATGTTTTGTAAAGTTTTTAAGTCAATCGAAGCAGAAATAATGGACCTGTGCGCCGAACTCTCACTTCTTCGCAGTATGAAATAAGCATAAATTTTTGGTGATATTTCGTTTTGAGCTAAAGCGAATGTGTGTCGAATTCCGTTGATTGTAGGTTAAGTAATCAGAAAAATAATGAAGAGCAACATTAACCGTTTAGTCGTCTGACAATTCTGCTGTTCGAAAACATAAATTCGAACAAATAATATGTTTGCGAGACGAAGTTCGACGGGTCAGCTACCCAAGTAACAATTTTTGTTACGCTAGCTTGTTTATGACTAGTTTGCAACCAGATATTTGAGTGATTGTTACTAACATCTAACCACTTGCATGACTCAAAAAGCGCAGTTTCTACTAGTTGTTAAGTCAGCTAAAAATAAGTTGTCGTTACGTTGTAATGCCATACTGAAATAACTTATCTTTTCATAACATGAAAATAACTTGTTTCCAAGTAAACTAGTTGAAACTTAGTCACCATCGACATTATAAACATTGAATGAATCCAGAATACTTTTCTATCAACAATAAAAAAGCAGAACAGTACTTTAAATCACAAACTTAATACAAGGTACAAATTTCACAACGATTTTAAAACTGTCGAGCGGAATTCAATTGTACTTAACTGTTTTTTATGCGCCTTCAATCGAAATCTGTTTGTAATGATATAAAAAATAAACAACAAAATAACCCTATGTTCAGAATGCTCAAAATTATTCCAAGTAGAGTGATTTCTCATCATTTTAATTTCATATATCATGAGAACTATAATATTATCACAATCGATGTTCAATCCCTATATTATTTTCTTCGTGTTTATGACAGTGCATAGAACAAAAATGACTTTTCTGCCTTTTACTATTTTTGGCAAAAAGTAGTTTTGAAAAAAGTAATATCCTGGTTTTATTTATGTTTCATACACTTCTTGAGACTCCATATTGTGTTCGCCATATTCAAGCCAACAAAGGTTGTTTTGTTTGCATTTTCGTTATCATAACGTTGGGAAAACCTACCGATAACTATCTGAATCAATGAAGAAATTATATGTTTTAATCTCGTAATATCTAAGTTATTACTACATCAATTCACATAGTAACGATTTACATATACGCTTACGTATTTATAATGGTTTCGCAACCTTTTTTCAACTAGTAGCTAAAACCAAAACTGTGATTAAAGATATGTTAGAATCAAGTAACGATAACTTACAAATGATAGCTAGTTCAATGTTTATGCTATAAAGAAACACTGCCGTCACCTTGTTTTAACCAGCATAACATAAAAAACATGTTCGTGTTCTTGTTGCAACATAGTTGGGCTAAGTGGTATCAGAACTAGTTACGGGTTGCCAATATTGGAGTCAAATAAACTTATTTTCAACTAGTAGCTAGAAATAAAGTTGTGATTGAAGATATGTTTGGATTAAGTTACGATAGCTTATAATTTATAATTTATTCAATATGACAAAAAGATGTGGTGATTTGAAACCTAAATAACTATTTCGTAACTGGTTATGGTATGAAGAAACATTGCTGTCACCTTGTTTTAACCAGTATAACATAAAAAACATATTCGTGCTCTTGTTGCAACATAGTTTGGACTTAGTCGCATTAGAACTAGTTGCGGATTGCTACTTGGGTAGTATAATATAATATGATATAATGCAATGCAGTATAATACCATACAACATAATATAACATAACAGAAGATAATATATGAAATAATATGCTATGATACAATGTATAACAGTTGATATCGCAGTGTAAGTTATGCTCTTGTTTCGTCGCAGTACTGTAGGAAATATAATATTTCATTTTAAATAATAATAGTAATAACAAAAGTAATAATAATAATAATAATAATAATAATAATAATAATAATAATAATAATAATAACAATAATAATAATAATAATAATAATAATAATAATAATAATAATAATAACAATATATAATACAATGTAATACAATTCAATTCAATATATAACAAATAATGGAACAAACAACAGAACGACATATTGCAGTATACTATGATAAATATTGCACTTTAGGATGTGCTTCAAACAAGCCTTTTCGCAACCTCTCATTCTGCTATTAACGCAGAAGGCGATAGCACCCAGTCGACGCCGTTCTATTGACCAAATGTCATCATAGACGCTCGGGGAGGAGATAGGAACTTGTGAGGACTTAGTTATCTCACCATTTGACGACCATATGCAATTCTACAGGAAGTGTATAGAAATTGAATTCGCTAAAAACACTGTAACATATTTTTTAAACCAACTCTCTGTGACGTTTTAAATTAGGATAAGACATTTATAGTTTCAGGTACTTATATTATGTAGTTAGATTAGCTTAGCTATATCGAAACCAAAGTACCTATTCAATGTCTGATGTAATTCAAGATTCGTATGGAATAAGCTTCGTGTCTCGCTGGGGTCAAATTATATTATATTCTGGTTTTCAAGCCACTGGGCATGATATGCATGTTTTATTAACACCCACTCGCTGCCTATCAGCAGGCGGTAATTTTATGCACACAAGCAAGGCAGGTGACCGGCTGGTAAAGGTTGTCAAACTGGAACATCTTCTTTGCCCGAGCAAATTACGAACAAGAAAGTTAATGCAAATGACAATATTTGCGTCACAGCTGGATTAGGCGCATGTTTATCGGAGACCGAACCACTACCAAAAACAACCTTTGTGCGATAAGAAACGGTCGATTCAGGAGAGTAGTATCTCATATACTAAAACCATTAGGTTAAGTGAGATCTGATATCTCTGTTCGATAGATTGATTTTAAGGGTGAGATGAAAGTAGGTGCATTCACCTCGAGTAGTCGCGTCACTATAATAGCAATTTTTAACCATTTTCAAATTATTTTTTTTACGGTATTGCTTTTCAGTGCCGAAGTAAGGATATTGTATCCGATTTTATCACAATTCGATGATTGAAAGTCTACTAATGAGATGACTATTAGTGCAATAGTTCACGAAAAGTGAAATGCAGTGCACCGGATGCACGGACAATTTAATTTTTATAATTCGGTCATTCTTAGTAATTAGGAATAAGTTATTAAATGATTATATTTTGTACTAAGCTGAAAACAAATAACAATCATGTTTAAACTAAGTCATAAACCTAGCTCAAGAATGGTTGAACCTTGCAGTTAAAATAAGAAGCATGCGAAGAAAAATTAGTAAGTTCATAATCAATGCTTTCTTGAGGCATATTTTTCCAGCAAGCTTTCAACACTTTGGGCTCTAGAGATGCACTGTTTTGAAAAAGGTGAAGCCATTTAAAACAACAGTTGAATTCGTTATTGTTGACTTCCTTTAAGAAAAGTAATTTAACATAATGATGCAAACGAACTTTTAGTAGGGATCGTTTATTACACAGAAAACTGTGAACTTTTATCTGCCAGAAGCTCAAACCGAGCAAAAACAAATATGCAACTTCAGACAAGCTGGCTGTCCGATGGTTTGGATTGAGGGGATTTTGTCTGATCTGAGTGAAGGTACTACGGCTGGGAGAAAGGTAAACAAGTCGAACGAATGGTGAACGCTACCCAGCAGGACAAACGATGAGCTAACTGATTTACAAATGGCAAAGCACCACCAACAACACAATCATCCACCACCAGAACGAGTGCAGTTAATGGTAGTTTAGTAAAAATAATAAAACATTTTAAAGTCATTTGTTTCACTTCAGGGGGTTGTTTGGTAAAATTAAAAAGAATAATGCCCACGAAGATTCAATTTGGAGTGTGTACCGGTTTTTATTGGACTGCAGAAGGTGCCCACAAACGACGTCGCCAGGTAGAGGTTTGTGTCTATTGACCCCGGGGATTGAGTTATTCTTCTAAGTAAAAATCCAGCCCGATTTCAGCCGATGTGAAGCTGGCGAATTCCACTGCTCTGCAATGAAGGAAGACAAAATGATTGGTAGTCATAAACATAAACATTTAAGTTTAATCGTTTACGAATGGTTTGAATTCAAAGACGGCTGAATATTATTAGAGTTAGGTGAATATTATTATTAGCTTGGGTCAGCGGTTTAGAGTAGAAAGCGTTAGTCTAACAAGCCAGATACCGTATGTTCGAGTCCTGCCTTGGAAGGATTCTCAGTGTTCGTAGGATCGTAACGCTGCTGGTTATGCAGCTGTCCAGTACATTTACGAGTCGGATGTGAAGTCTGTTGAAACCTATGTACAGTTTAGGTCTCTAATTGGTTTCGTTTAAAAGGCTTGATCATTACAAAATCTGCACAGATTAAATTTGGAATAAAATAAAGTTGCTTTTAGTTCAATCTAAGATGCATTTTTGACACATTTAGTTGTGCATTATTTGTCATTTTAAAACTATTTACAGTTACTTAGTTAGGCTGCATTAAGAAAATACGAATTTTTGAGTTTACTCCAGCCATTAAGATCTGTGCTTTCGTCCACGATTTTCGATTTTTTCTATAGTTTTAGCTAGTTGTTTATGTTTGAATGTTAGGTCGTAGCTCCGGTCAGTTAATTGGATTTGTCTCTTTCGGTACAACATAGACTCAATTCGCTTTATAGCATTCCAAAACATCTTTTGCGTGGTGCCAAAATGCATCAAGTCAGTATAGCTAGGGAGCGTCATGGCTGCGTATCGTTCCGGTATTGATGAAGCTTTGGCTTGCTCAAACACAGCTGCATATTGCCTGCCAAGCTAAATATTTTTTTGGGAAACTTGGCTTTTTACTTAGTACTGAAATGCTCCTCTATGCCGTTCCATTGCATGGCAGTATAAAAAGACTTTGCTGGAAGTCGCTTGTAGTCTTCCGGTACATAAATTTCATCGTCCAGTATCACACAGGCAATCTTCGTTCAATATTCGCGATACAATTTGCGAGCCCGGGTTTTAGCCGTCACATTGTGTTTATCATTACGATTCGGTACAGTTTTTACCTTGAACGACTTCATACCTCACCGTGCTTGGAAGTATGCACGAAGCTTGCTGACATTTATGTTTTTCACAGTACGCACCGAAAGATCTGGTCTCTTCGACAATATTTGCTTCACCTTTGCGTCCTTCTGCTGATTCCTGAGATCCGATTCCAGTTTTCCTGGCAGTTATCAAACGTGTATCGAAGGATTTAAGAATTTGATGGACAGTGCATTGCTTTTTTCACCTGCTATTCTTTCTACGCCATTTCCGGACTAAAAGGTTCTTGTATCACCAAAAGTTGGTTTTACACAATGGACAGAGTTGCGTTAATCGGTCTGCGAAATATGTCACGCATTGATGAAGTATTTTCCGAGATATACGTATTTTGGGGAGTCCAGATTTTGACGCGAAGAAGCCTTCATCAAAGTATAAATTTATGAATTCAAACCTGATGCAACGGTCAATATGTGCACTACCTCAAGTCAAGATATTGAGTTTATTCTCAAAATATTCCTGAAAACTAGGTACAACCACAAAAGTATAACAAGTACCTGCATTCTCTAACTTTTAATTCATTTCTACAGCCCTTGTTTTCAGTTTTCATAAAGGGCGAAGACAAAAACCACTGTTTAGAAAATAAGAAAATTTTGCCCGTGTTTGAAGTGTGTTATTCACATTTTAGGAATTGTGTAGTTGTGTGGTGTGTTGGGGCCAACATGAATCTAGAACTGTCCCATCGTGCTTTGGAATAAATGCTACTAATCTGCAATTCAACCATCTTAACTAAAATTAAAATTAAATTCATTCATCAACGTAATCTCCATCAAGAGCAACGCAATCATTTCTGCGTCGCTCTAACATTACAACAACACTTTTGTAGAACGATTTATCTTTTGCCTCAAAATATGCCTCAGTTTCAACGATAACATCATCATTCGTGCGAAATTTCTTAACGGCGAGCATTTTTTACAGGTCTGCGAACAGCCAGTATTCGCTGAATCCATGTTTCATCCATTGTCACATATCGACACAAAAATTCCGGCTTGTTACGTTTAAACATGGCCAAACACTGCTCAGAATCATCAACACGGTTTTGGTCAACAGTGAGCAAACGCAGCACCCACTTTGAACAAAGCTTTCTCATAGTCAATTGCTCATGCAATATAAAGCCAACACGTTCTTTTGATATCTTTTCGATGTCAGCTAACTTACATAACTTGACTTTTCGATCATTCAAAGCAATTTTGTGGATTTTTTTTATGTTTTCTGGTGCACAGAATGAAAAGATGAAACCTACTCGACATGTGAACCAATAGTACTATGAAACAGACAACAGTTGAAACGAAAATCTGAATTAAAACCATGATTGATGTAAAATTACATTTAGATGCATTTAGTTTTTCATTGAACAAGGCTGTATGTTTACAAACTGCTTAGTTTTGTAATGTAACTTTCCATTAAAATGCTTGTTCCAAATATGTGCATGAAAATAAATGTAAATTCATAAAATATTTTTATCCGTGTGTTACCGCCTCATTTGGACATCCACTGCGTTCTGCATCATCGGTGTCTCTACGACTACGTTTGAAGTCAGCAAACCACCGTTTTATTGTTGTTTCTGAAGGAGCGGAGTCTCCATAACACTTTTCAAGCCATTACTTCGTTTGATCGAATTTTTTTCCCATAAAGAAGAATTTGAAACACGAAATTGTTATTGATCCAATAATGCAATAAAACTAGCGCCATCTATGTGTTAGACCCGGGACTTTTCAGCCTGTTAAATGAACTGAAAAGATTCAGGGACATATTGTCTTAAGATCGCTAGCACGGAGCAAGAAAGAAACCGGAAGTGGCATACAGTTACTGTGTGATGAATCCTGAGGAAAGTTAAGTGAAAGTTCTGTCATGTACTTTTCTCAATAAAACTACTGAACGTATTGTTGAATACATTCCTTTCATAGAAAACATATTTGAAATTTTGACAATTTCTTTAAATTGTTATATTTGGCTTCCAAGTGCTGGCTCAAGTCTAGGTTGGAGTTTTACGACAATCAGGTTAAAATCAGACCAATGCTTTCATGAAAAATATTTCCCGGCTAACAAGACATCAATGTTATCAATGACGTTTAAATGTAAAAAGAGTTTGTGCTCACTTAAAAGTATCATCGAGATGAAAGAAGAACCTATTTAGTAGATCTCTTGCAATTCATTTCGAACAACTGCAGTGCAATAGAAGATCATTGTACGAATAGTTATCTCATTAAAAAAGCCACCACGTTAGTTTATGGATTACTCGACTTTCAGTTAACTAATTGGGATAAAAACGGATACGAGTTCTTTATCGAAAAATTAATTCGACTAATGAAGAATACTATTGTTGTAGCGACTCAAAAATTTGAAGCGAGTGTGCTAATTTTTATCTTACCAAGTATGTTTATTTTTATTCAAGAGTATATAGTTATATGTAGTATTATGGATTATCATAAGCATTTTAGTATTGATATTCTATTATGCGACAGTCGAGGTGTTTGTAAAATCATACTATTCGGGCGGCATGTTATTAATCTAACACCACAAGAGTATACCTAAACTACAATTGGTAATAAATTTTCAACTATAGATATAAAATAGTGGGAAAATTCGAAGGAAAATGGGAGACTAAAAACAAAAAATACTAATGCGAGAAAATTTAGAAAATAAGTTTATCGGTTCCAGCTAGCCTCATTTACGTTTCATTTAATGCTTGGCGTGATAATGATTGAAAATTGAATTTTCAAAATATAGTTAGGATCTCAATCAGTTTGTCGGATGCGATACGCAATTTCACTATTTAGTTAAATCGGCTTTGAAAAAAATCGTTTCGAGATACCCAGTTTCCGATGCATAATGTCGCATCATGAGATGAATGGGGGTACCATTACCCTATTGTGCGTTAATTTAGTATGATGAATATGTATTGTATTCAATGTAGCCCTTACTGTAATTTAGTGCACTCGTTTGAAAAAAAAAACCGGTATTTCAAGCGGTTTTTTCATTTCGGTAACTTGACTAACACCAAACTGTTTACTTACCTGTATCTAAAATGCTCAAAAATAAGTAATTTTTATAAGCGGTAAACAAATTTTAGGGAACGAGAGATAAAGTATTAGATAAGCGAAAACAACGAAAACATTGCCTTCAACAGCAGAAGATACTTAGTAAATGCACATGCTGCCTGTTTTGTGTCTAGTAGTACCAGTTGTGCATCGACTCTCTCACGCATCCCAGATCGATATCACCATTCCATGATATGTAAATTAACATGCACACTCCGCACACCCGACGCTGTTCCGTCCCGGAGGGCCGAGTGACATTGAAAAACCGGATAACAACGTGCGCGAGCAACTTGTGATGGATACAGCTCGCATATGCTGATCGCTTTTACGTAACTACCAGTTTGTGCACTTCCAAAAAGGATGCCTGATAACAGAAAGTTAATTGGTATCGTTAAAGTTTCGGAAAATATTTACCATCCTAATGAGTGCGTTTGATAAATGATCAGGTTCCATTAAGTGTGACAAGCGACTATAGTGACGCCTGCCGAAGTTCTTGTTCAGTATTCCGTCCGATGAATCAAAAAAAGAATTCCAATGATCACAAGCCCACCTACAAACATGATATTTCAGAACAGCAACAAATAATAGATCAGCACCTCATTGTTGTTTCCATGGTTTTGTTTCGTTCTTGGTGACCTAATTCTCGGTAAAATGAAACTGATTTTGTTACCAAAATATTTTGAAAATCGATTTGTTATCCTCTAGTCGGAGGTAATTACACAGAAGGGACCACAGACTCGTAATAGTATCACGGATACGAGTGAGAGGGTAAATAGAACTATCAGATCGTCCCAAATGGGCTATTGTTGTAATTTAGACCTCAAACGTTGCCTTCTCTTTCACGGACCAGCGGAAAGTAGAAATGAATCAAAGCAAAATGCACATTGCTTGTTTGTTCAGCTATTCCAGAATTTCAGTGCAAAATCAAAGACGAATAGAGTTCGACTATAAATCATTCAGCAAAAAGGAATGAAACGAGCAAACTTTTCACAAATATATTTTTACAGTTCAGAAAGCAGTCAGTGGGACCTCACACGAAACTCTTGTCCACTATGATGGCATTGTCCTTCGTCTGGGACTTTTATTTTCTCTATCAGACTATTTCTATGTTGTGTCCGATCCTTCGGTATTAATTTACGCTCGTATTTCGTTCTGGTGGACTTTACTCGACTAGTTTATAGTACTCCCTGGGTCGCAATTGATGTTCTGTTGGGTTAGAGTTTAGGCTGCAAGTTAGCCTGTTGTGTCACGTTTGGCTGATGTTTTGACCTTTCCGGTGGCTTACTTTACGTCCAAGGACGAGTGGTGTAGTGTTCAAAACCCTTACATTGTTTATATTATGGCATTGTACCATGAAATTGGCATTTTCGGTTACACAATTAGAAAACCCACCAAATTGTTGTGATAGGGAATAATTTGTTTTGTTGATGGAGTTGGAAATTTAGGAATCACTATCACAGAACATCAATATATCTCAGTACACATTGAAATATGCTTTACTGATAATTAGGAACTGTACAAGTTCGCGCTTTTGCGACATAGGGTACTGGTATCACAAGCCAGTTGTCGGGGAGCTTGAAATAATTTTTAGTATCAGTAGGATCGTAGCACCAGCAATTGTTCTGTACGCTAAAAATCGGCTGCAAAGTCTATGAAAACAGAAAGTCAAATTCCACAAAGAAATGCAATACTTTAGGCTTTACTAGAAATTATCACACATATTTCTATAGTTTGACGACTAAATAAATTAATAAAAATATAAAGGATGATTTTTTTGCAGGTTTATCTTTTTGGTAACACTGTTTTTGTCAGATCACGCGTGAATCGTGTCTTGTGTCATTGTCAAACTTGTTTAGATTGGTTTATAATTTAATTATGAATCGTCGTTTAGTCTATAATTTAATCATGACAGAGCGCTGTAAAAGTTGGAGGAACATCCACTTTCTTATCGAAAAATTGTGTGTTCGACGAAGTTCATTTCTGGATGAATGGATACGTCAACAAGCAAAACTGCCGCATCTGGAGTGAAGACCAACCAGAAGCATTGCAAGTGCTAAAACAATGCATCCCAAAAAAGTCACTGTTTAGTGTGGATTATAGGCCGGTGGCATTATTCGTGAAATACTGTTGGAGAGAGTGTGCCTTGGACCTTCATCTTTTAGCATCAAATTATATTGATCGTTCTATCGATTCCAATAAAGATTTCAACAATTTTCACAAATTTTTGTGTTTTCTTTAAATCAAATCCTATACCTCTTAAAAAGTCATGTGTCTTTATTACCTTATCTATAGTTCTTGCCTTTCCTTTTATTGCCTTTATATAGAAAAAGGCATAAAAGTACGTTTTGAACATTTGGTCTTAAAACCAATAGTCGCTTTCAAACATGTTTAAGTTTGTTGAAAACGGTTTTGTCATCTCCGAGAAACACACACAGACATTTTTCGATCTCGTCGAGCTGAGTCGGATGGTATATAACAAACATTAGATGTCTCCGGGGCTCTGTTAATAAGTTGGTTGTCCTGCAACCAATGGAGAAAGGCGAAATACACGCATTGAGAAAAAAAAAAGAATTGTAGCAACTTCGATGTGATTCTCAATCGATGTGAAAGTAAATTTGAACCTACTGAACGTCAAACTTAATAATTTTGTTTTGTTGATAAATCACATGCTATTGCATTGAAACAACGTAATGAGTATGTTAGTTTGGTTGAACATTGTATACGAATGTGATAGGAAATTAAGGCGGACGCTTCATGAAACGAAAAAAAATATCCATTTTCTTTATTTTACTGCTCAGAAACAGTAAAAGGCAAGATCATTCCTTTTTAAGCGTGTGTAGATTTTTACGATTCGAAATTATTCAACATGACGGACATATCGAGTGAGAGTAAATTCAAAAAACCTGTTTTAATCCACCTAGTGGTGTGATGATGTCTTTCTCATATCAATCATGTTATCATATATAATACTGTGGTATTCTCCAAAATAATTTTCTTCGATTCTTAAAACAATAACCGAAATCGGTTTGTTTGACCGTCTACTGATAAAAACTATCAAAACTGATAAAGATTTAAGGTCGATTTAGAATTTTTTTAACGGTTTTTCGCCCTTTTTAGTGATAGTATAAAATTTTTTACATACTTTACCCTATATTTCCAGATCCAGAAGTTGGATCCGGATGAAATTCAGGAACTACGTATGAGACCGCAGTACCTTTCATTTGAATCTAAGTTTGTGAAAATCGGTTGCGCAATCTATGAGAAAAGTTAAAACACATATTTTCATTTTTTGCACATTTTACCCCATAACTCCGGAACCGGAAGTCGAATCCAAATAATATTCAGGAATTTTGTATGAGACCACAAGACCTTTCATTGTTTAAGTTTGTGAATATCGGCTCAGTTATTTCCGAAAAAAGTTGGTGCACTTATTTTCTCAATAATAATAATTATACTCAATGTTTGCGATTTATTTGCAATATTTCTTGAAAACATGATAACACTACGTTTGATATTTAGTACGTTTAAATTTCTTTCATGCCGATTGAGAGTCATATCAAGGTTGTTACAATCTTGTTTTTACTGTTACCAAATGTTGTTGAATTTAGAACGATAACTCAGATTTCACGTTAACTTTCAAATTAATAATATAAAGCTTGCTTCAGATAGAATTGGAACAAAGACAATTGCCTGTATTTCAGTTATTTATTATTGAATTCAAGATTTTTTTATACAAATGTAGCATTTTCTTCATACTTTTAAGAAAAAATACGGAATTCGAAGTAATTCTCGAATTTTTCCTGTAACACGGCTCGTTAGGCGGCGCACATCTTCTTCGTCCATCGTTTTAGCTATCTTATTCCTCTAGGTCGTCATCTGATTGATTGATTGATTAATTGATTTGGCTGTTTGCTAGCTCGATACGACTTGATTCCTTCCCGGAGTCGAGTTCTCCTCACGGTACTATGGGCAACACCGAATTTTCTGGCCAAATCATGGTCCGACAGATTAGGATTCCTCTTAATCGTCTTCAAAATTTTACCACGCAGTTTCCGGTCGACAGTTCCACTCCGACGATTGGCTTGAGGCTTCCGAATCGTCGTCAAAGTTTCCTAATACCGTTTGATAACGCGCCATACGGTATTTCTGGGCAATTTCAGCTGTTTAGCTAGCCTAGATGCAAAACACAATGGATTTTCCAAATAACTGCGAAATGTCAAAAACCATACGTGAAGCTGACAAAATTCCCGACACGTGGGCGCCAAAAACTTCCAAATCCGTAGAACTAGGAGCGCCACAATATGAGCAAAAGTGTGTTCCAATTCGGAATGAAGCAAGCTTTACCATCTCACTAAATCACTTTACAAGCTATATGGAAAAAGCGATTTTACTATTAATGAACATTTTATTACGTTATTTGTGGAACTCGTTCTTTATGTAAGACTATTGTACCACTTGTCATCTCATTAGTAGAGTCACCATGTTACTTTGTGGAATACTCGACTTTTAATCAACGAATTGATTCGGCTCTGAGAAGGAATAACGCAGAAAAATAGTTCGACAATTGTGTAATACTGATGTTATGGCATCGCTAAAACTCACGAATTCACCTATTTTTAATTTTAATATTTAATGTACTAATTTACATTCTATTGCGAGTTTCTCAAACACAACCGATTTTCAGTGAATAGAACAATCCTGCTAATCAGTTGCACTTCTAAATATTTTAAAAACTGGTCAAATAATTTATTGTAGGAATGTTTTTAATAAGGTAGGAAAGCTTTGAGTTGCTCTATTATGAAGGTTGGGACTTATAGGTAAAATAATCTAATTTAAAAAAAAATTTCCACTACATCCGATATTACTGGATCTGTCATTTGGAACGACTATAATATAATCTGGTTAAATATTTTGGTTAATAAATCTTTTGAAGTCAAATGAACTTTCACTATTTTTCGAAAAATTTTTGAAAATTGAAATTTTTAGTTACTTTTTCAATAAAATCATACCATTCTTTAACAAATAAACATATTTGAATGAAATTTTCAAATATCACGGATAATACCTTGAACTTATTGTATAACAATAATGAAAACATTTTTTTTTCTCATAATAATTTTATACAGCTTTTCATAGGGTAAAGTGTGTTAAAAATTTTATACCATCACTTAGAGGGGCGAAACAAAATACGTAAAAAAATTAAACTCACCTCAAAACTACTCCACTCGATAGTCATTATCAGTAGATGGCCAAACAAGCTGATTTCGGCTATCCTGGATCCTAGTTTCCGATTCCGGAGGCACCGGAAATAGTGGTCATATTTTCTCAAATGAATCTCACTCACTTTTCTCAGCGATGGTTTGCCCGATTTTCACAAACTTAGTTTCGATTTAAAGGTACGCCTAATACGAAATTCCTGAGTTTCATCCGGATCCGACTTCCGTCTTCGGAGTTATAGGGTAGTCATTATCAATACATGGCTAAACAAACCGATTCCGGTTATTCTTTCGAGAATCAAAGAAACTTATTTTGAAGAATATCACAGTATAATATATGATAGTATGATTGGTATGAGAAAGGTATCATTACACCAACACTACCAGGTGATAAACAGCTATTTTTTCGATGCTCTGGACCTTCGAAAAATCGGAATAAGATATAATACAACGAAACATCGTAGAATCTAAATTCGTCGGCAAACTTGTGGGCCAGCTATTATCTTAAGGCTAATGTCGAAATGTTTAACTCGCGGAAGCGTTTCATTGGAAAATTCCATGAGCGTTGACAAATGCGCGCTTCGCAATGCCCGGTTTCGGAATTATAGGTGCAATTGTATTTGGAATTGCATCTCGTCGTTTAAACCGACAATGCAAAACGGCAAACGGTAAATTTGACTCGAAACAGTTTCAATTTGTAGTTTACGACAGCTGCTTACGAGCTGATTTCGAACAGAGCCGTGGAGAGAAAATTCGGGCCTTGGTGACCATAATATTACGGGCCTCTATACAAGAGATTAAAAAAAATGTGAAATATCATCGAATCATTCGCCTCTTTGGACCAGAAAAACTTTCTGATCCTATGTGCGGGGTTGGGAACCGAACCCAGATGGGCTGCATAAAAAGTATCGACTAATCCATCATGCTATACCGGTCCCCTTTTTCATATTTGTGTTTGTTATGAAGAATAAAAAACAATTTTTAAACTTCGGATCTCCGGGCCTTCGAAAAAGTCCGGGCCCGAGTGCACTCCCCGCTTCCTCTCCCCTCGCATTGGCCCTGATTTCGGATATACCAATAACTTAAATGTCAAACACACTTCATTTACTCAGAAGCCCTTAGTATTAAGCAGTATATCTGTTGGATCTTTGTAATCTGTTGATATAAAAAGATGAGGAGGTTTTATGCCTGCTGGAGAGAGAGATTGTAAATTTCAGCTCCAGCGGGCTTTTCCCTGCTCCCAAATAAATAAATAAATAAATAAATAAAATAGAGACGGCTTAACAGATATCGACAAACTTAAACTCATAGAAATGTTTTATGGTCCAAAGAATAACATTGAATTAATTACACCAATGTGTGGATTGAAACAGTTTTTTTTCGTGTCGGAAAACCACACTAACTACCTGTTGGATTAGCTTTTTTGCCTTATTAAAAAATTTTTTCGTCAGAAAAAAAAACCATAACATGAACTACAGGGTGCGCTTGTGCAAAAGACGTTTTCTGGAATAAGTCTCTCATTGCAAGATTGTGCCGACATAAAATACCCTCTGCGCATAACGTAGGGCTTAAGGCAATAAAAAAAAATAAAACCTCTATAAATTACAGGAACATGGAAATATGACTGATTGAGTTTTACATAAGTCTGTTTTACATGTTCTCTTGTCTATCACACAGAGAACAAGCTCATACGAGCTTTTTAAAAACATCTGCGTAAGGGAGGCAAGTGAAAATTCCTTAAAAATCACCATTGGATATGATTTTGTAAGCCTGAATTACCATTGTATGCAAGCTCGAACGCAAAAGCCCATGAGCGATTGCTGAGCTGCTCAAAACGCCACTGTATGTGTATTGCTACTTGGTGATCACAATCGTTAAATTTCTTACACACATTGAGATCTTTACTTGGATGTCTATTTTCGGTATTACTAATACACGAGAAATGCTTCAAGCATGCATACTTGCGAATAGTGATAACGATCTACTATATTTCAAAACTCGAGATATTTGAAGTGATTACTTCAAAAAAGTTGTATCATTCTGCTGCAAAAGTAGTTTACGACGGTAATGTAAAAGTTTTTGTAAAATCTCTAATTCGTTTTTGAGGTTGAAGGTTGGAGGTTTCGGGACCTGCAAATCATGCATTCTTTCAGGGATGCAGATCGATTTGTTTCTTTTGATTTGTACTGTCTTCCTACGTCACTTTATACATCAATTCCTTTCCATGTTCCTCTTATCCTTCCCATCTTTCCGGAAAATAATGAGTAGACACGGTAAGGAATAGTCTCCTAATGTACAGGGGAACGTGCCACTTGAGCCAATTTGTACTGATTTAGGATTAAATTGATTTAATTAATTGCTGAATGACTTTTGAGTTTCTCAGGAAGTAGAACTATTTGTTCTAAAATTTTAGCCATCTTACGAATAATAATGAATTTTCTACCTAGATACATTTTCTGATTATTAAATACATCTCTAAATGTATATTATAAACCGACAATCGATTTCTTTGATTTTTTACACTTGTGTTTATTTTCAAAAAAAGAAAGTCTAAGTACTGAAATTTTTGCTCGATTGGTCATCAGACGCTAGTTCAATAAAGTCTCGTACATCAGAAAGTAAATGAACAATTACTTATAGCTAGTTTGAGAAACAAAAGGCGCCAGTACACTGACCAGATTGTCGATGCAGATTTTGAATGCTTGATGTTCGATCTCAGACAAAGATAGAAGTGACCGAATGCTCAATGAAACCCAACTCCGGATCGGCCATAACTTAAATATTTTATGGGATTAAGATAAGCGTTCCCGTTCATTGAGAACAATCCAGGGACAGGTGAAACCGAACGAGCATAAAAAGAATAACAGGAAAGGTTCGCCACAGGAAGGTAAGCAAAACACTAACGACTTGTGTTACGTGGCTAGAGTAAATAGAAAACCAGACAAAAGTTAAAGACATTTTATCTTCCTTGTCGCCTCCGTTTGTATATCTGTGCAAGGACCTCACCCAGAAACCAAAAAAAAGGATCATTTTTATGATGGACCATCCCGAAGAACACAAAACGTGTCAAGATTGGGTTGTGCTCGGAGCAAGAAGATTGTGTAATGCAAATATTTGTTCAGATAAAGTTTTTGTGGCCTCCGTTGCCCTTTCTGCAGAGGTAAAACTAAAATCCCATTTACTCTGGATTAAAGGATTTCCCATCGTTCCAGTATTTTGGTTGTTTCATTATCTTAAATACATCCGGTTTTCCGCTTCACTTTTTCTCTGGGCATGAACAATACTCTACAGACAAGAAAAAAAGCCTAGTAAACATGCAATCAATTTCCTATTCACCACCGTCAAAACTCATGCAAACGTACAACTCGGATCAAATCAAGAGGCTTTGATTCGCCATGGACTTCTATGCGCGGTATCGAAGAAAAGGGAGGAAATTTGTGTAATAAATTTGATTGCATTCATTTTTGGTCTGCAGTAGATGTGCTTTTCCATTCAACCTTCAACTGATCTCAGCTCACGCAATACACTTGCAAAAGATGGAAAGGGTTTCCTCACAGAAGCTTTTTTTCATGTTTTGTTTTCAATTTTATGAGATCATTAATTTTATGCTTATGATTTATGGTCTATAAATCTCCACTTAGCCACCGAAAACGTACTCGTAGAAAAATTTAATTAGTGGACCGGATCTCAGCTTCCCATCAATGAATTTTAGGCTTCTGTAGTGTACGGATCAACAAAACAAAGATGGAACTATAATCGTTTACACAAATGTGTCAATTACTATTGAACCTCATTTTGCATATCGATTATTATTAAGCATCCAGTGAAATTTTCCGGTACAAAGAAACGTTCCATGTTTAACGAGTGTTCGACGTCTCCCAAAAGTTTCTCTCCTGTTGAAGAATGAAACCATTAAAGTACAATTACAACATCAATTACTACTCTCTTTCAGATCTAGGAAATACGTTTACATATTTTTTGCATGGAATTGACCGCTACGTTTTCTCTATATCTGAATGGAATGAAAACAACGCTTTCATAATTGTCATTTTCGGAGGCAATAGCGCGAAATAATAGCACTTACTATGGCACTTTTTACCAACATGTACACTCATAATTCGCACCAACACCCATAAATATGTCAAAGAATAGCTCTCTAGCTCTGACAATCCAGTTTTGGTTCGGAACACGACGCAGTGCGGAATTCTGCTGCAACTGCATTGAAATTCTCCGCTTCGTAGGTACACATTTTTATTGGCCTACAATCATAACTGTCCGTGGAGAGAAAATAATGGCGCTTTTGTTTTCTTATTGCCTTCATGTGTGATGTTACTACAAACGGAAACATTAATTGGCACGGTAGGGTTTACCTAAATGCTGCAGAAACGGCAATTAAATTGCGTACCATTATTGTCGCGCGCGGACATCGGGTCAAGCGTGGCGTTCGAATTGTTTCCTGGGTTGTGATTTTCTGCATCCTGTTCTCAGCGGAATACAATAACGACAGTAGTATGAGCTATACGGATCGTTACCGTAAAAAATAAAATTCTCTTCATATAAAACATCATTTTGTTTCGGAAAAAGTTGGTAAACATTGCTCGAAAGGAACCTGTGAATTTCCACTCAATCAGCTGCAACGGAAAGCATCCATCAAACTCATTTATAAACAATAATATGTACGATTTGAAATCTGCATTACTTGAAATTCAATGAAATACAATACCAAAACCTATTGTAGTGGCTGTCATTTGAACTGTGTATAATTAGATCACAAAGTACAAAGCAAAAGAAATAAATCGATCTGCATCCCTGAGACGATGCTTGATTTGCAGGTACCGGAATGCACATTCAATAAAACCTCCAACTCCTCCGAAACGAATTGAAGATTTTACAAAAGCTTTTACATCACCGCCTATTATTAGTATAGCATCACTTTTGTAGCAGTATGATACAAACTGTTTGAAGTCATAACTTCAAATTTCTTCGTGTTTCGAAATATAAGAGATCGCTAGCACTATTTGCAACAGCCGTTCACGTGGATTAGTCATACCAGTGTTGTTGAAAGCAACGAAGACTGGGTTCAATAACTTTCCGTTTTCTTTTTGAAATTATGGTTTTTTAATCAAACATATAGCAGCTTCGCCTTCTTGCAGAATTCTGAATAGATAGTTACTGTACGTTTATGCTGAAGATCAATCCCTATGTGCGTCTCTAACCATTATCGATCAGAGTAATGTACAATCCATATCCAGCTCTCAAGCTGGTTCAATTTATAGGGTGCTGGTCTTACAAGCCAGTTGTTCTATGTTCGAGTCCAGACCTGGAAGAATTCTTGGTGTTAGTACGATCGTAATACTAGCCAAGCAATGATTCTGCAATGCAATGAAAGAAAGGCTAAATTCCACAAAAGAAATGTAATGTCAGGACTTCGCTTTGGTATATCCAGCTCGCTGTTTAACTGTTTGGAGGATTTATACCACTGAGGTAGGAGGATAAGGCTATTATGGAACAATCCTTGGAATGACAAAAAATGAAAACTAAGGCCTAATCGAATATTGCGAAATATGTTAAATGGAGTCTTGAGGAGCCAAATGAAGAAAAAAAATCCGTTTTTAGTGACATCGCTCTTCATGAAAATTCAATAGCTAGTTATCATGATTCCGTACTTCATTCGTTTCTCTCTATACCAAAACTCAGTTTAACCATCGTTATTTCATCTCTTGAAGTAACAAAATATCTCTTACAATTGAATGTGAGAGCGGCCTTGTAAACATTCGAATTGGTTCAAGATGATGGATGAAAGGAAAACCAGTCATGATAACTTAAATATCAATTTAAAAATAAACACAAATTGATTGTTCCCTCTTTCAGTTTTCTAACGTTTTTTAACGTTTCGGAACACAGCTCAATACATTTCAAACAGTGGAAATTATCGATTTCAGCTTGCTGGTGATAGTTGAAAACTCAAATGAGAACCGCCACCCTCTATTGATCAATATGGTCGGAGAGAGCTTTGTGTTATCGAGTTGATGTTTATGCCTATTCATTCGCACTTGCTCACTACCCACAGTGAAGACAAGGAAGACAATGAAACAGGTAGACTACTTGGCACTACAAATTGAGCAAGCAAAACTTCAAGTGACTAGGTACGGTTATTTAATTGACAATGAATTTTGGGAACTTCGACAACAAAAATAATAGGAATGAGAAGGAATATGCTGACATTATACGGCCATAAATTTAATTTTCATCAAAAAATATTCGATTGAAATGAAGTTTTACCGCACTGCGAGGGACTAGTGTATCAGAAGTGGAATTATTTGTTAACAAAATCTACAAACTAGAGAAAATCATTATCAGTTTTAACGGAGATTGAAGCTATTTGCGGATTTGGGATAGATTGCTTTTAATGCAAATTTTCTGTTAGGTTGTCCAACAAGTTATATATGTAAATTCAAACATTAGTACTTCAAACAATTATGATCTTTATCATGCCCACTTTCGACAGAGGAATGTAATAGTTATTACCATTTAGTTCTTGGATCTCAAATATATTCTGATTATGTGTGCAGAAGTTTTTATTCCATTTCCCATTTATTTAGTACTGCAATAAACCGTAGTTCTTTTATGCGCGTTGCCGTAGTTATGTGATTGTTTTTAGGCAACTTGCCGGAGTTGAGTTGCGTGTCTTGTATTACAAATGAGGATATCCAAAGTTGAAAGCTACGCGGTTTTCCTTAAGCATTTTATATACAGTATTTATTCACCGCATTCAAAAAGACGGCAGTGTACAATAACCATTTAGGCCAATAATATGCCTAGAGCTTTCACACGTTTTGGCCAAATTTTACGAAAAAGAATCTTTTTTTCAAACATCAGAAATAATGCTTACTACATAAGTAATAATTGCGAACTATTACGCGTAGTCTTCATATGTCCGAATAAATTAAAACCTGTTTTGATTCAATTATTGGAGTAATGATACCATTCCTATGTGAATCAATTATTCTAATATCTTTGAAACATTTTTGAACGCTACTTCTGGTATTTTCGAAGCTGTGTGCTCGAAACGAAGCATATTTATATGTATGTATGTATGTATGTATGTATGTATGTATGTATGTATGTTTGAAGCCACCATCAGTTCAAGGCATTATCAGTGTATGCGGGTAGACTTACAGTAGATCCGAATTTGATTATCAGATAGCTTTCATATAATTGCTGTTAAGAAGGCCAAAATGGGTTTTTAAGACCCGGCGTGAGAACATCCGGCCATATAATAAAGAATTTCGCTGTATCAGCTTAAACCCACCTGATGGTTTGTTTGTTAGAAGGGTGCGTCTTACTCATTTCAGACCTTCAGGGAAAAACACAAAGCTTCCCCCATGTGACTCAGGTTGGCAATCCACTCCATCATCCAGTCATTCACTTGTAAGATAGCCTGATGCACTCCCTGCCCCTCCCCGTTGTCGATATACTTGAGCATAATACAATATAATATATTATAATATAAATTTATATAATAAAATATAACATAATACAGTGCAATATAATATGATATAATTCATTAAACATAACACAATATATCATAATATAATATAATATAACATAATTTAATGCAATACAGTATACTACCAAGCTAGTACAAACTTTTTTAAAAAGCTGTGTAAAGCATACAAGTGAAAATCCGTTAGAAATCATCGTTGCACACGACTTTGAACGTATGAATGTCTGTAGGATATCTGTTCTCTGTGATATAACATAATATAATATAATGTAATGTAATAAAATATAACATAACATAACACAGTATAATATAATATAATAAAGCACATTATAATATAACATTACACAATATATACTAACAATATACTATAACATAATACAATATAACACAATACATATACTTATAATATAATATAATACAATATAATATGATATAATGCAATGCAGTATAATACCATACAACATAATATAACATAACAGAAGATACTATATGAAATAATATGTTATGATACAATGTATAACAGTTGATGTCGCAGTGTAAGTTATGCTCTTCTTTCGTCGCGGTTCTGCTGGAAATATAATATTTCTTTGTTAATCATAATAATAATTATAATAATATGATAATAATAATAATAATGATAATAATAATAATAATATTAATAATAATAATAATAACAATATATAATACAATGTAATATAATTCAACTCAACATATAACAAATAATGCAACAAACAACAGAACCACATGTGGCAATATACTACCATAAATATTGCACTTTAGGTTGAGCTTCAAACTACAAACCATTTCGCACCCTCTCATTCTGCTACTAACGCAGAAGGCGATAGCACCCAGTCGAAGCCGCTCTATTGACCCAATAACTAACTAGGCAGAGATATTGGGATAGTTTTAAATATTTTTTTTTCTATCATTTTTTTTAAATGTTAGTTTGCAAATTTCAATACTCTTAACCTGAAAATTTCGGAATTGAAAGTAATATCTAAATAAAATATAATGGCAATCTATGGGAGTATAACGCCTTTCGTTTGAATTTAAGTTTGTGGAAATCGGTTAAGCCATCACCGAGTGCACATTTTTATCTAATAAGCCTCATACACACACACACTTTTGCTGATCTTGATGAATCGAATCGATGTTTCAAAAATAGAAATGTGAAACTCGGTATTTCGAACGATGAAAAAAAAACATCATTTATTCGATTTTTTTTGTTCCTCAAAATAAACTTAAACGTTTTGCATAATACAAAGCATCACTTGAGCAACATTTTGTATTTTTTTTTCATGGAAAAATATTGAGAAATGAATCGGTGAAAAGGTATTTTTGAGAACGCTTTTTAAAAATCATGATTTGCGGTGTCCATTGTATCTCAGCGCAGACTAATAAGAAATCAACAAATCAAAGCAGCATAGATAGAGTAGAGTTTCTGCTTGATTTCTTTTTTTTTGTGGTTGCTTAAAGTCAAAACTACGATTTTTCACGGAAAAATCTGCCATTTTGTAACCTCCTCAAAGTAACTGGTCTGGTATTTTACATGTAAATTTGAAAAAAATTTGGACAGTGGTTTTTGAATGACGATGACTTTCAAAATCTGCCTTCAAGAAAAACGCGCTTAAAGTTTTTTGTCTGTAAAATCTAAGGAAACAATTTATTACTCTAAGGGGCGGGTAGGGTCTAACACTTTCAAGAAATTATATTTTTTTGTATTCTGTTATAATGAAACATTTCAAGAATAATTTGTCAAGTTTTAAGTCAATCGAAGCAGAAATCTTTGGCCTGTGCGCCGAGCTCTTACTTCTTCGCAGTATGAGATAAGCAAAGATAAAGGCCCATAACTTGATGAGCTTTGTTCCGATAGGCTTGATAATTTTACAGAATATTTTTGAAATTTGTTATTATAAGAAAATACAAAGAAATAATTAAATGATTTTTCAAAACTGTTAGACCCTACCCGCTCCTTAACAAAAAATTAAATAAAAAAATCAGCTAACTTGTTTCATCAAGCTTATATTCAAATGAAAGCTCTTAAAGCTTGTGATTTTGATAGTGTTGGATTACTTTACAGTTTTGCCTTTCTCTTATAGAAAGGTTATGCAATCACTTGAAAAACTGACTAGTAAAAATTTTCCCGAAGGGCCAAGTGTTATATACCATTCGACTCAGTTCATCGAGCGGAGCAATCCCAAGTAACAATTTTTGTTACGCTAGCTTGTTTGTGACTAGTTTGCAACCAGATATTTGAGTGATTGTTACTAACATCTAACCACTTGCATGACTCAAAAAGCGCAGTTTCTACTTGTTGTCAAGTCGGCTAAAAATATGTTGTCGTTACTTTGTAATGCCATACTGAAATAACTTATCTTTTCATAACTTGAAAATAACTTTTTTCCAAGTGAACTAGTTGAAACTTAGTCACCATCGACATTATAAACATTGAATGAATCCAGAATACTTTTCTATCATCAATAAAAAGCAGAAGAGTACTTTAAGTCACAAACTTGATACAAGGTACAAATTTCACAACGATCCAAAAATTGTCGAGCGGAATTCAATTTTACTTAACTGTTTTTTATGCGCCTTCAATCAAAATCTGTTTATAAAGATATAAAAAATAAACAACAAAATAACCCTATGTTCAGAATGCTCAAAATTATTCCAAGTAGAGTGATTTCTCATCATTTTAAATTCATATATCATGAGAACTATAATATTATCACAATCGATGTTCAATCCCTATATTATTTTCTTCGTGTTTATCACAGTGCATAGAACAAAAATGACTATTCTGCCTTTCACTATTTTCGGCAAAAAGTAGTTTTGAAAAATGTAATATTCTGGTTTTATTTACGTTTCATACACTTCTTGAGACTCCATATTGTGTTCGCCATATTCAAGCCAACAAAGGTTGTTTTGTTCGCATTTCAGTTATCATAACGTTGGGAAAACTTAACGATAACTATCTGAATTAATGAAGAAATTATATGTTATAATCTTATAATATCTAAGTTATTGCTATATCAATTCACAGTAACGAATCACATATACGTTAACGTATTTATAATGGTTTCGCAACGTAAAATAAACCTTTTTTCAACTAGTAGCTAAAAACATAGCTGTGATTAAAGATATGTTAGAATCAGGTAACGATAACTTACAAATGATAGTTAGTTTAATATTTACGTTATAAAGAAACACTGCTGTCGCCTTGTTTTAACCAGTATAACATAAAAAAAACATGTTCGTGCTCTTGTTGCAACACAGTTGGGTTAAGTGGTATCAAAACTAGTTATGGGTTGCTACTATTGAAGTCAAATAAACTTATTTTCAACTAGTGGCTAGAAGCATTGTTGTGATTAAAAATATGTTTGGTTTAAGTAACGATAGCTTATAAATTATATTTAATTCAATATGACACAAAGATGTTATGATTGGAAACCTAAATAACTATTTCGTAACTAGTTATGTTATGATGAAACATTGCTGTCACCATGTTTTAACCAGTATAACATAAAACACATATTTGTGCTCTTGTTGCAACATAGTTTGGACTTTGTCGTATCAGAACTAGTTGCGGATTGCTACTTGGGATGTCTGTGTGTGTATGTGTCAAATAATCTCACTAGGTTTTCTTGAAGATAGCTGAACCGATTTTGATAAACTTAGATTCAAATGAAAGATCTTCTGGTCCCATACGGAATTCCTGAATTTCATCCGGATCCGACTTCCGGTTCCGGAGTTATAGGGTAAAGTGTGTTTAATATTGTACACCGTCACTTAAACCGGCGAAGCAAAAAGCGTATAAAAATCCTAAACTGGTCTCAAAACTACACAAATCGATAGTCGTTACCAGTAGGTAATTAAACAAACCGATTTCGGCTATCCTGGTTCCCGGTATCCGGTTCCGGAATTACCGACAATAGTGGTCATATATACCAACATGGATATCACTCACTTTTCTCAGTGATAGTTTTACCGATTTCCACAAACTTAAATTCAAATTAAAGGTCTTATGGTCCGGAATTCCTGAATTTCATCCGGATCCGACTTCCGGTTCCGGAGTTATAGGGTAAAGTGTGTTCAATATTGTACACCGTCACTTAAACCGGCGAAACCAAACACGTAAAAAAAATTCTAAACTGGTTCCAAAACTACACAAAACGATAGTTATTATCAGTAGGCAACTAAACAAACCGATTCCGGGTATCCTGGTTCCCGGTCTCCGGTTCCGGAAGCACCTGAGTTATAGAGTAAAGTGTTTTGAATATTGTACACTGTCACTTAAACTGGCGGAACAAAAACCGAAAAAAATGTCGTTAACTGGACTCCAAACCGTTATTCCCAATCTTAGGGTCAAACGAAAGGTCTTATGGTCCTACCAGAAATTACTGCATATTTTCGGATACAACAAACATTTAACCGACATCGATTATACCGGTTTTCGGGTTCCGGTGTCGGAAGTGCATATAATAATTACTTCGTTTCTTAAGGATGACCTACGCGAGCAAAGCACTGGTTCGTTTTGTATGTTATACTAGTTAATGAATGTAACAATATTATACATGAGAAAGGCATCATTACACACCACAAGGTGGATTAAAACAGGTTTTGATAAAGACTCTGACTGATTTGATTTTTTTTATCGTCTTCGACTCACTTTGAGAGAGAGAGAAAGAGAGAGAGAGAGAGAGAGAGAGAGAGAGAGTAGATCTCACATTAACAAATGGTTTTGAGGTGAGATGATCAAATTTACGTTTGCCCTGTTTTCAATACTGTGATGATCTAGCCTACTTTTTTTTTATATACAGAAATTTATTCAGGTCAATTTGATTACAAGCTTCAAGTGGCCGATTGAGCCGATTTTTTAATAGAAATGTTATTTTTAATACTGGATCTCGTAGTCACCCTTTTTCTCGGGCGAGAGGAGTTTCCATTTGCATCCAACGAGGATTGAGGAACACTTTGTTCGTAGCTCGTCTTTTCGTTTATAGTCGCATTCTCGGTGTTGGTGTTATCAAATGTATTATTATGGATGGTTTCCGTTTTTTCTCGCTGTTGTTTGTAGTCTTATGCTCGCTGCTAATTGTTGTAGATGCGCCTTGTATATTGATTGCAGTTGATTGCTGGATGCGTTTTTGAAGCAGAAGTGCTGGATTCACTAGCTCCCGTTGCTGAACAGTTGTCCTTTGGTTGAAAGTGTCCTTTTCGCTGTTCCAGTGCAACGTTTACCGTAGTGTGCACTGCCCATACTTTCATATCAGTCCCATATGGAAAATCGGCATGTCGAGAAAAAGACGATTAAAAATTAAAAAAAAATGCTAATTATGGTATTATTTCATGAAATATCGGCAATACACCTTTGCTATTCCTATATTGCAACAAATGAAATTATTGAAATTTACACTGGATGGGACTGATATGCGGGTACTTCACATATGGGACAGACATGAGTTGATATTTTTTTCACATTTTACTGAACAAACCCTCAACTTTTATTGCAATTTCTGAGAGTATATTGAGGATAGTTTGCTTTCCTAAAGCTAACTCAATATTGGTGAAAATCGATATGGGACTGATATGTGAGTATGGGCAGTGCAGATTGTTCACAAAACTGACATGTAACCAGCTAATTTTCATAGGTAATCAGCGTTTTACACGGATGTGTCCCACCTTGACCACAAATGATGTAAGATGGAATTGCCTTACGTAGTTGCATACGTACCACTCGCACGCCATTCCGGATGCCGGGGAAAAAACTCCACCATACTTCCCTTTCGATGGAAAGGATTTCACCGTACTGCGACATATTCTCCCGAACGACCTTATCGCTGGCCTGCGGAGGAAGGTCATGCACGCGTACTTCTATAGCATTGTCCACCATGTACACAGGGATTTTGTATTTAATGTTGTCACACTCAACGCAGTGCATCTCATTGTTAACCGAAGCGAAAGCAATTGCATCTCTTTCACGTTTAAACATAATATACACACAGTTAGACGCCTTGCTGAATTGAATCTCAGTTACATTATTAGCGTCTAGATGCATTTGTTCTTTAAGTAAGATTCCAATTTCGTTTGCTGCTGGTCTAACTTTGCAGCGCTTGAAATCAATGCAAATTGAATTTGATTTTGTAGGCCAAGTTTCAGGCTTTGTTGAATCGCATTTGCCCATTTTGTACACTCTAATGTTCACTACACTGTATTGTCTTCTTTGTTTCTATCGTCTCGACTGTAAGCATTTTTGGACTGCATCAAGCCTACTCTTATTGTCATTGTTGCAATGGGGTAAATAAACGACTTACGACAATAGTAACTCTATTGTATTTGTTAGACATCATTTGGTTATTGGAATAGCATTATTCACAGAACCAATTGAAACATAAAGGTCAGAAATTTTATTGGTATTATTATTGTAGTGCTATAATTTTGAATTTGATTGTCACAACTGCGTCGTCGTTATTTACGTCACCGCCCTGAGAGTCAAATCAATCAAAATCTTAGATGAGTTAGTGTGCTTGGAATTACCAAGAAAACCTCACCTGTTAGATTGCTTGTGGCCGATAACGACGGGAGTTTCAAATCACTGTTGACAGCCGCACGACTGTGATCCATTTCCCACGACATTGATAGGAACTCGCGGGTCTCTTTTAAGATCCGTCATTTTTTCCTTTCATTAGTCTTTCCAACACACCTTGACGACGCAATGATTGAGCGGCCCAATTTATTATATCACGCGGCTTTTACTCTTTTAATGATTATCACTAGTGTCATGTCAAGTGTCTTCCGTTTTTATATAATATTTCGATATCTTTTGTGGAAAAATGAATATGTTTGATTGCGGCATACGTTGACTCGTTATCTAGTCTAACGACAGCAATTTGATTAGATAGAAGTTTTTCTTCTTATTACAATAAAAACTCTTCTTGCAACAAGCAGAAATCAAAAGTGATATCAACCTTCGGCGTTAATGTGTGGTAAGGAATTCAAATCTTCCTTCCAGGGCTTATAGGACCGACGTCTGGTACTCGGATGAAGAGGAAGCTAATCCATTTGACGACGATTTTGTCATTAGATACAGGAGTCAGACCGGTCTGAGCCACAGCAATAGGAAGGATTTGTTGGTTTTTCAGAATCGCTTAGCCGGTAAAACCGATTAAATGCACAAAAGGGTTGTGTGAAAAGTCTGCAGCAAAAGCAAATAGCGATAGTGGCGCGGACAAGGATTATGGTTCGAGTTTCTTCCATGTTAGATCGGAATGTATACGAAGTGGGATCTACCTGCTGTTCGGTCGTTATACTGTTGTCGAAGAAAAATGAGAACAAAGCAGCCGAAGAAAATTTGTCATATAGAGATGATTTGAAAAGTTTTATTCCAAGATGGTAGCTGATACAACAAACGGACTATATTATTATAATCAACAATTCTGGTTACAGAATTTCAGTGAAATATTAACATGGTATCGGTAATAGTAAAAATGCTAAACATATTTAACTAATATCATCGGTAGGTACAGTATTAATATCTATAGGATCTTCGACTCAGGCTATGATGAAAAACAATCCCTGTCAAACATTCTTTCTGCGTGGTAATTCTATTAAGTATACCATCGTCTCCTTTCACACGTAGTTCATATGATACGTGGAAATCAATGGAATCAAATATTGAAGACATGATGAATCTACGATAATCGACGATAAAAGCACATTGGATTCTACTTTATATATTTATTGCGCGAAATAATCTCATCAAACTGTGATTAACAACATCTTAATACTCAATAGCGTAATCTTAAAAGCAAACAAATTTTTATCCCTGCCAGTTTTGTTCTTACTTCTCTACACTCTTTCCCCGCTCACTCAGATTCGTGCTTTCTCTAGATTGCAGGAAAAAAATTTGCCGTCAACTCTCAGCAGCCCTCCTGTTTTTCGGGAACATTGTACACATATTGGCATACAGGATACAGGGAACCACGACGGGAGGGTTAATTTTCACCCTCACCACCTCCCACCCCGCGAGCAATTGCCCTACTTTTTTCCACTACATCGCTAACCCTGCTCCTAAGCGATTACTTCGTTTACACTCCAGCTGTGCAATTCCATCTAGCTTCGCAGCGACTAGTGAATGGTGGAAAACCGAGATCTCATTTTCAGGTGACATGGAACAACACTTATAGCTAGAGTGCCCTCTTATTGCATTGTTTCAAGTGGATGCTTTGTCACCCAAATTTGCCCAGTATGATGACTGGATTGGAACTGTCACAAACTTATAGATGCGCACTTCTATTTCTAACTCACTGTATTTGCTAAATTTGTTTGTCCACCTGATGAACAAAATGGATTAAATGAAAGACCGGACTATGAAGCCACGTGATACCTATTTGGGAAGACAAAACCCATGCCCGATTCCTGGAAAATAACGCATTGATTTCATCAGGATCACACATCGACTGTCCCGAGCTTCTCAAGATGATTAATCTCGATATTCAAATTACAAATTACGATTATAATAAACCCTTTCCTAGCATGTGCCGAACTTTTAATATCTGCCTTCGATTTGAATCTATCTCGTAATGCAATTAACCCATCGTTTCTAATTCACTTGTCAGATTAGCCTTAGAATTTGTATTAGCTTGTAAGTGAAAATGGACAAATCGATGTATTATATAAGTTTATGATATATGTATCATTTGGATGTGAATAATCTGTTGGTACAAAAGATGAGGAGATTTTATGCTTGTTGGAGATAGAGATCAAAAGTTTTTCATATCCAGCAGGTTCAGTGCAAATTTTCATTGTTCACACCGAATCCGATACTGGAATTTATAAGCAGCCAAAACCGAACCCTAGGTGATATTTTCTTTGAAATAGACTTTGAAAGTTGAAAATATGAATTTAAAAAAGAATGGAAAATATAAAATTAAATTTCATCCAGCTCAATAATTTTCATTATCTAAAATAATGGTAACGTAAAAGTAATTATGGTCAGCAACACATCCGTCACATGCAAACACGCTCAAAACTTGATTTGTTTAAATGGTTGTTGCTTTCCAAATGTGTTCGTCAAAAGAAATGGCTGAGGCTGAGCATGTCACGCGTAAATAGTGAAATAAATAGAAACCAGAGAGCCGGTATTGAATTGATAATCAAAAGGAATGCAAAGGTTTAATGAAATTTGGATAGATAGATTATTCTTTTATAAGCAGATTAGATGTTTTATAAGCAGGAAATTAAGCCGAATCTTTATTTTTTTATGTTAGTGAAATTGATTTTGCTTCATGCCTCAGGGGAAAAATGTTTTTGCTGCCGAGTAATTTTAGAATAAATCTTCTGTCTAGGTAAAAGTTACTGAGAAAACCGTGAAAGATCATTAGAACATAAAATATTTAAAAAGTCGACGACATATATTGCAAACCACCTTTGTATTTATTCAAATAATGTCCAAAACGCGACCCAAGTAGTAATCAAAACTTGTTGAAGTTGCATGTTTCAGAATTGTTACAGAACGGTTAATTTTGTTGGAAATGTTAGACAAGTGATTTCCCGTGTGAAAATCTTTCTTATTATTGCAAGCGAAACCAACTCAAAACCCTTTTTCAATCCACCTAGTGGTGTAATGATGCCTTCATTATATTACTTATATTTTCAAAAATATCACTAGAAGATTCTGTGAAGATTTTTATTTTCAATTTTGTATAAAACAAGAAACTCTCTTTGGGTATGAACTAACATTAATCTGTTGAATTTGTAAACAGTTCCCAAGTAGCAAACATTGTTCTTGTATTGTATTTCTTAACTCTTCTCGCAACGATTGTGAAATTGGAAAAGCGCACTTTGTTTGTATGATGTGCAACAAGTTTCTTATTTGATATGTTTCACTGCAGTAATATTTGTTAAGAGAAAACCAGAAATGAAATTGTTCAAATGATCATAGTGTACAGTCAGTTAATAAAACCGAGATAGAACATAATCCTAACAGGTTCTTGAGTTGATTTCACAAGTAGTAGTACGAATGATTTTCACATTTGTTACAAAAACCCGTGAAATCTCTTGTCTAACATATCCAACAAAAATAACCATTCTGTAGCAATCGTGACACATGCCAATTTTCACATGTTTTAATTTCTTCTTGGGTTATGTCAAGTAAATAAGAATTTTTCTTTATTTTGGATCGTCGCACTAAATGATTAAAAACACTTTACCCTATGGTTATGGAACCGGAAGTCGGACCCGGATCAAAATAAAACAGCAACCTATGAGACTATAGGAACTTTTATTTGAACCTGTTTGTGGAAATCGATCAAATCATCACTGAGAAAATTGAGCGAGTCTCGTTTTAAACTTTTTGACCTCTATTTCCGGTACTTCTGGAGCCGGGAACTTGGAACCAGTATAGCCGAAGTCGGTTCGTTTAGTAAGTAACTAATATAGCTTACAAATTGAATGAGTTTTAAGCCATCTAGAAGAATTTTCCCCATTTTTGCATCGTCGCTCTAAGTGACGGTGTGAAAGTCAATAGCAACTTTTGGGACTGGAAGATATTTTATTTTTCGAGTGACATTATTTGACACATACTCACGCACATACACGCACAGACACATACATTGCTCTGCTCGATGAACTGTGTCGAATGATATAGAACACTTAATATAGATATTGAGCAAAGCACACTGCGAACGGATGTAAGTCACACTTACAGTCGCGTATTAGTTTTGCATCGTCATTTTGAATGATGATTTGAATGTTTTGACACTCATCGCCCTATAATTTCGGAACCGGAAGTCGGATCTGGATGAAACTGCACAAGACAATGAGAACTTTAATTTTAATCATGATTGGTGAAAATCGGCTTAAACGTTGCTGAGAAATCGAAGTGAGTTCCGTTTTTGGAGATTTTCTTCACTATTATCGGTGCTTTCGGAAGCGGAAACTGGGGACTAGTAGAACTAAAGTAGTTTTATATATTCACTAACTATCAAGATCTGTCAACTAGAAGAATTTAGCAGCAAGTTTTATAAAAATGTGCACCTCGTTTCGCCATTGCTTGTGAAAAAATAATCATGAAATTGAAAATTTTCACTAATCACACTGAAATAATGAAACCGGAAGTCGGACCTGGATCAACTTTTCTAGGACTTTTTAAACAATTTGAAAACCGTTTATTTGCTTCTTAGCTTGTCGAAATCTGTTAAGTAATTTCGGAGAAAATAGAGTGCGCATTTTTTAAATAAATTTGCACATATTTCTTTGTAATGCTGGAACCGGGAGTCGGATCCTAATGAAATTCAAGAATATTGTATGATCCTATAGGACTTTTCTTTGCAATCTAAGTTTGTAAAAATCGGTTCAGCTATCTCTGAGAAACGTGTGTGACTATTTTTTTTCCTTTTTCTGTGAATATCACCCTGTAATTTAGGATCCAAATGACACTCAGGAACTTTGTATGCAAATTTAAGACCATTCATTTGAATCTAAGTTTGTGAAAATCGGTTCAGCCATCTCTGAGAAAATTGAGTGACATTATTTGTCACATACGCACATACATACATACACACACAGACATTTTGTGATCTCGACGAACTGAGTCGAATGGTATATGACACTCGGCCCTCTCAGCCTCGGTTATAAAGTCGGGTTTCGCAGCGATTGCATAGCCTTTCTATATGAGAAAGACAAAACCCACGAGTAATCGATGCAAGTTTAATAGTGGACATTTCAAATAGTTGTTTCCAGAACCGGAATCAGGAGACTACCGAAGTTGCAGTAAGTTTTTACTGCCATCAAATAGGAATACAAGTTCAAATAGTTCAATTTGCGATAACGATGCATGCGTTTTTTCAAAAAAAAACTTCAATCTATTGACTTTTTTTTAATTCTTCCGGTTACACATCTCGCAAGGTGGCTATGATTTTTCTCAACCTCAGCACCGTGTTCAACCATAATCAAACACCGAATTCAGACATTCGTTTCTTAACCGTGATTCTTATTTCTTCAAATCGGTTGAAAACTCGTGCTAATGTGTGCTCGGTGCAGATGGACTCGCTTGTGTTTTTTCAAAACTGAAATTCGGTGTTGTTTTTCGTTTTCTTTAACCGAGGGAACTAAATCGAACATCGCACACAGCGTGCTTCGTGCTGTGTTGTGTTTTCTTATTCCGTACCACCGCATGTACGTATCGGTGCGCTTAATAAGATGGTTTGAAAGTTTTCACACTCACCAACTTGTAATTCTGAAACTGGAATTCAGATCCGAAATTCACGAGTTTCGAATGACTGTATAAGACCTAAGTTTTTTAAATTGGTCAAACCATCGCTGAGAAAAGTGAGTTAGTTCCGTTTTAAAATTTGTGACCATTATTTTCGGTGCTTCCGGAACCAGAAATTTGTATAGCCGGAATGGATTTGCTTCACTGCCCCTGTATAACTGTTTGAAATATTCAACACTCTTTATCATATAATTCCGGAGCCGGAAGTCGCATGAAATTCAGAAGTTATGTCTAGGATCACCATTCATTTGAACCTAATTATCGGTCACGCTATCGAAATTTTTACACTAATCAGCCTAGAAATTTTCTATGGGATCTTAAAACCTTTCATTTGAATCTAAGTTTGTGTTCAGCGATCTCCGAGAAAAGGTAGTGCACGGAAATGGGGCTCAAACAAAACTTTAGGAATTTTGTATAGGACCAGAAGACATTTAAATTCAAATTTGTAAAAATCGGTTCTGCCGTCTCCGAGAAAAGGTAGTGAGCCTAATTTTATTTTTATTCGCACTTAACCCTATAATTCCGGAACCGGAAGTCGGATTCAAACAAAATTCACTTATCTTGCATGAAACCACAAAACCTTTCATTAGAATCTAAGTTTGTGAAAATTAGATCCGCTATCTGTGGAAAGAGTTATGCTACTTACGCACATATACATTCACGGACAGAAATTTTTCGTACTCGACGGACTTAGTCGAATGGTATTCAGCCTTTTGGGCTTCAATTCCAAAGTCGACTTTCACAGTTCATATAAGGTTCACCCAGTCCCAACGATTTTCGTTTCGTTTATTCTTACTTTAGGGAGGTTTTACAGCAAAAAAATGAAAAAATCGCAGCTTTGACTTTAAATACCCACAAAAAGTTCTAAGAAATATTAAATAAAACCGTAGAGGTCTAGAAAAACATCCACTACAACTATGCTGCTTGCATTTTTTGACATGTGATAATTTTGCGCTGAGATACAGTAGAAACCACAAATCATGATTACTTTTACCGACTCATTTCTCAATATTTTTCCACGAAAAACAAGCTGTTCGAATGATGCTTTGTATTATGCAAAGCATTTTAATTTTCTTTTTGTAATGATTATATGAATTTACCTAGATCTAAAAAAATCGCAAAATGGTAATTTTTTCATCCATTACAACCTATTCCCCCTTAACTGATTTTATAATATGTTTATTTGCACAGTTTCATACCCGGTTTTCACTTCCCGCATAAACAAATACTAAAAACTAACTATACCAGGTATCGTCAAACGTTCAAGAATATAATGTGGATTATACATGGAATAGTTTATAACGCTGATCAAATGGTACTTTTATATGTGGGCAAATACAGATTCGTGCTCGACAAAATAGCAGCACTGTGCACCCATACAATTGACATACATGTTCAATGTGATGGCATGAGATGGCGTAGTTGAACTGAAGGCTGGAGCCTCTTTAAGCTGACAGGGCCCGGTGCGGGCTAACAAATATTACTAATATTGAATATTTCAAACAAGAAACTTGTTACACATGTTACTCTTTTCCAATTGCACAATTGCTTCGCGAAAAATTTAGGAATACGATACAAGCACAATGTTTGCTACTTGGGGGTGCTTCCAACCATATATTACCCTATCCGTTTGGGTATTTGGAATATGTGTCGTTAATTGAAAACATCCTATCTCAAGGCACTTATTTTAAGTTAAGGTTGGTTTAAGGGGAATTTACAATGAATTTGAACAGTGGAATAATACAAGTGGTACCTTCTGAATCGGGCCTATTAGAGACATTGAATACCTCTTTTTAAACTAACAAGAGAAAGAAAATCAGGTCACCTAATGCACCATAAAAGCATTTTCATATAATTTTGAATATTGTTTCAGTTGCATCTGAAATTTAATCAATGAATTGCCCACAACAAACAAGAAGTCGAAATCTGTCAAAACTATCACTTACAATCCCTATCTGGAACCAGAAAATTTTTCAAAGAAAATTTAATGTACTGTTTTTTTTTGTAATTGTTTTAATTGTGTTTCTGTTCTTTGTATTTTATAATACCGAAATCTTGAAATTTATTCAAATATTGAGAATTCTCAACAAAATTTTTGAATCAAGAGCATTAATCGTAGTCGCGTTAGTTGTTCTTTTGTAACACTAAGTAGGTATTTTATGCTCTTCGTTTCAGGCTTACAAGATTTTTCTTTATGTAACAAAACCAAAAAATCAATTTGGAATGATTTATTACCATTGTTCGATTTCCTACAAACTACAAGTTATATATGTCAGAAAAGTATTCTTAAATCACATCGATTTCTCAAATGTTTACCGCTTTACCAACCAATCAATTTCAAAAATGCAATAAATTTTATCAGATCACTATCACCTAGCTGATTGAAATGTATTTTGTTTAACGTTTTAATAAAATACTGGGGACTGGTTGATTAACTATCTTCGCAAAACGATAAATTCATCAACCGTGGCTAAATAACAAAACTGCTACCTAGCAGTGATACACATCGTAAACCACATCTCCGATAGTTCCCTAAGGAGGAAAAAATAACAATTCGAAAATAAATAAAAAAGTGAAGTCCACAAGATACACTTCGCGCAAGCAGGGGATAGGAAAAGAGGATACAAATAGGATAAATGTACACATGTTCAATTTAAAAATTGTCGTTCCGCTAGATTTTCTCCTTTTCCGGGTCTTCCAGCATAAATGCTTCTCCTCCCGTACTCTCTCTCTCTCTCTCTCTCTCTCATTCGCATGCTTACTTTTCAGTACTAGCTATCTCTGTCTCTGGTTCAGTCCTTGTTGTTTGATAACGAGAGCGCTTGTCATTGTCAACAATGGTGCAAACATAAGGACCTGAGCAGTCGACCAAAGCCTCCACAAAAGATTGGCACTTGCACCGTGAGGGGGGAAAGCAAGTAGGGCAGGATAAATCCAACAATGGTCTTCGTTTGTGACAAATCCTTACAAGCAAGGACTTGATGATTTCGAGGGCAATGCGAGAAGGGATATTGTGTATCGTTCCATGCGTTCTTTCGTCTAACTTATAGGCAGGATCAGCTTATGCCAATCTCAGAGAGTAGTCCAGGAAGGATTCTGCACCCCGAAGGGAAACATTCATCCTTCCGGCTATCGTATAATCAGCAATCACTCTCGTCCTTTTGTCGACCGGAATGCAACGGAGTCAACGGACTGGAGCGAATCCATACCTCAGGTAACCATCAAGCAGCAACCGCTCCGATGATATGCCCCCATGCCAGAGCTTGTTTGTGTGGAAGAAAAGGACAAATTTCGAATGAGCCGGAAGGACGATTTTTCCCACCCACAGAAAGGAGGGAACTCTGTAGGGATGGGGCGAAATTTGGAGCATGCTCTTTGTTTTCGTTTCATACGGCCAGGGTTGTAATAAGGACAAGGAAATCGAAGAAAATTTTTTGAAGTTGTAATCGTATATTTTTGGTTCCATCATTATGAGCACAGTGTGCGCCGTGGAGATCGAGTAAGTACGAGAGAGAAAAAGAGAGTAACATGCGCTTTCCCCACCATATGCTCGAAAAAAGGCGGAGCTTATATAGTATTTTTTCCTCTTTGCTCTCCACTACGCTTGAATTTTGCCGGCAATGTGCCACTATTTTGTTCAATTTATCATAAAAAGGCGTGTCCTGATGCTATATACATGTTGTCTATTGGTTCGTTTCTGACGCCCCTTAGCCATTATCTTTAGCGTGCGAACCGGTTTCGGCAGCACTATCCCCTGATCGCATACAACCAGAGCGGGGACAAGTTTTTCGATATTGTAATTCAGTTACTGCTAAAACGTGAACAAGTGCGCATCGTTGCTACGCAGAGGAAGCGAGATTTTTCACCTGCTCGAATTTCGTCGTGCGCTCACACAGAACGGGATTGTTTTGATTTTTCCGCTCTCGAGGTTGACAGGCAGGAAAAGCGTCGCGCGTGTGTCATCGACGGCGGTGGAAAACCGTATCGATGAGGTGTGTGAGAGTCGGCCGCGGAGAGTGAAAGAGTGGGTGAAAAAAAATCGCAGTGAGCCATGAGTAAGTGAGTAAGGCGAATGCACACGAATGGTATTGCTCTTGTTCTTTTTTCCGTGTGTGCCGCTCAGTGGATTACTAGGATCGGGCTTGTGCAAACTGGAAACTCTCAGACACTCGCGGCTTTGGAAACCGAACCCAGTGAAAAGTTGTAGCTTACCGGGACGATATTTTCAGTTATTTACAGTTTTTGTTAGTTTTCTCGGAATTTACTTTTTCCGTTCGTTGTGTTTCACGTGCAGTGTAGTGTACATAGGACGCTAGAATTGTCTGCTTTTTGTTTTTCTCAGGATGAATGCAAAAATGAACAAGTAACACAATGTTGTAAGGACATAAAAGACAATTATTATTGATGTTGTAATAAAACATTTTCAATTCTGGACCGACATTGTTTTTTGTGTCTGAGATGGAAAACTGAAGTTTTCATGGTTGGTGCAAAATAAGTGTGTCCCGCAAGTGGAATCACATGCTGTGGTGATGGTGTTATGCTGATATCTTCTGAAGTAAACACCGAGATCACAGTGTTTAGTTAGTTTTTCGTAGCATAACAAAAGAACGACGGAACACATCTCATGAACAACATGTTGGCTCTTGCAAGAACACCTTTCAGCTCCTGCCTAACGTGGTGCTCTAGCAGTTGTTATAACGGAGCATAACAGAAGGGTCATTTTAGGTTGCAGTGCTATGCAATCGTCAAAGCATTTAGTGCATCCTATGTGAACGTTTGAGGATCATTTCAACTTCTATTTCCTTGTGTTGTTTTGTTCTTTTATTAAAAAAGAATAATAAGTGAATAATAATCATTTATCGGCTGTACAGCGCAATAATAAAGAAACCCGATCGCATCCGTGACAGTGTAGTGAAAATCACGGCAAAAATCGTTCCTAAATTGGTTCTTTTAATGGCCACGAGTACGTAACCGAAGTGTCTAGTGAAACATTCCGACTACAGGATCTTCAGCGCTACAGAAGGTGAAACCGGGAGTGTACACAATCGCTCTCTCCCTCTCACTCTCACAGGACGATTTCAGATAATATGGCCGCGTATGCTCAATTTGGTTACACATATCCGTCGGCAAGTCAGGTAGGTTAAAGCATGTACGGAGCAGGGAAGTTCTGTCAAATGGTTTCATGATCGAATCTGATGTTTGGATTTTTGTTTGAACACTGGTTTTGGTTAGTTAGTCCGTATTTGCGTGACATTTGTTTATGCATGATCGGATGTGATTTGTCTGGATTTAGAAAATGTTGTTTCTACATGCCATTTTGAGTGGATAGAACAAGATTATGTTTAGATTACTTGTGTTTGAAGTAAGGATGTTGACACAATCATGCCACTGATAATTTTTAGATATAGGCACTTACTATTGTTCTCACTTCACTCACATATCATTTTACTTGATTTTACCTATTACCAGTACCACGCTCAGTAATCACTGTAATGAAAAAAATCATTTTTTAACAACAAAATTTTGGTGATTTGATGTTCATAATAACATCAAGCTCATCTAAGTAATTACATTTTTCTCTGAACCGAATTTCGTGATAAAAACCTACATTCTCCTCACTCGGTTTTCATCGTGTAGGGGTACCTGTAATTACCAACGGCCATATATGAACTTATTATTTCATCGAAAGTAAACTTTTATTTTTAGTTGTCCTTGGCATCTTAGAGTTTAAGCTGTGTGCTTCTAGACTTATATAATTGAATAAAAAAATTATTTTAGTATGCATTATTCTAGTTTGTGCTTTGATTCCTTTTGGCCCAGAATCAATATTGGCAACACGTGTAGTTTGGGGCATGGTTAATGATTCGATTGTTATCCTTGATATTGAATTTATGGTCTAAACATTATTTTCAATTAAAAATTAAACTGATTTGTTGCTTTTTTCATGTACAATCTACCGATCGGTATGTTGTATGGAAATGTGTTTACTAAACCGAAATATCGATGATTTTTACTCTTATTTATAAGTATTATTATAATTTATAGAAATAATTATTTTTCAAGGTTTTCAATCCATAGTCTCGGATATTTATTTGTTGATGATTTTGCTATCCTAGCTTGTTGCGAATCACAGTATTTGGAACACATTTTCATGGTGAATTGGTTAGACATAGAATTGGCAACATTCATGACTGAAAAAAGAATAAAACTGGTATCGATGGCAGCACAATGCAACTAATAAACTTGTACATCTATGGCTCTCCAGTATATATTAATTTACGTTTAGTTTTACTTTAGGAGTATATTGAAAAATGAAGATCTGGGAAGTAACTTTATATTTCTTGTTCCAAATATGTACATGTAAATAGATTTTTATCTGTGTATGTTTATAATATGTTTCTAACAATAAGTTTCAATTTCGAATGTTCTTCTTTTTCATTTTTTATTGGCTATACGGTGAACATAAAACTATTTGATCGATGTTGTTATATTTAAAAATTCTAAAGATTTAGTATGGCGCATTTTTTACCAACGAAGTTTTTCCTAGACTTAAAAAGATTGACAAAAAAATTGGCCATCGTTTTCAGCTTATGATGTTGGGATAAAAATTTCCTGCGTGAGCACTTTTTATTTTATTATCGCAATGTATTAGTTTAATATTAGCAAACCGTTAAATATCTTATTTAACTAAGATTAGGTTTTTTCGTGATTCAGCATAACTTACAATACAAAAAGCCAAGAATCAGAAAATTAACATTATAATTTAAATAAATAAATAAAAAATCGTTTTTATGTCTCCTGAATTATTTGTAATGCATCTTATTGCTTTATGTACTAACTTAATGTATAGTTATAAGGTGTCAGTTTTTCTATCCTAGTTTACTATTTCGTTTATCAGCTAGTTCTAGCTTGTCAAATGCGCAACCTGTTTTCTCGCTAGAGATTACAACAAGAATAAATAACGCTCATTTACTACAATCTCCATTGAAAAATCTATTAAAAAATTCACACTGCGATTCATAACGCAGCAACAACATACACAGTGAGCCAAATCACGCCAGGAATAAATTTAACTACCATCACTCCAGCAACATATTTTATACTATTTATGGTATGTTGTTTGTTTGAAATGGACTTCGTCTTGATTCCCTGGAATCATATTCGAATGCTCGAATTATAGCTGTTAGTTGGAATGAAATATTGTTTTCTGATCATTTAGGGGTTATCCCGTTTGTGCTTAGGGCACATAACTGTTTGTTTTTTGAGTTAGTTGAAACAGAAGATTAATTAAAATTAGCTCGTCAAAACACGGATTCTTGTACATAATATAGAATTTGCAGACTTTTTTAAAGCAAATATTTAAAGGAAAACATGCATTTTTCAAGTAGTTTAGCAAAGACTGCTGTTAGTAAGTAAATTAGTAAGGGGACGAGTATAGCGTGATGGGTAAGTCGATGCCTTTCACACAGTCCACCTGGGCTTGAGCAGCTTGCAAAAAAATGCAGCTTATTATGATTTCGTTTTGTTCGAATGAAAAAAAAATCAAAATGAGAACTAACCAATCATAACTTTTGTTCGACAAATCAGAAAACTAATTGCACTTCAAAGCAATACTTCGTAATTCAAATATTGAGATATTTTTGGTCTGTGTTGTGTTATAGATGAAATTTCAGTAAATAATTAAAAATAATCGTGACTCACGATTCCATAGACCATCGAATTTCATCCGTATGCAACTTGCGGTTTCGAAATTCAGATATTTGAACCCGCAACCCAACCCGAAAACAGTGAATTCCCTAAAATCATTCAGTAGATCGGTTAATTCAGCAGATCTGTTTAATATTTCTTTTTTCGAACACTTTGACGTAGCAAGATAATAACGAAATCTTCAAAACTGGTCTGAAAATTGTACGCATTTTTAAAAACTTGTTAGTTGGTGGTGAATTTCTCTTTGACTACATCAATCGCCGATTTTTAATTCCGGAAACACCGGAAACAGTGTTCGGAAGACTCCGAAATTCAATTCAAGTAAAGATGTAATTTAGTAAGAAACCGTCTCGATTTAGGTTCTTTGTTTCATGAGTCTGGATACTCAATCCACTCAATACTTTAAATCCAAGCTTGTGAAAACTGCACTCTAAAAAAATTTGAATTTTACAGGTGACTTAATTCCTCATACGATGTAATTCATAAAGACCTAAGTTGTCAAATGACGGAAAATTTTATTTGTAATGACTTAATGTTAGAATAGCTTGAATTTTACTGGTTTCGACTGTAACTTGTATTCTGCTAGCAGGTGCGACTGTATGAATTTAAATGCTCCTTTTACCAGTCAAGCAGATGCATTCTTCTGTGGCTCAGTCGATTAACAGACGTACTTTGCGATCCAATGATTCTTGGTTCAAGTCGCGGCGGTTGCTATCAGTATTCTTTTTTATTTCAACGAATTTCATGCATGGAGTTTTAGACACAATATTAAATGTTCTTCGACGTAAATTTGCGTGAACTGCGACGCTCTATTTATGTGCATCTGTGCATCTAATAAGATGTAAAATAACAGGGTTTTTTTTAAGCCTTAGTGTATCTGGCAAAAATCGTCCACATTGTTGTAATTTTTTACCCTTGTCATTCGGAACCCGGAAGTCGAATTTGGATAAAATTCAACAATGAATTATGGGATCATGCGACCTTTCATTTGAATCTAAGTTCGTGAAAGTCAATTAAGCCATTTCTAAGAAAGCTAAGTACACATTTTGACACATACACACACATACAGCCAGATATTTTCTGATCTCGACAAATTCAGTCGAATGATATATGAAACTCGTCCTTTCGGTTTTTGGTTCAAAATGTTGTTTTCTGAGTGATTACAGTGATTACACTGGTAAAGTTTCAAATGAAGCGGAGCATTTTTCAAACGACACGTACATTATTGATGGTGGAAATATGGATTATTCAAGTCGAACATATGATTGGAAAATTCCATCCGTTTGAAACTAAATTAAATTGAATGGATGAAAATGTAACTCCGCTACGACGAGTTTCAGGCTGGAGTTTTTCTAGAATATTGTTAACATCATAACATTTTAACTTTCACGAAAATTACCATTTAATTCTGTCTTAAATTTTTTCCTCCAACTCTATTCCTTAATAAATATGTAGGCTTAATTTTCAAGTAAATATTAATTAACTAACTTCAATATCAAAAATAAGAAGTGCATTTTTAATATGAATTTAAAGCAGTCGTATTGAATACGACTGCTTTAAATTCATATCAAAAATGTAATTAAACACAAAACTTTATGGTATATCTAATATAATTTACTTTATACATAAGAATTCTAACATCATATAAATTACAAAAAGGATTAATGAAACCAAATAGGTACGACATATGGCTCATCACTAGTTTTATCCGCTGGTCGATAATGAATGATAGAAAAACGATTTCAATATGTCAGCACCTATATGAGTGTTTTTATAATTCAATGTCGTTTTCGCTTGAACCAAGGTAGTTTCATCTAACAAACACTTTTCATGAAGTTGTGTTGTGTTCGTACTCAGCAACGGGAGTGTGAGAAAAACCGATTGAAGAACTAGGTTTTAAACTAATTCGAATCTCAGTTTATTGAACGCAGTTATGGTGGAAATTGGGTTAGGTTTGGCATCAAGCAAAAACGACAAAAATATGAATTTTGTAGGTGACATAGTTCTACAAATGATACAATTTATAACTACTTGACTTTTCAATGAACGCAATATTCCACTCGTACAGAATTTTACAGGCTGCGAGTGTAATTTACATTCGGCTACCATGTGCCGCTGCAAGGATTTATTTGTATCAATTATTCATCAAGTAGGTATGGGCTTCTGTGGTTCAGTCGATTAACTGACATGCTTCGTGATCTGATGGTTCTCGGTACAAATCGCGCTGCTGCTATCGATCTTCTGCCTTTTGTTTGATTCGATTTCAAATCATCTAATTTTCGAATCACACAATTTTACATGCTCTCGAATATAGATTTGCATAAAATACGACGTTTCATTTATGAGCATCTTATTATTCACTCAAATTATCCTGCAAGAGAATGTTAAATTATTTATTGTTGTTGATTTCACAGTAAGTATTCTAAATTAAACATCAAAACAGACACAGTAGCTTGTTTTACCTTTCAAAGCTTGTGATATAAAATCCGAAAATGTGTCCAGTTGAAGCTCACAAACCGTGACATTTTTCTAATGTTTGTGATTTTTTTTTAAACTATTTTTCTCGGTTTATTTACACGAATAGTACGCAATGAAGCTTTTCGAAAATAGGGTTTTTTGAGCTTACTTTTGGTTTCTAGTTTCACGAAATTACAACGAAATGCATGTTATCCCTGTATAAAAAGTAAGCCTTATTTTATTTATATTCGTGAGTCGAGATATTACGATGTATAATTGGTTGTTCAGCCTATAATTACACTGTGCTAAATTAATGTGAACTTTATAGAACAATATCGTATGCAATTAATCATTTTTGATACTATCACTTGATTCCATACAGTTGATGTAAGAGTAAACCATACTCTACCCATTGATCTCCCATTATGAATTGAATATAGAAGTTCAATATACATTCATTTACCCTATTTCAACCATTGAATTTGCCAAGAATCGAAATTGTCATTAAGTGAATAGCCATTCTGCGAAACCTTTCAACATACCACGGGACAACGACGGAACAGAGAAAAAAATACAGCTGGCTAACCACCGAACTGTCAATATTGAATTGCAATTGCAACCGCGGCTTGGCCGGGTTGATGCGATTCCCAAAAAAAATACCTTTATTGTCTGAAGCATGGCGAAAAGGAGGCAAGCAAGTAAATAATTTGAAGATGGAAAGTCACACTTTTTCGCTCGCCTCCCCGGCAGGCGAGATCAACAGAAGTAGCAAAACACATTTAACATATTTATTTAAGGGCTCTGGAAGTTGGGCAACGTGCGCCATTTATGGAATCCGTGTTCTGCGATGACATCATGGGCCCCGGACTGAGTGGACGGCTGGCATCAGGTAACGGATGAACCAATTTATACTCAATGAACAACAGACTTGAACTGGCAGAAAAAAAAAGGATCCTATCTTATGTCATCGTGCGGTATTTGCTATGGCTATTAGGTTTGCCCAAGTGTAAGGGAAATAGGAAGAGGACAGATACCCGATAAAAAAAAGCAATTCACAGCTAGAGATTTTCGGTTGTTCCTTTTTTGTAGATCATTTTTCGTGTTTCGACGGTCTGTTGCTTCAAGTTCCAATATATCTCACGCCATCTCAATCTATCTCTCTTTTTCTTACATCTACCATACGCGAGTGGTCCAAGGCACCCCGTCGCTTGAGGACACCCAAACTCCGTCGCCAGACTATTTCTACACTCTGCACACGGTCGTCGTCTGTTGGTCGCACATATTTTTCGCATCATGTTACTCATCCCGTCGCCTTCGCTCTCGTTGCAGGCTTCTCACACATGCAACAATTTTTCGAGTCCAGAAATTTTTCAAGTATGAGACACTCATGAATGCGTTCTGAGTCTGCTCCCGTTTTTCGTCATTATTGGGATTATTTATTATGATTTGATTAGGCACTATGTAGTCGCTTTTCGAAATTGTTGGGTGCGAATCGGTACGATGAAGCTCACTGAAAAACTCCTTCGTGTCTTTCCATCGTGTTCGCAGTCACGTTACGAACATTCCGGTTCAAGCTGTCGCGTCTGCCAACTCCCGCAGTGCTTTGCGACTTTAGGTGCCGTTGCGTTTCGTTTAATATAAATATTTATCAATTTCAGTATTGATAAATTAATTGTAAATTAATTGTATTGATATATACGTGATTTGAATGAGTCTTTGATTAATCCTGTAGTGTTTTCATTTTAGAATTAGTACAATGAAGCGTGTACTTCTCATTACGATTCAAGAGATCTGCGGAAAAGTTTTTGGGAGCAAGTGTAGTTCAGAAATTAATATATAAAAAAGTCAGATTGCAATTTGATTAATAAAAATGGCTTGATAATTCAATGCGTAGGGCGCTGGTTTTACAAGATATTTGTAGTATTTTCTTAACGACAGTAGGGTCGTAGCACTTGCCGTGCAATCGTCCTGCACGCTAAGATTTGGCTATGAAGTCTGTTGAAACATAATGTCAAAATTTCGCTAATGGAATGCAATACCCCGATTTTGCATTCATATTAGGGCTATTGTACCATTAGGCATCTCATTAGTAGAGTCGCCATATTATTTTGCCGATCACTCGACTTTCATTCAAGGAATAGTGATAAAATCTGATACAAAATCTTTGCTTGGGCTCTAAGAAGCAATACCGCTGAAAAAATAGTTCGAAAATTGTTCAATATTGCTCTTCAGGAATCAGAATCGCCATATTCATCTCACCTTTTAGGCCAATCTATCGAACAGAGACAGCAGATTTCACTACAACTAATGGTTTTCGTATATGAGATGATTATTCCGTTACCCTATAGTTTGATGATTTTGAGAAATATTTATTAGAGCAGGGTCGGGAGCCTTTTAACTTTTAACTTTTTTTGCAAAATATTACTGTTCCTAAAGAGCAACACATATTTTTTTGTAAATTTTTACCTAACTTCATAAATGAAATTAAATTAGTATATAGAGCTTGCGGATTACTCCACTTTCAGCCAACAAATTGTGATAAAATTGAATACGACTTCGCTTCGGCTCCAAGAAGTCATGCCTCAGAAAAAATATTTCGACAATTGTGCTATACTGCTATTTTAGCTACGCGAAAACACGAAGTGAATGCACTTATTTTCATCTTACTCTTAAAGTCAATGTATCGAACCTATACAGCAGATGACTACTGGAGCTGAGATGAAAGAGAGACCGTCACCTCAATACATCGGAATGAAATTTTATATGTTTAGGACTGATGGAAATCATTTTCTTTTTTTATGAGCCACAAATGTTGAACTAAAATTCATCTGTAACTCGGAGATGATGAAACATCGACTTTTTCAAGGACCAACATTTTACAATGTAAATGTGCAACTCAGTTGACAGGCTTGTGGTGAGATGGTCAATATTCCTAACATTTAATTTAAGTTCAATTGCATCTTGAGCTCCATACGAAAATTGTGAGAAACAAGTTAATGGACAATGAATATTTTAAAAATAACCTAAATCTGCAGCTACATGATTTTTCCAAATCAACTTATGCGATTGTCTCAATTATTGTTGTGATATATAAAATTTACTATGCGAATTGATATTTTACAGGTACATTTGTATTATAGCGGTTAATTGGATTAAATTAAAATGTGTTTTTCTAGAACGTTTATTTTTCCTCGGCTTCGAAATATGTTACTTTATCTTACTTAGTCTTGAGGTGTTCTTTATATCTTTATTTAAAGCAGGAAAAGCCTTCTGGAGTCGATCTTTTCTAATATCTTTCTCAAAAAGATATAAAATCTCACCGTCTTTCATACCAACCGATTCATAATATCCAAATGATGTCTGAAATACTTATAAAGAAGAGTGGTCTTAAACCGCCATAGTAAGGATAATACATTCGAAATAATAATAAACAGTTTATTTTTTAATTTTTGGAGTTAAATCACCATGGAAAAACTTTTGACTATGACTCTAGATCATTCGGAGTGGATTTCCGGTCGCTTAGCTGCATATATAAAAACAGTAGAGTTTTTGTATCCTTGAAAATAGTAGTCCTAAGTCACCACCTCAATAGTCCTTAGTTGCTCCCAGTTTTTTTACACTTGATTTGAAGAAAATAATAAGTTGAGTAGGTTTGGGTATGAAGGAAATACACGCATTGACACTATTTTTACTCGATAACAATAACCATATGCCCTCGGTCTTGAAAGCACTTCATGAGACCCAGCGAGCAAAAGAACAAAACGTCACTCAGTTAGTTAGGGGTCATCGCACACAAATAAATCTTGCCCAGGCCCATGAATACGTAAAAGTGGTGCTGTATGATAATGAATCTTTATTAATTAAATTTTACTAATTATACTCTTTTTGTACTTCTCAATCCACCTAGTGTTTTGATAAAGCCTTCCTTTTATCCTTCAAATAGTCTCAATAAAACATTTATAGGATTTTATTCTCGGCCATTAGTATTTTGAGCTTCTCAAAGCTTTTAAAGGACTGTAAGTTTTTCGAAATTGATTTTGTCATCTTGAAGTGAGTTTTTGAAACACAAGGGAGTAACACGTAATAGATACTAAACGCATCGATAGAATGCAACAATTCAGTACATATTTATGCTTATGATCCACGCGTCTTGCAAGGGTGACCTCTCGACTTTACACTCTCCTTATCACTGGCTAGTAGCAAGACGCTCTTGCTTGACAAAATCCACTGATTAGCGGACCCAAACTTGTGATAGGTAATGTATGTGTTAAATCAAATGTAACAATGAGTATTTTTGATGTTCCATTATGTCGCTCTAAAAAGATGTAAATTTACACAATTTGGTATGAAAACCTGAGATATTTCTGTACACAGGCACCTACTGAAATTGATAACGGAAACAAAAACAAGTTTGATGAAATATTATAGGGCTGTTGATCCTGAAGATTACACTGTGAGATAGTGGTTTTAAGAGTTTCGTTTTCGTTTCCACTGCCGCTGATAGTGTCAAAACTACATAAAATAGAGGTTAACAGCGGGTAAAATAAATGACAATTATTATGATACATTAAATTATACTGGATGATCGGAAAGATTCTACAGATGAGAAAGATATTCTGCCAGTGGATCTCGCACATACCCATTTAGGAATAAAAAAGACGAACGCAAGCGCTCTTCGAATACATGTTTGGCTAAATCCATTATTATACATCGGAGGAAAGAATGATTACCTGACAATGGAGTGAAGTCGAAGGCTCAATGTAGAGGTGGGAATTAGCCCATTTTGCGCATGAAAATGTTAATCAAAATTTCCGATTGTGAATCAAAAATTCGAACACCGTGAATTAAAAAATGGGTAACAGAACTAAAATTGAGATTATGTTTTAAATTGTGGGAAATGAAATTGAAGACCTTTTAAAATTCTGAAAATAACCAAAATATATCTTATCAAAACTCATTCATTTCAAAACTCATTATAATATCTTCAAATAATATGTGATATGAAAAGATAATACTGACTATTTTTATTTACTGTGAATCAAAAAATTTGCTTATTTCCACCCCTGGCTCAGTGGGTAGAAAAGATCCTTGCTCACCTGATACCAAACCTCAAATCATCTCTGAGAAATTGATGTGAATTTCATTGTGGAATTTTAGACCACTATTTCCGAAACCTGAAACCGAAACCAAAATAACCAAAGGAAGTTCGTATGGCCATCAACTAATATGACCTACATATTTATAAGATGTTTTTCGTGCTCCACGAATCGGAGTAAGGGAACTTTCTTGGACCACCTCTTGAAAACTATCGCAAAATCATCAAGTCTTGTGCGTTATTGTACTCTACAAACGGACGTTAAGAAATGTAATACTAATTTTATTTAAATACTCAATAATGACACTTCCGGCTGAAAAATTCTCACTATTAAAAACGTGAGCATCAATCTCGATGGCTAGCTTTGCCTGCACTAGTAAGCAGTATTCTTGAATACAAAGTTACAGTTTGAGCTCATGTTCACATCGGCCTTGGCTGAATCGTCTTCAATTGCCACGTTACGAGTATCACTGTGCTCTCATCAACCAATCGAAACCTGCAAAAAGGCGAGTACTCCTTCAACTCTATTAGAAGTCAACGAAGAATCATAAACTTGTATATTTGTTTGAGATTTTTAGCAGTCAAAATTCTGTATTTCTGGAACCAGAAGCCGGATTCTGATGAAACCTTTTATTTGAATCCTTTTCATCATTTGTGAAAGTTGGCCAAACCATCTTAGGTAAATTTATGTGCGTTCTGTTTTGGATTTTTTGGTCGTTACTTCCGGAACCGGAAAGCCGGAAACCGATAATGTCAAGTTGGTATAAAACCAACTAACAAGACCTTGAAATTGAAACAGTTGTAAACCAAGTGAAGAAGAATTTTCTGTTTTTATTGCATCGTTACTTCTAATGTAGATTAGAATTTTTGTCCCTGTATTTCTGGACTCTGGATTGAATCTCGATTGAATTAAGTGTTATACGGTATTATAACACGGATATTAAGCCAAGAAATATATGAGAAATTCGTGTGAGTTCCATTCCGTTGTTTTTGACTACTTTTTCTGGTGATTCCGGAACTGGTGAAGTCAACTGGTCCCTCCAGAAATGAAGTCTTGGGTACAGGCCTGGCTGTACCTGTTTAACAAAAAAAAAAAAAAAAATATTCCTATAACTCAAATGATAAGGAATCTCGGAAAGGAGAAGGAAAGAGGTTCTTTGTATCCTTAGTTGGCTCTAGCAATGCACAGTGGTCCGAAACAGGAAATTAGCGTGACAAAAATATTTTCACTATTAAATAATAGTTTTTTGTAGTTGGTGTCTTCACAAAAGTTGTTTGTAATCAAATGGCGCTCCTTTTGATGAAAAATGTTGCTAGGGTGGTCCTCATTTAGATTGAAATTTGAAATCTAACTTTCTTAATTGAACTGAAAAATGATTTTGTTGTACAATAAAGTTGTGAGAAACTTTATTTTGAGCAGCTTTGCTGCTTTTCATTTGATCGAGTTACATCAATTTTCTCGAGTAATAATTGGATGGCTCCTGAAAAATCACTTTTTTTGTTCTAACGTTTTTGTGAAACGTCACGCTAATTTCCCGCAAAACAGACAGCGATTCCCGATCAATGAGTTGCCATTGATCCTTGTAAGCTGACCGAACGAAAGCGGCGTATTCGAATCTACCAGAAATGTATGTTGTTGAAATATTTAGTGTCCCGGATTGGCGGTTCAATGCATAGGACGCTGGTCTTACATGTCATATGTTCGAGTCCCGTCCTGGAAGGATTTTTAGTGTCAGTAGGATCCATAGTACTAGCTATGCAATGATTCTGTACACTAAGAATCGGCTGCGAAGTCTGTTGAAACAGAAAGGCCAAATTCCACGAAAGGAATGTAATGCCAAGACTTTGCTTTTTTGAAATATTTAGTGATCCGAAAAGTGAAGCCTAAAAGTTTGAATTCTTGAAATCAAGTTTTTACTCAAGAATAACTCCTAAGTCCGTCAAAGAGTATTCTCGTTCAGAATCATTTTGCGATAGATAAAGTCATATCTGATTATGAGATGTCTGCGAGAGAAAGATAAAACGGAATATTAAGAGTCGATTCGTTCCATGCTGTTGGTGTGACACCATTTGACAAATAAGTCCAACAGTACTGATAAAAAATATGCATCTTCTTGTTTCCTTATCTGATGAAATATTCTATTGAAGTCATCAGTAAATCATAGTTAGCAACATTTCACTGAGAATACTACGGTCAAGTTTATAAAATTAAGTAATTGTGATTTGATGGTGTATTCTATCAAATGCCACTGAGAAATCTGTCCCGATGTCGTCAACCAGAAGATGCGATGGTAGTGATTGGATGATAAATGGTGTATAAGATACTAAATATGGGCATGTTTATCGTTAAGGCATCCCGATCAACAAAGCATAACAGGATTCTATCAAAATTATTGGTGATCCTAATATTTATATCTCATTATGTTATAAATTTTATTCCACATCAGAAGCAAACATTCAGATTTTATTAAGATTATAGCAAGTCCAGATATTATATTAAGGGCCGTTATATTTCTGGTAAAACTATACTAGAGAATTAAAAAAAAAAGAGTTCAAACACTTTTGTCGATCATGTTTTTGACTTTCAACCGGAAAAATGATATGCTTAAATAAAGAGCAGTAACAAACATTTTTTCCAGTTTCACATACCTGAAGATGCTTTTGAAAACAATAATTTGATATTTGATTTTGAAATGACAGCCTAAATTTTAAATTTGAGAACGTTCCTAAATAATTCCTGCTTAAATCGTGTAAAGTTTTTATTCAAATATTAATTTTAAACTATTAAATAAATATTTTTCAAGATGATTTTGCGCTTTTAAACTCGACTAAAACATATTTAAAATAGGGATATAGCGTACGACTCAGTTAATTGAATATGCTATGTTTCCTAAGAGATGATTTTCACAAACTTGGAGTAAAATAAATGCTTAAATTCTTCAATTTTATCGGTTGCGGATTTTTGTTTCCGAAAAGTGATGCTACAATAAACGGAAAACAAAATCTAAACTGGGCTCAGAAACAAAATCTAAACTCAGCTCAAAACTTTCTCGATTTATAGGTCTTTTAGTTGCAGATTGAAAATAGCGACTTAAGTTTAACGGATTCCGAATGTACTGAAAATAGAGAAAAAAATCTCGAAAAGTTCGTATACATTTATGTTTAGTTCTTGCTGTACTTTATACTAACAGTTCGGCTGAAAAGTTCGTATCGTTAAATAGAAACACACATTTTTTTGCCAAAATTCGTTTTTTTCCTCTTTTGGACGTCCACTGCGTTCATCGTCTTCGGTGCTCATATGACCATTACGAAATTTTGAAAACCACTTACGAATTGTTACTTCGCCCGGTGCAGAGTCTGGATAACACTCATCAACCCATTTTTTGGTATCGGCGGCACTTTTTTTCATCAAAAAGTAGTGTTTCATCAACACACGAAATTCCTTTTTTTCCATTTTTTTCACAATAACAAAAGTAGCTTCACTCAAAATGCAATATCTCACAAACTAATAATCAGACAGCTGTCAAATTTATACACGTATCTTTTGAAGGTTGGTACTAACTGAAAATGGTATGGATTTAATTCTAGTGGCGCCCTCTCATAGAAACGATACGAACTTTTCAGCCGATCTGTTATGTTGATCTGATGATTTTTTACGTAGTTCTAAATAAAAAACTTTGTTAATACTACATTGAAAAATGTTCTTTAGTGGTGCTGATGATACCATCATGGCCTAAAGCAAACTAAAGTAATATCGAATAACTTTTTTCACTTTGGATTAAAAATCAGTAAAATCGAAACGACTTGGTTAGGTCATCAATTAATATGATCTACGATTTGCAGATATCGAATTTTGCCCGTTGTCATCTATATCATTGCATGAACATTTTTCATTCATGAATCAGACAAAAATGATTTAATGCACCATAATAACTTCGATTTGAAAAGTTCAATCTATCCATATCTGATAAATTTATGATAGTCGTATTTCGTAGTATATTGATTACTTCCAATCCGGAACCATCAGCTGGAATTCGAAATTTGAATGTAGAGTTTAAAGCGACCGACCCGCATTATGAGACTTTCCATTAGAATCATTTTTCTGTGAGTCAATCTAGGTAGATATCAAACAATCAAACTGGAATAAAAGTTCAATTTTGACATTACTGTCGAGTCTTCTGGCTGCAGATATCGCAAACTAATATGACTAATAGGCAGTGGGTTGATCATCAATCATAAAAACTTGCTATTCGAATCGATGTAATATACACTTCTGATTTTTCACTGACTTTCAAACGAATTTTTATTCTAATCCAAATTTACGAAAATCGATTCAGCCATCTCCGGGAAAATTAAGTGCACATTTTGAACAAATATACCCGCCAATCGACATACATACACGTACAGACAATTCACTACTTCAATTGAACGAGCGAACTGATTCGAATTGAATGTCGGCCCTCTTGGTACAAAGAAGAAAAAACTGAAAAACTATCATTCATTAGTTAATTTACTCAGATTCTATAAGATAGTTCTGTTTCACTGAATTTAATCATTTCCGTTCATTTACTACTATTCTTCAGTACCAGAAAAAAGCTTGCTCATAGTTCTAAAATAGCCCCTTTGTCATTTCTATGCCGGTTTGAAGGAAACGACGAAAGAGGTGGAGAGCGATAGATTATTTTTGTAGCAATATGGCCTTACACTAGTTATTATATGATGCCAATGTATCCTCCCAACCTCAGTTGGTTCTCATGCCCCGATGCAATCGTAGCGTATGTTGGCAACTCAAACCTTCCCGGTTCGAAACCAGTCGCTTAACTGTTCATGTTTTTTTTATCGCAAATCAAATCGCCTAAAGGTATGCAATTTCATCTTACTTCGTGAAATCTATTTTTAGATTTGCACGAAAAAGCCTTTCCCCTCAAAAAATGGGTAATAACAGCTGAAAAGTCGTGCTAAATTTTTAACAAATTTAGATATAATATTGATATTTACATATCAAGGTTTGTAACAATTTGGTATCACCTAGGTTAAACTGAGTTATAATTTTTGTTATTTTAACTATTAACGAGGCCAAGATTGTGACTAATTTAGATAGAAAAAACGAAACAACCCCAGATACAATTGTGTTATCCCTTGTTGATCGGGATAATATTGAATACAATTTTCCCGTGAGGAAAAAAATAATTGCGGTACATTTAGTAGGAGGTTAGTAGCTTCGATTGAGCATCGATTTGATTTCCTGAGAATGTAACAATAGTGCAGAAACGCTCAAATTATTTAAAATTGTTCACATATTCTAACATGTAGGGGAGACTGGGGCGAAAATCACTTTTCTTTACTTTTAGTTTTGCGCAAAATATAGTGCGAAAAATAATATTTTCACTCGGAATGTTATATACTGTTCGTATGATACAACCTTCAGTTACAAAACGCATTTGGTTTGCGGTACATATCTTCACATTTTGACGCAGGAAGCAATCAGAAATGACAAAATATTGTGTGCAATATAAATTTATCTTGAAATTACTGATTTCAGTAAATAAATATTGAAAATGATGAGAAAAAAGGCAGGTGGGTAGTGTCAGAGACATAACTGGATGTAGTGAATACGAAAACAACTGACATGTTCCTTAACACTTCCGAATATCAATTAGTTGATCAATTGTATGAATTATGCAAGCCTTTTTCACATTTTTCGCAAAAACAAAGAAGTCTTCACTTGATCTCGATTACTGTGAATTTCACACAGCGAAAACTGCACAAATCTAATCAAACTGTTCTAGATTTGCACTAAACTGAGGATATTTACCTTCGATTTGCGAGCAAGAAATCCTAATAGTTCTTTAGAAAACTTTTAGAGCCATTAGAACGGCTGATTTTGTGTGATGCTCTCCATCGTTGTCCTCTTTTCGTTGTTTTTTCATCAATGCAAGCAACTGTTAGCTTTGCAAACGACACACAATAAATCTGCTAGCAGTGGCGATAGAATCCAAACGGATCCAATTTTTGTTAAGAGGTTTCTTTTTATGTGATTTCGTTTGAAGGTTTTTTACTATTGGGCGGTCCTAACGGCTATAAAAATAGCCGCATACAGTATTTTAATGACGATTATTTCATTTCGGATTAGCATTTCATTGAAAGAAGGATTCATTCCTGCCTTTCAGAAGGACCAAATTGTGGAACTCACTACGATATTAAACACTGTTAGGAACATTTTTTGGCGAACGATTTGCTGTACAGCAGCAGATATTTTGTTCTCTTCCTCAGAACGCGTTCTGATTGGCTGGTGTTGACATGGTTCAAATGAGACAGGTTTTTCAATAGTGTACTATTCAAATACTTCAATGCTTTTGCTATACACGTTTAAGTTGAAAAATTTTGATTCTATTGGTAGTTAGATTATATTAATCCTTTCACAGATCACTGAGCTATGAGCTTTAAAAATACGAGAAAAGCAAACGCGCCTTATGAATTATCCTCTTTGATACTCGTTTATAGGAAACATTTCAGAAAAGTTTAATATTGAACTATTTGAGATTATGTCACACAACTGAAAATTTTATCATAAAATTGTGATCATATTTCCGATGGCATGTAGCAAAAATTATGTTGATTCGTTAGATACAACAAGAGACATTCACGATCGAAAACTTATCACTCTCTCAGAGGGTAAATTTTGAAAAGGCACCCCATAGTAAAGTAAGTCGTATTCACGACAAAATTATATGTTAAATAAATGTCAATTGTTTTTTGAGTAAGACCAAAATTTAAATGAACAAAAAACATTTTACCCACAATCTGATCCACTGTCTAGCTCAGGGAAGCAATTCACGCATGTGAAAATGCTGTCGTTTTAGCGCACAATCTACGTTAGCTCTGTTGGAGCATTCAATGCAAACTTTGTAGCGCTGATTATTGAGTATTTTGTACCAATAAACGTAGAACTCGTCCAAATCATTCGATGGTTCGGAATCTTTGCACATCTTTGTGCTGCTGAGCCCAAATTTGTTTAGATACGTTTAGAAACATTTTTTATCCCATGACCATTTTCGCCCCGGTATCCCCTTTTGTATTATTCAATCAAAATCCTGACCGAATGCTTAAATTCTGGACTGGTAAAAGCGATAAAGACCAGTAGAATATTTTCATCCGTGATTTGGTTTTGTCCAAGTACATTGCAAAAACACATGTAATTCTAAAAAAAATAACAGCACCGAAAACGTAAGAAAATTCTGTGTTATGGCGTTGTAAAACATTATCAATTAAATATAGGGTTGTGTCAAATCGTAAAAGACAATTCAAAAAATATGTCAAGAGCAAAAGTTCCAGTGAATTTCGAACTTAAATTGTTCGAGCTTATTGTTTTGGGTGTACTATTATTTGTAACTGGATCAATGGACTTACCACACACGGTATGGGTTTTGAAGAGTATCTTCGCCAAACTCATTTCACAGTTTTTTTTCTTTGCAAATTGAAATACCGGTATCGTTCGTCAGGTACAGCTAACAGATTTCCGGGCGGGCGAGTTGTCTTGGAATTCATCAGACAGTCCCTTGTGCTGTAAGCATCTGCTATATCCTTCTACACCACATCAAACCTCGACGTCAGATGGGATTTCGGCTCCACCGAGTTGATGTACAGCAGTAAAAAGCTCGAAGTAAATTCAATTAGAACATATTTCTGATATGTCACATTTTTAATTCTCCGCGGTGCACTGAGAGAGCATCTTTATTCCCCGGGCCTGGTCTGTGGATGCTGACGGATCTCGAGTTTGCGCCTTCCACTCAGTTCGCATGGCTCATTTCATCTTAAATTATAATTAATTAATGAGATTTTTTGTTTCTCGCCTGTTGGTTCCACCACCACCGCACCCAGATAGAATGGGCGACAACACATTCGAAAATGGTACGCATTACCGTGTCTGTTTGTGCTATGCCGTGTTGTACTGTAAGGGAAGAATGGCCACATATGATACAATGATGTTGGTCTTGCCACTTGCAATGGGCCTGATGATGATGATGTTACGCGCCAAGATTCCCGGCTTGACGAGTCGTTCATGGTTGTCATCATCGCCTAAGTAAGTCAGAAATTGGGTGCAAAGATGTGTGACGCGAATAATTTCACAGTTTCAAGACAGCCTGGTCTTTTTTTTTCGTTTCGTCCAAGCCAGTTACTGTTTGTCGGTAGATGCTACCATCTACGGATACCCTCGAGTAGGATGCGGACAATTTCTGGTGAGAAGCCCCATGACAGAAGGTAAACGAAGGTGATGTGGGAATTAGACAAACAAGCTGCCGAAATTGAACCGGAGTTTCGATGAAGGATTTGGAATGGGTATAACGGAACTGGCAAGGTGAGCGAACGTTCCCCCGGGAAACGGTCTTTGACGCAGTGGGTTACTGGTACGAGCATTGCGCATTGGTTGTTTGAAAATAACAGCACTGAGTGAGAATCGAGAAACGGTAAGATTTTGGGATATATTTACTATGAATCTGTGCGATAAAGAATAAAGACTAAAGACTAAAGACTAAAGACTAAAGACTAAAGACTAAAGACTAAAGACTAAAGACTAAAGACTAAAGACTAAAGACTAAAGACTAAAGACTAAAGACTAAAGACTAAAGACTAAAGACTAAAGACTAAAGACTAAAGACTAAAGACTAAAGACTAAAGACTAAAGACTAAAGACTAAAGACTAAAGACTAAAGACTAAAGACTAAAGACTAAAGACTAAAGACTAAAGACTAAAGACTAAAGACTAAAGACTAAAGACTAAAGACTAAAGACTAAAGACTAAAGACTAAAGACTAAAGACTAAAGACTAAAGACTAAAGACTAAAGACTAAAGACTAAAGACTAAAGACTAAAGACTAAAGACTAAAGACTAAAGACTAAAGACTAAAGACTAAAGACTAAAGACTAAAGACTAAAGACTAAAGACTAAAGACTAAAGACTAAAGACTAAAGACTAAAGACTAAAGACTAAAGACTAAAGACTAAAGACTAAAGACTAAAGACTAAAGACTAAAGACTAAAGACTAAAGACTAAAGACTAAAGACTAAAGACTAAAGACTAAAGACTAAAGACTAAAGACTAAAGACTAAAGACTAAAGACTAAAGACTAAAGACTAAAGACTAAAGACTAAAGACTAAAGACTAAAGACTAAAGACTAAAGACTAAAGACTAAAGACTAAAGACTAAAGACTAAAGACTAAAGACTAAAGACTAAAGACTAAAGACTAAAGACTAAAGACTAAAGACTAAAGACTAAAGACTAAAGACTAAAGACTAAAGACTAAAGACTAAAGACTAAAGACTAAAGACTAAAGACTAAAGACTAAAGACTAAAGACTAAAGACTAAAGACTAAAGACTAAAGACTAAAGACTAAAGACTAAAGACTAAAGACTAAAGACTAAAGACTAAAGACTAAAGACTAAAGACTAAAGACTAAAGACTAAAGACTAAAGACTAAAGACTAAAGACTAAAGACTAAAGACTAAAGACTAAAGACTAAAGACTAAAGACTAAAGACTAAAGACTAAAGACTAAAGACTAAAGACTAAAGACTAAAGACTAAAGACTAAAGACTAAAGACTAAAGACTAAAGACTAAAGACTAAAGACTAAAGACTAAAGACTAAAGACTAAAGACTAAAGACTAAAGACTAAAGACTAAAGACTAAAGACTAAAGACTAAAGACTAAAGACTAAAGACTAAAGTCTAAAGACTAAAGACTAAAGACTAAAGACTGAAGACTAAAGACTAAAGACTAAAGACTAAAGACTAAAGACTAAAGACTAAAGACTAAAGACTAAAGACTAAAGACTAAAGACTAAAGACTAAAGACTAAAGACTAAAGACTAAAGACTAAAGACTAAAGACTAAAGACTAAAGACTAAAGACTAAAGACTAAAGACTAAAGACTAAAGACTAAAGACTAAAGACTAAAGACTAAAGACTAAAGACTAAAGACTAAAGACTAAAGACTAAAGACTAAAGACTAAAGACTAAAGACTAAAGACTAAAGACTAAAGACTAAAGACTAAAGACTAAAGACTAAAGACTAAAGACTAAAGACTAAAGACTAAAGACTCAATGAAAACCCAAATGGTTTATATGTGTAGCAAGCAGAAAGCATATTCGCTAATTGGTATTCGAACGAATGGCGAAAAACTGATAAAAAAAGTCTTAAATTATCCGATCGACTGCTGGAAAAGTTCTTCGGGTGAACAATAAATACTGTCCGCTTCTAATGCTTCGACAGGAAAAAGAAACAAAATGAAGACTCTTAAACTTCGCTTTTCACTCAAATGAATCTTTCCCTGTTTGAAATCATAATTCCCGCGAGTAAGAAGTTGAAATTTCCGAAATGATTTATTATGTTTCTGTTTACACCGCCGCCACTTCGCCCTTCTCGAGAATATTCGTTAGATCAAGTTGGAGCCTTTCAGCAGGAGCAGAGTGCAAAAACGACGCTTTTCCCAACTGCCGCCTGTCTTCTTGTTATCACAAATTCATATTTTTCGGGACTCATCATCAATATTATCACCGTGAGGCCCGCTCCCAGGGCGCACTGACTGTTTTCATTGGAAATACACCGCAAGCTTCCCCCTCCAGGCATTTCGGGATTCCCCTCGAATGCATTATTGAATAAGTGGCAGCAAGTTGTCTCAAACGGTTTTCAAGAAGTACATAAATTTCGAAACCAGGCGGGCAGTCCGGTTTCAGAATGCAAGCTATGCCAAGTTTTTGTTTGTTTTCTTCTTCTGTGCTTGGGACAAGATAGATGGCACTGTGACTCAGGCAACCAGTCTATGCAATCGCGTTGTTGGCACTGCACTGTCGAATAGGGCTAAACATCACGCCTTCCAGGAACGCTATAAAAAGTAGCTGAAATTGGTGAAACCTCTTATTAAGGGTTGTCTGGATTTGGAAAGATATTAAAAATTCATAATTCCAAATCACGAAGCGTCGTTGAACATTTTTACAACCCTATTAAAAGTGCTCAACTCGATAGAAGCCAGTGAGTGGGAAAGGAATGGAATGTGGAATCAGTAGAACGGGACTGGACGAGAGGATCTTTATGAATCTTTGCAAAATCGAAGGTTATTGAGCATAAGTGTCCAAAGGAACAACAGAACAGAGACGATTGCCGAAGATGATAACAAATTGCGAGAATGAGACGAACTGGAAAATATGAATAAAACAAATATGAACCCGTCTCATGAATTAGTAATTTTTAATGTTATAAAAATTTGATGTGGATGTCAATAATTCATAACGTAAGATTTTTCTCGTTCCTGAGATGTTGATTTCGATGCGAAGGAACTTTGAAACGTCGGATAACTTAATAATTTTATGTATCCATCTAGCAACAGACTTGCAAAATATGTCTTAGTTGTCATAAAAGAATGTGTAAAAATTTAACATAACCAAAATGGTAATTATTGTGACGTTATGTGCACTCAAATTCTGACACTTCTGACACCGACACATTTTCGAGCGTCAAAAACGATTTATTTTTACAGTTGATCTAATTCACATTTTATGCTTTCTGGTACATGATATTTTTTTATTTTCTGAGTAATTTATGCAAATTTTTTATTAATTTAACGCTGACCGTATCGCCGTGCGCAAGGTCTTCACGCGAATTTTTCTTTTTAGTTTGGAAATTGATTTCGCCTACGGATTTTCCTCCCCTGGTGACCAATGATGTGTGCGATTGTTTATGTTTTCCTAGGTAAAAGAGAAGGGTCATACGTGCGGTGAAGTGGGTAGTCACGGGCTAAGAACGTTATGACTGTTCCCAGTTCGGAAATGGGGAAATGTGCCAACCGTTATAGGCGTTTGGAGTGGCATAAAGACGTAAATTGACAGAATGAAATTGAGTTTGTGGAAAGTAATGGCATTTCTATTAAGTTTGTTGTGTACTCCGGAACTGCGGTCAGGTTTTTGGTTTTTGTCAATGGGAAAAAGGAACGAACATATTGTGGGTAATTTATTGATGTGTTGTGGAAGTGCTTAAAAAGCATTGGCATTACTTCCCGTTACATAATCCATTTGGTTACCACACTTAAGATTTTTGTTTAGGTAATTCAAATTGTTCCGAAGCTGATTCAGGATTACCTATATACACCGGATGTGCGTAGTACTGATCAAAGTGTTGGGCGGTAAACGTGCTTTTCATCCTTACTGAAAACGAAGCGCCTTTAATTGAAAACATTTTGATATGAACCACACACGCTCGAAGAAATCCATTCACGCGAAAGGATGAATGAGACAGCGTATGCGAAATGATGAATTATCCATTTGTCGATAGTAATATTTATATCTCAATTAATGTAATTTATTATTTATTATGATTTATCCGCTCCGTGTGCGGAATCCAAGAGAGTACTGTAGAAGGCGTCGAGAAAGACGAGCATGCCGTAAAGTGAGAAAACATCTGACGGGGCCTGTTCGGATAAGGATACTGGCCTGGTTAGTGGGTAACTTTACTTCTAGTCGGAAACGAGCAGATTGATCGAAACTAGCCTCGGGGCTGAGGCTCTGATCGAAGCTCATAAATTCAGACGCAGTTAGTTGGCTGGCCTCCGCGAAAGGGTTTTGAAAAGCGTCGACGGCGAGCGAAAATCGCCGTCGGGTGCGATGGTAGTAATAACAATATTCGCCGAAATTTATTGTTGCTATTATATATGGTTTCAGTCCAAAAAAGCATTATTATAAACAGCGACGGCAATGAGAAATTATGTAAATATTTATGGAAATAATATTTAAATTTTGTAGTGGCCGTAGCACATGTTACGGTGAAGCGACGTTTTTTTTTAAACTGTGAACCGTTTTCGATGCGCTGATCGATTAGATCGGAAGACCAGGATGATATATGTTTTGGAGTTTCAGTCGTGCTCTAAATATGACCTAAATGAGACACATTTAGTTGGAATCGATTAATGAAGGAATATTTTAGCTCTGACAAATGGGATTTGATGGAAGAGGACAGCTGAAATTGCAAATGCTAAAGACAAGCGCCTTTGGCGATGTAAATAATATTGAGATGCGATCTTAATACCCCGAAGAAATTCTTTTCGTGGTCGTTATCGGTCCGAAAATTCGTTGGGTTCCTCACTAAAATTCTGAACACTTTTTTTTTATAAAGCGAAAGGAAAGAGTTTGGTATCGGAAGAATAATTTTCATAAAGTCAAGAATAGCATGACACCGACATAGAAAAAGAGAGGAGTCTGGGATAAAGAGAAAGAAGGAGAAACAACAGAGGATATAAAGCGAACGATAAATCATTCCCATGTCCTCGAAAACCTGTCTGCAAAAGCGGAGCATAACGTCGCAGTGCGTTTATAAACATAAATCTTAGGTGGAAGGTAAACTTCAGTATCGTTCCAATGAGGAGTTGAAGATGAGAAATACTTATAAAACTTTCATCACATCAAAAAATGATATCATTATCATTGAATGTTATCAAAATATTTCAATAAATTGTCAATAAAACGATTTATCTCAACAAATTTATCTTACATTTATAATGTATGACAGAGACGAAGTCGTTCTGGTTTGTTTCTTCGCAGTTCCTCTGGTTGCGTTTTTTTTTCTCTCACCACCCGAGGGCAGTGCGAACCGTGAAGTTGTCCACGGTACTCAGTTTGCACTGTGCGCCATCAATGGCCACCTGATGAACCGAAGTGATACGCTCTCGCATCGATCGCAATTCAACGCAGACCCAGTAGCATGTTGAAACAAAAAAAATAAAGTATCGGAAAACTGAACCAGAAAATGATGTGTGTTCTAGTCATCTTTGTGAGAACGTATAACTGCCGTTTTTCCACGTCTTATGAAGATATGAGCTGATAACATTTCAGCGTGTATGAAAGTGCATTTTTATTCATAAAAGTGATTTCTTGCTGACTACTACTGGTTTCTTACTGGGCTCAATAGGGTCGGAAGGGAAAAGGCCTCGAGCAAGTATTGAAACATTTTTTTCCAACTTGGTCCAACTCAACTACTCTTGAGGACAACTTCGACAATGTCCGATAAAATCGAAGAGTTTTTAGCATGATGTGGCGTATCAAGCGAAAAAAAAACACAATGAAACGTTAACCGCCTTCGGTAAGGGAGCAACATTCTTTACCACCTCAGCCCGAAAGTTTTCTTCACCCTAATTTAATAAGCCTATAGTTCAAGTCGCTCGGATCATGCGAATGCAACTGGTTTGCAGTGGAAATTTTGTGGCTACTTGAATTAAGATGCATCTCATTTTTTTTCGGTGGGTAATAAAAGTTTTTGTTTTCTCGGATGAACGATCTCATGTTTCCAGCCAGTGTTACGGGGTGGTGCCCAGAAGAAGCCCTAGGGCGGAAGATGTATGCTTTGAGTATTACCATTATCGTTATGTTTATGATGATATTATAAAACTCTTTAGCTGCAGACGATTACTGTTATTTTTGCGATTTTAATGCACTGTTTGGTGGGACAGAGCGAGGTGAAAATTTGCGATGCAAATTACCGGCAATTTTATGCTGAGGATTATGATTTTCGGACAAGATGTGATTTTCATATTTGCATGTTACTGAAAAAAAAAAAACAAATTATAGATTTAAACAGGTTGAAATTTTTAGGTTAACTATCGTTTTCTTCAACGTATTTTTTTACTTTCAATCGCTCGAATGCTGATGTCAAAAAAATAATAACAATAATAAACCAGGTCTGGCATGCTAACGTCTATGATTGATTGTGTATTGCTCTTAAGGGGCCTGAGAGTAGGTTTCCGCAGAAAGACAGGGGTTTTTCGTGGAAAAAAAAGTTACCAAGGGGGTGTTTTTGACACGTTGTCACCAAGACGTGCGGTATTTAGCGCTTGTTTCCAACTTTCTTCGATCGCTCTCAAAACTAATTACCCCCAAAACTGTGGGGTGTGAAATAGAAGTCCGCCTGCTGGGATTACGATGACGGCTGGCGAGTACGGAAGTTGGGTGCGACTGTCTTAATTATTTATGACGGAAGGCGTTTCGAGTGTTGGGTGGAATGATCTATACCGGAACAGTTCTTGCTTTGATTTACCGTATTTGTTAAGCTCTTCAGTTCAGTGTTGGAAGTCAACTGTTAACCTTCTAAAAGCTGAATAGGTGCAATATACTGCGGTGGTAATTCTGTCGTAGACCGGAGTAAACATAGAAGAAAGAGTCAATTAAAGAATATGTCAATAAGCGTAACAACCAGAGCAATGTTTTCTGAATGAATTATTAGATGACAGCAATAATCATTATTCCGAATTCGACAATTATCATTTGGCAATGGTATCATTTGGCAATGGTAATAAGGGGAATCTTGAATGCTACCGGTATTTGTACGTCCTAGATGATAAGGCAATAAACGAACTAAATAGTTGCAATGTGTAACTGAAACTAGCATTTGGATCCTTTTGTTTGTTTCAGCCTTGTCCGCAATAAATCATAAAACGCAGTCATATAAACGCACTAAAGCTGAGGTTCATTAAACACAACCATAACAATGGTCGTAATCATCACCGGTGATGAGGGAAGAGCAAATATTTGTGTTCGGTTTATTTAATTTACCCAAATAGAGATATTAAATGCAAATAACAGCCGAAAGCCTGTAGAAAGTAAACAATGGGATAATTTTCGGGTGATAATTTATGGCTTACCGGAGATCGTAACTTGAAAGGGCCAAAAAATAATCTTTTTACGAGACTGGCGTTAGTTATGGTGTTTTCTTCGGTCTGTAAATATGTCTGGGTCCCCTTCTTTGAAAAAAGTCATTTCATGCTTCCAACTGGTATAATTATTGAGAAAAAGGATTCTCTGTTGCCCGGATTACTTACGCTGGTTGATGCTGTACATCTCAGCGAACACAGTCAATGAAATTCTAATAGGACCTACACTTTTTCTAAAGTGGATTACGAAAGTGATTATAGAGGCTGAGAAAAACATGAGAACAGTAGTAAGATAAATCAAGAAATTAATTCTGTTCTAGATATTAATAGAATAAATATCGAAGCGTGTTGTTCACACCTCTACGTAAACTCTATGTGTTCTTGGACTTTTCAAACCAAATCGATGAACTAATTAGGTATTTTTTACCATGTCAATCACGTCCATTCCTTCGCAATTGTTTGTAATCTCAGTTTTTCTTGTTTATTGATAGTGTTGTTATTGCCAGTGTTAATCAACTGAGATTAGTTGCGTCCAGTAATAAAAAAAATCGTGGTGAAAGTCGGCAAAAACAGATCTGAAGGATAAAGGTGGACATAAAATGGAACCCCAGGGTTGTTCTTTCGATAGAGTGTGGTCCAATGTCACACCATAAAATGTCGAAAAACAAAACAGCGCTACCTCCTGGGAGGGTTGTTTCGTTCCGGCCGTTTTAATTTTGTTTGTTTGGCTAAATTCTAATTACAAATATCTGCTAATTGTGTCGCACCACAGCCGCGGTTGCGCTCGGTGTGTTCCGCCATGTCAAATTGATTTGCATTTTAATTAGCACTTTTTTCGCCTGTTTTATGAAGCGTGACGATTTCGCGACGGTGGCCTGCTTTGTTGGTTTGTTCTGCGTGATTTGCCGCTATCGCCCACGGGAAGAACGGTCCCAAAGTACAGAAGCATCGCGTTTTCCAGTTGAAGTAACAACAATAATAAGAGTCAGTGTATTTAGTTATTTATTTTTTGTTTTCCAAATTAGTTGCCATTCGGAACAAATACCTTAAAGATCTCTGAAATAGTACTTCGCCGGCTAGTATCGCAACAGTAGCGCGCTAAATCGTGCTGACTGCATATGCTTTAATGCCACTAAATGAAGGAGCTAAGAGGCAATGCGATAGGTTGCAAATGTAGGTAAACATAACTATTCCATTTTCAATAATCGCGCACAGGGATCATGCTCCTCTCACTTTCGACCGGTTTTCCGCAATAGTTTTACGGTTTAGAGCGAGACTTAAGTGGGAATGGAATCGGGCTTAATTAGCACTAAAATAAGTAACAATTATTTGCTGTTCTAATGGCGTTAATTTATTGCATAATAAGGCACAGGCGAACCGCTTTATCTCGTCGTATAGCTTTGTCAGGTGCGGATTCAGGTTCAGTTCTTTAGGTCGACATTTCATTAGTAGCCCAGCTCTGCAAATTGACTCTCCTCAGAATACCTCACAAAGTAATACAAATATGGCCAAAGGTGAAGCATAATTACGTACCCTTTTTACCCGTTCGATGCATTGGTATGAACAGATCGGTGTGCATTTTTACATTTTCTAAGTGGGTTTTTGTGTAGCGGTACGGCACTTGATGATTTGCTTACAAGGTATAAAATGTATTTCAGAATTCCGTGCATTCGTTGAAGATAAAGACAAAGTGCTCAAGTCCATCACGCCTACCTGTTGTGTGGCTTAATTTGTCTAGACACGGTGAATCTCAGTAACCATCGTGCGATGTAGTAGGCCTCGTTTTCGGGGTCTTATCCTACTTTAATCCTTTTATTTCCTTCTTTTACTGAATAGGCAACTTGATGCTAACCTTCGTCCAATCACCTTGTTGGTGCCACTGAATTTAATAATCCTCCACTCAATGTTCTTTAAGGATGACTAGTCAAGTTATTATAAATACCTCTTTCCCTGACTAAAGCTAATGTGTGTGTGTATGTGTGCTTATTAAAGGCGACATTTTCAAACATAATTAAAAGCTATAAAGCATCTCATGTGACACGAACAAGAATAGAATTAAATACTAATCCTATCGTTCGTTGCTTCCCTTTCCCTGGCTAACTGGATCTGCAGAGTGAAAGAATGACAAAGCGTAATAAGAAGCTTGTTGTTTATGTTTTCAATATACGCGAAACATTGCTTTATCATTTGCGAGAAAGATGTGGGGTAAAATAGCACACATTCTCGACAGTTCCTCTTACGTGCAGTTGGGAGTGCTGTTGTTTTGACGTTAAACGTGCGGTTTTTCAAACGAAGCATGCCATACAGCTCAGGTCAACTCATCTCGAATTTACCCCATTAATCGCCTCGAAACGAAAATCCTTTAATCTCATTTTACTGTAAATTAACATATTATATGACAAATATTAAAATCAAATTGACTATACATTCTATCATCGCGTAACTTGATATGTTTGTACGCTGTCAACTTTGCCGAGAAGAGGGATCGAGCCGCTTTGGCTGTCTCATGGCTGTCGGTAGACTGTCATAGCCTTCCAAAAAGTCGTGCTGTTCCGCTCACGCACTAGCTGATGGTCCCAAATTTCAGGGTTCTGTCCCCTCGTGTCTCCCGATTGAATCCAACCGCTTTTTCCTTTCCTTCATTTTCCAGGGATAGTACAACAAACGTAAATAATCAACACCGTATATCTTCCTTCCTTACCGGTACGAGGGATGTGTGCTGGTTTGCTGGGAGACGCTTTGGGAAGGTCAAACCCAGCAATTCCGTTTGACTCTTCAAAAAAAAAACCGGCCATTAGATTCATTATTTATTTAGCTTGTTGCGTCGGTTGTCAGTTTCTTTTTTTGTTGTTGTTGTTTCTTTGTTTTGCTCTCCCTCACTCTTCCTCTCGGTCAATGATTTGGGAAATAGAGTGGATCGATGGATAATTTGGATGAGTGGAGACAAGATTTTGGTGCTGGCGATGATGATGAAGACTATTACGGTGGTGGTGTTGAAAGATGAAAAGACAATATTTGAGGATAAATTAACACTTGAAGCGATTATTACGGCTCAATGAGTCGGAGTGTATTTGGCGGGCGGGATCGCGAAAGCGTGCGAACAGAATAGAATAGAATAACGCAAGGATGGACAATACATGATTTTTATTCAAAATGTTGTGGTTTTGCGGTGGAGCAATTAGCCTAAGTTCGTGATTTTGGGTAGGTTTTGGAATGGTTTATTCATTGCATTTTCTCTCTCTCTCGTTTGTTACAGTTGTTGGTTGGTGGTGGACAGACGACAACAGCCAGTTCACAGTCACCAATCTCGGCCACGAATGCTCCATCATTGAGCCCGGGTGGATCGGCAACAGGCGCGCCATCAGGTGCCTTAAGCCCCGGGGCTGTCTCACAAACCTCAAACAATGCGCCACCGGCAACCTCCTGCTGTGAGAATGGCAGGCCCATTATGACCGATCCTGTATCAGGACAAACCGTATGCTCCTGCCAGTATGACTCAGCCCGGTTAGCCTTGTCCAGCTACTCCCGAATACCGACCGGAAGTGTTGGAGTTTATGGCACACCTTACCCGTCAACTGAGCAAAATCCGTATCCTAGCATCGGAGTAGATAGTTCAGCATTTTATTCACCTCTTGTAAGTATCTTAACGATAGAATCACCAATCATATGTATACAATCGCAATGTCCGACATGCAATTCAGTTATTATTTTGAAACTCGCCGAACTGTATAACTTTCTCAAAATAGTGTTAAAAACGAGAGATATAAGATATTTTCGTTGTGTTGTCTGTGTTTTACCGTCTGGTAGCGGGTTATAAAAGAAATGTTTTCATGAGTTTCGTTCATACACACAAATAACTGCAATAACTCTAAACATACACAGTTAGATATTAGCCCCATTAAATTCCGATTACCTATTTCGTATACAGAGCAAATCGCGTTCCGAGGTCATTGCTCCATCAACCTTCTTCGCCTTAATGCAGTAATGCAATCAAATGGATTCAAACATTAAAAAGATACTTTGAATCTCTTGCGGTTGGCAAGCAATACATAGTCGATATACACTTCTGAATATCTTTCCTCTAGATCATCTAATAAAATAATAATAATAATAACATTTTTACCCAAACAGACACTCTTACTCTTAGGATGTAATTTGTAGTTTTTTCAGATGATGAATTCGTTGAAAATTAAATAAGAACATACTATTTAAAATTTGTGCTTCTTTTACTTTCAATTGGCCTGTTTTAAGAACTTTTACCTCAATTTCTAACGGGCTCTAGTACATAAACCAATACTCGCCCTCTCATTCTATTACTAACGTAGTATTCGATAGCACCCAGTCAAGGACCTTGTCATTCAAATACGTTTTTAATCCAAAATATTGGATCTGAAATTTTGCACGGAACGACCGAAATTAGTTCTGTGCCTAATTCATATTACTGTTTTTTAATTAGTTAATTTTAACAACAGAATTGCCAAAATAACTAAAAAATTAGTTAAAATTGAGAATTTACTTTGCTGAAAAAACTCTTATTTTTAGAGAATGTGTTCAGTTGGCGAACATCCTGGACATAAACCAGCAATATTTCAATCCAACACGAAATTCTCATTGACAACTAATTTCGTTATTAAATTCAGAAAATTTGTTTCTATTTATCTATCACCATCATTACTGAAGGACAGCACAAAGAAAACAAAATGAAATTGGTCTTATTAACAAGTTTATTAGCCAAAAACTCATTAAAAGGCTTAAAAGGACAGTCTTGTTGAAACTGCTTGCAAATTGTTTAGATGTTTTTCGAATGTGTTACGATATATCCATATATAAATTTCTAAACCAATATGTAAAAATGACATAAACTCTTAGTGGAAAGTGTATTTATAAAGAATTTGTGCGCATTTGAAGCGGTTGTGAGTAATAAGGTTTTTACGCGGAACAGTGAAGTGAGTTTCGAATGTTACACTCTAATTGTGTATGTATTCGGTTTATGTTTTCCGAGTGCTTAAAGTTTTCAGTGAGAGAGTCGATTTCGCGAAGTCGAATGAAGAAAACAGCGACTTAGAAGAAAAATTTTCGAAAAGAAGTTGATGTTTTGTTTATGTCTTTTTCTTCAATACAACATCGTATTTATACCTGCCAATAAAGAAAAGACAACCGCGACTGGAATTTTTTTCGAAAGTAGTGTGCCATCTAGTGGCTAGTAGTCATTACGGTGTTAACGTTTTTTCGGTGACAGAGCGCCATATAGCTGCAAATTGCAGAAACCAATTCAACTATTTATGTTGGTTGAAAACAACGTTTTATTTCTCTAATTTAACTAAAAAATTAGTTGAATGGTAATGAAGTGTGCCTTAGCTAAGAAATGACAGCACGTTTAATTGGTGAATTCAACTAAAAAAATAGCCATTTCAACAAATATTTTATTATTATTAAGAGAATTAGAATTAAAAAATCTAAATTAGGAAGAGTAAGATTTTTTTAGTTGTCTCAAAAAATAACTAACTAAAATCAGAAAATCAACTAATTTTTTCGCCAAAATGCTGATTTCGGTCTTTCCGTGTGTCTGTTTGATTTAACAGGTGAATTATCGATCGGCTAGGAAACTATAATGATGAATCAACTGCGCAACTATCAATGGAACTTTCCCGTTAACCGAGTGCAAGCAAATTTTGATTTGTTTGCTGTCCCACCTCGCTGTCACTCTTTCAGATATAATCAAGGGATAGAAACTCTACTTCGAGTGGAACAAGCAAATCAGACGGTTTTATATTTGTGTAAAAGACATCGCTACTTCCGAAGGCACTTGCGTCACTTGTGCCCCTGCAGGCTGCAATTTTTTTTGCTCTGTATCATTTATGTGGAACTTCAATCTGTTAAATCAAGCGATTTTATCAACCGATATTTATGGTCTGAACGATATTATCAGTTAAATGAAAAACTTTATGATATGGCACAATCGCTCAGCTAGAGCATGCTTACCATACGTTTCCACTGAAATACGATGACTTTCGGCGACTGTTGTTTCATATTGAAATAAGCTTTCCAACGTATATTAGAAAAGGTAAATCACTGGATCAAAAATCAAGTTACGCCATCTATAAGAAAACGGCCCTGATCACTTGAAAATACCAGTGCAAATTTAGCAGTTTTTGTGACACTATAATTTAAATTATGGTAAAACAATCTTCAACGTAACAAAGGATCTTTTTTTTTTGCTCGTTAAACCGATTCCCATCTACGGGGTACGGCAAATCATATTTCGCCCCGGGCGCTAATTATCCTAGGCACGCCAGTGTGCGTTTTCACACCGAATTTTCATGTTCACTCTACGGAAAATAGCTTCAAGTTTTAAAATCTCAATCTTAGAAGCGACTATATATTTGGTCTGAATAAATATAATTTCTAAAAATAAACCATTATCACTTCTAAGGAAGTCAATCGTACTAACTGCACAAGATGCCGGTGTTTATCTAACGCAACGAGTGGGAGCAGAAAAAAGCCTTTAGTCGTTAATTTTCGACACTCGATTGATTGCACTACTACTGGACTGTTAGTTGATTTAATGAATTTGTCGAACAGACACGTTTTAAAATTCGAAATGTCATCATGATTTTTAATTTTCCTCCGTTCCTCGTGGAGATCATTATTTTTTTTATATTTCGCCGTAACAAACTTTTTACTGTGAAATTTATACCATGGTGAAGGTAATGTATTTGTGAAGTGGTACATTTACTACATAACACAGAGTGAAATTTATAACCACGGATCCTTCGTGCTGTCAGTTTGGACTAAAACATGTCTCCACCTTCTATCTGCAATCATGTCTCGCTGTTGCTATTGTGTAAGAAAAGCTCAAAGTATGGCTCCTAACATGCATGGATTTTATTTAGGTTGGTTTATCCTTCGCGCCAAAATGTGCAGGTTGACTATTCCAGTGGTTCGGTAGAGGCAGCAAAACTGACGGGACCACCATTATTTTCTTGTTGAACCACAACTTTTCGGATTTCTCATTCCGGTCGGTTAACTGAGTGTTCACGAGACTTACATTTAGTATTCAGTGCACGGATTTGTAATACGGAATAGGCGGGAGAGATTGCCCAGATCCACTCTCCTTTTATCGCAGGTTTAGCAATAGGTACTGATGATGGAAATAGAAGTGACTGGGCCAGTTAATTCCTTCGTCATACCGTTTCCGCTACCGAGCAAGCGGAAAGCTGTTTGCCATTCTGAGTGCCTCTTGCCACTTTCATTAGCCACACGATAAACGTGATGAAACATAAAAGAAAGTGTATTAAACCGCTCGTTCCACTTCAACATTAATTTATCATAGCATCATCGTGAATCATTCGGGGTACGCACTTGGTTTTTGGAGAACCAAGCGTGATATAAAAACCTGTTTTAATGCACCTAGTGGTGTGATAGTGACATTTCTATTACCATTTCACGAGAAATCGATGCAAGTTTCATACTGGTAATTTTAAATAACTGTTTCCGGAACCGGAATCGGGAGACTTTCACAGTTGCAGTAAGTTTTTAGGATTATTAAAAGGCCAGGCCTACAAGTTCGAACAGTTTTACAATCTGCTTTGAAAATTTCATACTTCTTTGTGTCTTCAACTATTTTTATCTTTCATTATCACGTCTTTCTAGAGTACTAACCTTTGCTTGAAACGGGTCAAAATTTTAAGTCGATCCGACCAGAAACAGCTGAGTTATCGAGGTTAGAGTAAAGTCGTTTTGTAGTTTGTTTAAAAAATGGAAAAAACCGAGTTTCGTGTTTTGATAAAATATTGTTTTTTAATGGGTAAAAACACCGTGCAAGCGAAACAATTTGTCGGTGGTTCGCCGAGTTTAAACGTGGTCGTACCAACACAAATGACGCGGAACGCTCGGGGGTAGACCTGTGGAAGCCGTTACACCGGAAAATGTGAGTGAAGTGACAAAATTATAATGAAAGATCGTAAAGTGAAGCTCCGTGAGATTGCTGAGATGACACAGATATCATATGGAAGTGTATTTACTATCCTTCATGAAAAATTAAGCATGAAAAAGGTTTTTTCCAAGTGGGTGCCGCGATTGCTTTCGATGGAACAAAAACAGCAACGAGTCGATGATTCAGAAAGCAGTTTATCGCTATTTACTCGCAACAAAAAAGATTTCTTGCGTCGTTTAGTGACCATGGACGAAACATGGATACATCACTACACTCCAGAGTCGAAGCGGCAGTCATCTGAGTGGCGAACAGCTGGCGAAAGCCGTCTGAAGCGTCCGAAAACGGAGCAGTCAGCTGGCAAAGCCATGGCGTCAGTTTTTTGGGATACGCATGGCGTGATTTTCATTGACTACCTCGAAAAAGGTAAATCGATCAACAGTGATTATTATATTGACTTACTGGTGCGTTTGAAGGAGGAAATCGCAAAAAAAAACGACCGCACATGCAGAGAAAAAAATCCTTTTTCATCAAGACAATGCACCCTGCCACAAGTCGATGAAAACAATGGCGAAATTAAACGAATTGGGCTTTGATCTGCTTCCCACCCCCCATACTCGCCAGATTTAGCCCCCAGTGACTACTGGCTCTTTGCTGATCCTAAAAAAATGCTCCAGGGAAAAAGATTTGGCTCAAATGAGGAGGAACCATTCTATCACCCTAAAAGGTGATTATGTTGATGAATAAAAAAAATGTTGCAAAAAAAAATGTTTTTTCCATTGTTAGTCTCGGGACTTATTGATCCATGTGTTATCACGTTTGCTTACCTTTCTCACATTCCCACCGCTGCTCGTTCATTCAACAAATTGTGAGTAGAAGTAGTAGTATTACTACTATTTGTGACAACTAACGGTAGGATTCACAAACATTACGGAACAATACTATAGATAATAAATCTGACATGATCTAAAATAGCTGAATTAAGATAATATAACGATTTTCTATTAGAATTTGATGCGATTTGCAAAAGTAATTTACCAAACGTTAGTAGCAAAACAATTTTCAATTGGAAACGTGATCTAGGTTTGTTCTAAAGCACTGTGATTAGCTTGACTATTTCTAATCAATTGAAAATGAGCAGCTAAATGGAAAAGATTCGTACATGGTTTTCGGCAAACTACTGCACTAATAGTTGACATTTTCCGGAACTTGTGCAGGCACACATTAGTACCAAGCGCATTTTTTTCTTCAATCGACTGACACTTTTTTTTTTTTTTTTTTTTAAATAACTATTTATTGGAATATGAGTTAAAATTAAATTATTAAGATTTAAATTGGGTGTTCAGCCACAAGTGGTGACTTTTCAGCCCTGTTATATATATATGATTTGGTTATTACCATGAAGACATCATTTGCTTCCGCAATTCTGAGATTTTTGAGTAGGGAAAATTCTAAACCTACTTGTATTGTGTAATGGGGAAAAGGAACTTATATACTAACTTACTAACTTACTAACTAATACAGAGAGCGAATCGATTCAATTGAAGATTGCATCGATTTTTGTCGGAATTTGCTTATAATATTATGTGACATTACATCTAATGGTTCTATATTTGTGAGTCTGTGTAACTCATTTGTACTAAACCAGGGAGGACGCTTCAGAATCATTTTCAGAATTTTATTCTGAATCCTTTGAAGCGTTTTCTTCCTGGTGGAACAACAGCTTGACCAAATTGGTACCGCATAAAGCATGGCTGGTCTGAAAATTTGTTTATAAATTAACAATTTGTTTTTTAGACAGAGCTTAGAATTTCTGTTTATAAGAGGATATAAACATTTAATATATTTATTACACTTTGCCTGGATTCCTTCAATGTGATCCTTGAAAGTGAGTTTTTTGTCATACGTTAAACCTAAGTATTTAGCTTGATCAGACCATGTCAATTCCAAGCCATTCAATTTGAGAATGTGATTATTGTTTGGTTTAAGAAAAGAAGCTCTTGGCTTGTGAGGAAAGATAATTAATTGCGTTTTTGCTGCATTTGGTTTAATTTTCCATTTTGACAGATAATCACTGAAAATATTTAAACTTCTTTGTAGGCGACTGCAGATCACTCTTAGATTTCTACCTGTGGCTAACAGACTTGTGTCGTCACAGAATAGCGATTTCTGACAACCAACGGGTAGATTTGGAAGATCAGAAGTGAAAATATTATACAAGATTGGAGCTACACTCGAACCCTGCGGAACACCGGCTCGTACGGGTAGCAATTCAGATTTACAATTCTGATAGCTAACCTGAAGAGTACGATCAGTTAAATAATTTTGAATCATTTTGATCAAATAAATAGGAAACTGGAAATCAGACATTTGTGCCAAACACTGTCGAATGCTTTTTCTATGTCTAGAAGAGCAACTCCAGTGGATAACCCAGAAGATTTATTTGATTTTATCATGTTCGTTACTCTGACAAGTTGATGAGTAGTTGAATGTTCATGACGAAATCCAAACTGCTCTGGTAAAAAAATTGAATTCTCATTTATATGAGTCATCATTCTCAACAAGATAATTTTTTCAAAAAGTTTACTGATAGAAGAAAGTAAGCTAATTGGGCGATAACTTGATGTTTCTGCTGGGTTTTTATCAGGTTTTAGGATAGGAATTACTTTAGCGTTTTTCCATCTTTTTGGGAAGTAAGCTAATGAAAAACACTTGTTGAAAATTTTAACCAGGAGTCTCAAGGCAACATCGGGAAGATTTTTAATAAGAATATTAAAAATTCCATCATTACCAGGAGCCTTCATGTTTTTGAGTTTCCTAATAATTGATTTAATTTCATCAAAATTCGTCTCAATAATGTCATCGTGTGATAACACTTGGGTTGAAATATGATCATACTTCAGTGAGACTTCATTTTCAATAGGACTCACAACGTTTAAATTAAAATTGTGGACACTCTCGAACTGCTGAGCTAGCTTTTGAGCTTTTTCACCATTTGTAAGAAGTATTTGATTTCCTTCCTTGAGAGCAGGAATTGGTTTCTGAGGTTTCTTAAGAACCTTAGAAAGTTTCCAGAAAGGTTTAGAATATGGTTTAATTTGTTCAACTTCTTTAGCGAAATTTTCATTTCGCAAAAGAGTAAATCTATGTTTAATTTCTTTTTGTAAATCCTTAACTATGTTTTTCATAGCAGGATCACGAGAACGTTGATATTGTCGTCGACGAACATTTTTCAACCGAATGAGCAGTTGAAGATTGTCATCGATGATAGGAGAATTTAATTTAGTTTGAGCTTTGGGAACTGAAAGATTTCTAGCTTCGATAATATAATGATTCAAATTATCAATTGCTGTGTCGATATCCGCAGAATTTTCTAAAATAGTTTCATGATCCACATGATTTTCAATGTGAGATCTGTAATCCAACCAATTAGCTCTATGATAGTTGAAAATAGAACTAATTGGATTAATTATAGCTTCGTTGGAAAGTCTGAATGTTACAGGAAGATGATCTGAGTCAAAATCAGCATGAGTAATCGGTTCACTACAAATGTGACTTTGATCTGTTAGAACCAGATCAATTGTAGACGGGTTTTTCACGGAAGAGAAACAAGTAGGATTACTGGGATGAAGAACTGTAAAGTAACCAGCTGAGAGTTGATTATGAAGTATTTTACCATTACTGTTATTTTGCCTACAATTCCACTGGACATGCTTAGCATTTAAGTCCCCTATTACGAAAAATTTCGATCGATATCTTGTAAGTTTTTGCAAATCGCCTTTAAAGAAATTTAATTGTTCGCCGGTGCATTGGAATGGCAAATATGCTCCAGCGATGAAATAAATTCCATGAATGGTTTCAACTTCGATTCCCAAGCTTTCAATAACTTTAGTATTGAAAGAAGGTAAAATTCGATGTTTAATTTGCCGTTGGACAAAAATGGCAACTCCTCCACCAATTCCAGTAAACCTGTCAAATCGATGAACCACATAATGTGGATTACTTTTCAATTTTACATTTGGTTTAAGAAAAGTTTCTGTCACAATGGCAATATGAATTTTGTGAACTTTGAGAAAATTATAAAATTCATCTTCACTCGATTTCAAAGATCGAGCATTCCAATTTAAAATATTCAAATAATTATTTAACATGACTGTTAAATTTTAAATTCATTATAATATTATTTGCAAATTTCCATCCGATTTGAAATGCTTCAAAAAGTGATGAAGTCGAATTCATTTGGATGATCATTTGAAAAAGTTGATCTTGTAGGTAGATCATTTTATTTTTAGTTATATCGCCTAAATCGACTTCATTTAAAGAAGCGAATGGCATTGAAGGAATATTTGTAGGTAGACTGCCATTAGAAGAAGATGATTTGGCCGGTCTACCTATTAATAAATTGTTTTCGTTAGAAGAAGAACTGCAAGTCGGTCCTGTGTTTTGATTATTTACATTAGAAGAAATAGGAGATAGATTTCTACCTAATATACCAGCATAACTGACATTAGAAGAAGATGATGACGAGGTCGATCTACCTGTCAATAAATTGTTTTCGTTAGAAGACGAATTGGCAGGTGCCTTAGAAGAATTTTCAGGTATGTTCTGTAAATTTAAGGTCGTTGATTTGACTTGTTGTCTAAGCGAACGAGCGTTTAAATTTTTTTCCCTGACAGGACATTTCAAATAATTGGATTTATGATTTCCATTGCAATTTGAACATGAAAATTTATCAGTGGTTTCATTCATTGGACAAACGTCTTTCGAATGCGATTTACCACAATTCAAACACCGTATATCCATATGACAATTTTTGGTTCCATGACCGAAGCCTTGGCAACGACGACATTGCGTTAAGTTTGCAATACGATTATGCCGTTTATAATGTTCCCAATGAATTTTAATGTGGGAAATGAAACGCACTTTTTCTAAAGTTTTCAAATTGTTTACATCACTTCGATTGAAGTGTATTAGGTAAAGTTCATGGGAAATTCCAGAGCGTGGTTTAGAAGTACTATTCGCTCTTTTTTTCATAAGTATTACTTGGGAAGGGGCAAAACCAAGCAATTCTTTTAGTTCATTTTTAATTTCATCAATACTTTGATCATTTGATAATCCTTTCAAGACAGCCTTGAAGGGTCTGTCTGATTTTATATCATATGAATAAAATTTATGAAGTTTTTCGGACAAATATCGAATAAGACGTTCGTAATCTTCCAATCCATCCACCAAGACTCGACATTCTCCTCTTCGTCCGATTTGAAATGAGACTTTTACTTCCGGGAGAAAAGTAGAAAGCTCAGTACGGAATGCTTTGAAGTCGGAAATAATCACCGTCACTGGTGGCATAGATTGATGTTTCTTCCCAGAACGACAAGCGTCCATTTTGGGAATTTTTGAAGAATTTTCTTCTATGTCGCTACAATCGGATTCAGGAAGAATCTCGTAAATATTGTTAGACGGCATAGGATCAACGGAAGGGAAATCCGTCCGTTGTCTTTTATTTTTACATTCAGATTCTATAAGATCGTGAATGTTATTAGAAAAATGTTGAATAACGGATTGTGATTTATTCCGTATTGAATTATTTTTAGCCTTAGGCTTGTTGCCTTTCCGGTTGGACGCAGGCATTTTTGAAATTAATGAAATTTTAAATTAAATTAACTAGGCTAAATTAGTCTTCGATTAGACTCCTAGCTAGCCTTAAAAAAGGCTGATTAATTTCTTAGTCACTCTAATATCACTCTTTGTATCACTTAGTCACTCTAATATCACTCTTTGTATCACTTAGTTAGTGATTCGGTAGCCTTGAAAAAGACTGAAGCCTTGAATCAATGAAACTCTAGGTAGCCAGAAAAAAATTCCAGGAGCCAAGAGCTATACGCGTGCGGTGCGAACGACTGTTCAACACCGACTGAATCGACTGACACTGTTGAACCGATTTGTATGCCCGATCAGTGTCAGTAATATCAGATGTAAACGCGACAATACATTGCGTTTTTCATGCTGCATATCGTTCCGGAACTGACTGGGGCGGCCATCAATGTCAAACCAGAGAACAAGTGAAAACAAAACAGAACGTTATTCGATCCTGTTTGAGGCGGTTGTGGGGGTTCTCGGATTCGAAAAAAAGGGAGTAAGCACTAAAGGATTACTCGTGTAAGTAGAAATGCAAAAAAATGCATTTGTAAAATGTGTGATAGCAATATCAACGGCGCTTTTCCACATGCTTCAGTAGTTTACTTTTTTTGTTCCAATGTCGTCTACGTTTAGTCGCGATTCCGATCTTTTACCCTGCCCTAGACGAGCCGGTCAACGGCGTAGAATTGCTCCTCGGTGCGCGTTGTCATTGTCAAAGTCCCCGAGTCCTTAGCATGTAGTGAGCTCAACGTCGTCATACACCATGCCACCAACGAGCCAACCAACGGCTGGATCGTGTAGTTAAAATAAGTGTATAACAAGATGTAAATTAAACCCTTTCTATAAATACGAAATTACCCATTATTCGGACTGCTGCTTTGGCTTCCTCGAGCTGGTGCTCGGCAGACTGCCAGTCATGTGTAAGCGGTTTGAGGACACCGAATCTAGATCGATGTAATCTATCTTATAATTTTCTTGTAGTTATGTTTTGGCTTGTTTCGGTCGCATCGATTTTAGTTGGCCATACTGCAGACGAAAAAAAAGTCACAGTAAGCTCATTATAAGTGTTGAGTTACAGGCAACTTATGTACTAGCCAGAGCCGGCTCAACTTTTAACACAAATTTCAACGAACAGTGTTGTATAGGGAACAAAACTGAAAGGGTTAATCTCCTAACCAATAATACAAATAATCGATGTATTTGTTTCGTTCGTATTCATTGTAAAAACAATTAGTGAAACCACCACTGAGCACATTATTCCATTCGGCTGTTGAAAAATCATGATCGTCCAGGACACCAGAGATCGCTAAGCTTTTCAGTATTCTTAGAGCTATTCAAGTTTCTTCCAATTGCGCTTACACTATTCAAGTATTCCGCTAAGCATTTTCGTAACGCTAAGCGCAAACAATTTAGAATATTATCACAAAGTATCATCTGTGCAGTGATTATATTCGTGGAAATATGATCGACAGATGCTCTAAATTGGTGCAGTAGGAAAATGCCATGATTGATCAACGTGAACATGCTTTGTATACTGAAGAGAGCAGATAAGCCATTAGCTAATTATATCTGACTGTCACCAGTTCCGGGTAGACGTCAATCTTAGCCCAATACGACCCACGCAATTAGATTACTACGAGTTCTGGCCTGTGGTTCCGTTAGAATCCAATTACCGCTTATTATAATAATATTAGGACATGCTCCACAGAGATAGTATCGGTGTGTCGTTGTGACTTCTTATCAATTGTTTACAATCGTCGCGAGACCTTACCTTGCTGTGACACCAAACTCTATTAGGGCCGTTTGGCGGCATTGGTAGGTCGGTCGTTTTTTTTTCAAACATGCTTCAGTTCAGAACAGAGGAAAGCAATCAATTTGCCGTGTCGCTTGCTTTGATTTGCTTCATTTCACGTTTCTATTTTTTTGGGAGTCAACGTTCCTTATCTATATTGAATATAGACGAATAGTGTCAGTAGGGGAAACTAACGATAGTGAGCTAAATTTTCGACAGGTGACAAGCACAATTAATGAGAAAAGAATCAAAGTATACTTTCTGTTTGGTATGCATTTATACCAAGGTTAATAAGTGACACTTTCAAACATTTAGACTTTCCATAGCATCGATACGCGAGTATTAACATCGACCAATCGGAAAACGGTAAATTACTGATTGCATAAAGATTCTGGCAGTTCATAGAGAAGGTTAGATTCACGAGAAGCAGAATTTATGGATTTATAGCTTTTTAGGACATCCTCGCGTAAACTGGCTACAATTGCAAACTGCACCATTCTGACGACCCACAATCCTCTTCCAAAGTTAATTTATTCATTTTTAATCATCTGATGGCAGCCACAGATCTGCTCTGTGAAAATCCTCAATCCGATTGCCATATAGTGCTCCAAACATGACCGGTTTCCTCGACGGAGTCATGGAATGGTAATTTATTGTCGTCTGATTTCACGCATCTTCAGTAGATAAATACTTGCAAGAGGAAGCCTCTAAAGCACCTGGGCACGATCCATTTCGTTTTCCCCCTTTCTGATTTTCAACGAACGACGACGCCGTTACCGACGGATGATGGTCGATTCACTTCCATCATCATCATTCCGCGGTTGGTCCGAACGAAACAAAAAAAAGCCTTGGCTTTATCACTACGGGAAAATCGTTGCCCATTTCTGTTTCAATTTTCTGCTAACAAGCACTCCACCGAAAACCTGGCAACGTGAGTAGCTTCAACCAGACACGAGAAGAATCAATGACCACTCCATTCATAAATAAGATTCGACACTGATTTCAATTGTACCCAAACGTGTACGAACGGGAATGGAGCGCTTATGTTTTTCACTCTTCAATGATAATATTACTGGTCGTGGATCGAGCAAAATGCTGAATGTGGTATTCAAGTCAAACAGAGCCACCCTAGGTTATATTTAGGGGTCCAGCACAAAAGAACAACTGTGAAAAACGTCGAAAACCGACGTCTTATTCTTGATCTCCATAGTAATCCGCCGGATCACCTTCCGAGGAACTCACCGGAGACTGTAAAACGAAAAGTGCAAAACGAAGAAACTTCGCCCCACGTCGTTTTTCCGTCTTACGTTGCGCGTTTGCCTATGGTATCTGCTCTGATAAATTTCATTCCTTTGTTCTCTACAACTCTTCTGGGGGACCCGATTTAGGTGGTACGATTGTTTTTCATAAAATATTCAAATTTAATTTCTTCTCACTTTTTCTTTCAACTTTTTTGCTGGTGTTTGCCTTGGATTGCTTTTTTTTCTCTTGTATCTTTATAGAAGATCCTGAAGGATTGGATTACGCCGTTACCGTGTGTGTGTTTAAGGTAACGTGCCTTTGGTTACCAATGAGAGGGGGCGGGGTTAGATCGTTTACTCAGAACAATCCTATTGAGGGAAAAGTCGTCAGTTCCGCTGTCGAGACACGAGATTACCGATGCGATTTATACACATTATTGCCGGATTCACACAATCGGTGTGAACTATCTGGACTGCGGTGCGGTCGATTGGCAATTTAATCGCTTGGTGTCGACAGAGAGGTGGGAGAGCCTCTCTGTTGAAAAGTATGCAGACCCCGGAATGTCGGAACAGTCGTGAGCACGAAACAATGGCCAATATCTAGGAAATTTCGGTTGAATTCTGGGAAATGAAATCGAGTGGAATAATTTCCTTTTTTCGTGGTCACTCCCGCAAAAGAGTTGGTTGTTTGGTTCTCTTGTTAGATTGTTTTGTTTGGTTGAGATGATTGTCTGCGCGGGATGAATACGAAATGAAGTAAGCCAATTTGTAAATTAGAAGTGTTCGAAAAATACAGTCTAATTTATGAACCATTTGGGTTCAATTTTAGAAATTTCAGAGACGGAAATGGAGCGAAGCGCGAAAGGGTGAAACTAATGAAAAGTTCACGAAAGTACCGAAGCATTATGGGATATTTCAGTTATGGTAGTATTAGTCTGTATGTAGTAAGTGGAAACAGTTTACCTTGCGAGAAACTGCGAATAGTAGCAGTTCATTGGTCCAATGATCAGAGCAGTATGTTATGTCCACAGTGTATCCACTGTTTCCAGGAGTAACTGACTTGTCTTTTACAATTCACGCGACGCCGAAATCAATTAATTATCTTGTTTCTTTCGAAACAAAGTTTGCTTTTTTATTTAACGGAATGTACCAACTAACCAACAAATGGCAGTGTGGGTGGCCAAAATCGACGGCGGTAGTCCTTCACTTTAGGCCTTGAGTCTACATTCTTGGTGATAAAATGGCTCTCGAAACGTTGCTGTTATTTGACGTTTAATTGGGAATCCATGCACGCGTGCGCGTCCATGTGCAGGAAGACGCGGTAGGTAAAGCGAACTTCGGAAGCGTTGGGTGGCACATTTAAATTTGGAAATTAAATTTTTAAATCATTATTACACCTTTTTATTATCTTTCTCTTCCGTTTGCTGAAGAGCATACATGTTTCATCCCCCCTCCGATTGGGACGCCAAGCTTTGTTTCTCGACTGTTTCTTTTGGTTGACATTCTATAAAATTCTTTAATGATTTCTTTTCCATTGACTCCTCTCGTTCACTTCGCTGGGTGTCTCGTGCGGTTGTGGGCGATTTCTTCAAAGAAACAGCACTTTAGATGAACCATCTTTTGCAGTCAAACCTCCAACTGTTCAGATTCTATAAATATCCGGAAATACTTCTGGCAGTGTTACGGCCCAAAAACGGTCCAACTAAAAAGAAGGTGCTGACAGCCAGTAACGAACAAGAAAAACAAACACCACAACGAGCGAATGTGCGGCAGAATTTAAATGAGGCATATTCCTTTCCGAAAGGTAACTCGAAGTCTAAGGCAACATTCGGTGCCTCCGCAGGTCGTAAGTAAACTCGAAATTAGATAAAATGAAACTGTCAATTAATTTTATTCTCAGCAAATAAATTTTGCTTTGGAGTCCACATCCGTTTTTTTCTGCGCTCGTTTTCAGTTGCTGCAGCGAAGCGTTAAAAGATCCTTTGATGACCTTTTTCCCGACCCGCTGATCCTTATAACTCTTCTACTCTCAAACGAACACGGTTTGGTGGTCCAAGGATAATTAAGAGAATGTGTTTTTGGCTTCTTTTTATTCGCACTTTACAACTCACATAAACTCACGAGTGGCTGTGGCTGAAAGGAACGCAACGTCGGGATCGAGTGCATAGCAGGCGAAGATGTCCGTCGACGTTCACGAAACCCTTCAACAGGTGTGCGGGTGGATGAGGGGAACGATACCAAAAGAAACTCTCTGGCACTCGGCTGATGAGATTAGATCGCAGCAATCAGTGCAAATTGTGCTTTTCCTTAGGGCTTCGAAACAATGAATGAGACGTCTCTCCTGGCTCGTAAATTGCGCAATAAAAATTAAACGATAATAAAATGTCAATGATCAACGCTATCAGTCTTGGCGATGAGATAAATGCAGTGTGAAGGAGCCTGCTTCTAGGGTGGCTCTTAACATGGTGTCATATTCTGTCTGCTGTAGGTCAGTCAACCTTTACATGGTACTTAATAATCATTATTAGAGTATGTTAAACCCAACGCTACTCGAATAGTCAGCGCAGCGGGTCATTTGCTTCGATCCCTTGCGATAAGATCGCAGACAGCAGTAGCTAGCCAAGGATAACAAAAGCAACCGTTCAGAAACAAAACAAAAAGATGTTGATTGAAACTTTCGATAATTTGTAATATACATTGTGCTGCAGGTACTGCGGGAAAACAAGAGAGACGAACAAACAATTAACTCTCTCGCAAAGAATAAAACGTAATGGAAAATTTGTTTTTTAATTTAGTAAAATTGTTTCAGCGACGTGAGTAGTGTGCTCTGACCGTAATATTTTCGGACGATGTTGCCCATGATGATCAAAAACCAATGTGCATTCTGGAAACACTTGCAAACAGAGAACTGAACCGTCAAATTTTGAAATTTATTAAATCGGATTCGCTAAATCAGCCTTAATCAATAGTAGCTAAATACGTATAATATCATGTTCATTCAATAGTAACGCTGAAATATTATGTAATGTTATGTCAAACGTTCGAGACCGGCTAGAAACTCTAAAGGGTATATTCATTTTTTCCTACTCGTTTCCCATCCTAGTCACCTGTGTCTCGACATGGTTATCAACTCAAGTCCGGTCTGTCTGAGCATGTGTGTATCTGCAGAGCAGACCAGTGTAGCCTAATGTCAATCCTCTCATCGCTTGCGTCATTTTTGCGCGCTTTTAGTTATGCGCGTAGCGTTTTCAGTTCTGGAGTATACAAGAATTTGCACCACGCAGAATATGCCAAAAGAGGGTGAATTTAATTAGCACAAAGTATTCATTATGGGGCTTTTATTTTGGGCTACTGGTGTTTACATTCTTTATTTTCTTTTTCAAGGCAGATCTCTGATACTTGAGACACGGCACAGCCTGCGGTGTTCGCTATAGTCTTAGAAAGCTATTGAGACCTCAAAAGGTGTAATTATGGAAAGTTACATAATTGTTAAAGTCGCAGATGATAACTTGTAAAATTTCCCGTCAGATCGTCACCCTTTTGAAAATTGCTCACTTTTCAAATAAGTTCGATGGCTGACCACCCAACAACATATTCAACAACAATTATCCCTGTTGTTTTTAGATATAAGTATCGAAGCTCATTAATTTTTATATTGCGTTTTTCTCGTTTTTTTCGGCTCGCCACGAACTGTGCTGTAAACTTTTGGCAGAAGAAAATAAATAAAAAAGTAAATAATTCTCCCTCCTTCAATACACTTTAATATTGTCATTACCAGTACATAAATTCCGTTATTGTTATAATAACTCGTATTGCCTACTTTTTCTCGCCTCGTAAAAACAACTGTCCGCGGAGTATTTTTTTATCGCCTCACCTAACTAGAATTTTTCAATGCTGTGCGATTTATCTCCTCTTCTACCTTTTCCTAGCAGTGGATACTGACCGTTTTCAGGGTGCACGCTGAGTTTTCTGTTGCCCAAGGTTTGGGCTCACTGTTTTTCATTTTTCCAATTGTGCATTCAGCTTTCCACCGTATCTTGCGGTGCGGCGCCAGTTTATCTTATGTCCGAAACTCGACGACTATGAACTCGCTTCACTGTGCACAACAAGCGATTCAACCCCAGAGTACCGAGGTGTTATGCTATAAAATATGCAATTCAATGAATGTAGAGTAGGATTATAAAGGTAATATTAAAAGGATTTAACACGATATGTACAGTTGCGCTTCATAACTGATTTATGAATAAAGTTGTGTACCACGGGAAAAATTAACTAGCCGAACTGCCTAGAAGTTTTTTTGGGAGCGATTATCGTATTTTTTACGATTTTTAGCTTGTTGGCAACGGGTTTGTATTGAGTTTCTGAAAACTCAACGAGGTTAAGCCTGCCATTTTTATATTTAGTGTTCATTTATTTATTATTAACCTATTATCCTAGGAGAAGCAAATCAGAAAGACATATTGAGGTGTGATAGAAAAAAACTAATGAGTTTCGAAGAAAAAAGAATAAAAAATAGTATTCTTTTGTGCTCTACTACCATATCACTGTTTAAAAAAAACCCTTAATTTCCAGGTTTCCACGATAACATCTCAAATTATTCAGTATTCGAACTAAAAATCAAGAGCCCGTAAAAACTTTGATAGTATCATATAAAAGAAAAAATTAAGGTGATTTCTTCAATTCGTCTGGTGTAGGTGTTAAATATTGGTCTGAACACATTTCAAATATTCCTGAAAAGCTTTAGAAAACAATCAGTCAAACAACTACGAAGTACCGTATTGTATTGAAAAGTTGTTGTCTTGGTAGTTTGTTCACAGCAATCGTCTTGTTATTCTATCAAATGATGCTCAATTTTTGTCTTTTCTCGAAACATTTTTTTCTCATGTAGTTTATCTTAGCAAATTTAAGCTCAAGAGTGAAGAGATGCGAGAAATATTTTAAAAAAGTCCCAACAAGCAGAGCTAGACCCAAGTATCACCGGTAACTTATTCATAAAAAAACGGAAATGATTCCTATGCTGCATAATGGTTGCATGATAGACACAATGAAGAAGTCGGATTATGATGGTGACAATGGAGTCAAAATAATTTTACGAATTCACAACTCATCATACTAAAAGTTCTGACATAACTTTTTTATAATCTTACGACATGATTAAATTTGGTAACCTGTTTTACCTTTGATCGATGAAACAAGATGAAAACAATGATCAACTTCTTCATAAATATCGAATAGCACATACATTTTGAGTAGATATAATGAGTTTACACAATCCTGAATTCTATTAATTTATATGTTGATCATCGGATGCCAATATTTGGTCATAATGAAAAAACATCAACAAATTGTAACTAGTTGTGCCTCTTACGCTTTTCAGGTTACAGCAGTTATCATGTTATCGATGTCTTCAACTTATTTTATGAATTTGTATCATATAGGTTACAGTCATTGAAGTGTAATAACGTGTACTACTTGAAGGAGCTCGTAAATAAAGTATACCTAATACATACATTTGGTTTGGTAAGAACTGAGGAGCAAAACGGAATCATGCCGTACCATCAACTATTACGAATTAAGTTTCAAAGGTTACATTTTAAAGTAGCTATGGTGAAGCTATGGCGAATTGTAAAGGTTTATGTTCTTGGGTACCACCTAGATGTTGTTTGCGGCATAGCAAGATGCCAAAAGCAACCAAAATGGATCGAAACTGTTATGTTGTATGAAGAAGGGTACAAATTTAGGTTGAAATGAAAGGTCTTATAATTCCATACATAACTCCTAAATTTCACGTACATGCGCTGGTTCGGAAGAAAAAACTGAAATTAAAACAAATACTTTGTCTCTATAATCCGAATGAAATCATTTTTTCGTTGAATTTATTGTTAGTAGGTATTGAAAATGAAACTAGTTAGTAAATTCTTCTGGCATAACCAAACAAACTGACGCTGACTGAACCGGTCGCACTTTGTTTCGAATAAATGTCTTATTATCCATTTGAGTAAGATTGAAGGATCAAAAAATAACATCTAACTTTCATACGAAATTTTCGAAGCTGATTGTAAAACTATTTGAACTGTTTGTTGTAGGGTCCTAAAAATGTACTGCAACTGTGACCGTCTCCGATTCCGGTTCCGGAAACAGTTACTCAAAATGTTCAGTAACTTGCATCGATTTCTCGTGATGAAATGGTAACGAGCAAGGCACCATCACATCAGTAGGCTCTTTTTTTCTAACTAATTTAGCATATTACTGTTTTTGTCAAAGATTTCTTCAATATGGATTGAAAGTTGATGGTTATAGTCATTAGTCTATGCGAATAGATAAAAGTAAGGATTACCGATTGTGCCGTAATAATCGAAAGAGAAATCAAACTGTCATTTGCACCTAAAGACTGTCCCAGAAAGATGGATGCACTTTGATTTCGCTGTAAATAATTCACAAGTGTTAGATATTCAAATTTTATTCGATATACTGATAATATTAGACTACAACAATAGAATATTATTCTCATCATTTGCTATTTAGTCATTGTAGACTAGCTGGCGCACCTTCTTGCGAACGTTCTTCATTAAGTTTCGTACAGACTTCTTGATGACAAGTTTTGACACTTTTTTTCCAATATTTTTCGAACTGTTGAATGGTTTCGACTGCCGAGACATGTTTCCTAAGATGTGCCTTCGTTAATGCCCAAAATTCCTCAATTGGTCGAAGTTGTGTGCAATTTGGTGGATTCATGTCTTTTGGGACGAAAGTGACATTTTTTCTAGTATACCATTCTACCAATGATTTCGAGTAGTGGCAAGAAGCAAGATCTTGCCAGAAGACAACTTGTGGCTTCGAATCATGGGTAGAAGTCGTTTTTGTAAACATTCCTTGATGTATATTTCGCTGTTCATTGAAGCAGTGGTGATGAAGGGTTTCGAAATCTTACCGCAGCTACAAATTGCTTGCCTGACCATAGCTTTCTTACCAATTTTTTCGACTTCAATCGATGTCTCGGACTGGTTTAACACTTGCCCTTCTCGCACCGTATAATATTGTGATCCCGGCAAGGATTTGTAATCCAGTTTCACGAAGGATTCGTCGTCCATGATTATGCAGTTCAAATTTCCAGCAAGAATCGTATTGTACAGCTTTCGAACCCTCGGCCTGATCGATGCTTTTTGTTTCGGACTACGTTTTGGTTGTTTTTGCTTCTTATAGGTTCGAAGATTCAAACGTTCTTTAGCACGAAAAACATTTGACTTCGAAGTGCCCACTTTTTTGGCCACATCCCGAACTGAAACCTCCTACTTTTGCTCGAACGCCTTTAGTATATGTTTATCCAACTGAGGGTTAGCAGGACCTTTTACTTATCAACATAAAAACGACCCGTTTTCGGTTTAACCGCAAAGGTGTTATCCTCACCGAACTTCCTGATTGCATTTCGCAAGGCTTTTTCACTCACTCCTTCCATTTTTGCTATCTTTCTCAGTGACAGTCCGCGTTCTGTGCACCATTTGTACACAATTTTTCGACGTAGTTCTGCTGAAAGTCCACGCATTTCGAAACAAACTAATGAAAACGAATAAACAACTGCACAAGTGGTTAGAGAAGAGTATAAACAACAGGACGCAGCCATAAAAATTGACAGATTCTGAACCATTGCGAAATGGCAGCGGTTTTCGGTTGCGTCCATACTTTCTGAGACAGTCCTTAGGACCTATTTTAATGTTCATCTTCTATTGATCCAAAGGTTTTAAGTTTTGGAAGAATTTTTCCAAACTTCTGTCTTGTTGTTGATACCCTATACTTTCTAGCGATAACGTGGTGCATCATAAGTAAGCAATTTTTGAATTAGTACATTTTTCTTTTAGACTGAAAACAAAATGCGACAACGTATATAAATGCTTCAGGTCGGTTGCATCGTTTGCTTCAAAACATGTTAAAATACATATCAACATAAAAACAATCGAGTGGTCTTCCAATGAAGAGTTATCAAAAACATGAATCAAAAAGACGTATATGAATTTGCTTAATTTGAACCAAATAAATAAGGGAAATACAGAAAATGTTGGACACATTATTTTCCGTACCCGTGGAAGTTTGTCACCTGAAACTGGAATTTTGAAACAGTGTGTTTCAAACATATCCCTAAATATTTCGGTATCGGTTGTTTTTTTTTTTCATAAATACGTTTATTTCTAAAGGTAATATACATTAGTATTTTTTGTCGTAGCATTCACCATATATAGTAATTTAAACCTAACATATTTCGAATATAGTGACAATGGTTAGTATTTAATAACACGTATTACAACTAGTTTCCTTGAATTATCGGTTGTTCTTAATGGATAATATTGTACAGAAGAAAAGCTGATTAGAAGTCGTGAAAATTTTTCTAATTAACCCATAATTATCAGGAATATTTTTTGTTTTGTATTTGTCGTTTGGCATACCGTGAAACTATTATTTTTTGCATTATCTTTGCTTTTCGTGAACCTGATAAAACGAGATAAGAGTGCATCTTCCAATGTCATAAACAAAACCAATTTTTAAACAGCACATGTTACAATTCATGCCGCAAGAGACTCCCAGAACGGTTTTACCGTTACTCTGCTCGTTGAATCGATTAAAAAAATTGTCCAAGTTTTTGATAGTTTCCTAACATTTAATTTTAGAACACAATAATGTTATTGAATGTCAAGTGATGAAGATTTTTTTTTAACTTTCATATGATATTTATTTTTATATCGAGACGGTGAAGGTTTATCAATTGCAATATTTAATGGTGATTTTAAACCATATACAACTAATGGGAAGAAAAAGATATATATTTTTAGATCAATAAGGTATATTTGACATTTCGTATTTAGCATGTATAGTTGTTTCTTAGAGCAAGTTCAAATCAGCTTCACTAAACTATTGTCGATCAGCTAACGTCCTACAAAGTAGCTCTGTCCAACCTGCATCAGTGGACTCCAGCAACTATGTGTTCTATTTAACTAGTACCCTACCGAACTGAAAACAAAGGCATGGTACTCCGTCGAACCGGACATGGGCAACAAGCCAGTACTACGGGAATTTATTTGAGCCAGTTCTGTTCCACCGGTCTGCTGCTAAGCTATTTTTCATGCACCAGTCGAACCACCAGATCTCGTCAGCTGCTACCGAACATGACCAGAAGCATAAATATATCGGGAATGCAATTAGTTGATAAGGATAACCGGCTTTTGTAGGACACGGCTTGAATATGTGTGTATGAGTGTGTTCGGTTGTCGTTCTACAACCCTTTTTCTTTTCATACACTTGTCTTTTGATACACACCAGCCGGATATACGACAACACGAGTCATTTGTGTTCCTTACTTCATTACAATTTTTCATCCGTGTTCGACACTGTGTCTGAACAGTTGTATCTTCTCGCCGATGTATCAATTTGTTCGAAACAAATGGTAACCAAGAGCGGTTTGTTTTTTTTTCTGCTGGTTAAATAGACGACCCATGGTCAAGCTATATCTGTTCGATGTGGATACAAAAGTGTAATTGATGCGGGTATAACAATAGATTTAGAATGGATAAAATCCTCCAACTCATTAACGGTAAGAGGTAAAGGGAGGACGTGCAGGCTGACAGAATTCGAGTGCCCGATTCACAACCCTCTGCCGTTCTGTCTTTCCCATGGCGTTTGAAACGCCTCAGTTCACTCTGACTATTAACACCTGCGCGCTCTCGCGCACTTGCAAGCATAAACAAAGTTGAAAAAATAGTTCAACGCCAGGCTGACTTACATGCCGTATGTGCACATTTTTTTTTCTTTTTATACGAATTTTAACATTTCTGCTGCTTTTGGTTTCCTCTTTAAGTGGCCGGCTGATGGCGGACGCGAGAAATAATAACTTAATTCTTATCGATGAAATTCCTTACGCAACATTACCTTTTGCTTATTAACGATTTTTCTTTTCATTTATTAAATTTCATAAACGATAAATTTATTAAGGTGGAAATGTCTTTAGCCGACAGTAAACCGGTACTATTCTTGTTTTGCCATGTTGTGAGATACATTTCTTTATTCGTTTCTCAACGCCTGCTTGATAAGGACTGCTGCCCAGCAACCGAAGTGACTATCACACATTTGGAGCAGCTGATGGGGCGCATGGTCATTCTTCTCAGGCTCGCTTGGTAGAACGGGTTTCTCGCTTGTGGCGCGTTTTTTCTCCTATTTCAAGGTACATCCGGACACAGTGTGAGAGCCACGGTTTCCCCATATCGTGAATATATTAACTTTGTGTCACTGACTGTTGCATTCTCGTGGGTCGCCCCAGAGCTAAAGTACAATAATAACGAAACATGATGCGAAACGGAACAAGAGTGCCCACGAACGCAGCCTGGTGGCCACGACTGGTGGCGCAGATGTGCGCTGTTCTCATCAGCTTAAGAATGGTAATTTATATCTCTCACGTTTTGCTACTCACCAGAGATAAATGGATTGCCTTTTGCTACCGACCGTTCGGGCGGAGATATAAATGTATTGTTAGTAATCATAATAATGTGTGATAAATAATAAAAAAAGGAAATAAATGTGAAGCCAGTTTCCTTAGCACGAGATCCCGTTTCAGGCTTTGATACCGTCCACAGGTGACGAGTTCTGCGCTCTGTGACGCCTTTCTTTTTAGTGCCATTTTATTACAAATCGCTTTTATAGCTTGTTACAGGATACCTCTATCAGCTCGTTACCTGGTGTGCCTTAATTGAAACGTAAAACAGCAACCGACCGGTAGCCGCAGAGTAAACGCCAGTACCATTTCACACGCAGAGCGTCTAATTGAATGCTGATTAGAAATTTGTAAGCGTACGTTTTTACATTCCAAAAGGTACTGGGCTGTCAAATGACGACAAGTGTCACAGTTCACAGCACCAGCAGCATTAGCATGATAATGGCTGACGAGATAGTATTATCGTTTGTGTTGTTTTGTTGGGTACCCTTTCGATCAATGGGACGAACCGGACCATTCGGCTTTCCCGGCATGTTGTTCAAACGTACACTGGGTTAAAATTACTAAGTCATAGCTTAGCAATGAGCGTGTAGCATGCTTTGGTTTCATTTGCTCATGCAGGAGGTATATCGGGAAGCAATAATGTAAAAATTTCCACAAAATTTAAATTTACAAAAGAAACAAGTGTTTTACCCTTTCCCCCCTCCAGGAAAGAAGTCGTCTATGCTGACCAACGAACCTTGTTGCCCGTTCAGTAATATAATTTTATGCGAGAAACATATTTTGTTAAATAAAATGTTATAATTAAGTGTTGTATTTTTATCTTTATGTGCACATTAAAATACATTTTGTAGAAGGTATCTCTTTTTTCTTGTTTGGCGTTTCCCCGTCATCATCAACACCGTTTGTTGGGCGTATTATTGTGTATCGTTCTCAAGCAGTTATTTTCCATTGCGATACATAATTTCAGCTATTAAAATGGCCGCGAAAGAGGTCATTGGTTTGGAGAGGAGGGAAAAAATCAAAAAAAAAATTTTAGCCTGGATAGTGGTATGAATTCGCTATTACTTTATAGGAAATTGTTTCAATTAAACTTCTCGTTGAATACTATTTCCTACGAGACTACTTTATTTACTTTTCATAGAGTAAAAAAAATAGTATAGGAAATGATTAAAAAGTCGCTTATTTTATTGTACCCAATTCGAAACTTCTTTCTATTCTGAAAATTCAGATGAAGCGGACGTTTGAAGTCGTTGTTCTCGTTGAAATTGCATATACATATCAATGCTAAGAAAAATGTCTCGTCTCGTCTCGTCCCATGCACTATCACAGAAAAATTATTCTGCTAGCCGACGAATGACAATGGCGCTCCGGCGCGTGATGTACCTCTGGGATGAGCGACGTCAGGCGGAAAAATAAACACCAGAAGTATTTGTTAATCATAAAAAGTGTATATTGCTCAAGTGCATTGAGCGGGAAAATAAGTAAAAGAGTGGTTAAAACAACAGCTCATGGTGAATTGAAATGCAATAGTTGGACACAGGCTCGAGAAAATCACTCAGGTCAGACAGATGTCTTGAGTGGGAGCGAAAGACAGACACAATGCTACGAACTGAACTCAGGTAATGGCAACTGGCAAAACAGACACTATCATGACAGGGGAAACAATAAAAAAATAAAAAGTGTTAATTGTTTTGTTTTGTTCAAAGTAATTCGTAAACACAATGCTACACACTAATGCTATCAAGATGAGAATGTTTCATTCTCCGGTTTCGATTTCAATTAAATAGATTTTTTTCTTTTCCTTTCATTCAATATTTGCAGAGCAACCCGTATGCTTTAAAAGAAAGTGGACCAACTAGTGATATGAGCGCATGGACATCGGCAGGTCTACAACCAACGACCGGATACTACCCGTACGATCCGACGCTGGCCGCCTATGGGTAAGCAACATTCACACCCTTCTATACACCGCCGGATATGGCTCGACCTCAAAAGTGCGGAAAGTCACGCCGTTCCGGATTTGCCGAAATACTCCCACATCCGAGCCCATCTCTTCAATTGAATAACCCTCGAAAATTGGCCTCGAAACATACTGCGAAGTAGTTACTTCCTTCCTATTCTTTATTACTATTATCGTTGCTCTTCCCTTTTATATTTTTATCGCGTTTTATTGCGAGTGGCCAAAAAGTGCCTATCCTTCGTCGGACATTGATGTCGTTATTCTGGGGCCACACAAGGGAGGAAAAAATCTTTGGCCCATAATTCATAAAAAAGTAAGTTTTTGTGGTGGTGGTTGAACCGTTTCCGTTCACATTCTATGCGGGTTTATTCCCATGCAGCCACGGCAGCGACGAGAAGAGCGACGTTCAGAAGATTTTGTATGGGAGTGAAGGCAAATAAATAGCTGTTGCATGAGGTATCGTAATTATTGCACTATTGGTGCCTCTCTGTGACCAATAATCATGCCAAATTGTGGGTTACAAATATGAATTGTTGGACATTGTTTTCGGTGATTGATAAAACCGAACAAAGAGAACATGAAAAGATTCAAATAGAGTCTGACCTCGACGTCTGCCTCCGATGTAGTGACGGCGACTCCAATGAAGTCTAAATATCTAAATTGAATGCTTTCAAAAACTTCGCTTATTACTCAACATCGTCGGCAATGCAGTCAAACTCCGCAATAGAAACCAAATTCGTTTTGGCCTATACACGTGTTGTCATACGAAAACGATTCGGGAAACTTGAAAATTTCAGAAAACTTCCACATCCACCTTGGTACGGTTGATGTACCGACGCTTCTCGCCGTTAAGAATCTATCGTTTTGTCAACCTTTCTTCTACGGTGAAAATCGCTTGTGGTAAAGGGAACGACAATCACAGCAACCAGTGCCATTCTCTTGGGTATTCCGGGAAATGTTTCATATAGGAAGTGGAACGGCATCCGATTCGATAAAAAGGGAACCGATCGTATCAATATTGCTTTGCTGAAACACCTTCCGCTCGTTGAAAGTGGAGCCTAGTGCCGAGAAATGTGAGGTCGTGTAGATAGCGCAGCGCGTACGCTTCAACTAACGTAGAAAATAAAACCTTACCGAAAAATAAAACGGAACGGGGTTTTTCGGTATCCAGGAAAATGGATTTTCAGTCAAGTGCAACTAGGTGGATTTTTTCTGCTTCCCCTAAAACTGTCTCACAATATGGTAGCTGATTTTTATGCCAAAGAAGAGAAATATTCAGGTAGCAATCAGGTGGATACGGAATTTGCAAAATCTTATTCTGAAGAATGAAACTTCTGACAAATTATGAATACTCCAAAGGATGATGAATTGAGAATCCGACAGATGGCAGGAAGCTACTGCAAAAGCGAAAAATTTATGTGAATTGTTGTGTTGATGGCACGCAAAATACCCACATAAAAGTTGATAAATTTCACATTTCCTCCGTGGCCAAGTCACGTGGGACCTGTTGTGAAAAAAAAGGAACGATAGCATCGTTTTCCACATTCACAGTCTCCTACGACGGTGATTGGAAACGAAATTGATGATGCTCCCCCCAATGTTTGGCTGACTTTGATTCCCACATATATTCCTGGCTAAGCGTAGTCATCGTTCCGTGATTTAGTACGTGAAATATGCTGGCAAATGTACGCTTGTTTATTTTGCTTGGTTCTTTTTTCGTCATTCCGCAAAGAGGGAAACTTGCCTTCTCGCTTCGTTGTTATTTGCGGGGAGTCAATCAAATCGTAGTGGGTTAAGTTAATAAGAATAGAAATCGATTTGTGGGGTTGGTAAAAGTACGTCTTTAGGGCGATAAATCAGTTTTATATTTTTCGACTTTAGTAAACGGCGTACAGTTATAACTTTCCAAGGTTTCAAATGGTTGGATTTCACAGTTTTTGGTTTTGTTAGTCGGTTCTATTTTTTCAGCTTTGAATAAAAAAATTTGTCTGACGTTTTGCGTATTTCGGTTCAGAAAAACTTTCCAACACTTTGTCCCACACTGGGAATTGTAATTTGGTATTACGTGTGAAAGGTAATCCTTGCCGAAATTTTCAGTGAACTTTATTTAAATTCTAGAAGAAGTAGTTCCAACATTTAAAAAAATCTATCCTAATTTGAAAGAGTGTAGCTGCTCTGTTCATTATTTCCAGTTCGAATTAAAGTGCCACAAACTTTATCAGATATCAGCTACAACATATAAAAAAATCACAATTATTTTTTTGCGAAAACTTTTTTCACATTCCTTTTACGGAATAAAAAAACAGGGGATTCAGCGTAAATTTTTTCATGTAGCTTAAATAATTTCCAAACATTCGCAAATACTCAAAATAAATCGAAAGAGCCGTTTTCGCTATATGTTTAGTTCGAAAAATGTTTGCATAGGCCCTTCTTAAAAGTAAAACTAGAATCAAAATGGCAAAGCTTGACTTTCTGATAATAAAATATTGCAATGCTTCCAGCTTCATAATTGTATGAAATGTGAAAAAACAACTCATAACTGTTATTATTATTATTATTATTATTATTATTATTATTATTATTATTATTATTATTATTATTATTATTGTTATTATTATTATTATTATTATTATTATTATTATTATTATTATTATCATTATTATTATTATTATTATTATTATTATTATTATTATTTCTATTATTATTATGGCACCCATATGAACTTGAATTTTGAACTTTGAATTATGACGCTGCCTGCTCTAAATAAAATTCGGTTTTACATAACCAAATGATTCAATTATGAGACTATCGAATTAATTCTTTATTTAATTCGTTACGGTAGCCCTTAAAAGAGCTGAGATAGTTCGCCTTTTATCACAATTGTAAATAAAAGCGTTCATATCGGTACTCCAAACCATCTTGTTAAACGAAATCCGTAAATGAACTCAGGGAAAAAAAACCGCTGCTGTCATGCAGAGCGATTTCTACTGATCGTTGCGTGTCTTTTAGTGCCGTGATATTTTCCAGGTACCTGACCTACTGTAATAATAGATCCAGAAAGAATGAAGTGGAAGTGCTACGAGAACTTCTCTATAAAGAATGACGGAAAAATTTCAACTTATAGTTTCGAATTGCGCGCAGCTTTTTGGTTGTCCTGATAACGTGTTCTGATTGGCTCGTGAAAACATGGGTCTATTCAATCTGATTTTACAATAGTGTACTATTGGAAAACATTTCCACTTTTATTATGCAAATTTAAGTTAAGAGCTTTTGAATGGATGGGAGGTTGAAACAAATAAATCCATCAACATATTAAGAAGTTTTATTTGTTCGAAATTATGACAGAATTTTTTTTGATATTTTTAGTTGACGCTCGGCCCCGTATAGTAGAAAGTAAGAATTTTTAATGCCAAGAATATATACATCAAAATCTAGTCTAGCCGTTTTAAGATTTCTTAATGACAAAAGTCATTCAGTATTCATTACTGAAAATTGCTCGAAAGGACTGCTGTTAATATGGATCATACATATCTAAATTAAAATTTTAGGGAAATTATTTATTTCGATGACATGAACGAATCTGTTCATTCGGTAAAATTGTCTTCTGTGTACGGCGCGGAGGGATAATCGAATTCCTTTACAAAAATTTTCCAATTTTGGAAAACGATCCCATATAGTTTGGTGTTTATTCATATTGATCATAATAGAAACAAACGAACTTCAATCGGTTTTCCATTAGCGCATTCAACCGTTACCTTCAGACCATCCCCGTCAAAACATCCGATCAATCGTTCACAGAGCCAGTTTCATGGCTGGTTTAGTTCGCAGGTATCACAATTTCACGCTTGTCTGGGAATGGGCAGTTTGATGAGAATATCGTTTTCTGCGTCTCTACCACTAGCAATGCTGTCAAATTTGGTCGATCACGCACGCAAATCGCATGTTTTCCTACACATTTTTCGCCGCTTTGGAGTGAACCTTGTGTGTAACCCTGGTGCTTTCAACAAGTTGCAGTTTCATTGTAAAGTGGCAATGTTATTGTACTTGCGAAGTAAGTTATTGTATTGTGAAAGTCTACGTCTGAAGTATCCTACAAAACAATACCTCAATGTTTGTCGGTTGCATACCGTGAAAAAAAAAACAATATAAATATTTGCAACAAAAGCAACATCGAAGAAGACTATTTAGCCTATGCGGATCAAACAGTTTGGACCATCGAGCACGAAACTCCAAGTTTAATGAATCGTTAAAACATTTACCAGCTATTAATTCTATGAGATATAAATTATCGCACAATAATTAGCTAACCGGGCTGAATTGAATCAATGTGTGAAACATATTATGCTCAACGGAGTGAAAAAGATCAAACCACTCCTGCACCACGCCTCCATCAGCATACAGTAGCATGGTTAGTTCGATTAATTGCCATGCGCTTCGACTTATCCACTTTGTTTTGAGTTCGGAGTTTGAGTCTCCTGTATTATTGATTATAAACAGATGATGATGGAGATTTTACACCAATTTTAGGATTTTATCCAACAAATTTTCAAATTAACTCGAACTTATTGGAATCTTTTGAATGCTAGATGATTAAAAATTATAAAAATAATAATAAATGACTTCGAAAGAAAAACGCTTATTTAAGTTTGGCAACGAAAATTTACCCCCTTCTGTAAATAAGAATAGGGCGCTTTATACTTAAAAAATGAAACATAATCTGCTATTGGAATAAACTCTCCTCAGAAAATGCAAGTAAAAATGTTCTTACTGAATCAGTTTGGCGGATTTCCTCGGCATGTTGTGCATTAGGCACTACACTTGAATACAACAGAAAAAAAATCAAACAACAATTGAGGATGTGTGAGGTGGAAGTAAAAAACGTGATTAATCCACCTAGCAGTGAGATGATACCTTTTTTTATCAATCCGCATGTGTTTTTTGCATGAATATTCTTCGGTGTTTAAGTTTTCATTACATTATTTTAATGACCGTCGTTTTAAGCGACAATTTGAGATTGTAATCACTGATTACTCTTTAATGTCGAAACTGCAAATAGGATCGAATTTGAAGTGTGATAATCGATTAAACATGCCATGATATGTAAGTTCCACTTTAGAGTTTACGGTAATTTAAGGTACTTCCAGAGCCGATATTCAGGAACCAGCATAACCCAAACCGATTCGTAAGGCCATATGACGAATAAATTAGAGTTTTGAGTACAACTTTGAAGCTTAATTGGATAAAATTCATTAATTTTTGTGTGTATGTATAAAACTAATTAATTTTGTATATAAGTTTAATTCAATTTGAATTTTTGTTTCTGAAATTTGATTAGGCTTTTTTGAGAAAACGATTGAGCTTTGAGAAACGATTTTATACTGGAACCGGAATTCTAAAATCGGTATGGCCGAAGTCAGATAAATTCACCTGAATAGCTGTATAGTTTACATTTGTTTCAAAATATTTGAAAATCAATGAAGACATCTTTGAGAAATCATAGCACGAATTAAATTTTTAGGTGCCTTCTGAATCGACAACTGAATACCACTAAAACTGAAAAAAGTTATTTTTTTATCGACTATCCAAATCTGCTAAACCGATAAACCTGATTAATTTATGTGGAATAGACATATTTATACCAATCACCCTGTATCCCCGAAACCGGAAGTTGGATCTGACTGAAGAGCAAGATGTTTTATAGAATCTTGAAACTTTTCATTTGCATCTTAGATGATTCTTAGATTTCATTTGAATCTTAGATCGGTTCAGCCATCTACGAGAAGAATGAGTTACACAATTTTGATTTCGTTTCATATATCATCCTGTAGTTCGGAAGGTCGGAACCAAACATAATTCAGGAAGAGGTCGGAACCAAACATAATTCAGGAACTTTGTTTAGGAGCATACGAATTTTCGTATGAATCTGAATTTGTAGAAAAGAAATTTTCAGAGAAAATTGAGTGAAATTATTTGTCACACACGCATTTGCTGATCTCGACGAACTGATTCGAATGGTATATGGATGTTATGTTCTTCCAGCATTTATTGCTGTAAGTAGTTTAAAACAATATAATTAAAAAAATCTGCCATCATGTGGTTCATATATGTCATATTCGAACGATTATGTTGCCAAAAACGAGCCGTGCTAAAATCGGTCCGAGGCAAATTATCATGAAAAAGGATGCTGTACACAGTCTTTTTGGTACTTAGAAAGAATTGTATGTAACAGAATAAAAAATCGTGTTTTCCATTGCTCCCAAGCATTGCTTTGTCATACAGCGCTCAAAACTCCTACTGCTGGAATAGGGGGAAAAGTCGCTTACACAAAAATTTCGATATCTCCGTTAAAAATGGACGGATTTTAACAATCTATGGCTTGTTGAATAGGTATTATCGAGCGGAATCTAAGTTTGAAAACATATTCTGTTTTCAAGGTCAATTGTGACAGATACTGTCAAAAAACTGAAAATTTTGACATAAAACTTCGAATAACTCAAAAAGTAAACATCCGATCTCAAAACCATTCAATAGCGTTTTGGGTGACGGGGAGACCTTTCATTTGCGACTAGTTTGATCAAAATCGGTCCAGCCATCTCTGAGACCTCGACCTCTTAGTTGACAACACACATACAGACACACACACATACACACACACACACAGACATTTGCTCAGTTCGTCGAGCTGAATCGATTGGTATATGTCATTCGGCCCTCCGGGCCTCGGAAAAATTTTCGAAAGTTTGAGCGAATTCTATACCTATTTTTTATATATATAAAAAAAGGTAAAAAAAGATTAAAACAGACATATAATTAAACATTATTATAAACTGCACTGCGTGAACATGAATATCTCATGTTTCGATTATTAGCATATAAATACAAACATTCCGTTTACTGTGCCTCGGGTCGATGCGTCGTCGCTATCGTCATTCTCATCCTCATGAATAGCAATATTGGCAACCAGCATTCGGAAGCAAAGACAGGGAGCCATAATCAGCAGAATTATGTATATAAAATGCAGCTTACCGAGTGATCATCGAACCAAGTGACGACAGAGCAGAATGGCAATAGAGCTAATTGTATGTATGTAGTTTTAGTGTTTAATTATATGATGATGATCTGCGTTTTGCTCTCTATCAACAATACGCGAAGGCAGTGCTTGCTCTCGGTTACTTTCAAGTGTGAGCAAATGTGAGTCTTTCGGTTCGACTACGACACAAAACAATCAAACAGCAGGGTTGTAGTGAAATGTAAAACATTTTCCATAATATATTTATGGATGATGAATTTTCATTTAATTTTTACTGTATCGTTGCATTTTTGAACGAATTCCGAATTAAATTACAACCCTGAAATTCACTTCTACTCAACCTTATTTAATTGTTAGTTTGCTTTATGTTTTCAACGCTGCATGAAATTCCAATTTTTTAACGCGCTGGATTCGAGCAGCTTTCTTAACTGCGATATATCTAATCGCTCGTGAACAATGCCGGTATTGTTATCACCATTCCAAGTGTGATGTGTAAATGGAAAAGTAAAGTTTCGAGTGTCATTTACTCAATTTAATGGCAATCTGGTTGAACCAGTCTAACGAAAATAATCCTAAATGTGTGACATTCTCTACGTTTGGCGCTAGCGCAATGCCAGGTGCTGTAGTTGTGTCAACACAATCTTTTCCACGCGCTCGTTCTATCTAGTTGACATGCAAACGCCCGTGATGCATTACTATCAATTACAGCGACGCTTCTGTTTTCGGAACAACGCGATGGCGGCGGAAATCGCTACCACAAATCATGCAGCAGTAAAGTTTTATTGGCGGAAAAACAGTGGTTTATTGTTAGATACATGATATGAATATTTTAGCACTAACAATTCAATAAATCATTGAGCATGAATCCGATTTTCCATATGATTTTCTATGTGAAAAGTATGGATCTACCTGAACCGGCGTAAGATTGGGGAATATATATCGAGCGAGGGTCAAACACAGGAAAAGAAAAGCCAATCAATGCAAATGCCATCTGAGGTGCGTGATTATGGGGAGTGTTTCAGAAGGGCTATTAATCCCAAAAGAAATATTGTTTTTAGATTTCGTGGTGTTAAATGACTTGTGAGAATTTTCTACATGTTCACCAAATAGTTGAACAATTATGAACATTCGCTTCACTTTTTACGTTTAATTACAACCCATCAGTATGAGAGTAGTTTATATTTGAGCTGCTAGTGCTACTTAGCACTTAGACTCAAAATGTTAATGCACCGCTAAATTGAAGACGAAACGCAAGAAAGTAAGCATACAAAACCCCTGGAATAATGAAAAATACTGTTCACTTCAAAGTTGGTTGGCGCCTCCATACATCGAAATATATTACATTGCTACGGGTCGTCAACTTGATGCTTGAGTTTATTTTCGCGCTCAATGAAACGCAACAAATCAGCGGTTGCCACTGTCGCGCCAATCTTTAACTTTCTCGAAACGCGCCAAAACGCAGCTCTTAAACAAGATTAATTGATTTTTGATTTGTGCTTAACTCTGCCAGGTAAAACAAATTTATGTAAAAAAAACTTTTCGTTTTTACTTCTGTCAGGTCTGGGGTCGTGTTCATAGATTAATCTGGTGTGATTACGTTTTCACCCCACACAGCAGAACAAGTTCGCTCGTCGGTTTTTGCTTGTTCAATGAAGAAGTACCGGAAAATCAACTGTGGCATTGCATGAGCCCGTCGTATTTGCGATTATTCGATAAGTTTTCGTTCCATCAGCATTCCCGTTCTTTTCTCCAACGAGCTTTGCCCGAATATTAGTCTTCCATTCCCATCGCCAATAATTTATTCCTGATGATCATACGAAGGAACGACCAGTTCGACGCGCCGTCGATACCGATAACGACATCGATGGCGACACCGGCCAAAACTAGGACCGTCTTCACGAGTATGTTACCGGATTTTCCCTTTCCACTTTTCTTGCTTATTTCCGAGTCAACCACGCATTTATCATTTTCCTTTCAGCGCGTAAGTGAGCATAATGTAATTCAGTATTATCATTAAATTTAATCGATTAGGCGCCGCCATTTTGTTTCACATGCATAAATTGAATAAATTTAAAGTGATACCAGACGGATCGAAGCGACAGAATGGACGACCATAGGCAGTTGCATTGCACAGCAGGCCATGGATCAGACGAGAGAACAGCATAGGCCATGAGATAAAATTGCTTCGATGAAAATGTTTCATGTGCAGTGCTTTAATGTGTTGTGTACTGTAGATGTATCATTCCCCCCATATTGAAGCAATATCAATGTGAGTAAGGGACATGCAAAATCCACACACACACACACACACACTCACGTGTTAACCAAGCGGCCCAAGCACACTGAAAGCAGCGGTAGAAATTCCATCGTCATGCATAGAGACCGAGAATGGGAATGGGTAACTCACGACAGTCTGGAAGCGGGTGGAAATTTAGCAAAGGAAAAATTTAAATTTTCCATGTTTTATCACGTCTTACGATATGCTTTTCGGTTTTGTAGTACACTTTACTAACTCTCCTGAAACCTCGTGCACTTTCGTATCATCTCCAAACTGTTTGTTCCGATCGACAGAGAGCGAGAGCCCTAACTTGTCGCTTGACACGATGGTCTGCTCGCAATTCTGAATCACAATACCTCCATAAATGCGCATGACTATTCTACAACAAATTCTACGATATCACTATCTCGTTTACTCACACGTTTCCACAATTTCGTTTAGTCCCCGGCGGCCAATTGGACAGAGAAAGTACCTTGTCACTCACTCCTTCATCCGGTCGGCAGATTGTCCTTCGTATGGCCGGAACACGACAATATGCTAGGAGCTTTCGAGGCATGTTGGCCGGTAAACAGTTTCGAACGACAACGACAGTGTCTGCACGGCAGTGCGTTGAAAACACATATTTATACAGACATGGTGAATCGAGGGGGGGGCAAAAGACGACATACGACAAAAAAAGCGACGCTGGAAAAGAATAAGCAAGGAGTGTAAACGAGATAAACATCATTGTTAGCAACGGAAAATGGGACAGATAAAACTATATTGCTCGAAAACACTGATATCATTTGCCCCCACTGTTGAACAGGCCGATTTTTTTTTCAGTTTGAATTCTAGAATTGGTTATCTCGGATTAGTCGGTTGTTCTTAGGGCTTTTCCTGTTATGGTGAAACATGTAGAATAGTGATCGTGCGATTGAATCGTTCTGAAACTGATTGTTCATGTTTATATTTTTTATCTATAAATTCCATTGTTAGTCTCCATTTTATAATATATTATAATTATAATGTTTATCAACTCTATGAAGTATAATTGTGTATGTTTTTTTTATATGATACTTATTGCAATCATTTTGAACACACCAATTATTGTTTTTCTGTCTGTACAATATTAAAATGATTTGATTTTGCAGTAATCTTGAAATGGTTGGAATTGTCTATTTTCAATCGACATTACATAATTTTTTTAACGTTATCACATTTTGTAGCGGTGATCAGCTGGCAATCAAAAATGTCAATGCAAACATTTAGTTTGAATTAAGTGTTACCGAATTGATTCATTCTAATAATTAATGTGTTCATAGTTTCATAGTTTATTCTTATTTTTTTAATTGGTAAAAGGCAATACTATCATATTGAAATCATTCTAGTATGATGGTATCATTAAATGATTATATTTTTCATCTCTAACCTATCGAATTCCAAAATATGGAAACAAATATTAGATAAAAGAAAACATATCGTTGGTTGAATGCGGTCGTTAGCTTACAATTTCCCGTCGGAAGTGCGGGTCATTCCGGGAAGCATTTTTTTCGTTTAGTTATTGACAGAAAAAATATCTCTTGATATTCGTATAAATAATGCGTTATAAATCATATAAATAATCGAGCACCACGGAAGTGTATATTAAATGGTGCTATAGAGGATCTTCCCGGGTAGAAAATTCTCTTGACTAACCCTGTACGGTGAATCAGAAATATTTGAATGTTTACTTGTTTTCACTTGATTTTATTTGAAAAAAATCATTACGTATTGGATTAACTAGATCGTATGTTTCGTTTATTTCTTGGTTATTGGTTTAGATTTGTGCTTCAATATTCTAGTCTCACCTTTGCTAGATAATTCGGTGGGGCCATCATCAAAAACAGTCAAAGATAATCTTATCCCAGTAAAGTACTTGACCTCAAAATTCACAAGGTATGTTTATTTTGCGATAAGGATTTTCATGAACTTTGTCTAAGTACATAGTATATGCTTAAAGTCTAAGCATATAGTATATGCTTAAAATACAGTATTGAACAATTTTCAAACTATTTTTGTCTGTGGCATTGCCTCTTAGATCCGAAGCAAAGACATTATATCAATTTTTATTATAATTTGTTGATTGAAAATCGAGTAATCAGCAAAAAAATATTGCCACACTACTAACGAGATGACACAATTTGTTGTTGAGAAAAAAATTAAGGAGATAAATAGTCTATTTTATTGCATAAGTTATCTTATTTAATCAAGGTTCCGATTAATTTTAGAGTGGAATTGCAACTTGTCGGTCCTTCACAAGAAGATCGTGGAATTTGGTCACTTTTCAACCCTGCCCGAACAGCTGCCAATAATGTGATTATCAGCTTTGCCAAACAAGCAACCGTTGACTTTTCCCTGTTGTTAACCGCTATGATGCCTGTAGAGGTAAACATTTTAGCATGTTTAGAATAGTAACCAAAACGACGCATCATTCGATTGTAATTCGATGAGATTTTATCGGTGCCACCAAGCTGTCAGTGGCAGATTTTCGTTCAATTGTCCCCTGATTTTCCACAATTTGTCGTCTGAATAGAACAGTCGGGTGAAAAAATGCATGACATAGTTTTATCTAAAATTAAACCGAGCAGAATTGCGGCGGATGGGGACGCAGCAAGTGAATTGCTTTTCCCGATTGCTCGAAAATAAAATCCCATCCGTTGTCCGTCGCGGTATGCCGTGCCAATGATGATCGTTGAACAGTTTGCTGTGATGGCATGCTGATTTTTTACTGGTCCTGGTGGAGTTGTTTAACACGGGAACCGATGTGTGATACGAGCCATGTTGGAATTTGAAGTGCGCGCGTGCGAACTCCAGGCAGACTCTGTGCCGTGTTCCGTCGGGAAGAACGGGATGGAGATGCTATACAATCATGCAGGGATGATACATGTGTTGAGCTTAATTGAAATTTATAGAAAATGTCAAAAGCTTTCCGTCGTTGTCGTTCTAGTCGGCGTCGTCGCGTAGCTCGCCAAGGACGATGGAGAAAGTTTTTCTTGTAGTAGTAGCTGTAGAACCACTATTAAATCTATTGTTTCACATTCATTTTTATGGCCCGTGAGTATGTCCCGGCTCGCTTCAGGTTTTGAACATCGGAAGTGAAGCGAAGACGGAATTTATTAAGGAAAGTTGATGCTGCTGGGGTAGCATGAAGAGGTGAAGACAAGCAGTGACTTTTCCTGTGCGAAAGGAAAACTTTCACTCCACCGGAAAATGAATTTAGTTTCACGTTCGCTTCGTTCTTGTTTTAAAATGTTTCTTCCCTTCTTTTGCCACCTCTCGCACGAGGAACTGATGTTGTATGCGAGAACACCCATTTGGTGGTTTGATGGTACTGCTCTGTGCGCAGGGAGGCTGCACTGGGAGGAATTTTAGTTCTGTCTGTAGGGAAAATCGGTTCAGTACGAAACTTTTAGATGAAATTCTTGTTTTCTTTGTTAGCTTGTTGTCTCTTTCTTACAGCTGCTGTCTGTTTGCTTGAATAACTGGAATAATAATCAATAGCATTAAGCAGTGGAACGAGCGTAGCGTAGTGTTTGTATTAAAGTCGAACTTTGACAACTGTTGGGGAAAGTTTTCCAGGGCGTACTTGTTTCTGATTTGCTGTACATATTTTCTGAAAGTAGTTTGGTGTGATTTGCATCTATTTCGTGATACGGTTGGCGTGAATTGCTCAAAAACTTTGTGGGTAATTTATGCGGAGATGACTAGATCTGACACTAGAATATATTGGTTTTCAGTATGCCTGTTTCGACCAATTAAATTCTTAAATATTTATCGCTTTGCACGAAAATAATTCACCTCAATAGGTAATTTTTATGCCATAAAACTATTCATATCGCATTAATTACAATGATTTATGGCTGTCAGTCTACAGCAGCTGATGTCCTTCGTTGGGCATGTGTGCATGGGCCAGTGATGGTGAGATGGACGATGTTGGTGAAACTGAATCACAACCTTGATGAAATCTATGTGCTGCCTTAGCCCGATGGTAGGTAGTCTCTGGAGAATATTTTCTACTGTTGATGCAGTTGCCAAAATATGTGGATGGTTATCGATATAGAGGAAAATATTAAGAGCTACAGTAAGGTTTATGTGATTCCTGAAAAATGTTTCAAATCAGATAAAGTGAACCATGAGCGCTACTAATCCTCTCAACAGACACAAATGATATTCATTTATGCTTTCAGTTATTTGCGTGCATGTTAGCGTTGTGTGCGCGTAATGTGTTTCAGAAGGCTTCATGAACCTGTATCTACCGGTGTCAATTCCAGTCTTGAGCGCATGAATGCAAAAAGTGCATTATCTCTCTAATAACACAAATTACCTGCTGCGCTAGACATTTCCTCTTCATGTTGTTTTTTTTTTCACCAAGCAGGCGCCAATGCCATTCGTAGCATGGTGACAATCACTATCAAGTAGTATTGTTATTACTAGCGTCGTTAATTGGTAATTATGATAATTGTATAATTTTAGATAACAAATGTTTGCTGGAGTCAGCACCTAAGTGACTGCTAATTCAATCTATGACTTGTTTGTCGAATTCTCGAATAGATACGTGCAACTATCATGACTGTAAAACTGTAACTAGTTGCACTACAAGCCATGCATCATATTTATTGACATGATTAATGATATAAACAAGTTATTTTAATTGTGAGCATTAATTCGACACACCTTGGACGTGACATAGCTTACCTTACAGTGTATTTTAGTTATTAGGATGATCAATTTAATTGTATCAATTTTTGGTATCAATTGTTTAGACATGTAACCTAGGTGTATTGCCTGCAGTGCAACGCTGTTTGTAAACTAATGCAGTCAAAAGTTGACTGCGAAAATTATAGTAATTTTCAGTAAAGCTTAGCATTTAAATCTATCAAAAGTGAAATATTTAATTATTCACGGTATTAGGGAAGTAAATAAGGGGCCGGTTATTATTGTCATCTAGAGGCGTTTTTTTCAAGTTTTATCGCGCAGAAAAAGGTTTTTCAAATTTCATTTGGTTTTAGTGTAAATAACATGAACAATCCTTCTACGTACGATACTTTAGCGTCTGAGGACCCTCTGAGTATGTTCTGAGACTTCGGTGACAACAGGTCTTAAGATCTACTCGAGCATTCAGCAGTCTATGTGTAGTTCTTCAAAGTTGCTCATAGTCGTAGAGCTACATACTGCTTACTTGTGTATTTTGATCTTTTCTCGAAACATTCCCAGTCGTCCAAGAGCTTCAGTGAAAAGATCTACACGAACATTCAGTAGCTTATGCATAATTTTTCAATGCTGTTCATAGTCGTAGAACTACAATTCCAGGTAGTTTTCTGATGGCCTAGAGTAATCACAATTGTCTTATTGATCGCATGTGGCATCACGAGAACGATAAGTTCGTTAATGCATTTTGTTACACTGGTAGATCTTGAGGCCTGAACTTCAGGTAGTTTTTGGATGGATCATCGGTTACGTTGGTAGACCTCAAGGCCTTTTCGAGGAGGTTTTGGATGTGCAAGTTTTACTACAGATCTTATCACAGTATGTCAATTTTCTGTGAATAGTACTACGAGTAACACATGGATCAATAAGTCCCGAGACTAACAATGGAAACAACATTTTTTTTGCAAATTTTTTTTTATTCATCAACATAATCACCTTTTAGGGTGATACAATGGTTCGAAAGTTTTTCCAATTTTTCAATACCATGTTTATACAATTCAGTTTCAGCGATAATCTTCTCATTTGAGCCAAATCTTTTTCCCTGGAGCATTTTTTTAAGATTAGCAAAGAGCCAGTAGTCACTGGGGGCTAAATCTGGCGAGTATGGGGGGTGGGGGCAGATCAAAGCCCAATTCGTTCAATTTCGCCATTGTTTTCATCGACTTGTGGCAAGGTGCATTTGGTTCCATCGAAAGCAATCGCGGCACCCACTTGTAAAAAACCTTTTTCATGCTCAATTTTTCACGAAGGATAGTAAAAACACTTTCATATGATATCTGTGTCATCTCAGCAATCTCATGGAGCTTCACTTTACGATATTTCATTATAATTTTTGTCACTTCACTCACATTTTCCGGTGTAACGGCTTCCACAGGTCTACCCGAGCGTTCCGCGTCATTTGTGTCGGTACGACCACGTTTAAACTCGGCGAACCACCGACAAATCGTTGCTTTTGATGGACAAGAGTCCGGATAACATTTTTCAATCCATTGTTTCGCTTGCACGGTGTTTTTACCTATTAAAAAACAATGTTTTATCAAAACACGAAACTCGGGTTTTTCCATTTTTTAAACAAACTACAAAACGACTTTACTCCAACCTCGATAACTCAGCTGTTTCTGGTCGGATCGACTTAAAATTTTGACCCGTTTCAAGCAAAGGTTAGTACTCTAGAAAGACGTGGTTACTGGTTTACTACGAGCGCCATCTCTACCGCACTCAAAAGTCATATAAAAGTGATTATGTACATTATCTGCTTTCCAAATAATTCTTGAATGCCCACGATCTAATTTAGATTCTTTGAAACTAAACAATTCATGAATGTATATTTCTCAATATTAAATTCCCTGAAGCATGCTGGATTGTTTTGTATATGTAAATAAATTAAGATTAAGAAACTCTCAATTCACAAAAAAAGAAGTCAACTAAATTTTGAAATCAGTAAGTTTTTTACAGTGTATAGTTTCTACACATACAGCAAACAATTGTGAGTTTTACTGGTGACATACACATCTGACCAATACCAGAAATGGGTTGCAAATTATTAGATCTCACATGGTTTGTTCTGGATGAAGATTTTTACACGTTTCCAGAATGATAACCCATTTATTGGGCACGAATGTAACGACCAATTCGACTCTAGATTGATTTTTTTTAAAGTTATTTTTCCGAATTTCTGTAGCTGAAATGCAAAAAAAAAGAAAAAAAGGATTTTCCGAAAGAAGTTTTAGGAAATCCATTGAACACTCTAAAAGCTGAATACACTAATTTTTTTTTCTAAAACTAGATAATTAACCGAAAATAAAACTAAAAAATATCGCTACTTTAATTCTTTATATTTATTATAATTAAATAAACTTAAAGACATTTACAGCACTGCAAGTGTTAGATGAAAACTGCACACCAAAATAATTTGAATTTTACAGGTGACTTAATCCCTCATGTAATTCATAAAGACCTAAGTTGTCAAATGACGGAAAATTTCATTTGTAATGACTTAATGTTAAATGAGCTTGGATTTTACTGGTTTCGACTGTAACTTGCGTTCTGCTAGCAGGTGCGACTGTATGAATTTAAATGCACCTTTTACCAGTCAAGCAGATGCATGCTTCTGTGGCTCGGTCGATTCTCGGTTCAAGTCGCGACGGTTGCTCTCAGTATTCTTGTTTTTGCTTTCTCATCGAGCTGAGCAATGTCTGTGTGTGTATGCATGTGTATGTGTGTATGTGTCAAATAATCTCACTAGGTTTTCTCGGAAATAGCTGAACCGATTTTGACAAACTTAGATTCAAATGCAATCTTCCGGTATCATACGGAATTCCTGAATTTCAAAAAAACGTAAAAAAAACTTCTAAACTGGTCTCAAAACTAAACAAATTGATAGTCATTATCAGTAGGCAACTAAATAAACCGATTCCGGCTATCCTGGTTCCCGATATCCGGTTACGGAAATACCAGAAATAGTGGTCATATATGCCAAAATGGATCTCACTCACTTTTCTCAGCGATGGTTTGACCGATTTCCACAAACTTAGAATCAAATGAAAGGTCCTGTGATGTTAAAATTTTATACCATCGCTGAAAAGGGCGAAAAACCGTAAAAAAATTCTAAATCGACCTCAAAACGTCTCCAATTGATAGTTTTTATCAACGGTCAAACAAACAGATTTCAGTTATTCTTTTAAGAATCGAAAAAAATTAGTTTGAAGAATACCACAGTATTATATATTATAGTATGATTGACATGAGAAAGGCATCATTACACCACTAGGTGGATTAAAATAGGTATTTTTTATTTCATTGAATTTCATGTATGGAGTTTTAGACACAATATCAAATGTTCTTCCACGTACATTTGCGTGAGCTGCGACGCTCCATTTATGTGCATCTAATAAGATGTTAAATCACAGGGTTTTTTTAATTAGAATGTATGAAATAAATGTTAAATCAACTGTAAAAATGTGTCACTTTTCACGCTACCACATGTCAGTCTCAGAGTTTTTTCTAAGTGTGTACTTCCTGACTAATGGTTTGCCATACTGAAGAGGTTCACAAATTTTCGTACAAATCGGAGCAAGCATTTTATCTGTTAACTTCTGGAATTGTCTGTATCTGACGCAATCAACTCGTTAAAAGACTGCATTTTACAATAATGTCTGAATCCTACCCGACATTTGAGTTTTTAACAAAATGAAAAAATATCATAATGTCATATATGACACAAATATATGTCGGTCTCAGAGGATGTAAGTGTTAAAGAATTATTGTAAGGGTACATGTACACACTCACATGAAAGTAAACAACACATTTTGCCGTGCGTTTGATTATACATTATTATGATTACATGTGTTTTTTCTCTGTTTATCGTCACACATAGCTGCCTGATAATTGTTCCCACTTTACAACAGCTGGGTATGACAAATGCAATGTACTTTGCTGTTCCTATCTCTTTCATTCAACCACAGTCAATATTCATAAAATTGGTTGATGATCAAATCACTTTTAGCAGCAACTAGCGGAAAGTGCATTAGTGGTAAATTAATTTTTAATCAACTTAATTGCACAAAAATTGCTACTCAGGATAATCTAGTATCTGGTGTAACTATGACTGAAATACACCTAAAGTGGATTTTCATTCCTCTACCGTGTCCAGTCGAATGCGAGACAGCTCATTCCGATCGTAACTACAAGGCAAGCTATCATAATCCGTAACATACCGAAAAATTGGATTACTTTTACCGGACGGTAGTCAGGTTTTTTTTTTGGTTACAAAACAAGAATGAGCGAGCCAACGAAAAGCCAAGTAGCTACTTCAGATATGGGTTTAATTAATTACACTTCATTATTGTTATTAATCTCGTTTTTGTATAATCGACACACGAATTGAGCGGCTACTGCCATGAGTCTGCTCCGCGGTGGGTAAAATTGGCGTCGTCTTCGTCGATGTCGACATGCCTCTGTTGTCTGTTCCCCAGCTCTTTGGTTTCAAAGTGGTTCATGAGGCAGTTGTCCTGGGCACCACTTTTCTGTAAAGTTGTCCTTATCTCAGATGAAGCTACCGTGGAGTCTGTGAAGCCATCCACAACAAAGAAAAGCAACGAGATCTCATGAATACAATTGAGATAACATCTGTATTTAGTCATGAATTGATACTCATTTAGTTAATCATATGAACATAATACCACAGATCCAACTGAAAGCGCAGCGTGAGGTAAGCCCAAAAGCCAGAGAGAGGTAAGTCTCCCATGGTGGTCCAACTGAACGCCACCGTTACTGAAGGAGCGAATTTTCACTTTCAAATCTCAGGCCGTTATGGCCAGCTACTGGACTTTGTGTCCGTTCTGGTACAGAAAAAAGAGGATTGCTTCATTTGTCTTCCACTTTACCCGAAACAGAATACCTGCTGGTGAAATAGCTACTGAACGATTACAAAAGGGATTTCGCTAAAACAAATTACGATCGAGTAATCTGGAGGATCTCTTGTGTCTAGATTCATGAATATTGCGGTATTTTGGATGAAGAACTGGTCCAGTTAGAACCTCGGATTCATAGGTCACTACGATCGTTGGTAGCAGCAGTCTCGAGCGTACTGCTGCAAAGTAGTAGAAGAGCATGCCGCCAGGAGAGAAATGAAGGAGAGAGAAATATTGTAATCATTTGTTAAATGATGATGAATTTATTAGTCACGAGTTGACCTAAAAGAAATATTTCAAATAGAATAAATTATTCAGTTCTGGTTATAATTCATTCGAGGCAGCAAAAAAAAGGCAACTATAAAGGCATTCGTGTGTATCAAGAGGCAAAACAGTGCCCGTCGCGAGGAGAGCAAACAAATAAATAATTATTGTTGTTGTTATTTATGGAGTCCTCCTGTGTCGCCCCAACTCCCGAAAGTTTTACCCCATGTTCGACTGAGACGATCTCCGGAGGCTCGCGCTTAGGCTACAAGCGGAGAAGAGACATATTACTCTTATGATTTATTACAACGAATATTAAAAAAAGCTCAGTAAGAAGAATATAAAGCACTTATTCCTTTCGCCATAGAGAAAGGCAGCCTCTTAGTAAACAGGGACAATTTGTCATTTTAATGATATTTACACTTCTCGTGTCTTCTTCCAGGTATGGCGCTGGTTATGATTTAGCGGCCCGCAGAAAGAATGCAACCCGCGAGTCCACCGCAACGCTGAAGGCGTGGCTCAACGAGCACAAAAAGAACCCGTATCCAACTAAGGGCGAGAAAATTATGCTGGCGATCATTACCAAGATGACACTGACACAGGTGTCCACCTGGTTCGCGAACGCACGCCGGCGGCTGAAAAAAGAGAACAAGATGACGTGGGAGCCCAAGAACAAAACAGACGACGATGACGATGCAATGGTGTCAGACGACGAAAAGGATAAGGACGACATGGATCCGGACAAGAGTCGTGATCATAAAGGTAAGACGATCAACTTTCATAAAAATCCATTCTAAACTTGTGCCGGTATCCAACTGCGCCGACCATCCACGAATGCAAAAACTGCAATCCGCCATCTAACGTGTCCTAGTCACTTGATCAATAACAAAAATTATTTTTTTCTCATGGGAAAACTCCGAACCACCCTCACCACTCTAACCACTCGCGTGGCATTGCTTGCTATGTTTACATTTCTTCTTATAGACGACATTTCCTTCCTTCCCAGATGGTCTTCGGTAAGTCAAGGCACTCTGTTATCCCCTGTTAAATTGTATCAATGGCACAGAGCCGTGAAATGATTGCAATAATCATGAGCATCCTTATCATCAGCATCGGCATGATGTTGGGTCGAATGATCCCTTCTGACTTTTCTTTTGCTCCTTTCCCTTGATGTGGCGAGATCAAGCATCATACAATCATCCCCTGTGTCGCATCGTTGTCGTTTCATCGTTCCGGCTTGTTTACTCTGAGAATGAAACTGCACACTCATGCACAAGTTATGGATTCTGTTTCCCATAAGTCGGAGGTTAATACTTCTTTTCGGGGGTTGTAATTTACGGGCTTCCCAAGCATACGTTTCTAATCCTAGAGTCATTTATTACAATCATTGGAGGTGATCTGTTTTGACACATTGCAAACACGGTGTTTGACAATTTGTCCAGGAATAGCATACCCTGCGTCTCCACTGAAAGCAAAAAAAGTATGAGAGCTGTTTGCAATCGGAGCATATACAAATTTTGCATAATTTCAGTGATCGAACGTAAGTGATTTCAATGTAATACTGTAAATATAATAACTTTATGGAAGACTGTTGCTTCTTCTGGCTCTTTATTTCGCCTTCATCTGAACCTGCCGCTCGTGACGTCACGTGGTGTTGCTCTCGCGACGCTATATCAGCTGACGCAGTCACGTCCCGTACCGATTCTCCTCCCACCGCCAGATTCAGAATTGCATACTGAAGTGGATAAAAAAGACAACCGACGACGTCTCACTTAATATATCGACTTTATCACTTTCGCTCTCGACGTAGGTAGCGCATGGAGTTTTCAGGGCATATGGTGGATGGAAATGGGGGAGAATACCTACCAAAATTGAAGGGTCATTTTTCTTCCTCGCGGTCGAGACCCATTTTGGCCTTTTTCCGGTCTACTATGGTGAGTTTCCACGTGTAAACACTCTCGTTCGCATTCCTTTTCTCAGTAGGAGGGTTGCTATGTGAGAGCAAGACACATCCTAGTAAGCTGCGTCTTCACACGTTTCCTTCCGGACAACGGAGGAAACGACCAACTTTGAAGAAGATAAAGCGGTTTTGTGTAATCTTCTTCTCGTTTACGGTAAGATTGATTTGCTATCGATTTCCCCTTTTCCGGAAGAGCAGGTCTAGGCTGTTTTGGCAACCGTTTCCCGATTGAATCTATAGGCAATTTATCAAAGATGTTTAGTCAGCATCCGCCCCTTTAACGGTTCGTCGCTTCACTGGGTTGATTGCATTTTAGAATGTCCTTTTTTATATTCCTCTATCAACTGGGTAGGTAAGAAAGGAATACGGAATTCAGATTCATTCGGTTGAAGTTATAATAAAGTTTGATTTTCCATTCAATTGTTCCTCTCACGTTATAATGCTTCTCCATGTGTCCTTAATTTAATTTGAATGATAAAGGAATCGCTTGAACCCGTTTATCCATAGGCCGCACATTTTTGAGAGAACCGTTGATGTTTGGTCGGTGACAGAGAAACCGACCATCAGGAATATTTAATTAATTGATGAAATCGGTCTGATTTTAATTAGTGATGAGTTTCAAATTGAGATGAATGCTTCGCTACTCATAAAGACACGCGATGAAGAGGTTTGATGTTCACTTCGACCCTCCGAGGGTAGCTGAGTGGAATAACTTCGTTGAGATTGAATTTTAAAGGAAACAGCTGCTAATAGCGAGACTAATCCTCCGATGGCATGGTTGAAGAGGAACGGAGGGACCTGTCTGTCAAAAATGTCAATCCCGAGTTCATGCGGTACTGATGGAAATCTAGCAAATTGAAAGCGAAAACTATACCTCCCCTGAGGTGTCAAAACGTTTCACTCATCCTGACATTTTGTTTGGTTCGTACCGTGTTGATAGGGGAAGCGGCAAAATTAAAATTTCCTGACAACTCGGTTTTTACCAACTTGGGAAATGGACCATTTTGAGGCGTCCGTTGAAATTAAATCATTAGGCAACGTATAAATATATAAATGCGATAATAGAGCTACAGCTTGAGAGCTAAGAGGAGGGAATTAGGATATCTGTATCATCTGTTCGTTTTTCCTTTCCCGATTGCCTGTGCGTAGTTGGTTTGATGGTGACATTGTCCAAAGTGGCAGAACCGTTTTTCCTCACTGTGCCTAACGAGGGGTGAGAACTTGTGAAAAATAACGCCAGCAGACTGCTTTGCAGTCGAAAACTTGACTGACTCTTCGGCTTGGCATGCTGTGTTTTGGGACTAGAGGAGAACCAAATAGACGTGACAGTAAATGCACAGATTCCCTACGGGCTTATGAAAGCCTCTTTATCAGGTTTACAGCTTTGGCGCGAGAATCGCAACCCCTCCGTCTAGTACCGAAGCCATGAATGTCTAAATAACAAGTGGCATTTTCACTTAACGTAATCGGATAATGGATTTATTATCACGCACAGTCATCAAGTTTCGAAACTATGTGATAAAGCTAGGGGAAAAGTGTGTGGATCAGAAGAAAATCTTTCTTATTTCCAATGGTGAATCCAGCTGTGTGCTTGCTTTCAATAGCAAACGGGATGAAGCGAGCACAGAAGTGTTCATGGAGCATATCCTATTGGTTTCAACAACTATTTCAAATCTATGTAACTGAATCGTGTCAAAAATATTACTACTTGGTTCAACTATTATAAAAGTTAGTATTACTGGTTCATTGAAATCTTATTCTTACACTGTTCGCGATGTCGGCACCGTTTTGTATTTTGAGGTGATGAGTCTCGACTCCCTAATCAATGACGAATACTATATCTCTCGGTAAAAATCGGGCACTTTACCAAATTCGTATTTTTTACCCTCAATTTAAAACATTTTTCACTGCCAGAAACCTTAAAAAATGTTTCTTGTCCACCCTCTTTTCCATCACAACCGTGCCGTAGCAGTACAGTTTCCCTCAGAAACCACGCAACGAAATCACCGAAAAAGAGCAACTCCCGCTGAGTTTGGGCACGGGTCGATTACCACTGAGGACTGCACGCAAAAACGTAGCGTTTGGAGGGTAGAAAGTGCTATGTTTTCAATTGAATGAAAATCACATAATATCACTTATTAAGACTCAATTCATTTTCTCACCCTCCCCTTTAGTTGTGGAAATGTATTGGCCGGAAAAAGGCTAGTCCGGGAGGTTGATAGCATAGCAGACGAACAGGACGCAAAGGCAAAGGGATGATGAAACCACTTTGGCTGTGGCAGTCGTCCTGCTGGCTGTGGCTGATGTTTTCGATGCGGACAGCGTCGGAGCATAACGAGCCAGTTTCACGTGCTATTCTGTTCCGTACGTCTGTCGTTCTCATTGAACTCAAGGCGAAAACGAGGGTGGTGCGCTTCAACCGTGGCGTCAACAACAGTACGAAACAGTTACGAGGGTGAGCCCTAAGTGGTGGTTCTCGATTTCAAAGCCAAACGAACACCGACCCCAGCACGGCGTTGTTTGGGAGGCTGCGTGTGTTTACTGTTATTAGATTTAATTCACCATATCAAATTGTTGAAATAAGTTTATTCAGGGTCGATGATTTTTATTAGATTTAATGGAAGCATATTTTTGGTCGGGTGTCTAAATTTGATTACACGAGTATCTGCCGGAAAATAGAGCTATGGAATCGTGATTCGGGTCTGGGAACACTTGAGCAAACCTCAAATATTTGTATCTTTTGCTTGTTGTGGTTGATTTGGTATTAATATTATCAAAACACTGTAACAGTAAAAAGTCGAACAATTTGCAATGACACTGTGACAATACCGACCGAGCCTCAAGTATCACAAGAAAACAATATGAGGTCTGCACCACCCATAATGATTTGTATGTTTACTTCTACGCCTACAAAGACACAGAGCAACCAACACAAACAAATATACGAAGGCTAGCATCGAAGAAGGTTGGTTCCTTGATGCCCCACAATATATTTACAAGTGATATAATATTTAATCCTTTCTCGCTACAATGGCTGTCTGACGAAAACCACACAGCTATAACCCATTATAGAGACACTTGTTTATGACAGTGTCTGTACTACAAGGACATTCTTCATACCGTGTCAAAGAAAGAAGGAAAATGATACAAATTTATACTTGGTACACCCATAAATACTTTCCTACCATCATGACGTTTTCTCATCAGTCGCTGTTATGAAGATTGTGTGTGTGCGCTTACAAGCTCAATTTGATTGAACTTTGTGCAGTACCCAACACATGTTGGGAGACCAGAATCAATCTTCCTCAATTGTGTGAAAAGCGGTAGTACATGCCAAAGACGGTGTCGCATTCGAATGCACGCGCATGGAACGCTGATAAACTATGCATGGTTCGGCAAATCGGACCAGACAGAAATCAATCCATCAAATCAATTGAGAAAATGGAATCACACGAGAATCGAAAGTGCAATCAGCTACCAGTCCTCAGTGCTGCAGTGTTCAGTCAATCAACGCGAAGCAACGTTGTATTTTTTCTGTTCTGCCGCAGGCCCTTTTTCGCCAAATCGGCCTGGATGGTAAAAACGACCTTCGATGAAAGCCACTTTTGGATTGAAATATTTCCCGCGTTCCGTCTGCGCATAACCTGGTGGTTTGGCGACAGGGAAAGGGTTAATGTGCGACCACACCACCACATGACCACCGTGCGGCTGGCGTACCTCAGAGTGGCGCTAATGGAGACGGATGGATGGATAGATGGATCGATGGATGGATGGATGGATGGATGGATGGATGGATGAATGAATTGACTCAAGGTATGGAAGCGGTCTCTTCTTGTCGCAGCAACGGTGGCGTTTGCATCAGCGGAGAGAAGCAAAAGGAATCCATTAAATTCAGGCTAACAAACGGTGCCCGTACCTTCCACCACAAACTGACTGACAAATCGGTTTTCCATATCGATCGATCTTCTTTTTTGTTAGAGGGGGTTAGTGAAAGCACTTTGAATGTGCAAGTTTCTCGTGAACGACTTTCGACAATGCATTTCTGTAAGCTAGATGCGAACTAGGTTTTGGCGAATGATTGTGATTTTTATCCGAAATATTACGAAATATTCCAGTCACCACTGCTTGTTTCGTGACCAATAGCTCTTGATATAATGTTACAATTAACAATAGCTTTTTACTTGTAGATATGCATCATCATGTGAAAGCCGAACACGAGAAGGATGAGGATGACGATGATCTCACCGATGACGAACGGAAGCCGGAAAACTTAATGGGGCATCCGGGACATTTGGGGCAGCACCATCCGTACTACCACCATACGATGCTCGGGGGACACCACCACCATTCAGGACTCAAATCAGAATTGGATCATCCAAAAAACCAAACGGGCAGCGACTGTGGAGTGCCGATTCCAGCCTCAAAGCCGAAAATCTGGAGTCTAGCAGACACAGCCGCTTGCAAAACCCCACCACCACAGGCACTACACAGTTCTTGGATGACCGGCGGCTATCACCCAGGACAGCATCATCAGCAACAGCATCAACAGCAGCAGCAACAGCAACACCATCTACAGCAACAGCACCTCCAACAACAGCAGCAACATCTGCACCAACAGCAGCACCCGGGCAGTGGGATGATGATGGGAGACGGAAATTCCCCTATGAATATGAATATGGTAAATACCCCCCACAACCCAGGTATGGGGACTATGGGCAGTGGTATGATGAACAATTTCGCGAGTACCCCTTATTCCCGTTATGGGGGGTTTCTAACCGGAACTCAACATTACAATACTACCCACAACAACAACAACAACAACAACAACAACAGCAGCAGCAGCAACACCAACAACAATATCAACAGCAATACGACTACGGGTCAAGTGACGGGTGCTACAACTCCCACTTTACAGCAGCAGCAGCAGCAGCAGCCGCTGCATCTTCAGCAAGGAATGCACCAACAACAGCAGCCACTGCAACAATCCCAGCAACCTATGAACACCAGCAACAATTCCCAGCCGATGGGGTTTCCAGAGGTTCAGACCGACACCCCACCTCAAACCCCTCCGAATATGAAGTTACCCAGCGTAGCGGGGAACCTTCTTACAGCCTCAACAACCCCTACGACCGCTACCTGTTATAATGGTACCAATAACGGCAGTAACGGCAATACAAATAATAATAATAACCTCACCTCAAACAATAACAACCTAAACCAGACGAATGGCTATGCGTCGTCACCGGAATCAATGGGACAATCCGGCAATCAGCAAGGGCAGTCGCAAAATAGTTACTATCGAATGCAATCAAATTCCCCGCAGAAATCCCAGCAAGACTACTCGCAGCACATGCTTCATCAACAAGATGGCTTCAAGCCATTCTACAAAAAGTAAGTGGTTATCCATTCAATAGATGAATAATTTATTAACAATCAATTTTCATTCGTTTTAGCACACCGCAGGTCGGCAACGGTTTCGTATCACCGGTCTAAAGCTCGGCTTAGTTGCGCGTACACAATCTAAATGATTACTGTTGAAGCTGATGATGCGAGCTGAATTTGGACCCCAGTTTGACCATTCTTTTCCTATTTTCATCTCGGCCAATCGCTACAAGTGAGAGAATTTTTAGGTAATTTTGAATTCTCGTGAATTATTCAGCAAAACATCGTATGAAGTATGAATAGCCCTTTTCCCATCCTTACCACGTGAGCAGGACAAGCAGCAACGCACTTGACATTATAGACGGTACGATGCGAATTTGATAAATGGTATTCTCGAGCAAAAACTAAGTCCCGTCATCTCTCATCCCACGCTACGGTTCGTTCGGTTTTTGACGGTGACGACGGCCGACGACGACGTTTCTTTTATATAAATGTTTAGATAAGGCCATCGCTCATCCACGCGACAAAATTAATGTTTCAAACTTTTCGCCTGGGATTAGCGCAGTTGGTTTATGTACATGGTTTTATGAAAGTCATTTTGCAGCAACACTCTCGGTGCGTGTTTGTGTGTGTGTGTGTGTGTGTGTGGCAAAAGTCAGGACTTTGTGTGGCACACACACGACTTTCGTGATCTGTTGGGAATTGCCTTGGGGTGGAAAAGTCAAAGCCATCTATGGCATTTTGCATTTGTTTACTTTTTGAAGCGTGCCGATGGTCAAATACACTTGGCCCCCTATGTTTTTTGAGGTTATTATTCATTGCACTCACGATAATACAGACCTTGGGATGATTAGACTACGTCTTCCGTTGAATATTGTGTGCCCACGTCAGACAGGTTGTCTATGAATTTCACACATTATTATGCCTTCCAATTAGCATAGAGTTTTCCATACATTGTATCTGTTTCCCTTATTCGATCTCTGAAGCGAAACAGTTCAAAAGAAGACGCTGAAAAAATCAAGTTTTTCCAGAGATTTATGGTATTGTTCGATCGTCATACATTAATCTTGGCGGCTGAGAAGGTCTCCGTCAAAAGGCCCACGGTTTCTGAAAGGTAACTTTTCATCCGTTCTTTCTCTTCACTCGTCCTCGCATCCGTTCTTGTGTTTAGATTCAGATAGCGAGAATCGTTTACTGGCACACCGAACCGCCCTCAATGCGTATTCGTTTGGAATTAGTTTGAATCATTATGAATGAATTATCAATTTCTCTTCGCTGATCAGGAAATATTTTGACTCCAGAATCGAAGATGGACGGATCTACCCAAACGATACCGTCTCATTAAATGATGATAAAGCCACGCAGGCTAGGCTCGATCGCGAAACGCTAAAACAAAAGCTCATATCGGTTCGGGGACATTTCTCTTCGGTTCCAACTCTCGGATGAATAAATAAAACCCACGCGGTTTGAGAGCTCCGTACGGTCGAATTTGCCTTTCAAACGATCTTCGCGGGTAGAGAATTCGAAACGGGCGAGACAGTTCGGCTGGTTCTTGGTTTTGTTTGTTACCTTTGTTTTTATTTTGGGAGCGGCTTTTAATATGCAAGCGATCAAGAATTTTTTTTTCAACCGTCTATAAATTAGGAAATATATCACCGGATTTTTCTTGCCAGTGAGATGAAGATCAAAGTTGACAGCCCGCAGGAACTGGGATTCTATGGGAAAGTAATATGAGGTATATTAAACCTGCACTCACTGGACGTTGGATTCCACATTATGTTGTGAGGCGGAATACTGAAAACGAAACAGACAAATGTATCTGGAAATCACTAGATAATTTATTTATTCCATAACTGGCAGCAAATCTCTAAAAATAATGAAGCGACTAGTGAAGATTACTCCCTTTAATATTCCCACCAAAGGAAAGATTATGTGTGTCTAAAGGAAATTTCACACTTTGCGCCTAATTCAAAAGACAGCCAGGGGTGATTCACCAAGCAACACCATCAACTCTAAACCTACCCTAAAACACATGAACGCAGAAAGCTGTGGGTGATTTATGTAAGGAATGTTACCGACGACGACTAAATTATACCAGCCGAGGTTTGGCGAATTTAGGGGTTAAATATTTATGGATGCTTTATATCAAACAGACAACTCAAAGTGTGTACGAATAAACGAATTATCCCTGGCTTTTTAGTAGGCCAAAATCAGGCACGACAATTTGAGTTTTGTTTGTGAACGCTATTTTGATTTGATTTAATCTATTTGCCAATCGAGAAACTAACTATAAAAACAAAGTTTTGAAATCGTATCTAGATTCAAAATAGTTCAATGCGCTATTTTTTACGTTTGAACTATTTAGTGCAAACTTAAACAGTTCAATTAGAACCGTTGAGAACGCGTAAAGTTGACTATTTTAGAAGCACTTTTCTTTCCTGACGTCCCGAAGTTGAAATATAGTTCAATACAGTTGTTAAAAATGAGAGTGATATGTAATTTTAGATTATTTTTCTGAATAGACCACTAAACTTTCGTATTTCGAAATGAATCGAAAAAAAAACACCAAGGACCCAACCCAACGCTTGACTGTTTTCTTTTAAACCTATATTCAAATCAATTTCCGTACATTAACCGATTTTATATTTTTAGGCTTTTACAATGTATCGAATTGAAAACATGAGCGCAAGATATCCATCAACAGACGTATTTGATTGGACAAGCCGATGAAAAAATCGCTATCCGCCTAGTAGCAGCAACCCGCGGTAACTAATGACGGCTAGAGAGTGCAGCCGGTCTCCCGGTCAACACAAACTGGATGCAACAATTTTCTTATCGCGCGACTGTTTTTGTCTCTGATTCTCACCATACGCGCAAAATCTTCCCTGGCTTGATGCCTGCAACACTACACTGATTAGCGCAAAAACTAGCACTATTACTATTACCACTACCAATACGAACAAACGAAATACTGACCCGAATGATAGGAGAAACCAAATTTTGTTGTATACGAGATTGAAGGTTGAACTACGAGGATTCGAAACAAAAAAGCCTAAAGCAGATCGAGTAGATATTTTACATTTTCCAAGTAGAAACAGGGCTATGTGCAAACAAAAATATGTATAGAATGGAGAATATTTGTTTTGACAGCGTCAAACTATTTTGTCTGTAGCCTAATTTTATCGAAAAGCGTTGATCACAAGAATGATTTTATTGCCAATGGATCCTTTCCTACTGTAAAGATACGTGCAATTCTTTTTCCTATCTTTATTACCTAATTCCAGTGTATTGCACTGTAATCGTAAACTTCTTCTCTAAGAAAAACAAAAACCAATCGATTGTTTTAATATTTCGGCCTTGTAAAATATTTCACAATAAAGCAAAATCGAAAAAATGTCGAGAAACGCATTTGTAATCTGTGATAACGAAAAAGTATATAAAAATATTGAACATATTTAACACTAACTTAAGGCACGCTGAAATCCTTTTTATTTTAGTAAAAGCAAATCTTCTCCGCGTTTCACTTCGTTTACAATTGCTCTTACAATGGGAATGGCAGTCTCATATCAGAAAATGAAACCACTAAAAACAGTTGCAATCAATTTTAACAATTAAATTCGTTGATGTTTTGTATAAATGTAATGGGTCTAAGACGATGAGAGGTTGAAGTGTGGGTTGTTTGGAATATGGTAAACCAAGCTGAGCAAGTGCGAAATGGATTACTAAATAGTGATCGACACATACCCTACTTTGTAACATTCTTGATATCGTTTGTAGTCTTTTCGTTGAAAAAATCTCGCAGATATGTAAATACATCGTTTCAAATATTATTTTTTGCTAGAAGCGAAATCCAACGGAAACATTTAGTAAACATTGAACGCAAGTTTTTGAAAGGGTAACGAAAAAACTTTTGTAAATAGTGACCTATACAAGCCAATTTCATAAAAATCCAACAAGTGTTGAACTGAAAAGTGATGTGACCATTTGCTAATCCTGGTTTGCGGTCTAGAACCAAACTTTTAATAGCATTTTCTGTTATTTCAAGCATCAAACATTATATAGCAAATGAACCGGTAAATAGTCGTTAAATCACCTACACCCCTCAACAATTTCACGCAAATGTAAACAGAAATTCGTTCATGCTGAGGCTTGTCAAGTCTGCTCGGTTTCCCATAGTTTTCATACATACACTAACAGAAGCGCAAATAACACAGCAGAAAATTCATCAATTAGTAAACAAATCACTATTTAAATCATAATGGTAAAAGAATCAAGCCACTTGAATGTACACTTCTATCTGCTATCATAAAAGGAAAATACTAAATGAAATAAGAGGAACGTACATCTATAATGATAGTTAATATTATTATTATTATAATTATTATTATTATTATTATCACTGAACAAAACAAACAAAACTTATATAGTGAAGTAATACATACAGAAAACCAGAAAACATTATAAATTATATATATTTAAACGAAAATCACTAGGCAAATAGAAGTAATAATAAAACAAGTAAATTCCTTTTTATAGATCGTGGTGGTAGTCACATTTACTTTTGTAAGGTTTGGAATCTGGTTTCACATAATAAATTATTGAAGTACTGTTTTGACAATAATTGGGGAAATTGTAAATTTTTGGCACGACCAGACTAGTGGTACTTGTCATTTTTTATATTCGTTCTAGAGCGTTTTGATTGTTCATACTGCTTCTACACCAATAGAAAAGGATGGCTTGAGTACATCTAAAGCGAGAGTGTAAGATTCGATTAGAAAACTTTTTGAAGGGATTGGAATTTGAGCAAAAGTAGGCTGTAAGAATGGCGATCGTTTTTCCGGTTCCGCAATATCCGTTCTCGTGTAAAATTTTCTCGCACGGGCTAAAAGTAATTTTGCTAATTACTTTACAATTACCTCTCAAACTGGTTCAACATTGGACACGAATTATAGTAAAATGATTTGTTCTCTAGTTTATCTTATTTATAATTTTTTTACCTTTTTTATATGGCTTGAAATTATTCACATTTTCTTTTCAATAGTTTTAAAAATAAAATATCACTCGCTGATGATTCTGGCACAAAATAATGCACTTAGAGATATTAGTCAAAAAACTGCGGGTTGATTATTGGAGAATGCCAAACAGGTCACGTAAACAGACTGCATTTTTTTACATTCAAAGTCTTTGTCTCGTAATGTTGAATCCCTCATTTTTCAGGGAATAAAGTTTTGATTGGCTATTTTAGATAGGGAACTGTGTTTAAATGCTTTACGTTTGATGCAGTAAATTCTTCAGTGTGTCGATCAACAAAGAAATTCTTATGCAACTATGTGGCGTCAGTGGCAGAGCCGGTGAAACGTGCTAATTCCAGATGGGTTATTTTGTGTATCGGGGAGTGACCCATTATTTTGAAGTATTCCTCAATTCTAATGGAAATGTTATTCAAATACGAATTGAAATTTTTGAACGATTACAAAAATATTATTAATATTATTATTGTTATTATTATTATATTATTATAGGTATTAATAGCATTACTGTTGTTCTCCGCTTCAAGTTTATGGTGGGTGGTGTAATGATGTCTTTCTCATATCACTTATGTTTTCATAAATATCACTAGAGGATTCTGTCAAAAAATTTTACTGCAAACTTGAATAAAAAATCAGAAAGTTTATTTGGGTCTAAACTAACATAACATTTTGAATTTGTAAACTGTTATGTCAAATTAAGAACAATTTTCCCGTTTTATGCAGGTTCGCTAAGCGACGAATTGGAATTTTATACATTTTAAACACACTTCAATCAATAGCAATCTATTGCGCTATAAGGTCTGTCATTTAAGTCTAAGTCATCCGGAATCGGGAACTGGGAACCGATATAGCTGAAGTTGGTAAATTTAGCAATCAACTAACATAGTCCACGAATTGAAACAGGTTTGAGCAAAATTTAGATTTTTTTTGCATCGTCGCTCTAAATGACGGTTTTTACAAAATGACTTTTAATTTCGAGATTACCGCGGGTAAGCGTAGAAATTTCAATTTAAAGAGTATTTTGATGTGGAACACATCTTTATTTTCTATATAGGGGTGCAAATTAGAAACTCAAGGAAAAATACACGTAGAAATGTGGTCAGGTTTTAAACAATGACAGCTCAGTATATTTTGTATCAATTATTAATATTATTTCATCATTTGATTGGAAATATTTCTTAAATTCGATTTGAATGTATCAAGTCACGTTTTTTCAATTATAAATGATTGAAATTTTGATTAGTAGCGAGCAGTGTCCTGTTTTGTCTGCTAAAAATCTCCGGCATATCGGATTTCTCTGCCATAGACGACGGTTTTGAAGCGGTAAGCGATATATCAAAGGGAAAGCATCGCTCTGATTAGTCAATCGATGCAAAAGCGAAGCTTTTGGAAGCACGCGAATCTATAAATAGAAGCAAAATTATAGCTAACGTTTCAGTCCTACGCGTAGCATGCTAGAGGTAGGTTGTTGCTAGACAGCAAGACAAAAAGTGTCATAAAACAATTTGAAGCTTTAATTGGTATGCTCTGATCTTGTGTCATGCAAGGTCGGATGAAATTTCAAGTTATGTTTCGCCTGAGAAATTGACCACTACCCCAGGGTAAATGTTGAGTTATTAAGATTAATTTCTAAATTATATAAGATGAACTCGATTGATAATGAGAAGAAGTTTATTGCTTCAACCGAAATCGCAGAATGGTAGAGAAACTTAACGCTTTAAAAATCATTGCTTGCATACAAAACTTGAACACAATCTTGACGAAGAGAAGCTTTAAAATCCGTATCGCAAGTATGTACAAAGATATAATTGCATATATTTGGGATATTGGGATATTCTCAAAAGTGATTCAAAAGTGTGACGATTGATTGAACTGATTGATTGCAGATCATTAGAAATTTTGATTGCCTTGTTCCACATCAATGGCTCGAACAACCACATGGGGCTAATCCTTGTAGTTTTTTCTATACAATACGATGTAAAAACAAACGAAATCCTGTGAACTAGCCATCTTTTTTGTAGTCACTTTAAGTTTATAGGCAAAATATTTCAGTTCAGTTCGAGAGTATGAGAAATTTTAGATGGGCATTATTACACCACTAGGAGGAGTAGAATTCTTAGAGCCGAAATAAAGAAATTGTACTAGATTTCATAACAATTCATTGATTGAAAGTAAAAATAGTCCGCAAAAAAAACTTGGGGACTCTACTGATGAGATATTTGTTGGAACAATAACCCTATCTAGATTAACAGCAAAAATGCTATTAGTGATGAATTTGATTTAGTAGTCGCAGCGTTGTTGCTATCATTAGATATTTAATATTATCATAATAATTATTATTAATCACAGCCTGCATAATATTGTTTACTGTTCTCATTGTCGACAACCGGCTGCGAAAATTCATACACATCGCGAAGCATAAAATTCCTATGTATATCTTTTGGAATAGACTCCAATCCATTGAAATTTTATTATTCTTGCGCTCACACTACCTGTAAAGTGTTTATGCATTTTTTTAATCATGGCACCGTGTTCAACCAAAATCGAGCACCGGTAACAGACGTTCGTACCGCCATAGTGGTTCTGGTTTCTTCAACATGGTTGAAAACTCGTACTCATGGACTCAGTTGTACTTTCAAACCCGACCTTCGGTGATGGGTTTCGCTTTTTTTTATTGTGTGTACGAAATCAAACCCCGCATACTGTGTGCATCGTTCGTGTGCGCCGCTGTTTTTTTTAAATAATTATTTATTGGAATATGAGTTAAAGTTAAATTATTAAGATTTAAATTGGGTGTTCAGCCACAAGTGGTGACTTTTCAGCCCTATTATATATATATATATATATATATATATATATATATATATATATATATATATATATATATATATATATATATATATATATATATATATATATATATATATATATATATATATATATATATATATATATATATATATATATATATATATATATATATATATATATATATATATATATATATATATATATATATATATATATATATATATATATATATGATTTGGTTGATACCATGAGGACATCATTTGCTTCCGCAATTCTAAGATCTTTGTGTAGGGAAAATTCTAAACCTACTGGTATTGTGTAATGGGGAAAAGGAACTTATATACTAACTTACTAACTAATACAGAGAGCGAATCGATTCAATTGTAGATTGCATCGATTTTTGTCGGAATTTGCTTATAATATTATGTGACATTACATCTAATGGTTCTATATTTGTGAGTCTGTGTAACTCATTTGTACAAAACCAGGGAGCACGCTTCAAAATCATTTTCAGAATTTTATTCTGAATCCTTTGAAGCGTTTTCTTCCTTGGGGAACAACAACTTGACCAAATTGGTACTGCATAAAGCATGGCTGGTCTGAAAATTTGTTTATAAATTAACAATTTGTTTTTGAGACAGAGATTAGAATTTCTGTTTATAAGAGGATATAAACATTTAATATATTTATTACACTTTGCTTGGATTCCTTCAATGTGATCCTTGAAAGTGAGTTTTTTGTCATACGTTAAACCTAAGTGTTCAGCTTGATCAGACAATGTCAATTCAAAGCCATTCAATTTGAGAATGTAATTATTGTTTGATTTAAGAAAAGAAGCTCTTGGCTTATGAGGAAAGATACTGCTGAGTAAGTTTTTGCATAGAAAGACTGCTGAGCAAGTTTTTGAGCTTTTTCGCCATTTGTAAGAAGTATTTTATTTCCTTCCTTGAGAGCAGGAATTGGTTTCTGAGGTTTCTTAAGAACCTTAGAAAGTTTCCAGAAAGGTTTAGAATATGGTTTAATTTGTTCAACTTCTTTGGTGAAATTTTCATTTCGCAAAAGAGTAAATCTATGTTTAATTTCTTTTCGTAAATCCTTAACTATGTTTTTCATAGCAGGATCACGAGAACGTTGATATTGTCGTCGACGAACATTCTTCAACCGAATGAGCAGTTGAAGATTGTCATCGATGATAGGAGAATTTAATTTAGTTTGAGCTTTGGGAACTGAAAGATTTCTAGCTTCGATCATATAATGATTCAAATTATCAATTGCTGTGTCCATGTCCGCAAAATTTTCTAAAATAGTTTCATGATCCACATGATTTTCAATGTGAGATCTGTAATCCAACCAGTTAGCTCTATGATAGTTGAATATAGAACTAATAGGATTAATTATAGCTTCGTTGGAAAGTCTGAATGTTACAGGAAGATGATCTGAGTCAAAGTCAGCATGTGTAATCGGTTCACTACAAATGTGACTTTGATCTGTAAGAACCAGATCAATTGTAGACGGGTTTTTCACGGAAGAGAAACAAGTCGGATTACTGGGATGAAGAACTGTGAAGTAACCAGCTGAGAGTTGATTATGAAGTATTTTACCATTACTGTTATTTTACCTACTGGACATGCTTAGCATTTTAGTCCCCTATTACGAAAAATTTCGATCGATATCTTGTGAGTTTTTGCAAATCGCCTTTAAAGAAATTTAATTGTTCGCCGGTGCATTGGAATGGCAAATATGCTCCAGCGATGAAATAAATTCCATGAATGGTTTCAACTTCGATTCCCAAGCTTTCAATAACTTTAGTATTGAAAGAAGGTAAAATTCGATGTTTAATTTGCCATTGGACAAGAATGGCAACTCCACCACCCATTCCAGTATGCCTGTCATATTGATGAACCACATAATGTGGATTACTTTTCAATTTGACATTTGGTTTAAGAAAAGTTTCTTTCACAATGGTAATATGAATTTTGTGAACTTTGAGAAAATTCATCTTCACTCGATTTCAAAGATCGAGCATTCTAATTTAAATTATTCAAATAATTATTTAACATGACTGTTAAATTTTAAATTCATTATAATATTATTTGCGAATTGCCATCCGATTTGAAATGCTTCAAAAAGTGATGAAGTCGAATTCATTCGGATGATCATTTGAAAAAGTTGATCTTGTAGATAGATCATTTTATTTTCAGTTATATCGCCTAAATCAACTTCATTTAAAGAAGCGAATGGCATTGAAGGAATATTTGTAGGTAGACTGCCATTAGAAGAAGATGATATGGCCGATCTACCTATTAATAAATTGTTTTCGTTAGAAGATGAACTGCAAGACGGTCCTGTGTTTTAATTATTTACATTAGAAGAATTAAGTGGTAGATTTCTACCTGTTATACTGGCATAACTGACATTAGAAGAAGATGATGACGAGGTCGATTTACCTGTCAATAAATTGTTTTCGTTAGAAGATGAATTGGCAGGCGTACCTGCTTTTGTTTTAAATTCGAAGAAATAAGTGCCTTAGAAGAATTAGGCGTGGCATTTGTAACGGTTTTTTGATTTTCAGGTATGTTCTGTAAATTTAAGACCGTTGATTTGACTTGTCTAAGCGAACGAGCGTTTAAAATGTTTTCCCTGACAGGACATTTCAAATAATTGGATTTATGATTTCCATCGCAATTTGAACATGAAAATTTATCAGTGGTTTCATTCATTGGACAAACGTCTTTCGAATGCGATTTACCACAATTCAAACACCGTATATCCATATGACAATTTTTGGTTCCTTGGCAACGACGACATTGCGTTAAGTTTGCAAGACGATTATGCTGTTTATAATATTCCCAATGAATTTATATGTGGGAAATGAAACGTACTTTTTCTAAAGTTTTCAAATTGTTTACATCACTTCGATTGAAGTGTATTAGGTAAAGTTCATGGGAAATTCCAGAGCGTGGTTTAGAAGTACCATTCGCTCTTTTTATAAGTATTACTTGGGAAGGGGCAAAACCAAGCAATTCTTTTAGTTCATTTTTAATTTCATCAGTACTTTGATCATTTGATAAGCCTTTCAAGACAGCCTTGAAGGGTCTGTCTGATTTTATATCATATGAATAAAATTTATGAAGTTTCTCGGACAAATATCGAATAAGACGTTCGTAATCTTCCAATCCATCAACCAAGACTCGACATTCTCCTCTTCGTCCGATTTGAAATGAGACTTTTACTTCCGGGAGAAAAGTAGAAAGCTCGGAAATCATCACCGTCACTGGTGGCATAGATTGATGTTTCTTCCCAGAACGACGGAAGGGATTTCCCTCCGTTGTCTTTTATTTTTACATTCAGATTCTATAAGATCGTGAATGTTATTAGAAAAATGTTGAATAACGGATTGTGATTTATTCCGTATTGAATTATTTTTAGCCTTAGGCTTGTTGCCTTTCCGGTTGGACGCAGGCATTTTTGAAATGAATGAAGTTTTAAATTAAATTAACTAGGCTAAATTAGTCTTCGATTAGACTCCTAGTTTGAAAAAGTCTTGATAAAGACTGATTAGTTCGAAGAATAGTTCTTTGAATAGCTAGCCTTAAAAAAGGCTGAATAATTTCTTAGTCACTCTAATATCACTCTTTGTATCACTTAGTCACTCTAATATCTCTCTTTTTATCACTTAGTCACTCTAATATCACTCTTTGTATAGCCTTGAGAAAGGCTAACTAATTGTTAGTCTTTAAAAAGACTGTTAGTGATTCAGGTAGCCTTGAAAAAGACTGAAGCCTTGAATCAATGAAACTCTAGGTAGCCAGAACAATTTTTCAGGAGCCAAGAGCTATACGCGTGCGGTGCGAACGACTGTTCAACACCGACGATCACGGATCAATTAATAATTTGTTGTCTGTGGCGATTA